>NW_026606100.1:44290000-44972500 GCF_029834395.1 Sorex fumeus | reverse complement strand
GAGAGAGAAAAAGGAAAAAGAAGAGAGAGAGAAAGGAGAGGGAGGGAGAGAGAGAGAGAGAGAGAGAGAGAGAGAGAGAGAGAGAGAGAGAGAGAGAGAGCTGTCATCCATACAGGCAGCCTGGAGGTTGGTGGAAGGAAAACTGGGGACATTGGTGGTAGGAAATGTATGCTGGGGAAGCGTTGGGTGTTGTAATATTTTATGGCTGAAACCCAATCATGAACAACTTTGCAACTGTGTATCTCACACTGTTTCAATAAAACAAACTAATAATAAAAGTCACTTAGAAATAAAATCACTTTTAGGCATGGAGGTTGGGGGCCCCCAAGCAATGCTCATGGCCCTAGCCTCCCTCCTAGCAATTGTTGGCGAATGGTTCATTGCAAGGGCCAGACAGTGTTTTGGTGCTCTGGTCCTTTGGTGATGGGCATTATCCCTGGAGCATACCTGGTGATGCTCAGGGACCTCCAGGGCTGCACAGGCAGTGCCTGAAAGACCATATGGTGTTAGATCAAACTAGGGTGGTAGTGTGCAAGGCATTTGCCTTAACTATGGCCCCCAAATCTTCATCCTGAATCGAGGTAAAGGCTTTCTTTGGGATTTGATATTCCGGGAACATTTCCAGGTAGGAGTTGTTCTGGGTAGCAGCCAATATCCCCATGAGGTGGGAGGCAAGCCTTCACCCCACAGGTAATGCATGGGGCACGTGTGGCCCACCGTCAGAGTTCCATTAAAACCAGGTCACTCCAGAAGATCATTTTTCAAAACCTCACACAAATCATCCCATGCAACCCACTTACTGTGTTCTCTAGGCCTCACATACTTTCTTGTTATCAGAGCAATATAATTAAGTAGGAGAACAATTCATTATTTTAGACTGGTGGTCTAAAGGAATTTCATTTACCACGTCAAGATGAGGCACAGAAGCTGCAGGCTAGCAGAATTTGCATCAAAATATGCTGGGAGATGCAATACAATTGCAGGGGATTCAATATTTATTGTGAGCTTTACATGCTTTACCTTTTTTTTTCTTAAATACCAGACATTTGGACATCCCAAACAGGAACTAGAGATGAAGTCAGAAAGTCCGAAGCACTGTCCGTTTCCTACTCATTTTCATGGCCTCTGGGTGTTCCCGAGTGGAACTGGCTGACAGAGAATATCAGAGTGTTGGCTCTGGGTCACTCAGCCCAGGGCCAGCTGGGAAGGATGTTGCCTCTTTAAGGACCATGCAGATATGGGTATGATTTAGAAGTATTTAGTCGTTACTAATTTGGATACCAAGAGCTATCATGGAGAATCAAATAAGCAGATGAGCCAAAAACCAAACATCTTCCTAAGGGTGGAAAGTGAAGCTCAATGAAGCCTTCCACGTGTAAGGCCTTGGGGATGGTTGGAAAGGGGTGTGGCCCAGATCCCAGATTCTAAGGGGGGGGGGGGGGGAAAGTATCTGCATTTTAAAAAAGGAAATCTCTCTGTTTCTCTATAAACATGTGTAGATATGCCCTAAAGAGAAAGCAATATAAATGACTAATCACTGTTTAAGTGCTAAGCCACAACCAGTGGTTTTCAGGTCTCACTCCTGGAAGTGACACAGAGATCACGACTGTGGGACCCCAGGAATCCTATGCAGTGCCAAGGACTGAACCCAGGCTAGCTGCTTGCAAGGCAAGAGCCACCCACTCTGCTGTCACTCCAGCACTGTAAATACATCTTCTTAAGCCACTAAATCAGCAATGAACACTACCACAAAGAAACATGGGAAATTCAGTTGTCGTTAGTAAAACTCTAGACTCATAATGGCAGTGAGTTGGTATTAGTAGACTCCAGCAGTAACAACCTAATCACAAAATTACTGATGTGTGTTTTTTCACAATTATGCAAACAATTAATAAGTACAGTAATAAAATACTGCACATCAAATGAAATTGCCTTGGAAAGAACATTCTTGCTTTATATATCAACATACTACCAGCATTTTACATTGGAACAAAGCCTCAGAAAAAGTCATTCATTTTGAAATGCTTGCCTCCCAAGTCTGTGTAAAAGCAGGCACCACTATATATTTTAATTTTCCAGGAAAACAGCTTCATTAGGCGTGAAAGGTTAATTGCAGGTTTAAGTAGAGCTCAGGGATCAGTGTGGGGGTCTGAAGTGAATTCACTGCCTGTTTCAGGAAGACTTGAATGAGAGCTGTAAACTGTTTGCCCTGCTGAAATGTTTTACTACCTCATTTACTATCTGTCTTCTTTTACGGCTTGTATTTGTAGTTCTTCTAAACCTTTAATGGCTACAGTTTTATTTCACTGTAATCAGATTTAAATGGAAATACCATGCTGGGATGTTTAAGTGTTTTCCTTCTGATTGTATATAGCTACGTATTACTGATCAGAGTCTCGGCCATCCCTCGCATGATGAAGAAAGTGACTTTGGGAAACTTGGATATTACGCAGAGGCTAGTGACTGTGCAGACTTAACATTCCACACGGCCACCCCTGCCAATGTGCAACTAGGGCTGGATGCATAATTAGAAAATATGCATTTCCATTTTAATTTATCTGCTGGAAGGCCAGCACCACTGAAGTCATTATTAGGCAAAGCTCCAAAGGTTACATTATTGAATAAAAATTAAAATACTTCAAGTGCTGAAGACAGTAGAATGACAAATGGGCTAGTCAGTCACATTTGTCTGAAAGTTTAAAGTGTTGTTTCTCCTTACCTGCTGAAAGCCAATGACACTCCGGATGTCAGGGTTTGAGAACCAACGATAACTGTATCCTGGTTATAAAATTTGGCTTGGCCTTTAGCACATCATAATATTTTAAAATTTCATTTAGAGATGTGTGTGCAAGTTATAGAAAATGTGATCCTTCTCCAGGACCAGAGATGACAGTTGGTGTTATATCGCTAAGCATTCCCCACATTTCATAGGAACAGTTCTCTCATTGGCCAGAGGGTACTAAGTAAATCATGACTGATACTGTTTCAAGTCACCATTTAATTGCGAATCCTTGTGACTCTTAACAAGTAAATCCTCTCTTATGCCTTATCAATTCTAATTTCAATTACATAGTAGGAAATTTTCTAGGTTCATTGAAACTATTCTAATTCTTTGCTTTTATATTCTAGCTGTGTAAATTACAAGAATTAGCCTTGCAGAGACCTTTCTGTGTTGTTAGGTAAATTTCCATTAAGAATTTCCTCTTTTTTTAGACACAGGAGAAATTTCAATTGTTTTTTCATTAAAAAAATCTGATATATGATAAACTCTCATTTTGAGCTCTAATCCTCCTGAATTTAAGTTCATTAATGTGTGTGATACTCTTGAAGAGAGTGAACTATGAGACTCTGTAACAATGTCCACACTTTATTCTTTATTAGAAACACTGTAGTTTAGCATTTCTAGTAGCAAAAAACCATTTGTTGCTTTAAATTAAAATTGGACTATATGTTATTTTATAAACTACTGTATAGTGCCAATTTCAATAAGAAGACTCAATTTTATCATCAAAGTCTTCATTTTTATCAATGAGCGAATAGTTTTGAATCAGATAGGAAACATATTTAAAACACTGAATACTCAAGATTTTGCCTCTATTTATTCATTCATTCTTTCATTCAATTGCTCGAAACCCACTAAGCCAATCATACTTAATTTCAAATAAGGAACAAAATTTGATAGAGAGATGGACTTACAGCCAGATCAATCTGGAGCAACACTGTCCGAAAAGTAAGACTGTGTTCGGTCTTCAGGTCAGAATTATTTGAATACATTGGACAATACAATGACAACTTGCTCATGAAAAGAAAAATGACTGCCTACTTATTGGGGAATAAGTAGAAAATAATGGTGGCACAATGGAAGAATTAAAATATTCACTAGAGAGATCATTGTTGAGAAAAAACATTGCTTTTATTACTGTAAATAGTATCATTATTTTTTAATCCAATATTCAAAGTTACAAAATGCTTTTCTATTATCTAGGTTGTTCCTCAAGACTATTCCTTTGAAGTGGGTCAGGAAGCTATTTTTACCCTTGCTTCACAGATGGCCAAAATGAGGCATGCGGTGATTAAATGACTCACACAGCTGGTGGCAGTGGTGGGACCTGAACCCAGAACTCCCAGACCTTTTCACTTGTATTCTGCTCACCTTACAGACATTAAAAGGAAATGCTGCTTCGGCACAAGTAACTTTCACATCGTTTTGAGCCAAAAAAGAAAAGGACACAAAAATTGGTAGGAATGTGAAATCAGTTATAATTATGATCATAGGTATCAGTTAATGTGTGTGGTAATGAAACAACAATAACAACTATGTATTTAAAAATATAACCCTTCTGCTAACAGTTATTGGATCTCCTCCATCTGCGAGGCATTGCCCTCCACTACACTGACGGGGATTTTCATCCTCTTATGCAGACAGGAGTGGGTAAAAAATGCAGGTCAAATGAATACATTTATATTAAAGTCCTACTGCAGGCAGGGCTTAAGTTGGTTGGTCTCAAAGAGTCAGAGTCACTGCCAAATAGCATCAAACTAGCCAAAGACAAAAGAGCCCCTAGATTTGCTATCAATGCACAGACACATTATAGGCAGTCGACGTAAGGCATGACCAAATGCAAGATGGAGTGAGGTCTCTGAGGAAGGTGTGGCAGTTGAAGAGCACCAAGGATGGGCAGACCAGCTGGGGTTGAAAGACAGTAGTCAAGGCAAAGATGCTAGTGTGAAGGGTATGGTGTCCTCTGGATAGAGAGAGCGTGGGGACATATTCAAGAGAGAGAAAGCGTATCTGGACCTTAAGTCAGTTTTTTTTTTTTTTTTAGCTTTTTGGGTCACACCCGGCGATGCACAGGGGTTACTCCTGGCTCTGCACTCAGGAGTTACTCCTGGCAGTGCTCAGGGAACCATATTGGATGCTGGGAATCGAACCCGGGTCGGCCGCGTGCAAGGCAAACGCCCTACCCTCTGCGCTATCTCTCCAGCCCCAAGTCATTTTAGAAAAAAGTTAAGACCTAGTTTTAAAAACACATGCATGTTCTATTTTGCAACAACAAACTTTGTTTTCTTCACCAGGAGAGGGGATGCAAATCTTGGTGTTTTTTGTTTGTTTGTTTGTTTTTTTTGTTTGTTTGTTTTTGGTCACTGGGAGTAGATGAGATCACATTGGTAGAAAGAACAGAGTAAGAAGAGAAGTACAAGGCATGGAGCAGGAGAGTCCATGAGAAGACTGGAAGACCCAGAAAGGTAGGAAAAAAGACAGGTCAGAGTGTTCAAAACTCTGCTAGAAGATTATTCAGTGGCTAGTTACAATCTTTGCTCCTGTTTGCTAGAAATAGTCTCCAAATTTCATTACAACCTTAAGCGAGCTGTATCTGTGGCTTCCAAGTCTTTCTTCTCTTTAAAAAAAAAGAAAAGATTGAAGGGTGTCCTGAGAGATTCTCTTGAAAGAAAGTAGTTGCCGGTTGCGGCTAAGGTCACTCTGAGTCCCTGCGGCTGCCTTTCCTCAGACCCTCCACAGTGACTTATCCTCTCTGTCTCATTTGGCGTCACTGTGAAGTTCAGGGGTCCTGGCTGATTTCAAAATCTTCTAGAAATGTGTCCTTGGTCTTGTTAGCTAACAGCCCCCAAAGAACTGGACATACTTCTAGAGTGAGAAGAACCACACCGACAATATTCATTAGGGTTTTTACTTGTCACTAGGTGTGGTTTCTGAGATGTCAATAAGACCCATGAAACCATCCATGAGTCTCACACTAGCGGAATGGAAATGGAGTGATATTCTTTCTTTCTTTCTTTCTTTCTTTCTTTCTTTCTTTCTTTCTTTCTTTCTTTCTTTCTTTCTCTCTCTCCATTATTTAAATTTTTTTTCTTTTTGGGTCCCATTGGCTCTGCACTCAAGAATTAGTCCTGGTGGAGTTGGGGACTATATGGATGCCAGGGATCAAATCTGACCTGTCTGTGTTTTAATCCATGGACTTGGAAGTCAGTGAATGGTGAATAAAGGAGAGGAGTGGAGGGTACAACATGGTGCCACGTGGTTAGATTCATCTGTTGTCAAAGAGTCCAGGGTGAGCCAAGGAAATATTTCTGTCCCGTGTCACTGTGTACCACAAATGTTCATGACCATCCCGAAGGACTGAGCATGGTTATGGGTTATGGGAGAGAGAGGGAGGGAGGGAGAGAGGGAGAGAGAGAGAGAGAGAGAGAGAGAGAGAGAGAGAGACAGAGAGAGAGAGAGAGAGAGAGAGAATAGAGACAGAAACAGAGACAGACAGGGACACAGAGACACAAACAGAGACAGACAGAGACAGAGAGACACAGAGAGAGAGACACAGAGAGAGAGAGAGAGAGTTATGCCAGTGAGCATCTGGCTCTGTATCTTGGTCAACACCATCTCTAAACAGGTTGTGATCTCAGTGGCTGTGTGTGCAATATTGATGAAAAATGGAAACAGCTGTCACGCTTGCTTGGCATCAACTCATTAGCAATTCAACTCTCCCTGAATGTCATTGGAGAGACTCTGAGTATTTTAAATCAACTTTGGAAGTCTCACCACAAGCTTCCCTCAGTTCCTGAATTTCCTCTTCACCCGTATCTCCTCCCCACCAGCTAAAAACCAGAACATAACAAAAAAAAGACTTCACTTCTAGTGATCTGGCCTTTCTCTGGAGATTTGTATCAAATTAGAGCCACAACAAATGATTAAAAAACAAAAACAAAACAAAAACCTCTGAGCTCTATGTACGAAAAAAATTACACTTTTAAATCAAGGTTAAATAGTATTGGTGGTGATGTGAATCACGGCTTTCCATAGCATTTATATGGGAGTACATGAGGTGGAGGAGACAGGCACAAAGCTTATGATATCATAAAGAACAGGTATGCCACACTGAATACTAAAAGACAAGTTATCAAATAAAAAGAAAATTTTACTATTGTCCAAGGTGATGTTTCTGCTTCCCTAAGTTCATAGCAGTCAATAATTTTTAAAAGTTCAACATCAAGGGAAATTGAAAATATGTAACTATTTCCACAAAGTTAAAATGTTATTTTAACAAAATCCAATGGTAAAACAAAATAATGCCTTTATATAACATTCCCAGCTCATAGCAAAAAAAAAAAAATGGGTGGGGGGAGAAAAAGAGATAAAATTATGCAAATCCTCACTTCTAGTCATTTAGATAAAAGGGAAGAGAAAAACACTGTACAGAATCATGGATTTTCCATTAATATTATTATAAATTGCTTAGACCTTACCAAAAGTTATTACAGATAACTTAATGGCCAGAGGCATTTTAACAAAAACAGATGTGTCTGTAGCCAAATTGATCCTTGATAAATCTCCTCTGCTGAGGAAAAAAGCAGAAGAATTGGATAGTGTATTTCTCAAAATAGACTTCAAACTATTCCTCTGATGTTTGCTAAGTGATCTAGGACCCCAGATAATACACAGTCTCTCCAGTAATTCAAAACAGGGACTTTGGGGGAGCAGTTTGTTTAAATGACCTCCTTTAATCTAACAGACTAGTATCAAATATGCCTCCTTTCTCTGAAGCAATTTTGAGAATCTGGCTGGGCATGTCTCATAAATGCTGACCCCTCTGAATGAAAAAAGTGCTATCTTGCCCCTACTTTGCCTTTGGGAACAATCAAAGTGGCCTCTGAGCTCGTGTAAATTGAGATGTGTCTCAGAGTCAGTAATAGGGGACTGTTCAAACTCTAGAGACAGGTAAATCATCAAAGGAGCAGACATCAGAGTGATCTGGAACTTTCTGATATATCCAGGGGGATAAACTTTGTTCTGCGTTCGCTTCAAGATATCTCCTATGCAGAATTTCCATCCAGATCCCACCAGTCCCTGAGTCTAGTGTCTTAACTGATTTCCCCAGAGTATCTGTAGCATTGATTATCTTGACAAACATTGGTTCCTCTTAGGGTAGCACAGGAATACAGTGGACAGAGATGGAGACAGAAATTCTTATTAGCACATGCCATTACAGAAGGCTCAGGGAAGAAGAATCCAAATGTTATCTGTTGTGAGAGATATAAGATGCTGTCCTCTTTATTAGGCATATTTACTCTGATGTTATCTCCCTACTTTCAGTAAGTGCCTTAGCTGGCAGGAAGATGAAAAAAAAACTCGCTTTCGGTTCAATAAAGGAAATATCTTATGATCAATGGCTGACGAGAGCAAGATCTTCTGAGTCGGATTACGGACTGCATTCTGCAAAGGGTTTTCAAATTAGTCTTACTCTGATGCCCGGGCAAGGGGCCAGTTCATCACCCAGCTGCTGCTGACTTTCAGCCCCAATGGTCAGTGAGTTCCCACAACTAGAGAAAAAGGTTTTGCTTTTTTAAATAAAGAAAAGAAGCTTACAGTTTAGGGGAGGATTAAGCCAAAGAAAGAGAAGATACAGCGCAGAACTAGGATATCAGAGGGCATTTAAGAAAACTTGTATCTCATCAGATTGGACTGCATACTCTCCTATTCCAAATTCTCACTTGTTAAAGTTGGAGAAACGCAGATTGCAGTCCTTACCTGCAAAGGTAGTTATGAATTTCCCTTAAAAGAATATAAAACAGCGTCCTAAAAGGAGCACCTATATAGCTTATTCATAATTAACTAAGTATGTTAAGTCTCCCCTGGTTTTTTTGGTAAAATATTTCCTTTTAAAAAGCATTCTGACGAACTAGTAGCATAATAACCAGGGGGAGCAAATCCCCTGTGAATAACTGCAGATTTTAATTAATTATATTTCATGCCCGTTTCATTTTGTAGTTGCAAATCGCCAACCAGCTGTTCTTATTTCTTTGGTTAAGTAGTAACTGGGAAACAAAAATGGGGATGTGAGATACGAATCTTGAATCAATGAGCCATGAAGTCAAGGGATGCCATTATTTCAACAGAACTTGGATTGTCTGTGAGGGTGAAGAGTCCATGTGCAAAGCAGCAGCAGATCCCGAATGCTGAAACCTGGAGGTCACTGTCTCTCAGCAAGACTTATATCTGCAGACTTAGAGCACTTTTTGAAGAGGGGAATGAGCAAAGCTATTTGTGAAAAATGTTGCAAGAGCTGCCTGGTGTCAAACCTTGATATATTTGTATGAAACAACTTGTACAACCAGAAGAGGTCTGATTCAATCAACAACTAAGCCAATTATATTCAAAATTTCATTTTAATTCAAATAAAAGCAACAGTAGCTGAGCTGCCTAGTTTTTTGGCCCAAGGTTTTCACCCATATTCCATGGAGGTACTTTTCAGGCTATGACTAAGGTCATGTTCTGGTTTATGATCCAAGCTGAAGGGCTGGAACCCAATTCTAACCATGACCTTTATCTGGATGTGTAATTAAACATGGTAGAAGTAACTTAGGGCTGCAAGTCTAATGAATCTCTAGAATTAATGGAATCAAATTGATCTTTTAGTGATTGGTGAAAAAAGATCTATTTCACCAATTTAGATCTGTTTTACTTTAGATTATGTTAGATCTATTTTATTTTAGATCTATTTAGAAATATCTATTTTGCCCATTTAGAAGAAGGATATAGGGCACAGGATTCCCTTGTGAAGATTCTTTTAAATTATGGGGTGGTGGGGCCGGAGAGATAGTACAGCAGATAGGGCATTTGCCTTGCACACGATTGACCCAGGTTCAATCCCCAGCATCCCATATGGTCCCGCCAGGAGTAATTCCTGAGTGCAGAACCAGGAGTAACCTCTGAGCATCGCTGGGTGTGGCCCAAAAAGAAAAGAAAAAAAAATGGGGTGGAAGTGGGGATGGGGACATGACGCAATGGCTCAATGGCAGAGTGCCTGCCTTGATGGTCTGAGGTTTGAGTTTTTTCTCAGCACCATCCTACACTGCCAAGTATTAATCTCGGGCATCAATGCCAGACTGATTCCCAAGGCCCTAAGTATGCTACCACCAAGTGTGTGAGCACTGCCCTCTCTCAACATTGCAACAGCAACAAAAACAACATCCACAACAACAAAGGGAGGGGAAGGGCATCTGGCCACTGAAGTGAGAACTTTTTATCAATCATAGCTAGTCCATACTCAAACCTCAAAGTTTAGGTACATGAGGATGTATTCCCGAAACTTTCTGAAATGACCAATAATTTATTTATGTATCTGGGGGCCCAGAGCTATGCTTGGAAGGACATAAGGGTCATTTGCTGCAATACTTACTCAGCTGGGCCAGGGAATCAGTACTCAGGCCTAGCACTGCAGTGCTACTCATGGCCAATGGTTCCCAGGGGCCTTAAAGGTGACAGCCAGTGGTGCTGGGGGTGGGGTGCGTGTGGAAGAGGAGCAAACTCAGTGCCTGAGCATGCAAGGTCTGGGCTCCAGTCCTCTGAGCTATCTCCTTGGCTGCCCCTACCCCCTTGGTCTGCAATGATTGATTCCATTGGCTATGACAGGATTTTAGGATGGAGTCGTTCAACATTCAAAAGTTCCTACTCTCACAGGTCTTTCTCAGACATTTTTACTAAATTGACCTTTGCAAAGAAAGGTAAACTGAGAAGAGAAAAAGAAGTACTTTTTACATACGAATGCAATCTGCTGCACTCTCTGTCTTTAACATACTACCATGTGTTTTGTTCTAGTAGTATTCAAAATTAGCTTTGAGATAAAAGTTCATACTAATTATCCCATAATGTTGGCTAATTACTGTTGACATTTGGAAAGAAGATGTTAAGGCAGCCAAGATCAAGACTAAAAAAGTGGGTGAAAAATATTACATCTGTTCACCACAGAAAGCCTATAGCTCGCATCCCAGAATCCATCCTTTAAAGGGAAGCCCACCAGTGAGACCCCTCAGAAGGTAGGAAAAATAAACTGGACCTGGTGGCTTGCTTATGCTGGGACTCTCCAAACTCTGCATCTCAGGTTCTTAGATGAGGAGCCAAAAAAAGATGTTGGATTATTTCAGTTTCAGTTCTCACTGCTGTACCAACTTTCATGACTTTTATTATCACATAAAAATAAGAATGTGACAAAGGCTTATACTTCAGATTTCTCTTTCTGAATTTAAATGATTTGCTTTAGAATTAAGTGCATGGTAAATACAAACAGCATCCTTTGAGTTTTGTGAGGCTGCAAACTTGAATACTGCAAAGCCAGCTTTTTTTTTTTATTCGTATGCAAACATTCTTAAATCCTCTGCAAAATATGTGTCATCAAACTTGGCATCTACAGATTTTTCCTTAAAAATAAAAATAAGCATGGATTAGAAGCTACAGTTCTACAGTTTACATGTATCTAGGCAATGGAATAAGTGGAGATTTCTTCCTGTTGCATAGAGTAAAAACCGAGCTTAAACAACAATTACAACACGAAAGCAAAGGAAAATAGTGATTTGAAATCTCCCCATTTCTTCAGCTTTGGTTTCCCACAAAATGTAACTGCAGTTCTTGGTGATGAGGCAAATTGCCCAAAAAGCAAAACAAAACAAACAAAACTACCTGTTCCTTAAAATCCCAGTGATGTGAAAATTTAGACAATTCTAAAAACGTGAGTGAGTCTCGCCGAACACGTTTCTAAAACCATCTTTATTATTCTGTCCTCCTATTAAAGACTCTGTTCACCTACATAAACACATCCATATATGCATGGTGTGTTCGACTGATTCTTTACTTCCAACAAGAAGCAGAACTTTCTATTAGATTTATGCTGCTACTCTTTGAATTATCTATAAAGTAAACTGTTTGTATCAACAACAAAAGCTTTTACTCCCAGATTTGATGAGAATATGTAAACAGGGAAAAGGTGAGATAGCAATCCTTAAGCACCAAACCTGGGCCCTCGGTCGGAGATAATTAACTAATCGATAGACAATTCTCCTTCAGGGACACACAGGACCACACATTTATTAAGGAACTTTTCAGAGTTTCATACAAGGTAATTAATACAGGCACCACTATAGAAAATTACATTTTAATGACTTTCTGTTGAAGTTACACAATGTTTATGTACAGGAAAGCTTATGAAGTCTAAGATTTCATTTCCACCCCAAGTTATTAAAATTTGTATTTGAATATAGTTCCTTTCATTAACGTTAAATCAGTTAGCTTTAATTTATGAAAAAGGCCTGCTAAGTTCTTCCATAATACTCTGTACAGCTTTAATTTGCATTCATGAAAAAACACAATAAATTAATTTGCTACTAGGAAAGAATTTGACAAATGCATTAATCACGAAGAAACTGAATTCAGTTTTCTTTACCTCTTACAAAGATAGATGTAAGATAAGGGGCTACTGATTTAACATTCTTTTAGTAAAGGAGATGTAATGATAACAATGGTATTCACAGAGCCAGACTTTTGGAGCTGGCAGGATCTTAGAAATTCCCTGATTTAGCAAATGGAGAAAGAACAATTCAGTCTCCCAAATGTCCACGGAGCAGAGTATTAAAGAGGGATAATTTGCATTTTCTTCATCAGAAACCATCACAAAAGTCAGAATTACTCAAGGACTGAATAATTTTGTTCTCAAATGACCTGTCCTTCCAGAAGCATGCTACTGGAGGCCTCTGAGATTCTTAGAGTATTACTGGGCCTGAGAGATGATGCTGAACTGTAATATGAAACAGTTATTGCAAAATTTAGATTTTAGAAAACAGCACTAAAATCATTCTTACCTCCTACACTATGTACTGAGTCTTCTGACAAGTCAATGAAACACTGTCAGAGACATTCATAAGTTGGTGTCATTGTGGAAAAGGGGTTGTATAAAGAAACATTCAACAGCAATGCATTATATTGCAAATATTGCTTTAAGTGCGAAGGTTGTCTTTTTTATTTGCTTTATCTCTGAGATGAAACTTTTGATCTTTACCAGTAAATCAAGTTACAGATCATTATGAGGATTCTTTTTTACACTATTTTTAAAAATTTTTATTAGTGAAACACCATCAGGTACAGTTGTAGACGTACAAATTTTTGTGTTTGGGTTTCAGTTATACAATGACTGAGTACCCATCCGTCCACCAGTGCCCATTCTCTACCACCCATTATGAGGATTCTTAAGCCATCTCATTATTATGTGCTTCTTGTAAGATCTCCCTACTCATATCACAACTAGATACTCCTATGCTGCCCCTTCTTTTTAAAATTAATTTATTAATTGGCAAAACCTGGTTGTTCTCAGGGTTTACTCCTGGCTCTGTGCCCAGGGATCACTCCTGGCAGGTTTGGGGGACCACACAGGGTGCCAGGAATCTAACCTGGGTTGGCTCCCATGCAAGGCAAATGACCTACCTGATCTACTAGTGCTTGGAACTAGTTTATTTTAAATGTACAAAAATTTGGGTGATCTATCATATAGTACAGAAGTTACTGGAGATAATGGTAATAATGGTATTTATAACAAATGTATGAACTGTATTGACTTGGAAATAAAATTTTAATGTCCCACCCATAAAACTTTACTCTATATGTGTATATCTATGTATGCGTGTGTATTATACGCTACACAAACATGCTGATATAATTATTTAAATAAAGGAATAACTGTATTATAGCCACTTCACCATCACTAAAAGCATGTTGATCTTTAAGCAAAGGCTCTGGACCAAAAATTACTATAAGTACCCATCAAACATTCTGAAAACATCAGAAAAATTTGTTGATTCAATCATTACCACTGAATTATAAAACTGATTCAGTCTTCCTGTGTGTGTGTGTGTGTGTGTGTGTGTGTGTGTGTGCATGTGTGTAAACAGTTATGTTAAAAAGTGAAAGAATAGGACTGGAGCGATAACACAGCGGGTAGGGCATTTGCCTTGCATGCAGCCGACCCGGGTTCGATTCCCAGCATTCTATATGGTCCCCTGACCACCACCAGGGGTAATTTCTGAGCACAGAGCCAGGAACGACCCCTGTGCATTGCCGGGTGTGACCCAAAAAGCAAAAAAAAAAAAAAGTGAAAGAATATAATTAATGTCCCCAGTTGGTACACACGGGTTGTATTTTCCTTGTGCTAAAAATTCTTAATTATTTTTACTCAATTGGGTCTTGATTTCTGTAGAAATAAATTGAATCTTCTTTCTTTGCATGGAAGAACTTGTCTTTCCCCCCGCCCTCCCATTCTGTGTTTAAATTTTAAAATCTTTTCTTACACAATCACCTATGTCACCTCAAAAAAGTCAGCATCAACAGGGATGCTAGAGATGGCCCTTCATGGCTTTGAGAAAGAATATTATTCCGGTTATTTATCTAGAAATATAAAAGGTTACATTATTTTATTTTAAATATGCTGATGCTCGAGGTAAATATGCTGATATTTGATGGACTACTTATCTCTAGTAAATTTTAACAGATTGAAATTTAGCCCTGGGGCTGCTATAGCACAGCGGGTAGGGCGTTCACCTTACAAGCGGCCAACATGGCCGACCCGAGTTCAATTCCTCCGCCCCTCTCGGAGAGCCCGGCAAGCTACCGAGAGTATCGATATGCCAAACACAGTAACAACAAAGTCTCCAATGGAGACGTTACTGGGCCCGCTCGAGCAAATCGACAATCAACGGGAGGGCCTTTACCTTTTTACCTTTTTTAAAATTTAGCCCAGGGATATATTCCCAGGAGTGGGATTGCTGGCTCAAATGGGAATTCAATTTCTAATTTTTTGAGAATCGTCAATACTGTTTTCCAAAAGGGCTGAACCAGTTGGCATTCCCACCAGCAGTGAAGGAGAGTCCCTTTCTCCCCACATCCACGCCAACATGGGTTGCTGTTGTTCTTTTGGATGTGGGCCAGTCTCTGTGGTGTGAGATGGTGTTCCATTGTTATTTTGATCTGCATCTTTCTGATGATTAGTGATGTAGAGCATTATCTCATGTGTCTTTAATTCAGATTTCTTCTTTGAGAAAGTTTCTGTTCATTTCACCACCCCATTTTTTGATGGGGTTGGATGTTTTCTTCTTGCGGAGTTCAACCAATGTCTTGTATATTCTTGATATCAACCCCTTATCTATCAGATGGGTATTTGGTGAATTTCCTTTCCCATTCTCTAGACTGTCCTTGTATTTTGGTGACTGTTTCTTTTGAGGTGCAGAAGCTCCTTAGTTTAAGATAGTACCATTTGTTTATCTCTGTTTTCACTTGCTTGGCCAGGGGCATGTCGTCTTTGAAGATACCATTAGCTTCAATGTTATGGAGGGTTTTGCCAACCTTGTCTTCAATGTACCTTAGGGATTCTGGTCAGATGTTGAGGTCTTTAATCCATTTTGAACTGACTTTTGTACATGGTGTTAGGTAGAGGTCTGAGCCCACTTTTTTTGCATGTAGCTGTCCAGTTTTGTCAGCACCATTTGTTAAAGGGACTATACTTGCTCCACTTCACATTTCTTGCTCCCTTATTAAAGATTAGATGATCATATATTTGAGGGTGTGTGTAAGGATATTTAACCCTCTTCCATTGGTCTACCACTCTGCTTTTGTTCCAGTACCATGCTGGAGGCAAAAAGTATAGTCGAAATGACATCTGCACTTGTATGTTCATTGCTACACTGTTTACAATAGCCAAAATCTGGAAAAAACCCAAGTGCCCAAGAACAGATGACTGGTTAAAGAAACTTTGGTACATCTACATTATGGAATACTATGCAGCTGTCAGAAAATATGAAGTCATGAAATTTGCATATAAGTGGATCAACATGGAAAGTATCATGTTAAGTCAAATGAGTCAGAAAGAGAGGAATAGGCATAGAAGGATTGCACTCATCTGTGGAGTATAAAGTAACAGAATGGGAGACTAACACCCAAGAATAGTAGAGATAAGGACCAGGAGGTCTGCTCCACAGCTTGGAAACTGGCTTCACATGTTGGAAGAAAAGGCAGATAGAGAAGGGAACACCAAGTAAAGGATGTTGGGAGGACCCATTCGAGTTGAAAGATGCGTGCCAAAAGTTGACTATAGGCTGAACATGATGGCCACTCAATACCTCTATTGCGAACCACAACACCCAAAAGGAGAGAGAGACCAACAAGGAATGCCCTGCCACAGAGGTGGGGCAGGATGGAGGGGATGGGGTAGGGGTGGAGAGAGGGATGCTGGGACCATTGGTGATGGAAAATGGGCACTGGTGAAAGGATGGGTACTCGATCATTGTATGACTGAAACGCAAGCACGAAAGTTTGTAAGCCTGTAACTGTACCCCACAGTTATTCACTAATAAAAAAAACTAAACTAAAATAATAAAATTTAGTCCAGTGATTACAAACTACTCATTCTGTTTTGTTTTCTTCTTTTTTCCTTCTCTGTATTGCTTATAAAACAAGTCCCAGTTGACAAATTGAAGTGCCACTCTAAAAGATAAAGACTTACAAAAACAAAAACAAAAAAACACTCTCAAACATAGGAACTGTCAAATCGATTCCATGTATCCACAGAATTTTTTTTACTTTTGGTAAACCTTCTTGTCTGCATCCCAGGTGAGCACATGAGATGAGCTTCAGAGAAGTTTCCAGTCCTGGCCCAGGAGCATGTGGTTCTTTGGTATTGTGTGAGGAGGCCTCTCCTGAATCCAGTAGTGATGTGGCTTTGGTCTCCCTGACTGGAGACTGACTGAATCCCTCATTAGGGGAGCTCACTCATGTTGTTTCAGAGACTGAAACTCAGGAGTTGGTGTGTGTGTGTGTGTGTGTGTGTGTGTGTGTGTGTGTGTGGTAACTTTCTATTGCCCACAATATGCATTTAATTGGTTTTTGTTCAACAATGGTTGGAAATGCCAAAGGTTAAATGCTTAAGTCTAGAATAATGTAATGGAAATTTTATACAGACATAACTGAGAAAACCAACTACTGCCTGAAGAGTTCCCACGTGATAATTATTATGAAATTGATAGCAGGTATGCTCATGTGGCATATGCCTCAAACCCTGTGTTCAAGCACTTAGATTCGAACCCTAACAGTCAGGACCAGAGTACCTAGAAGGTCAGCAAGCAGTTATACATTCTGCAAGCTGAAATTCCCTGAAAACTAGAATGGTGGAACAGGAATTATAAAGAAATGTAAGAACCTAAACAATGCTAAGAGATGCAACTAGATGTGTAATTCTTTTATTAAAGGTTGCAAATGTCTATGGCTTTCTTTTACATATTTTAATAAGATGAATCTATACATAAAGTTTTGAGACAAAAAATACTGTACTGCTATAAGCTATACCTATCTCCTTCAGACTATCTAATTATTTTTTCTCTCCTCTTTGTCATTTATTCTTCCTCTGCCTCTTTTTAATCCACCCCCTTTAGTTCCATGCTTCCTCTATTTGAAAAAAAAAGTACTTTGATGGTTGGTATTGAAATACTTGATTAAATAATTGCATTATCTAAACCATCTTCAAGTCTTCAGGTATCTCCTTTTGTGAAACTAGAGAAATACCTACTAAAATTTCTTTAATGCTTTTTTCTCTGATGAGCAACTTTGTCTGTCATATCATTATTTGATACTTGTGGAACTTAGAGGAAATTTTAGAGGGTTTCAGAACCACTTCTATTGTTGTGCTATTCTTAACATCTAATCTTGATTCAAAGATAATTTATATTTAAATATCTTCTAATATATGTATATCAGAAGTACTGATGTTTTGCTAATTTTTATCTTCCTTTTCTCCTAAAACAGCTTTTTTTTTGCAATTTTAGGACCAATATCTACAAAATATTATATTTATATGATTTTAACTTCCATAGTTCTTTCCAGCTAGGGTTACAGAGGTGATTTTTTTTAAAAAAGCACAATGGAAAAGAATCTAGATTTTGGTTAACAATACAAAGTCACTTTATGGTTGCAGCTTAAATCCATCCCATGCGCTTCAGGGCTGTTTTTCTCCTTCCAACAGGTCTCCAGCAAATGAATCTCATTGTCAGACCTGGCTGGCTGGATTCTTTATTACTCTTGGTTTTTTTGGACCACACTCAGTGGTGCTCAGGAGCTGTTCTTTGCTTTGTGCTCAGAAGTGACCCCTGGTGGTGATCAGGTGACAATATAAGGCACCAGGGATCGAACTGGGGTCAGCTATATGCAAGTGGACAAGATAGTTACCTTGTCCATTGTACTCTCTCTGCAGCCTTGCTGGGTTTTAATGCCCCTCTCATTCTCAGAATTACAGTCCTTTTTGTTGCTGTTCTTTGTTTGTTGCGGGCCAAGAGGGTCTCGGGTGACCATATGTGGATCAAATCCTGACCAGCTGTGTGCAAAGCAAGCTCCTTACCAGTCTACTGTTGTTTCAGCCCCTCAAAATTACAGTCTTAATATTACTTCCTTTTGGCTCTTGTTGGCTTCAGCCCAATGTGCAAGAGTGCCGATGATGGAGTCTGAGGAAAGGACACATCTTATTTATTTGTAAATTAGTTTTCAAGTAGAGGTATCAGTTTATAATGCCACGGAAGTCATTGTTTTACAATTGCAGAGTTACTCTACCAATCCCTCCACCAGCATTTCAAGATCCCTCCAGCATTAACCCCTGGACCCTTCTTTTCCCCCCATTTCCTCACCTCCTCAGTTCCTGATTCCATTGATCATGTCTCAGGTTTTGTTTACATTATGAATCTTCTAGTTCAAATCCTTTTCATTGTTTCCTTATGAGCAAGATCATCCAGTCCTTATCAGTTACTTTCTGACTTGGTTACCATAACACCCTCTCATTTGATCCAAGTTGCACAACCTATACATTTTTTAAGAAATTCTTTCTGATAGCTGATAGTATTCCATAGTGTGTGAAAACACCAAAATTTCAATATTGACTCATTTTTTTGTTGGACCCTTGGGCTGTTTCTAGATCTTGGCTACCCTAAATAATGCTGCGGTGAACACTGGTGTACTTATGTCTTTTCTGATTAATGCTTCTGTTCAGAATGCATCTTGGCACATGTATGCATGCAGAAAACAGACATACTCAAAAGGTTTCTAGTCAGATCATTGTCTTCTCACAGAAGGGAAGGAGGTGGATGGTGGTGCTCATGGGATTCTGGGAAGAGAGAAGATCCTAAATGCACTGTCTTTCCGCAGCTTTTCTAGAACTTTATACAGAGCATGGCTGACGGTTGCTCTCTATAAGTGTAGAAACCCTATTTGTATTTGGTACGTGTAGAAACCCTATTCTGTATTGAGAAAATGGAACTTCCTTCACTTGCTAATCACTTCAATGTGTTGTTTAAAGTTCACAATGGACTCAAGCTCTGTCTCCTTTCTAAAGGATGCCCAATATATCGCTGGACTTCTCTATTCCTACTTTTGAGGTAGGTTTCACAATTCAGCCAGCAAATCTCCTGACAAACACACCTTTGAGGAGGAGCCGGTACCCATTAGAGAGTGAATCAAAGGAAGTACCATGAGCTCCCATGGCAGGTGTCAGTATCACACGCCCTCTTCCCCGAACCCCTGAAAAATGCTCTCCAGCCCTTCCTCCACGCAAGACAGCTCGGCTTGTTCTAACTCAGAGCAAATGATAGAACCAGAACTGGAATATGGGTTTGTCTCTCAGTTCTGCCACACTTCCTCTCAATGCATTTCAAATGACTGACAGCAGTGATTCTCAACATTTGGAAAGCCAACAGTCTCCTTTAAAACATACATGTATGCTTTTTTGTTAGTGAGCCTTATTATCTGAAAAGAATTTCAGAGTTTATAAAATATTGACACAAAAAATTCTTACAAAAGCAAATGGTATATTCCCACTATAAATGCAACAGAGATAAATAAAAAGTATTTTCAGGTATAATTGGATTCATATGAATATCTTAAGGTGACCTGATAATCAAGGGTCACTTTGACACTATGACAGTTTTGAACAACCCTAAAAAAGGCCCTAGTCTAAAATTTAAAATGAAGATTCAAACTGATTCCTTATATATTGGTACTATTCATACACACATCTCACCATTACAAATTCTAAGTTCAGGCAACCGAATGGATTGTTCTTGCATCCTCTGAGTGCCCAGCAGGGTACCGAAACTGATGAGGGAAAGAGGCTTATGCTTTATTGTGGTTCTCTTCTTTGTCCCAGAGAACATCTGCGGGAGCCCTGCTTTTATCTTGACCCCAACCCTGAAAGTCCCAAATGATCCACATGTTTTTAAAACCATATGAGGGGGTAGTGCTGTCCCCAATGATATTACTGTTGTCAGTCTGTTCTTTTGGTTCAGATGGGAGAAATACGTAGAGGTCTACTGTAGCACTGTCATCCCATTATTCATTGATTTACTCGAGTGGGTACCAGTAACATCTACCATTATTCCCTGTCATGTGCTAGTGTAGCCCAATGATGTCTGCTCGCTTGAGGAACAAGAAGTGAGACTTGCTGTTACTGTTTTTGGCATATAGAATACACCATGGGGAGCTTGCCAGGCTCTGTACTGCGGGCAGGATATTCTTAGTAGCTTGCTGGGCTCTCTGAGAGGGACAGAGGAATCAAACCCTGGTTGACCGCATGCAAGGCAAACACCCTCTCTGCTGTGCTATCACTCCAGCCCAAAGGCTTCTATTATTCCTTTTTCTCAGGGTCTACCAAAAAGTGAGGAATTCTTGCCTAATTCTTTGGGCTGCATTTTTTCCCCCCACTCTAGACTAGCCCATTACTATGCTTATCCACAGCAGAAAACAAATGTTCCCCAAAGTGAGATGCTTCCAATAGCCAGTTTGTCTGGACCATTGCTACCATTTTGTGAATCAAAAGGGGAATCAGCTTAACAATGTGGTTTTGGCTCCAGGCATCCCCCAGGGCTTGCCCACTGCAGGCTGCTCAGGACTGAGGCTGGCCTCTGAGCTCACTGGTATATCTATTACCTGAGGCCTCTTTCAGTTCCTTGCTGGCTGCTGCCCTCAAACCTTGCCACACAGAGACTCTCTGGAGTGAGTGTTCTCTTCACAGCCAACTGACTTTTTTTTCTGAGCAAGGTAGAGAGTGAGGTGAGGCTAAAGTGCCCTTTTTTTGCCCAGCACCGATATCTGTTTCCTGTATCTTCTGGCATCTTCTATGTGTTAGGACCAGAAGTGCTTGGGGTTGCTCCCAGTGATGCTTGAACCAGGTTTGGCCACGTGTCAGGTAAGCACCTTAGCCCCTATAACTATCTCGCTGGTCCTAGATCATAAATTTATTGAGGGGAGTAGGGATTGGTATTAGAGGCAACACCCAGCAATGCACAGGGCTTACTCTTGGCTCTGTGCTCAGGGATCACTCCTGGCAGGGCTCAGGGGACAATATGAGGTGCCAGTGACAGAACCCAGATTGGCCACGTGCAAACCAAGTGTCCTACCCACTATACTTTCTCCCTTTTGAGGGAACCAGTGGACATATTTTTTTTAAATCACCACAGGCTTAAAATCAAATTATCCCTGTTTAGGAATATCAAAGACATATAGTAAACAGGATGTTTCTGAATCTAATATCCCATGGGAAATAATGTGAGCAAAATGGGTGGTGTGGTCGTGGTCTGAGTTGGTAAGGGAGTGGTGGTGGGAGGGAAACTGGGGACACAGGCGGTGGAAAATGCACATTGGTGAAGGGACAGGTGTTGGAACATTTGTATGACTGAAATCAATCAGGAACAACATTGTAACTTCGTATCTCACAGTGATTTGATAAAATAAATAAATAAATAAATAAAATCTTAAAAAAACAAAAGGGAATGGGATCATAGGGAAACAGGGAGACAAGCAACTCCTAAGACAAATATAAGATGTTCATTATATATACTGTTACTGTCACTGTCCTCCCATTGTTCATCGATTTGTTCGAGTGGGCCCAGTAACGTCTCCATTGGAGACTTTGTTGTTACTGTGTTTGGCATATCGAATATGTCACGGGGAGCTTGCCAGGCTCTGCCGTGCAGGCAAGATACTCTTGGTAGCTTGCCGGGCTCTCCGAGAGGGGCGGAGGAATCGAACTTGGGTCGGCCATGTTGGCTGTGTGCAAGGCAAATGCCCTACCACTGTGCTATCGCTCCAGCCCCATTATATATACATATATATATATTTAACTAACATAACTATCTCTAATCTATCTGCATATTAATTTCTTTGCCTTATTTACCTATAATCTGTATCAGGGCTTTGAGAAACTTTTCCCACTCTTGACCCTTCCTCTCCTGAGAAACTTTTGTGTCACCCAAAATATATAGGTATCTAAACTAGGCATGCAAATCAAACATTTACTGTAATAAATCCAAAAACCTTTTTTAAACCAAAATTTTTATATGACTTCCCTCTTCCCCAACCATCGGCTCAAGACCTAGTTTTCAACAGTAGAATCTAAAGAGATAGAATATCATCAACATTCTATCAGAGAGAAAACACACAAAACGCACTGTGATTCTTACGGGTTTGTGCTTTCCCATGATAGAATGGGCAGGAAATAATTAGACGCGTGGAATGTTTCTCCTCTGCCTCCTGTCCTACTCACTAGAGAACCTGGAGCCGAGACCGTAATGAGTGCAGGTGTAGTAGAGAACATTCTCCACTGCACAACAGCTTCCTCCAGACTGAGTGAACCCGCCATTTCTTATTCAGGAAGCCCTATTTAGCATTTCAGCCAGCTCTCCAATTTAGCTTATTTTCAGATTCTCTTGTTTACTGTTGACTTGTGCTCCCCTGTAGAATGTGAACATCTCATTTGCATCAATACAATCTGTTGACCCCCGTCTCCTTTTGAAGATCTGTACGCGGGAGGAAACTCGGGGCAATGCTGGATGCCAACGTGTGTGGTGGGCCTCAGTGGGAATCTGCCTTCTTCCCCAGGGGGCACCTCTGTGAAGTTTGACTGCACAGGAAGAGCCAATCCTTTTAGCCATTCGCGGTCAACCTCTCATGTTTGCTCGTTCTCTGGAAATATTTTGGAGGCTCGTGATGGGAATGAGTTTGCAGGCTGCCCCTGCAGATCCGAGGTAGGAAATACTTAACAAACATGTTGGCGCTGTGCATCTAAAGTCTGCTTCTCTCTCCCTCCAGACGCAGCCTCAGAGCTAGCTTCTGCAGCAAGCTTTTCTGATTACCAAAGGTTTCACTATGATTTCTCCACTTCTGAGAACATCCTGAGCACTTGCAGCCTGCGTGCCATGATTTGAACCCTGGTGGCTTTACTGTTGTTAACCAGGGAAGACGGAAGAGGACTGGGCTGTGTGCTTTGTCCCCGTCTGACCCTCAAATCTCAAACCCCACTAGATTCCTGCTACAAAAGAAAAACTCACTGGTGAATTTTTAAAATGAAAATGTTTTCCTATAATTTACTGCAATAATTGCCCTAAATTTATCTAAACACTTGCCCCCAATTTTTTCTTTGCCTTGTACTCCACAAGGGATGCATCTAGTGCTACCTTTTGGTATGACTATTTAGAAGGCGGGGAAAAGCAGAAGGGACTAAATTGCTATAAACCAGGACACATATCACTCAAACTTCAGATTCCTGATGTTATAGCAGGGGAAGAAACAGTGCTAAAAGCATTTAAATATGATCAAAGCCATATTTTTTGAAACCTATTATTTATCATTTTAACATTGATGAGACATAGAATCTCATAAGAAAAGTCAATCAAGGAAGGAATACAGTTTGCAATAACCATCCATTGCAGTAATTTTTATTGTTCCCACTTACCTTGCTGTTATTTCTCTATAAGAAGAGTACCATATGAGTAATCCCTGAACTGACCTGAAATATTAATAATCAAGCCCTGCAGGAAATGTTGATTCAAGCATTATTGGGAACAAAATATGATTATCAGAACTACTTGGTGAACTACTTCACAGGGTCTTTGTTCCTTTTGAAATAGCATTTGAAAAAATAAATAAGAGTTTTCCATTTTAAATGCTAATTGCAAATATGGCAAAGGGACTCTGTTCTTACTTCCTAGAACATCTATAATACTTTGAATAGCCTTGAAAACCAAAACAAAAACAACTAAAGAGAAAGCTACACCCAGAGAAAGCTACACCCTTTCTGTCATGTTCCAGAATATCTAGACCAGGCCATCATTGCAGAAGGTGGATTTTAAGACCTCATTTGACAGAGAAAAAGCAAGCAACTCAAGATGCCCAGAGCCTGCCCAAAGCCTCTTCTTGGCTACTGAACTTGAAAGCAGAATTAGTAGCCACCCCAAGGACTCCCAACTCCACTGGCACAATGTTGTACAAGGATAACTGCGCCTGCAGCCTTGCCACATTTGGGGGGTTGAGAGGACCGGAAGAGGGGTGGGAGATGCAGCAGGAGTGGTGGGGGCTGTCGATAGCAGCCCCACTCATTTGTGCTGCAAGATGGAACTTTGAATTTCAATGTAGGGCCACATCTGGAGCCAACACCCAACGGAAGCCAATCTGGAGCTTCATTAAGGCCTGGACCAAAGAAAGCGTGGGCTGTTGGCTCCTGAATTCCAGGCATCTCAACAGGAGGGGATCTCTAACTTTTTCCCAGCAGAGAGAAGAGATCCCAGCAGAGTGAATACTCTGAGTTCCCAATGCTATATAGATCATCCCAGCATCAAGAAATAGGGTGGCTGGGAAGCGTGTGTGTGTGTGTGTGTGTGTGTGTGTGTGTGTGTGTGTGTATGTGTGGCAAGGGGGTGGGGTTATATTGTGGAAGACATCCACATCCTGTCCATCTCCTCCCCCAGAATTTTTCAAGCCAGACCGGTGAACGAATTCTCATGCATGTGGCATGAAAGGGCAGGGATCAGTAGGAAAACAGGATTTGCCTTACAGAAATTTACCACGCAGCCAATACTGTTTAACACACAGACCATAAGGTGAGGGAGAGCTGAAACCCAAGGCCGTGTTCACCGGCTGTGCAAGTTCAGTGTCTGGAATGTTCTATTTACAGCCGCTTCCCATCTCCTCCCCGTGCTGGTGCATGACTGATGGACCGAGACTATTTCAAAGTGAAGGTCTGGGACAGCCGGGTGCTATGTGGACTTCCCGTGCTGCGTGCAACACCGGCCGCCGGAGCCCACGGGGCATTCGAGGAATTTATAATGTTATTTGGGATTGGTAATTATGATTAGGCTTCGGCTTGAATCTGAAACAATTCAGCAGTAAAATTGAGCCGAAAATGTGAGGTCACTGCCTCCCAGCAGTCACATCAAATTACTTGTGCATGAGAATGACACTCTGGTTGCAGGCAAGGAGACTGCCCTTTAAAACAGCCCATTCAAACTGGAAAGCCTTCTGGACAAATGAGTGAGAAGGAGCTGACTCACTAATGTGCCTGCAAACACTTTAAAACTGTACTTTAAATGATGCTCTGCTTTGAACAGATAATTGGCCCAATTCTTCCCTTTCTCTGTCTGTAACTCCCACTGAAATCAATGAGAATTGCATATTCAAAAGGAGGGGAGAACAAAGTTACAGGTTGAATTAATGGGATAAAGGACTGCAGATCTCTTAAAGCTTGTGCAATTAAATTGTGGCCTTGGACAATTCTCTCGGGTCACCGGCAATTTGCTGGCCTAGGGAAGCCAGCTGACTTCGTTTCCCGAGGTGTCGCAATTTATAGAATGCATTTTCTTAGACATCAACACGGGACCCTTCTCGGCTCAAAATCGACCTCCTCACTCTAATCTCTTTAGGATCCCATATCTGGGCGGGTGGGCTCTCATCCACATGCCCTCATCACTCACTGCAACCATCCATCAATTGGCAAAATCTCCACCTGAAAGCCACGTGAAATAAGCGCATATGAATATCTAATTTTTCTTTTACACTATCTGCCTGAATCATTTATATGCATATTATTTATCCAGTGTCTTTCTCAACAAGAATGAAAGTTTCATTTGGCAAGAACGTCTCTTATTTATCATTATATCATTAGCACTTGACCTGGATGTACTGGTCAAATATCTTAAATCATTATATCATATGAATATTCAATTAGATATTCATAAAAAGACCAAGTACTCTTTGCCTTTTAACACTGCAAATGTAGAAAATGAAACAGCTGCATTAAAACACTTCTCCAGTGAAGGAGAAGTAGATATTTACTAGTGACCTATCATCCATACACTGACTTCTCTACAATTTTTTTTCAATGAATTCTCATACCCAGTGGGATATATCTCTGTGTTTATGCTACAAATGCAGACCAGGAAACTTCAAGAGCTTTCCCAGAATTAGGAGGGCAAGAACTGAATTGGACCCTTGTAACCCTGAAGTCTATGAGTCTCTATCACCCTTTATTTGCTTGCTTTGAAGAAACCAGGAGAGGACCCACATCTGGGATGTGAAAAAGAGAAGAACAGGTGATGCTGACACTCCTCAGAGTGGAAAACTGTGGGTGTCCAGGGATGCTGAAGGGGAGGAAGAGGCTCAGGTCGCTGAAATCCATGCTGCAAAGCCCTGACAGAAACCCCAACCCACACTGCACTCTCGTCCACACCTGGCACTGGGCAGGGAACATAAGCACCCCATGTTTCATGTCTGTGACTCCCTGGTGACCTATTCCTGACCTCCAAGTCTCTTAGGTCTCTCAGACCATGCCAGAGTAATTCCTCTCTCCCTGTGCCAGTGCCTTCTCCAGTGCCTTCCTCCCTCCCTCCCTCCCTCCCTCCCTTCCTTCCTCCCTTCCTCCTGTCCATTGACTCACGATGAGATACAGTTACAAAACTTTCATATTTCATTTTCAGTCATACAATGATCGAATGCCCATCCCTTCACCAGTGCATATTCTCCACCACCAATATCCCCAGTATACCCCACTTTTTCCAACCCTCCCCCCGCCTATATGGCAAGACGGCTTGCCCCATACGCTCTCTCTACTTTTGGGGATTATGGTTTGCAATAGGGCTGAGCGATAGCACAGCGGTAGGGCGTTTGCCTTGCATGCAGCCAGCCTGGCCGAGCCGGGTTTGTTTTCTCCGCCCCTCTCGGAGAGCCCGGCAAGCTACTGAGAGTATCTCACCCGCACAGCAAAGCCTGGCAAGCTACCCGTGACATAGTCAATATGCCAAACACAGTAACAACAAGTCTCACAATTTGTTGTGAGATGTTACTGGTGCCCGCTCGAGCAAATCGATGAACAACGGGAGGGCATTGACAGTGATAGTTTGCAATATAGATACTGAGAGGCCATCACATTTGGTCCTTATCTACTTTTAGCATACATCTCCCATCCTGGGCGATCTTTCCAACCATCATTGACTTGGTGATCCCTTCTTTATCCCATAAGATAGGCTTACAACGATGGAGCAGTATTCCTGGCCTTTGTGTCTCCTGACCTTAGGTGTCAACCTCATATTATTTTTTTTTTTATATTTCACAATTGAGTTCCAGCACCTTTTTTTGCCTGCACACACTGCCTCTCCCCATTTGCCCACACAGCTGATCACATTTCCAGTCTGCACAGCCACCCCACACCTACCATAACCCATGGCTCCAGCAGAGGGGAGCATTGTTTGGCTGTGGGTATGAGCAGTCTGTATGCCCACAAAGGATTTCTACGAGGTTCTACAAACTCATCCGGTGGTGACATTGCAGTGGTGGACAGCCCTTTGGAGACTGCTTCCTCCTTATTCAGATGGGGGGTGGGTGGGTATGCTGGGTGCTGGGTGGGCGCAGGCCCAGTGCTGTACCTGGAAACAAAACTGGGTTCTGGGCAGGGGCTGCAATAAAAGTCAAACCTGCCCTTGATCACTGGCTGTTGGGTTCTCTGCCACCCCCTGCCCTGTGCTCCTCCCTCTGCCCCAGGAAGCAGAGGCCACTGTCCCCAAGCTATAATGGGCTGCACTGTTTCTACACCTAGGCTAAGGTTTTGCCACTGGTGTGTGGCAAAACCAGCCACAGAACCAGAAGTCCTGTCCCCAGCACTGTTGATCGAAGCACTGTGACCCCCAACCCAGGCTCCTTCCAGGGCATCGACTTTGGGAGTTTGGGTAGGTGGGAGTGATCCAAGGGCTGGGGAAATGTTGGTTGGAGGGGTCACATAGTCTCATGAAGTGAATGGCGCTGCCAGGTAAAGGAAAGGAGTGAACGTTCAGAATCAGTCCAAGTGTTTTCTCATACATCTATGACCATTTACTTGTAAAGTGCTTTCACAGTTTATTATCCATCCCACTGATAAATTTCCTCTCTCTGTGTCTCTGTCTCTGTCTCTCTCTGTCTCAGTCTCTGTCTCTCTCTCTTTCTCTCTCCTGTCTGTGTTCTAGACTACAGGACGCAGCTTTTTCTGCCCAGGGCAGTTCTAATGCACGTTGTTAGTTCACAACGGTCCTGTGAGGAAGGACCACTTTGAAGAACTGGGGGCATGTGCAGTTGAGAGACTTTGCCAAGGCTACCAGTTTATAAGTGACCGCTGCCAAGACATTGGATCCTCAGTCCAGGGCTTGCTGCTGGTCCATCAGACCCCTCTCCGGGCTATAGGATGGTCCCAATGACATCACGATTCCCTCCTGATAGAAGAGCACATACATCCTTCCATGACGTCAGGAGAATGTACTGCCAACCTGACATTTTGACAACCTGACATTTCTCAATGCAATCAAATAGTCCTTGTGTTGTTACAGCACACAACAATCTGAGCATATATGTAAATTGATCATAATTTTTACCATTATAAAAAATACTGGTTGACATTTTTCTGTTTTTACGGATCAAATTTCTAAAGTCTTCCCTAGATTTCTTTCTTTAAAAAACAAAAACAGGAACAGAAAATTAGAGTACAAGTAAAGAAATACTTGGGAAGTCTGATATATAGTCCTAATTTATTTTAGAAAAAAGGGCTTGTCTGAACCTCTAACAACAGCATTAAAATATGCCTGTTTCTGGGCTGGAGCGATAGCATAGCGGGTAGGGCATTTGCCTTGCATGCGGCCGACTCGGGTTCGATTCCCAGCAACCCATATGGTCCCCTGAGCACCGCCAGGAGTGATTCCTGAGTGCATAGTCAGGAGTAACCCTTTGCATCGCGAAGTGTGACCCAAAAATCAAAATAAAAACATAGGGGGCTGGAGCGATAGCAAAGTGGGTAGGGCGTTTGCCTTGCATGCAGCCGACCTGGGTTCAATTCCTAGCATCCCATAGGGTCCCCTGAGCACCGCCAGGAGTGATTCCTGAGTGCATGAGCCAGAAGGAACCCCTGTGCATTGCCAGGTGTGACCCAAAAAGCGAAAAATAAATAAATAAATAAATAAAATATGCCTGTTCCAGCATCTATACATACAGTGTATATTGAATTGTTATTAATTTGGCAAGTGAATTGTTTTAATATCTATATTAATTAAAATGAATTACATTCTCGGTTTTACATATTATTTCTCATTTATCAGTCCAATTTGCCATTGATTTTCTGTACATGTTATCCTTCCTGAATTGAGCCTCGACGAACCTTATCTGTGTGTTTCCGTGTAACAAAGCAGTCAATGTTTGATCCTATTTTGTGGATGCCCTTTTTGTACTCCATCTCCATACCCATCCCACTTTAGCTTTTGATGTCTTCGTTATCAAGAAAGACTTCCAGGACTGGGGTGCTAGTCTTCCCCCCTGTAGTTCTTCCAACTCAGTTCTTCCTGTCACCCCAAACGGTTAGGAAGCTGCTTAAGTCAGAGCATGAGATTAGATCATTGAAGAGTCTGCTGTGAGCACATGGTGCGATGGTAAGAAAAGCAGTCCAGAAAGGAAGTGCACCATACGGAACTCTATTAAGGTATGCACACACAGGAAATGAATCACCAACGCTGGTTCTGCAGGCATTCAACTTTCCAGTGGAGCAAGGAACAAGGTTCTAAAATAAAAGGCCACTCCACACCGCCCCCTCCTGATGCCACCCACTAGCTCTGTTACTTAGGACAAGTCAGTTACCATGTGTGACCTCATTTTCACCATCTACAATGATGCAAGTTCCATAGGGTTATTACCAGAAGTTAGTGACACCATGAATAGGAAAGCAACTTATGAACCACAGAGTAAAGAGGAAATATGCAGCATCCACTTTTTTGTGGAAGTTTAGATATTTGTGTCTTAAAGGAAGAATTCCTTGCCACACAGCATAAGGAGCTTTGTTTTTTCTTATTTGATTGCTGTGACTTCTTTTTATTCTCCCTCTTCCCAGTTGGCCCCTGCTTTATGATAAACATTTAAATGTCCCCAAAAGACAGACAAAATATTCACTGGTTTCTCTGGTAGTCCACAAGCTCCTCTGAACAAAATGTTTAGATGGGAAGTCAGCAGGAGAATCCTGTTAGACACCTGCCTCCGGTATAATGCATTAAAGGTTAGCATACAATATTCATTAATGACCTTTCTGTGCTGTGTGCATCGGGTGGTGCTGGTCATTAGGAAGCGTTTCACAGAGGGATACTGAGCACTGACAATGGGCAGGAACTGCCTGGTGAGCAAGTGTGGCGTAACCATGGGCACAGAGGTCTCCGAGGAGGAAGGAGCATAGCCCAGGTCTTGAATGACTTTCCCCGGAGACAGAGATGGATATGGGAATAGTCCTATTTGGTACCTTTGATAGAGAACCAAAAGAGATCAAGGAGTCTGTGGATGGGTTTGAGAGTGAAGAGGGAGCCAGCAATAGAATAGCTTGGTCTTTAGTTTGCTGGTGCAGCCTTGCTCATCCTGCAGAAAAAGAGCATGGTTTGGGCATCTTCCTCTTTGGGGAAGTGATCTTGGAGAGAGGAGATGCTGGGGAGTCTTCTTGAGTTCCATTGGGTAACTGGTACTGAGATATCAGGCGAGGAAGAGGAAGGATGTTCAGGGACAGGAGGCCCTGACCGGAAGAGCTTTTTCTTAGTCTCCCTCCCTGCCCTCAGCTAAGCAGGTACCACCATCCCAGGTGGAAGCTCCCATTGCATTTATTTACTTGCTCTAGTTCTTGTTTAGGAACGGAAACTCTATGACTTCTTGAACATCTTTCCAGACAGATTATCCCTGGTGACTGTCAGAGTCATTTCTGAGGAACTATACCCTCTGAATTCAAAGATACATTCCCCCCACCCCGAATTTATACATTTACACACCCATTCGCAATCATGGTGCCTATTGTTGAAGGCAAGACAATCACTCTAATATCACAGAGAGAATCCTTCTAGCAATAGCTGTACCCATACACCTCTCCTCCCAGGTTACAAAGTTAACTCTGTGTGTGCATGCGTGCGAGCATGTGCGTGTACAGAGAACTTTAAATGACCTCCTTTCTCGGGTGCATGTAGCAGACCTGTGTGCAGGAGGGCTGGATGCAGCAGAGGCAGTGAGAGGTGCATCTGGCCACTGGCAGTGGGCTCAGAGTTTGAAGAGCCAGTCTGCAGCTTAGGGAGAGGCAGACAATGTCGCACCACATCTTGAAGGGATTCGTTACATGTGGTGACTTTTATATATATATATATATATATATATATATATATATATGTGTGTGTGTGTGTGTGTGTGTGTGTGTGTGTATTTTTTTCTGAATAAGGAGTGGAAACCCAGAGATAAAGCTGGGGAAGGGAACGAAGATGAATTGGCAGACATATCACTCAGCCTCAAACGCACAAGCTTCTCTCTCCACCCCCCCCCCCCCACACACAGGCCCACTTCATAGGCGCCATTCTCTTTCTTTTTAAAAAAATTAATTTATTTATATTTTTAATTTAATTGAATCACCGTGATGGTTACAATCACACAATGATCAAACACCCATCCCTCCACCAGTGCACATTTTCCACCACCAATATCCCCGGTATACCCCCCCCAATCCTTCCCCTGCCTCCATGGCAGACATGATTCCCCATAATCTCTCTCTGCTTTTGGGCATTATGGTTTGCACTACAGACCCTGCAAGGTTACCATGTTTGGTCCTTTATGTACTTTCTGCACACATCTCCCATCCCGACCGATTCCCAGCTATGGAACAATCTATCTGTCCCGTGTATCTACTATCCTTAGGTGTCAGCCTCATGTTGTGTTGTTTTATACTCCACAAATCTGTGCAGTCCTCCTATGTCTGTCCCTTTCTTTCTGACTCATTTCACTTAGCATGATACTCTCCATGTCTATCAGCTTATAAGCAAAGTTCATGACTTCATCTCTCCTGACAGCTGCATAGTATTCCATTGTGTAGATTACCAAAGTTTCTTGAACCAGTCATCTGTTCTAGGGCACTTGGGTTGTTTCCAGGTTTTGGCTATTGTGAACAGTGCTGCAATGAACATGTAGGTACAGATGTCATTTCTATTGTGCTTTTTTGAATCCTCGGGATATATATTCCCAGAAGTGGTATTGCATGGTCATATGGACGCTCAATTTCTAGTTTTTGAAGGACTGTCCATATTGTTTTCCAGAAAGGCTGGACTAGTGGGCATTCTCACCAACAGTGAAAGAGTATCCCTTTTCCCCCACATCCAAGCCAGCACTGGTTGCTTTTGTTCTTTGGAATGTGTGCCAGTCTCTGTGGTGTGAGATGATATCTCATTGTTGTTTTGATTTGCATCTCCCTAATGGCTAGCAATGTGGAGCATTTTTCCATGTGATAGGTGCCATTTTCAGGAGACTACAGGATGATGGAGAACCTCATGACTTCTAGGTTTTAAGGATAAGGAAAGAGCAGGAAGAAAGAAAGGCGGCCACAATTTTAGAGGTAGAGTTGGAGGAGAACAAGGGTGGTGCACCGATGAGGTGGACATGCCCAGACATGTCCTCAGAGTCCTTTAGAGCTGGAATCACAGGAGTCCCTAACAGGCTCCAAGGAATCTCTATTCACCGAGTTTGCCTTGTGGCCTCAGAGACTGGCAGAATAAAACCCGTCCTTCCAAGATGACCATGCCCATGACCCTGGTATCTTTTTCACATGGCAAAAGGAATTGGCTGTTAGGAATAAACTACAGATGTGGGCACTTGGGTGGTGGTGAGCAGTAAATTTGGGTATCAATACTAAAAACTCTACCTTCATTGTAACAATATCACCTAAACTAAAGTGAAATAACACCTGCAATAAATATTATCGTCATCATAAGTGAATTCAGGATTTTGAGAGAGGGTCATTATCTTGGATTATCTGAGTGGACCCAATATAATACCAAGGGTCTTTAAAAGTGGCAAGGGGAATTTTATTTTATCCGACAAGGGGAGAAGGCAAGGGGAAGGGTTGGTCAATGTGATGGCACGGGAGAGATCACACTGCCTGATACTGATGGGTGTGAAGATCCAGTTGTCTTGGCCACACGGCAAAGCTCCTCTAACCTGCTGCCCAGCCAGACTTGTGCTAGGTGCAGAGAGAAGCAGGATATCTGGTGATGAGGAAGGTCCATCCAGGGCCCCAGGTGGACCACTGTCCCCTGGAAGCTTAGGATCTGGAAGGCAGAAGAACTCATCAGACATTCTCAGTCCTTCCCTACTCTAGTTCCAATCTCCCTTTGCCATATACAGCTGTTCTCTTTGCTGTTCCATACAGGAAATGGTTTTTAGAATTATAAAACTAGAAACATAGAGAAAGAGGAATCGTTTCAGCAACTGCATGGTAACGTATAAGGTAAAGTACCTGTTGCTTAAAAAGAAAAAAAAGGTTGCCTATGAAACTCATAAGAAAACCCATGTATGCATTCCTGTGTGTCTTGCAGGAAAAGTCACTGGGCACAGACAAGTGGGCATCTTGCTGGGTATTTCGTCAAGGAGTGAATCAAAGTGGATCGTAAAAAGGCCAGGTAAAGTGACCTTCACATACACTTTCGTATGTCGGATAAAATACAGTAAAATGTACTCATGTGAAATGCATCTGATGATACAGTATCTCAAATGTTAAAAATAATTTTGATTTGGAAATTTTTATTGACAGTATATTGCAGAGAACTGGCCGCGGTTATTCAGTGTGCACCTGCTTCCTGAGGGAGTCTCATGACATGAGTAGATTAAAGATTATTTGCAAGTGCATGGAAACATCTATGTATTCTAAATTTACCAGGAAAGATGGCATACATTTGTAGACATTCCCTAGTTTCATAGTTCTAATTTCTATTTTAGAGTAGGAAATGGAACCTTGCTTCCATTCTTAAATATTTTTCTGGGTCCAGCACTGTGCTCAGATTGCTGATGGGCAAACAGTTATGTACATCAATCCTGCACCTAAACTCAACTATAGAGATAGTTCTTTTATAGTGTATAAGTACCAAAAGGGAGAAGGTGGTTTACAATGAAAACCACAGTGGACATTCTAGCACTGAATTATCACTAATTCAATCATTCAGTTTGCTAGTATGACTCCCTTTTCAGTACTAAGAGAACTGTTTTCAGCATGAATCAGGACTGAAAGACTAGAATTGGCAACCATGCAACTTTCAACTGCAGTCCTGGCTCTCCCCTCACTTAACTGTGTGTTTTTTGGTCAGGTCACTCAAGCTCTCTGTTCCCTGGACTGCCCATCAATAGCATGAGGGTAATAAGTGGGTACACCAGAGGTATACAAAGATAACAAATGCGCTTATACAAACTCACTTATAACCAAGATCTATTTATTGTAAATTTTATATATATGCAAATCATGAAAGAATAAAGTGCATTTAGCATTTACAGGGGCTGAAGCCATAGCACAGCAGGTAGGGTGTTTGCCTTGCATGCAGCCAACATGGCCGACCCGAGTTCGAATCTTTAGCCCCTCTTGGAGAGCCTGGCAAGCTACTGAGAGTATCTCGCCCGCACGGCAAAGCCTGGCAAGCTACTCGTGACATATTCGATATGCCAAATACAGTAACAACAAAGTCTCACAATGAAAACGATACTGGGATAGCTCCAGAAAATCAATGAACAACGGGAGGACAGTGACAGTGACATTGAGCATTTACAGAATTCACCTCCGTGGCCACCACGGTGAAGAGGAAGACCAATACACAATTCTGGTCCTCAAGGCAACTGATGCCTAGTGGGAAGTTTGTGAGAACAAAGACATGGAAGGGGAAAATGCAGTTCCATGGAAGCAGCTGAAGAGTTAACAGCTTAATGATGAAAGCTATTTTTTCCCCAGTTGAAGCTGTTTAAAATAATTAAAGTCTTTCCAAATATTGAAAGTAAGATGAATCAAAACAAGTAATAAGCACCTATTTTGTTTGCAGTCCACTGTGATTGCTTGGCAGGGGGCGCCCATCAAGTGTGAAGAAAGAACAATAGAGAATCTGTTCTGCACTTCCCAAAGAACCCTTCTGATCTCTGAGCCAAGTCTGAGAATGCACATTCCCTCTCATTTTATGAAACTGTTACTGGCACCTCAGACAGGTTATGCCAGAGCAGAGTCTGAATCCAGAAAACAATTCTCAAGACTCCTGTCCATTTTTCTTTTTGCTGACCCACTGGTTTTTAAACTTCATTAGCTGAAACCTAGCTTTGGGGAAAAAAAAATTCTCCATTGTTAGATGCATCACTTCATTAATGTAAATGTAAATTATGTTTATAACTTTTCCAACAGCTACAGCTGTAACCATAGACATTTATTTGTCACACAACCTATCAATAAAAATAATGTCACAGTGCGGAGCATAAACATTGGAAAGCAAGGGCACGAATGACAGGCACAGTCATACTAGTCAAAGGGCCTCGCCTCCTTTGGTTTCTCTTTACATTGCAGTCTTTAAAAAATTCTGCAATATACACTGTAAATTGCAGTGGAGTTTTTTCAGTAGGTCACTTTGTAAACCAGGTCATTCATCAAGCGAGGTGATATGAAAGCTTGAAAGACACAAGTGGGGATTAAATTCTGTTTTATTACTATAATTATTTATCATGCTCCTTGATATGCACGGTAGTGTGTTGGATACTGGGGTCCATGGTGCACATGACAGACATGGTGCTGACCTTTAGATAAGCAATTTAAAAAGAGAAGTACTGGGTCAAGAACATGTATTGCAGAGAAGCATTCATACAGATGGACACCCCCTTCACGTAGGTGTTAGTGCATCTAATTGAGTTCTCATGGAGAGCTTTATCTTTTACAGTCCAATTTATATGCATGGACCATTAATTCTGGGACTAGACTGGAATCTGTGAAACAGAAACCAACGTTTTTCTCCATGCGCCTCCTTCAATTGGTTGTAGTTTGGGACCCAGGCTTCGGGTCTAGCTCCTTTTCTAATCTATGTAAGTATGAAGATGGCATTATAATAATCTTGAGTTCCCCATGAACTTCTTGGACTCTTTCCAAGTGAGTCTGTCATTTATGAAGTGCGGAAGGAGCGACATTCATTCATCCTGAGGAAGGGAAGGTGAGAATGAATCTACTAAAGCAATCCTAATTCCTCCTACTTACCAAGAACACCATGAACTGACACTGAGCAGTACAAGAAATTGGAGGGCGAAGAGATTGAACTCTGGATTGAAAACAGAACATTTCATTGGGACAAGACCCGACTACAGACTTTATATTCCTCATCTCTCTGAGAATGTGAAAGTGGTCGGGGGCTTATTCAATCTCTGGGCACCTTTATGCTGGCAGTCATTTATCAATACATCTAAAGGGTGTTTGGGCTCTACAACCTGTTATGTGCTCTTAGAAACACGGCTGTATATAATTTAGAACTGGGCAACAGGAAATGGATTTTCAACCTTGGCTATGGCAGAGCCTTGGAGCTAATTTAATTGATGTATGGTTTTCATCAATTTCAGGGCTTTGGGGATAAAATCCGCACTGCCCATCAGCGATCCCATGATGATTCCCAAAGGAGCAAAAGCTGGCACTGGAGAAGAACTGACGGGCAAACTGTCCTGATGGATTGCTGATATCTTCCTGTGAGGGCAATAGCAATACTATGAGTGAGAAACAAAGAACTGGGTGGGGTGACCTAGTAAGGAGCCAGTTGTCTCCACAGAGCTTCCGGAGCCCCCCAAAGCATGCCAGGCACCCCCATTGCTCACAGCTCATGAGGAGCATGGTAGAAAGATTTTTTTGGCTCCTTCCTCCTGTCTGATGTGGGATTACTCTAATAGTAACAGACCTGCTAGATCTCCCATTGGCCTGACTGAAACGTTCTTAAAATTGTACTGTGCCTACCCCGTCATGCTTCCTTTTCGCCTTTTATCTGTCGACATTACACCTGCATCCTGGTCTCAGGCTAATGCTTGCACGCTTCTTGTCAGCTTGCACACCCACTTCTCGGAGAAACCAAATAGAAGCGGCAGGCAGGATGGGGATGGTGGAAGCATTGAAACAACAGAAAGAGCCAGAGGGACTGTCCAAGAGTTAAAATGCTTGTGTTGCATGCGGCCCACCATGGTTTGATCCCTGCCACACATGTTTCCCTGAGCACTGCCAGGGGTTACTCCGGGATAGGCCCTGTGCACCACTGCATATGTCCTAAATCCCCTCCTCAATATATAGTTTAGCAAGAAGCAAGTCCTATAAGCAACTAGCTTCATTTTATGTAACTGAAGTGCTTGTGGGACTTCCTTCTTGCTATCCCCACTTGCCCTTGCTGCAGCTTTTGCAGGCAACATTAGGAAACCACTTCAAAAACTGACAAATGGGGGAAAAGAAAGGTTTATTTCTATGAAAAGAAAATAAAGGTCTTTCTTTAGGGAATTCTGACCCAAGTAGATCAAGATTGAATTGGATCCCAAGATAAAAGGGAGGTTATTAAAGGTGGCAAAGAGAGGATAGGAATAGAGCCACATTTTAAGCCAAAGATAAATAAATAAAAGGAAATCTGCCTAACGAAGTTTACTGACTCTTTTTGGCTCCAAAGGAAGGTGCAGGTAATACTGAGAAGCAAGGAATTTATCATAGTTAAGAATGGAAGCAATTAAAGGCGGAAATGCTCGCAGAAGCATTTTCCAGGTCAATATGAGCGTGACAATGTTTTTGCAGAGAGCGCTAAGCAGTCCTGGGGAGTGGGGACCGGAGGTAGAAGATGATTATTCTGAGCCTGGTTTCTGGAGTGAATGTAAGTCGAGGCCAAGGCAGTGGAGGTTCGATGGGAAGACACAAAGGAGAGGGTTATCACTCAGAACTCTGCTTGCATCTCTGAAGCATATTTTCAAAGGCTAAAATGGAAGCTCAATTTTGCCACCAGAGGCAAAATAAATGATATTTAGGGGTGACCAGATGAAAGTTGGGTAAAGGATATTATTCCAAGTGTTCTTGCATGTGTGAGACCCAGAGCTCCATGCCTAGAATCCTATAGGCATCCAAGTTTTGCTGGGAGCAGCCCTACAACAGCAGCAGACAAACAAAACGAAGATGGAGGCCAGAGATATAGCACAAGGGTTATGATGTCTGCCTCGCATGTGGGCAATCCCAGTTCACCCCCTGGCACCACAAATGGCTCCTCAACCACTGCCAGGAGTAATTCCTAACTAGAGAGGCTGGATAACCTCTGAGCATTCCCTGGGTGTGGCCCCGAAACTAAAAACAAAACAAAACAGCAGCCCAACAGCAGGACAAAGATGATCTCATGTGAAGCTATCCAAAAGCGAGATCACTGAACTCCCAAACAATGAACAGTGAAGGAATGATAAGAGAGAAACAAACATCCCCAATTTCCATCAGATTAAACCTAAACTGTGCACTAGAGGAACAAAAGATTCAGAGTGACACCAGAATGTCAGGAGCAGCTCCAAGATTTTTGATAGATTTCAGGCAAGATGTGTCGAAAGATACGCTTGACCCAGACAGCAGTCAGTCTCCCTTGCTGTCTCGGCTTCCGTGTCTGGAGTTCTGCAGGTAACACGTTCCTCCATCCACTGCTGCCTACAAAGGCAGGTCTCAACGGAGCAGACTTCAGCAAAGCCCTGTCAAATCCTGACTGCTCTTCATGACCAAATTCCTTCTGTAAGCTGTGCCATTGGTGTTAAAACAACAAACTCACATCCGATTTGAAGTGAAGGAAGGAACTGTCTTGAAATCATTCCCTGATTTTCTTTAATGTATAAGAGTATAAGAGAGCAGAAAGCATGTGCTGTGTATATGTGTGTGTGCGTGGGGGCGGGGGGTGGCACAAGGGAGGGAGGCACACAAGTGCAGTCTGAGCTGATGGCTTTTAGTCAGTGGCTTCTCTCCAGAAACCACAGGGGTGCTTACTTCAGATTCAGCTGTTTGTCACCCCCAGATATGATGGTTCCACTAGATGCCAGGCCAGTGTTTCTCTTCCATTAATGTTAATGGAAGTCACTCTTGTGTATCCAGGGGAGAATAGATCCCTTTGTCTTTTTAATTGGTCCTATAAAACAATAAATGAATGCACTAGGGGCGTTTCATCTAGAAATAAATTCTGACCCACCAGACGATGCTGCTTTTTTTTTTTAAAAAAAACAGGCTTAAAAAATGATGATAATATGTAGCTTCCTGGTTGGACACTAGCTAGGAACCAAATACATAAAAAAAAGTACATCAAGATTAAGGAGATAATAGGTAATTTTGTTCTTTAGGAAGATGATGCTACTAAGTGTGTCTGCGGCACATGGGGCAGAATACAAAGCACAGAGCGCCTGTTAAGATGAAGCAATTGCAACCGCAATTTAATGGAGGACAAGAAAGCAATTAACAGTGTAAAGTCATTGATGCGAAGGATAGACCTCGAGATTAGAATCTTATTAAAACAAAGACTGGTACAACTTGATTATAATGAGTTAAGTTGAAAGATCTCCAAAACAATCTCAGTGTGCAGATGTGGAAAAGAAAACATAATTTATCCTATTATACTTTGGGCCCCATACTCTGCTGAGAGCATTGGGATATTTCATAGATCAATATCTCAAGCAAACTGGACAGGAGCAGTTGCCAGAACTTAATTCCAGAAGACTGGACTCAGGGATTGAGAGGGTTTTATCACAACTACTTAGTTCAAAATGGCAGTTCAAGGCATCTTGAATTTTAGCACTGACGTCTGGAGTCTTTTGAGAGCAGCAAGGTATTTGCTTAACTGTTTATTTATTTTTTATTAATTCGTTTACTTCCTGAACTTTTAAGTAATAACCTCACCATGAAGGCTGTTCTGCAGGCGAGCGTGAAGCTAGGGGATTGTCTGAGGTGAACTGAGCTGTACTTTCCTGACACTTTCCTTGCTGATTCAATATTTTAAAATAAATATCACACAAGAAATAGTGAGAAATGAGGCAAAGGGCACTGGATAAAATGAGGAAAAGTAAAACAGTGTAAACCCTGCAATCAATTAACAATCACCTTTCAGTTCGCCAACCCCCTCCAGTAGGTATTGAAAGTCTTCTTCAATAGGCTTTTAAGAACTAGCCACCCAAAATATGTACTATTTTTTAAATTAATGTATTTTTTCTCTATTTAAAAGTTGTGGTTTATAAAGTTATTCATAGTACAGATGTTACAGGTATTCAATGTTCTAATACCAATCCCTTTACAGTATGACCTTCCCTACATCATTGTCTCCAGTTTCCCACCCACTCCCCAAACCTGCCCCCTTAACACAGACAAAATAATTTATTTTATATTGCTCATTACAATTAAATGGCCAATGGAATTTTCCAAAATATACTTCAGTAAAAGAAAATTTATGAAAACTGTCATAGCTCACCATGGAATCATTCATTCAGTCCTTGTTGGAGCATATACTGTTTGTTGGTAGCTGAGACTTCCATGTTATTATTTTTGTTAAATGAGCATCTAACTTGATGAGCTCTTATTGGGATGTCATTATTGTGGATTTTGAAGGTGTTGTGTGGCTGCGTACTCCAGGATCTGTAGAAGTGGACCGATAAGTTTTGATGGCTTTGGAACGTGGGTGTGACTGCCAAGGCTTCCAAAGTATGTGGAGGTTGGGGAGGATGGAAATTTTCATCAGTTTGGCATCTCTGCAGGATTCATTGTAAAGCAGTGGAGTTGGACCCTTGGCATGGCAGCAGCTGTGATGTGTGGGAGTGGCTGCTGGGACTTTAGCAGGGTGGGGACTTGGCATGCCCCCTTCCTGCGGGAGCCCCAGAGTTTTCAGCCTGGAGAAGGGTATAGCCATGAATTTTAGTGGCTTTATTTGCTGCACTGTTGCTCCAGTCCTGGGACTGATTTTTTTTAAATGGACTTGTGTGCAAAAATATTTATGTTAAAATAAGAAAAAAAATATATACCCCAACAAGAGAACTATGTCTCCATTTTAGGTGGCAGAACAAAAGTATCAATTAATTGACTTATGAGCATGATGCTCTGAGATGGTTATTAATTTATAATTAATTTATAATTTATAATGAATTTCCCCAGCAGAAACAGGGAGTTTTCACATCCATGCCATTATTTGATACTGGCAAACTTCCTCTGTGTTGCAAATCTGGCAGGTGTGTAATTGTAGCTCCTTGTGCCCTAATTGACATTTCTTATAATTGAGTCCTGTTCCTATTTATTGACCATTGATATGCCCTCTTCTGTGAAGTTATTGTCAAATCCTTTGACCATTACTTTTGTTTTCATTGCCTCTTAACCCTTGTTATTGATTTGTCAGTGTTCTTTATATACTTTTGTGTTGGATAACATTAGGTTGTCCTTGTTCCGCCCCCAGGGAGCTTAAGGTTTATTGAGCCACTCCTACAACAGTGCAACTGAGGCACACCCATCAGGCACTAATAATCCTGTATTGCTTTTCTCTTTCCTTTAAGTCATTTGCATGGTTTATTTATCAATGTCCTTTTGGTATAGATACAGGAAGACATCTGATGCTATGTTTTGTAACATGGGACTTAATTGACTCCAAAATAATACTTATTCCTGGGCATCCATATTTACTTGACTTAAGTCTCAGTTGCTCTTAGAGCCTAGCACTCTAAAAGCAGGGTCCCAGTGAGGGACTGGATGGACCCAGGGCAAGCTGTGAGCTACCCAGCATTGAAATGGGCCAGGCCATGCACCATAATACTTAACTGTAAGTTAAGATCACAGCCATAAACAAACTCTGTCATGACACAAAAAGAAATAATTGAATAAGGATTCTGCTGGGGTTAGGAAAGACTTAACCTGGCCTGAGGCTGTGGTCTGGAATATATAGTGAGATGTCCCCAGGAAGAGACAACTTTAAACTTAGTATATCTCTTACTATATTCATACAAAATGACATTGCTAGAAATATTATAAGAAGTAAATTTATTATGACTGTTTAAATGGATTACTAGCTGAGAAAAGGAGAAAGCAATAGACCATGGATGGAATCCCACCCTTGAGAGAATCTCCTAGTAATCTGGAGTGCTAAATCCTCTGATGAGATTTTTGTCCTTGGATTAATCCTTTGTAGAAGTGGCTTTACATCTTTTTTGTTGTTATGATAATGTTCAACCCCACCTTTGTACCCCCATCTTTCATGATTTCTATATAACTATGATATAAGGGGTAAGAGAAAAGGAGATGTTGAAGACGTTGAAGACTAGATGTTGGGGACAAGAAAGTAGGGGGATGCTGATGCTGGATGCTGATGACTAGATGTTAGAGGACAAGATGCTGAAGACTAGATGCTGAGGACTAAAGCTGATGACTAGACATTGAAGACTAGAGTAGGAGAACGGGGACTTTAGGACTTTGAGGTCTTTGAGGACTAGAGGGTCTGTGAGGATGAGAAGGAGAACCAGATGACGACAATGACTGGAAGTAAGAACTATGAGACTAAGACTAGGTCGAGATGAAGAAGAAGAGATAACGAAGGAGAGGACTTTGAGGTCCATGAGAAGACTAGGATGATGGAACCCTGATGACTGGGACTATGACCAAAATGAAAACTAAGACTGTGCTGTGAAGGGCGAGATCGACTACGATGGGAAGGAGAGGTAAATAAATGAACTACCGACCAGTCTGGGGCCCAGTTCCTGTTTCTCCCTTCCCCCCTGAACCTTTGCCTGTGGTCTGTCGCCGAGATGGTCTGGCCTGGGGAGGCGACTCTCAGCCACCGAACACTCGAGTCCCCTGTGCGGGCTCCCCGCAACCTTTTTTATTTAAAACTTACAGTTTTGGATTTTCCTTTTTTATTTAGTTGCTGAGACAGTATAGTAAAACACTGAAGTATTGAATGAATAGGCTTTGGAGCCTCTCGGTCTTGGTTCAAGTCTCAGTCCTAGCACTTACATGAAATGGGGCAGGATAGCTAGCCCACGTCTGCCTTCGGGACACCTTAAAGCTGGGATCCATCATCCTCCCTGTCTCTCAGGCAGCTGGGAAAGTGAGATGGGTCAGTATCTGTGAAGGGAGTGCAGTACCGGGTCCTTCAAAAGCAGCTGAGTATTAGTAGTTTCTAGTCACAGAGTTTAAAGGCATCTCCTATTTTGTCATTGTTTTCCATTTCAGTATTTTCATGAAAATCTTTGATGAACAGAAATTCTCTAACGAAGCCGAATAGCCACTTTACCCTCACAGTTTGAGCTTTATATTAAGGAAATCCTTCCCTTTTTAAGAGTTAAATTAAGTTCTCGTGTAAATTGACTTTCAAATGTCTCATATTACTTTTTATATTAACATTTTATAGCATGAGGCATTCATTTTGAGTTATGATGTGAGGTAGGGGACTACATTTCTTCTCTTTTCATGTGAACCATCAATTATCCAATACCACTGACTGGAAAGTTCTATTCCTTTTCCACTTGCTTGTCAGCTTGGTCGTTGCCCAAGTTTCTAGAAGTGGAACTGTGTTCTCAACTACTCAAAAAAAGGCTGAAGTTGCAGTGTTTGAAAATATGCTTTCCAAGGGTTGTTCTCTCAGCTGAGGTGCAATTGTGAGGGGCTTGCCAGGGGCTGCTGCAGTAGCTCACACACTTGCTCACCAGACGTAACACTTCTGAGTGGTGGTGTTCACATCTCTCTGCAGTGACATTGCTCACTGGGGGTCATACCCCTGTGTGATGCTTCCACACAATTACTATTTGCTTAGCTCTGACATGTATTATGGTACTAGGGATCACAGGCAGCAGAGTGGACAGGTTCAAATAGTAGAGCTGCCAGGACTTCACTTGATGAGCGTGATGGCACCAGGAATTTGAACTACTGACCACATGCTTGCCAAGCAGTTCCTCTGAGCTAATGTGACATTCCTCTTGACTTCCACCAGTCTTCCTTGGGAGAGACTTGACTAGTTTGGGCTGGGCAGTTCATTTGTGGGAGGGGGTTTAGGCCACAACTGGTGGTGTTCAGGAGCTATTCCAGGCTCTATGTTCATGGTTAACCCTGGTGGTGTTTTGAGGTCACCTATGATGCCAGGGATTAAGCCAGAATTGGCAGCATGAAGGAAAATGTCTTAGCCCCTATACCATCTCTCTAGCTCTGTAATCTCACTTTTGTGAGCAGATAGATACTTACTTTTTCTTAGTAGGGCAATTTTTCTAGTGGATTTTTTTTTTTATGTTCTATGTGTGTCTGTGACTTCTTTCCACCATCAACCTTATAAGAGATTAATTTCTTAGTAGACTACAGACCAAACATGATTGTCACCCATTGCCTCTTTTGCAAACCACAACACCCAATAAGAGAGAGAGAACAAAAGGGAATGCCCTGCCACAGAGGCAGGGTGGGATGGGGAGGATGGGAGGGTGGGAGGAATACTGGGATCTGTGGTGGTGGGAAATGGGCACTGGTGGAGGGATGGGTATTTGATCATTTTATAATTGAAACCCAAGCACAAAAATTTGTAAGTCTACAACTGTACCTCATGATGTATCACTAATAAAAATTATGAAAAAAGAATTAATTTCTTTTTTACAACATGATATCTTACAGCAAGTGAAAATTACAGGGGAATGCAAAAACAGAAGTAAAATTCATCCTCAGTCTCACTTCTCAATCATCACCTACACTTCCCCCATATCCCCAACTTCTCCCTAATGAAGATAAACTATGGGGGCTTACAAACTTAAGAAATTTTGTGAAACATTTTATGCTCTGCTTTCTGATTTGCTGCTTGTTCTTTCCCTCCTTCAGCAAGTTTGTAAAGAGATTTCTATGTCAATAAAATGGTCATAATTTGTTTGTTTGGGGGTCATCCCTGTGCTACTGAGCACTAACTCCTGGCTCCATCTCAGGGATCATTCCTGGTGGTGCTTGGGGACTATATGTGGTGCCAGGGATCAAAATCTGGTTCAACCATGTGCCAGGAAAGTGCCTTACTTGCTGTATTACCTCTCTAGCTGCAAATTGTCACACTTTAAAACAGAGTTTACTAATTAACTTCACACCAGTAATAACCCAACAGTCTTGTGCTTTGTAACACAATTTTTTTTGTTTTGTTCTGTTTTTTTCCTTGTGTATATGTGTTTCTGGAGTTAACGGCATCTACTGTGATTCTTTCTACATGCTGTTCCCAGACAAGAATTGCGGCATGCTGAATGGAACAGAGTTCGAAAATAAGGCCAGGCAGAGGTGTGGTTCTTTGACACGGATGTGCTACTTCCACTCATATCTGTCTGCTTGGGGAGAGAGAGAGAGAGAGATGGTGGATGGCCTGGAGCTACTGTAGTAGAGTTCTCCTCCACTACCACTAAGTGCAGCACTTCCAGGTAACAGAAGAGGGGATAGATCCTTTGCACTCAGTGGAGGGAAAGCAACTCTGCAGACATTAGAAAACTCTACCGAAAGGATGGAATCACCTCACAGTTCATCGTACAAATTTGATCATGCAAAGTGATGTTCTCCCTAAGTCAAACTCAGCATATGTCAATAAAACTCTCATGGGGCTTTCTTTTATAATTAGTATTCAGAAACAGAGTTGCAACCCCTCTTCCAGAAAATGGGGAAACCTGGCAGTTCTGGCTCAGCATTATCTCACGGCCACAGATAACAGAGGTCGCATTTCCACTGGGCTCATCCATGCTCTCGAGTCCTGCTTCCCCTCCCGGCTGTCTCCCATGTGAGCCGCTTCCCTTATTTATTTATCTTCGTGATCCATGTCGGCACTTAAGCTTTTTATTACTAGCCAAGACAAACTGTTTCTTCTTCTGATTAACATCAAGGATATTCCTCATTTTTCATGATGACATGAAAATGCTGAAATCAACTGCTTTGATTCTATCCTTGAATACTTCTTCAAATTTCTATGATTCATACGAGGGCTGACAAAGTTCATCCGCCACACTGATAAATATTGCCAAGTGATCCTTCCAGCAACTTCTGGCCTCACCCCTTTCCTCAGAGATGGACATTGTGCAGTTGTGTCGTCTTCATTTACCAAATAGGTTGCAAATGATAAGCTATTATTGCTATCAACTGTGTTTCTTTAATCACTTGCAAAGTTGAAGATAGTTTTCTATTATTTCCTTCTTTGGTGCGTATATATGTTCACAGTCTGCCCACAGCCTTTGTTTAGTTTCCTATTTGCACATTTATTTGGTAAAATTGCCCAGTCTGTACTCTTTATGTGAAGTATATTGATTCTGTTACAATTTGGTTTGAGTCTTTCATTGTGGCTTTGGTTACAGAATCCATGTGCTGGAAATATAGTCACAGCTCCTTGTCTTTGGCATTGTGAGTCTTCTTAAAGGAAAGTTAACAAAAATGTTTCTAGTTGGGCTAGAGAGATAGTATACCAGGTAAGGCACTTGTCTTACATGAGGCCAATCTCCAAGCCCCCAAGCACAGTGGACGTGAACCCCAAAGAACAACAATACAAAGTTTACTCATATCTTGACTGAATGCCTTTTGTTTGTTGATTTGATTGTGTTCACACCCAGTGGTACCCAGGGCTTACTCCTGGCTCTGTGTGCTTAAGGCACTGACTATAACATGTGGTACCTAGGATCAAAGGCAGGTAGGATGTGTGCAAGCAAGCACTTTCCCTACTATATTATTCCTCTGTCCCCCTTGATGGAACATATTTATAAACATTTTCTTTTTAAAAATACATTGCTTTATTCACTTAGAACTTACTTTAATTTAAAGAGTGAATTTGGGGGGTGTGTCCCAAGCAGTGCTCAGGGATCACTTTTAGAGACACTTGACTAACGGGGGAGGAGGGGATGATTTAATGCCAGACCTCACTATGCAGTGCTGCTTGGGCCCTGTGTTGCCAAGGACCACCAAGGCCACACAGATTCAAGGACAGGACCATGGTCCCACTCAGCATGAGCTTCTGAGCCCTGTCCTATCTCCTTGCTCTGGAAGGAGTGTTTTTTAATGAATTTTTATAGCATCTTAACAACTGTCTTGAGACTCTTATTGCAAAATCATCCTTCCCACACTTGATATTCTTTATTATTTAATTAAATTACCATAGTGGAAATTAAGTTTATACTACATTAAAAACATTCTGTAGCTTTATGATTTCATTTTCATTTCATTTTCATTTCATCTTCCTGTTATTCGTCGAATGCCTCGAGCAGGCCCCAGTAACGTCTCTTTCATCCTAACCCTGAGATTATATTCAAGGTTCTTTAGGAGAATGAGACCCATCATTGTTACTGGTATTTGGCATATTTGGTACGCCACGGGGAGTTTGCCAGACTCTGCCCTGTGGGCAGGCTACATTCGATAGCCTGCAAGTTTGTCCAAAGTAGGTATGAGATGATAAGATGTCATAAAAGATGTCCTGATAAGATGTCGCGCAGCCGCGAATGCAGCCGCGCGGTTCCGGGAGCTGGATTTTATAGTCTCTGAGTCTTGGCCGTTGATGGGATTACACGGCGCCAGGGGGCCAGGTGGTGGGTGTGACCCCCGCCTACTGGAATTTGGAGGATCTGGGTGGAGGATGCTTGACTCCAATCCGAGTAGGCTGGGAGATCTCGGCCCCGGAACCCGCGTGGATTTGTCCCTCTGCCAGTACCTTCAGGTGTGCATTAAAACATTAAAAACATTCTGTAGCTTTATGATTTAGTATAAATAATTTTTTCACAATTTTTTCATTATTATTTTTCAATTATTCGTTGTTTTAGATTGACCATATACACATATAATCAGTTTGTCAAGGTATTTTATTTCCATACCTTTTTGTTGTTTGTTTTGTTTTTTGGATCACATCCGGTGATGCACAGGGGTTACTACTGGCTCTGCACACAGGAGTTACTCCTGGTGGTGCTCAGGGGACCATTTGGGATGCTGGGAATCGAATCTGGGTCGGTTGCATGCATGCAAAGCAAACGCCCTACCCGCTGTGCTATCTCTCCAGCTCCTTCCATACCTTCTTGTTGGCTTTTCATTATGGCTACAGTTGCTTCAGTGAAGGATGACTTAATTTTGAGTACTCTGTAATAGTCTAATTATTATCGAAATTACTTAGTTCTAAGCTACCCATGACATAGTCAATATGCCAAACACAGTAAAAACAAGTCTCAAAATGGAGACATTACTAGACCCACTTGAGCAAATTGATGAACAACAGGAGGACAGTGACAGTGACAGACTTAGTTCTTAAAACTGTAAAATAATCTTTCCATAGTCATCAGAACTCACATTTTTAGAGAGCCTATCTTTAAAATAGTCAGATCAGGTGAGTTTGTGATTATTAATCAATGTTAGCTTCTGACTTGTAGATCATGAGTTGGTTTGTAATTTAAAATTACAATATATGCACAGCAATCTTGAAAGAGCATATGTGATAGATTAGGAAGATAACACACCAATGAATTCATCTTAGAATGAATTCATTCTAGTAGGGCTCTTTGATCAATTGACTCTGGGCAATAGGATAACAGGGCTCTTTGATCAATGGACTAGGGAAATTAGAGCTTGATGAGGATAATCATGGTAACAATACAGAAAAGCTTTCTCGGATCACCATGTGCATCCCATTCTTTCTACTCGTATACCCTTTATTGATTTAAAGAATCCTCATCCACCTGTCAATCAACCCAGAACTTTGTGGGCATCTCAAGAATGAGTTTATGCTTTATGACTAACCACTTGCCAAAACAACTGTCTCCTTCATGGGAGAGAGAACATCTTTGAGCCCAGGGTCTGGAATTCTTCACTTTGATCTGCCTGGTATTTACCGGCATCTAGAATATAGTAGATCTTCATTTTGTGCTTATACATGATGCAGGAGCAGTGACTCTCCTTGTGGAGATCTGCAGGGGTTGACAGATGCTTCCCTGGGAATTCCCAGCTAGAGGTGGACAGAAAGTGACCATATGCTCCTGCTGGCACATCTCAGCACAGGAAACAGTGTATGCACATGAGCACATAAGGCTGAGAGCGCTGTGTTCCAAGATGCAGAAGGAAGACCCTTCTGGCAGCAGGGACTATTGCGTACCAAATAATACACTGACTTACAAGTACCTTCAGGCGACCCAGCTGTATTCCCACTGGACCAGCGCTGTGCTTCCTTCAACGCAAGAATAACCTGCTTGAACTCTGCATCTCCTGTTTGACTTCAGACCCTGTAAAATCTCCAATCACTTGTGCTAAAATAATGAAGGTAAAAATATTCCTTTTACATAACATCATTTTTTAAAAAAACAAAAAAGAAATAATCTTTGAAGGAACCAAGAAAAAAGGACTAGTATCACAGCACTCTCAAATAAGAAGTTTCTGAAGACACTGTTTTAATACCGCAACATACTTTGGCAAACTTCTGTTTTGCTCATTATTTGGGATCTTTGGAACACGGTAATTTGAGTTTTACTTAAGAAAACAAGTAAACCAGAATTACTTCACACAGCTTGTGAGTGAAGCCACAGTTACAACTGAGCGATTAGGCGCCATCTAATTGACCTAGAGGTAGAGTAATTAACTACCAGGGGATAAACTAAAAGCTTATTTTCTAGACTCCGGGTGTTTCTACACAGACCCCACATGTCATTTTAGCCTGCCAGAAGCAAAAGCCATTATGGTTGCCTTCGTGTAAACAGAAGTGTGCTGGGTTTAAAAAGAAATGCTCTTGTGTTTCTTACTGTCCAGGAGGGTATATAGCGGCATCACAGATACCGCATGATTTTTTCTGTGAACATAGACAGATTGGATACAAACTTCTTTTATGAGAACATATCCTTGGCCATTGTTGCAGTGGTCAAAGTCTTGGTAGCTACTTTGAAAATGAAATTTCCTTGGGATCTTTGGAGTTTGCCAGAACATTTATATTACAATTCCAGTTTTTTTTTCCAGAAGCCTGGTAAATGTCTTTGAAATTTTAGAAAAGAAATATATTCCCTTAGGTGTCACCATCTTACATACATTGCATCTGTCTGTAGCCAATTTTAAAAGCTCTTACAGATTTTTTGTGGAGGTGAGACTAAAGCATTGCTTACTGGAGAAAGAGTGACAAAGACCAACAAGTCCCCGAAGAAGCTCAATGTAACTTCCCAAAAGAAAGCAAAATTAAGGAAAAGCAACATGAAGTCAAAGCTCTGTTCCAGTCATTAATTTCATGGCCTATAAGGCATAACAGCATGTCAGCCCCTTCCTCCAGCAACTCTGTGTACATTGGTCCATCAACACACCTTTCCAGAACATCCTCAATCAATCCTCAATGTCAAGCTAATTAGCACCACTGGCTCAGTGTCAATTGTGTTCAAGGCTCTAGGCCTTGTATATAACATAAGACTTAGTTCAGGGTTTCATTGGATCTGAAAATCTTATTGAAATCCCCTATATACCTATTGCTTCTTTCCTTAATCCCATGGAAGGGATTTCAAAGGCTTTTGTTCATTCTTGAAAAGGGAAGTACGACTTAAAAAAATTTGATTTGAATTCTAGGAAGTGAGCTTCCATTTTGCCCTGGCAGCCTCACTTCTTGGAATATATCCCAAGGGACCCTCAAAAATGAATAAGATCCCCACGCCCTCCCCTGGTGCCCCAGGCATCTTCTCTGACCCTGGGTGGCCCACCTTCCCTGAGCACCTTCCTCTCCATCCCCAACGCCGCACCTGGTTTTCTCCCTCTCCCAGGTCAGTGAATAAGGACCCCTGGACACCACCTCCTCCTCGCCCATAACCCACCCCTCAGGGCCAGGCACCCATATGGGGCGTGGCCTTTGCAGGAGTGGGCGTGGCCTATTTTGGAGGCCGCAGCAGCTCATGCGGCCACAGTTATTTTCCTCTTTCCCAGCACTCTGGACTCACATCTTATTCTTCATCACCTAATTCTGTGGAAAATATCCTGGCCATCTCAAACACTCTAGGCCAATAGTCCAGTAGCTTCTTCCAATTGTACCAAAATCCTGGAGATTACAAGAAACTCTATAAGCCCACTATAAAACACATCCTCTGAAAGCTTCACTAGAGACCTCACATAAGCCGCTGAGGAGCACCTGAGAGGAAGGCGAAATTCTAGAAGGGGGAAAAGGCAACCACCACTGACCGAACTTATCTAGAAACCTTTCTTACAGCTAGAGGGGATTACTGATAGTGAACTGGAAGGTCCCACCTCCATACTACTACTAAAACATAAAGAAACAGCGAAAATCCCCACCATGAGGAGAGGGTGATGAAAAGGGTTCAGATGCCTCAACAAGCATTACTCACAAAAACAATTTCCCCTAAATAGGAATTCAGAGACGAAATGTTGAAGATGTTCAATGAACTCAAAGAAACGATGTAACAGACATCCAATAAATTAAAGGAGGACACGCAAGAAACAGTGGAACAGGCAGCCGAGAAAATACAGGAAGAAATGGGAGCAGAAATTAAAAAGCTACAAAAAGAATTGTCACGAATAAAGAACTCAGTAGATGAAATTAAAAACTCAGAGGGAGCCCTCAATAGTTGGATGGCTACAGCTGAAGACAGAATCAGTGAGCTTGAAGATGAACTGCAGGAAGCTTACAGGCAACAACAAACAATGGGAAAAGACCTCAAAATAGCTCTTAGGCGAATCAGAGACCTAGGGGATGATTTCAGGAGGAACAGAATTAGAATCATCGGAGTACCAGAAGGACAGGGAGACAATTCCAATGAAAAAGCCATGGTTAAAAATATTGCTGAAAAGTTCTGAGAGCTGGACAATGCAGGCATCCAGATCCAAGATGCCCAAAGAGTGCCAGCTAAAAGAAAACCTAGTAAAAAGACCCCAAGATATATCATAGTCAGAATGATGGATGCCATGGATAGAGACACAATACTGCAAGCAGCAAGGTCAAAGAAGTAAATCACATACAAAGGAGCACCTCATAGATTTACAGCAGATCTATCAGAGGAAACCCTCCAAGCCCAAAGACAATGGTGGGATATAGTGAAAAAACTCAATTAAATGAACACCTCACCAAGAATACTTTATCCAGCTAAACTCTCACTCAAACTCGAAGAAATGATACACTATTTCATGCATAAACAATATCTCAGGAACTTCATAGACTCAAAACCAAACTTAAAATAAGGACTAAAGGGGCTACTCTAAGAAAAAAAAAAACCTACAAGCACAACAAACCCCTACAGAAAGATGGCACAAAACCCCATGACAATAATCTCCCTCAATGTCAATGGTCCAAATGAATCAATTAAGAGACACAGAGTGGCAAAATGGATTCGGAAACTAAACCCAACATTCTGCTGCCTACAAGAAACACATATGAACAGTTAGAGCAAACACAGACTCAAAGTCAAAGGATGAAAACAATCCTGCAAGCAAACAACTCCCTCAAAAAAGCCGGGATGGCCATACTAGTATCTGACAACGCAGATTTCAGTTTGAAAAAGACTAAAAGGGACAGTGAAGATCATTTTTTACTAATCAAGGGATATGTACGGCAGAAGAAATCACACTCCTAAACGGTTATGCACTTAATGAGGGGCCAGCTAAGCACTTAAAATAACTGCTAACAGATTTTAACAAGGGCGTTGCTAGCAACACAATAGTAGTTGGAGACTTCAACACTACCCTATCACCTCTAGATAGCTCAACAAGATTAAAACTCAGCAAGGAATTAAAGAAAGAAATAGAAGAGAGAGGGCTAATAGATCTATACAGGGCTCTGCATTTCAAAAAGAAAGAATATACATTTTTTTTCCAGTGCAGGAACATTTTCCAAAATAGACCACAAGCTGGGTCACAGAACATACCTCAATAGAATCAGGAAGATAGAAATTGTATCAACTATCTTTTCAGATCACGATGCACTGAAGATAGAAATTAATCACGCACAGACACGGAGAACCAAATCAAACAAAATTAGAAATTGAGCTCCCATTTGACCCAGCAATACCACTTCTGGGAATACATCCCGAAGATGCAAAAAGGTATAGTAGAATTGACATCTGCACTTATATCTTCATTGCAACACTGTTTACAATAACCAAAATCTGGAAAAACCGGAGTGCATGAGAACAGATAACTGGTTAAGGAAACTTTGGTACATCTACACAATGTAATATTATGCAGCAGTTAGAAAAGATGAAGTCGTGTAATTTGCATATAGGTGGTTCAACATGGAAGGTATCATATTGAGTGAAGTGAGTCAGAAAGAGAGGGACAGACATAGAAAGACTGCATTCATTTGTGGAATATGAGGTAACAGAATGGGAGACTAACACCCAAGAACAGTAGATATAAGTACCAGGAGGATTACTCCACAGCCTAAAAACCGGCCTCACATGCTGAGGGAAAGGTGGCTCAGATGAGAAGGGACCACCAAGAAAAGAGTGCTAGGAGGGCCCGCTTGGGATGGGAGATGCGGGCTAAAAGTGGATTTTGGACTGAACATGACAGCCACTTAATACCTATATTGCAAACTACAACACCCAAAAGGAGAGAGAGAGCAAAAAGGAATGCCCTGCCAGAGAGGCGGGGTGGGGGGGATGGGATGGAGGTTGTGGGAGGGATACTAGGATCATTGGTGATGAGGAATGGGCACTGGTGGAGGGATGGGTACTTGATCATTGTGTAAGTGGAACGCAAGCGCGAAAGCTTGTACCTCATGGAGTTTCACTAATAAAAATTTTTTTTAAAAAAATGGATAAGAAACATTTACACCCCTGAGTTACTCGCAGCGCTATCCACAGTAGCCAAAATACAGAAATCCCCCAAGTGTCCAGGCACAAATGACTAAATAGAGAAGCTATAGTGCAGATACACAATGGGAGATTACTTGGCTATAAGAAAAGATCAAGTCATGCCATTTTCTGCTACATGGGGGGAGGGGAGGCCCTGGAGAGTAGGAGATGTTCCATACTGAGTGGGGTTGGTCAGAGGGAGAAGAGACCGACACAGAATGATCTTTTTCATGTGCGGGATAATACACACAATTAATGGTGGAATAATAAATAACCAAAGACAATGGAAACAAAGAACATGGTATTCCGTGGGAAACATGCCACTTAAGAGGGGGCCTAGAACACGGAGGCTCTAATGTCTATGGTGGAGAAAAGCATCCAACTGGGAGGAGGAGGTGGTGCTGAAAGGTGGTGAAGTGTTAGGTAGGAAACCCTATCAGTAACAGTGCCGTAAATCACACAGCAAAGACATTATTAAAAAAAAGAAAAACACGCCTCCTCCAGATGGAATCCCAGTGACCATGAGCCTCTACAAGCATAGCTTGAGTATGCGGGAACCAGGACTTTTCCTCCAAACTGCCGGGACGCCCCGGCTCCCAGGTAACCTCTGATTCCAGAAGTCACACCCACAACCTGCCCCCCAGCGCCATCTTTACAGCACACAGCCGCAGAGAAGAAAGGCCACGGAGAGGCTCCACAGCTCCCGGAGAGTGCACCAGGTCCCCAAAAGAGCCAAGATCACCGGGAAGTCCCAGATGGGGTAGGTGCCGCATCCCGCCTCCTCCAGATGGAACCCCGGTGACCATGAGCCTCTACAAGCATAGCTCGAGTATGTGGGAACTAGGACTTTTACTCCAAACCATGCGGCTGCTTACGTGGCTGTGCGACATCTCTCTACATACAAAGTGATCAATGGAAAGTAAATCATCCAACGTTTCTCCCTGAAAATCAGGCTTAACTCTTATACAAACCACAACACCCAATAGAAGAGAGAACAAAACGGAATGCGCTGCCATAGAGGCAGAGTGGGATGGGGGGAATGGGGGGTGGGAGGGATGCTGGGATCTGTGGTGGTGGGAAATGGTCACTGGTGGAGGGATGGGGTATTCAAAATAAATTAATTAATTAATAAAAAAAGAGAAAAAAACCAGCTCTTGTAAAAGCAGGGTGGGAAGCAAATGAGGGGTGGGCATTGGCGGAACGAAGAGGACACTGGTGAAGGGATTGGCATTGATACATAGTATGTCTGCAACCTAGGTAAAGGTAAAGGCCCTCCTGTTGATCATCGATTTGCCTGAGCGGGCCCAGTAACGTCTCCATTGGAGACTTTGTTGTTACTGTGTTTGGCATATTGAATACGTCACGGGGAGCTTGCCAGGCTCTGCCGTGTGGGCGAGATACTCTCGGTAGCTTGCTGGGCTCTCCGAGAGGGGTGGAGGAATCGAATTCGGGTCGGCCATGTTGGCTGCGTGCAAGGCAAACGCCCTACCACTGTGCTATCACTCCAGCCCAATTGTGAACAATTTTGTAATTTGATGGTGACTAAATAAAAAATATTTCAAAATATTTCTTTGAATTCTGATTTCATTGAGAAACTTTCTTTGATCCAACATGGAACAGATGCACTTACTTGGTTCACAGCATAAAATGATCCACTCTGAGCTTCTGTGAGGTCAATAGACCTCCCATAATTTATTTCTGGAGGGGTTCCTGGGGGCTGAGTCTAGCTCCATACCATGCCTGCTGTCTGTCCCTTTGTGAGCCTTCTCTTTCCCCAGCCATCCATACTGACTAGTCCCTGCTCTCCAATTTCCTCTGAGAATATTCAGATCTACATGTTCTAAATTCAGGACTACTCAGTACCTCTCAGGACTGTTTCCCAAGTTCAGCAGAATACAAAGTATTCCAATTGAACAGGAGTCACCCTTCTTGAAAGAAAGGTGAGATATGAAGATAAAAAAAAAAGTTAAAAAAAATTCAAACTACATAAGCTAGACTTCATTTCATCCAGTCCAAAACCTTGGGTATTAAGTATCTTTATTTCAACTGTGCAGAAAGGGAATATTTCAGTACAAGAAGTTTTATATATATGTGTATATATATATACATCTAGATGTATATATACACGCGCATATATATAGACACATAGTTTTAAATATCACTGTATCACTGTCATCCCGTTGTTTGTCGATTTACTCGAGCAGGTGCCAGTAAGGTCTCAATTCGTCACAGCCCTGAGATTTTAGCAGCCTCTCCTTACTCGTCTTTCCCAATGATTGGAGGCTCTTTCAGGGTCAAGGGAATGAGACCTGTTATAGTTATTGGTTTTGCATATTGAATATGCCCTGGGGAGTTTGCCAGGCTCTGCTCGTGCAGGAAGATACTGTCGGCAGCTTGCTGGGCTCTCCGAGAGGCATTTATATGTATATTTCTGTCTATGATTTGTTGCCTGTCTGAACTCCATAAAACATGGTGTGATAATTATGGAAAATGGGTAAGGAAATGTCTTATGATGTGTTGCACAGCCGCTTCACAGGGTGTGGCTTATGGGTGTGACTCAAGGTTGTTTTCACTTGGGGCACCTCAGAGTGTGGTGGATGAGAGTCCTCCCTGCCCCAAGGGACCCAGTCCCCGTAGCCGACCTCCACTACCCAACCGCCATCATGGTCTAGGCTACTTTCTGGATGCTTGGGCCGAGCCTCACGCAGGAGTGAAGTCCCACAGAACCCAGGTAATGCAGAACTTTGTGACCTTGGACTCTAGACTCAATGGGACCCGGGAGCAGAGATCCTCTGCCTGCATCCCCCAGTCTCTGGTGACCCAGCTTTTAATATATAAAATTGTATGGGCTGGAGCAATAACACAGTGGTAGGGCTTTTGCCTTGCATGCAGCTGGCCCGGCAGAGCCAGGTTCGATTCCTCCGCCCCTCTCGGAGAACCCAGCAAGCTACCAAGAGTATCTCGCCCGCACGGCAAAACCTGGCAAGTTCTCCGTGACTCAATATGCCAAACACAGTAACAAGTCTCACGATGGAGACGTTACTGGGTCCATTCGAACAAATCGATGAACAATGGGAGGACCGTGACCGTGATAAAATTATATATGTAATATTATATATGTATATATATATACACATACACTTAAATATGCATATAAGTATATGTATATACATGGCTGAAAGTTGCCATTTACACCTCTAAAGCCTTGCTGTTCTGCTCTTGATACCTTCAAAAGTCCTTTTTCATTGTAGACCACTGTCTACTCTGCAGCTGGGCCTTTTTTGCCACTTCACACAGCTGCCAAAGAATTCACATAACTGATTCTCCATGCCTTACTCCCTCATCTCAAGCTTGATATATGAAATTTTGTTCTTACCTATCTGATAAATGCTCCCCTTCTAAGGAACAGAGGATTCTGAGTTTATACACCCACAGTCTCTTAATATTCTTTATTCTCCCCTTAGGGAAACATTTAACATGTTCAAGTATATTCTCCTTGATAGCCCTCTCCCCTAGATTTCCATGGCATATATCTCTGCATATAATTCAAAAGCAATTTTTAAAATGGACTTCTCTTGATAAAGTGTTCCTGAATCATTACATTTAATAGAAACTATTTTTGAGTGAGTATTCTATCCATTTACAGAATATTTAATTAGATCACTTAATTATAATACAGTTTAAATAAAATGGAAGATAAAATTGCAAACATGGAGGCACAAACAGACTTGGGAAATGCTTGCTTTCGCTTCCCAGTTGTCTGAACTTCCTAGACCTACCAACTTGTGGATCATGAAAGGTTTCTGTGAGAATTCACAATCTGTTGTGTGATAGGCAATGCTCTGACCTCCCAATGTGGGTGATTCAGGAAATGTTAGGTTCTCCGTAACCTCTACTGGCTTCCCCACCCACCAAAAATACAGTATGGTTTAAATGATATACTTGATGTGTCTGCTTTTAAAGGGTTCAGAGTGTGACAAAATACATGCTACCAGCATGAAACACTGCTAGTCTAGAATCCGTTATTCTTTTTGCAAGAGACCAAGAAAAAAACAGTATCACTTTGAATGTGTCACATGAAAGTTTTGAAGACTTACTGCACATATCAAAATTGCTAGCGCTAAATAGGAAGTGTCTTGCTGATGCATAAATCTCAAGGAGAAATTAAACAATTCTTACATTATATTTTTGGAAATGGGAAATTCTTCCTTACTGAGTAAGTGGTCTCTGACACAGAACCTTGCTACAATGATCTGGATTGAACAGTCACTGCCTGTGTCTGCATTGTCTGGTAGGTTTCTTAAACAAAGCCAGATATAAAAATCTGCTTTAATAAAAATCAATTTTCTTAGAAATATCCTTCTTAGAGGAAAAATAACGACGGCATTAATAACAAAACTCACTGCCCTGAGTCGAGATTCAACTGAGTAAATATGGCAGAATAAATAACTAAACTTCTTTGATAGGATTCTGGCAGTCAATAGACTATTATTCCTATTCATAATCCTACGATCTTAAGTCACAAGATCTCACTTGTGATGAGGATGCAGTTTAGTTTTTCTTACTTGCCATTCATCATTCAATGGTAAATGTGTATATCTACACATCATATTTGCAGGGAACCAATGAACTAAATTAATAACGTCGTATTTAAACTGCAGAATATTCAGAACACAGAAAAATTACTGACAAAAGCAACAAAACTTACACTTTTTCTTACTAAATAAAAAATTTCCTTTATTGAGTTTTCTTAATAAAGAAAAATAAACTTGAAAGGTGGGGCCAAAGATGGCCATTTGGAATCATGTTGGATCCTCAAAACAAAAAAAAATCACACTAAAAACTAAGATAATTACAGAATCCTGAACATAGTATCACAGAGAAATTACGTGGAAAGACCCAACTATTAGCTCTGGGAGACTCTCCACAGTGGAAGGAGTCAAAGAGCAATAGACTAATTAAGGAGAGTGACCTTAAGAGCAGGGGTGGAACAAAAACAGATGAAGCACAGAACCTTGCCAGGAGAACCTAAAGAGTGGGCTGGAAATATGCTTCCCTGCCTTCTAAACCCTTAGCTCATAAAACTAATCAGGAGGCAATACTGGGACCATGTGAGGTGTCTAGGACTGGCAGCTCATACACCTGTGATCCTAGCAGGGAAGCAACCTATGGCCATTCTAAGCAGTGGTGAAAACAAAAGTCCCAGTGCGTCCAACTAAGTGCAGGTGTTTGTCCAGAGTCAGGAAGGGAGACTTTCTTCAATGACTAAGGAAAGCTGGTTCCATGGTGCTTCTGCCCCCACAAAGTCCCTGTGAGGCAACAGAAGCAGAGAATACTGGGAGGCATTTCCCAGCAGTGACTGGAAGCAGGACGAACTCAGTGGTACCACATGTGCTGTGTGGAGATGTTGAATGTGAACCCTAACTGCCACCCAGGCCCACACAAAGCCAGATTCTCATCTTTAGCCTATACAATACACCGGGCACAAAGCAGAAGTGGATGCACACTGAACTACATAAATGGATAAAGATGAAAGCCTGTGAGGTCTCCAAACACACAAATATGCCCCAGTGTCAAGAATGAGGACTTGAAAGTGACAATGTAGGGATGTTCACTGAATTGAGGAAAGCAACAGATGAGACCTCTGGGGAGGAAAGGGAAAGTATGAGAGAGAGAGAGAGAGAGAGAGAGAGAGAGAGAGAATACAAGAAAACAGCAACCAGAAATTACTGAACTAAAGAGCATGATAGTGTGCTAAACAACATATTGACCAGGCTCAAGAGCAGAAAGATAGAACCTGTGAATCAATGCACTTGAGGAGAAGACACACAAAACCATAAATACAGATAGAAGGAGAAGAGAATTAAGAAAAATGACAAAGACATAAGAGATCCGTGAAATAGCTTCAAGAGGAATAATATCAGTATTATAGAAATTCCCCCCTCTCGGAGAGCCCGGCAAGCTACCGAGAGTATTCGATACGCCAGACACAGTAACAACAAAGTCTCCAATGGAGACGTTACTGGGCCCGCTCGAGCAAATCGACGATCAACGGGAGGGCCTTTACCTTTACCTTTACCTATTATAGAAATTCCAGAAGTAAAGAAAAGAGATAATGGGGGTGAATTATTGGTGAAAGAATTATAGCTAAGAACTTTCTCAATCTGAAGATTGAGTTATAGATCCAGATCAAGAAATGCAAAGAGTTTCAAACAGGATAAATAGAACATAAAGGCACATTGTAATTAATATGGAGGGGGGATAAACAACAACAACAACAACAACAACAAAATAGACTACGAATCCAGAATGCAGCAACATTAAAGCAAAAAAATTACATATAAGCAAAACTCATAAGAGGCATAGCATATCTATCAAATGAAACCTACAGCTTAGAAGGGAATGGTTTGATGAAGACAACATTTTAGATAATACTAGAATACAGAAAAAAGTATGTTCTGTTTTTTTCATAGCTAGGTCACCATCCAAATTTGAAGTAGTGGCACCGTGACAGTGGGAGTGGAAGGGTGGAACATTAGGTGAACTAGTTAATTCAGGTTGGTCATTTTAAATCTCAGTGATGAAACACTCTATAAAAACCCAACTATGAATAACATTGTAACTCATGGTTCTTCGATAAAATAAAATTTGAAGAAAAAACTTGAAAAAAATAAATGTCAAGATAAAAAAATAAACCACCCCAAAGTTATCCAATTAAAATAGCTAATGGGATGTCCGGGGGTTGGAGAGACCAGCAGAGAAAAAAAAGTCTCCAGTCAGAATCTCTTTCTTGGTTCCCTCAACTAAGCCTAAACTCACAGTAGAGCAGCAGAGATCTCAGCCCTGTGCATGTGGTTGTGGTCGGAGACTAGAAAAATCGAGGGGACAGGGAACTGTCTGAGTACAGTCCTATGAAGGTCCAGTGACAGGTAACAGCGCTAGTATGCCCCAGCAAGGGGACACAGGTGACAGGCCTCCAGCACAGATGAGAAAGGTGTACACTGGGTAGAGTATGGTGTATGGACAAAAGTGTTTCATTGTACCCTGGAGGTAAGCAGATGGTGAGGAGCAGAAATTAAGATGTCATACAGTAGTGGGCAGGGCATTGCGGGATAGGATGTATGTTGTACCTGTGTAGAGGAGAGGCCTGGACACAGGGGAGGGACTCGGGCCCATCTACTTAAACTGTACAATGAACTTTAATTTCATAAGCTTCTGAGTTTTGTATGCAAATCCTTTCGCAAGAACCCACAAGCTCTAGAAAAAATCCACTTTCACGCTAACAACATGAAGCTTCAAAAACAAACAACAGCTGGAGAAGTTAATAGTCAGTAAATTAGCTCTGTAAGAATGACTAACTGGTCTTCTATAAAAGACAATTAGACCCTGCTTAACGGTACTAAGATACTAAAAACAAACGGAGGAAAGGAAGAAAGGTTTAGAGTCCCGAGGCTCACTTTGTACTTGAGGGGTCAACCGCGAGGTAATCTGAAGACACACATACTTAGAAGACACAAGTGCAAAGAGGCAGATGGATCCTGACCATTACATGAAAGGCAGATATCGAAGTTGCAAGAAAGAAAATGAGAGAAAGCTGGGGCCAGAGAGTTACAGTTCAGGGGTTAAGGCACTTGTTTTGCATGTGGCCAATCTCCAATACCACCATGAGTAATAACCACTGAGTACAGATTCAGGGGCAGCTCCTGAGCACTACTGATGTACCCCCATACAAACAAAATAAATAAAAGGCCAAAGAAGTCGTCAAATGTCACAACCCCCCAGGATCCATATAAAAAGATGACTGGATATTCTCTAACTCTGGCAATTTTTCTCACTGTCAATGCCCTGAACCCACCATTGGAGGGCACAGAGATGGCAGATGGATCAGAAAACCAAACCCAACCTTCTGTGGTTTACAAGTACACACTTAAACTCTTATGAAATCACAGGATCAAAGTGAAAGACTGAGAAACAATGCCACAGGCAAATAGACTGAAAAGGACTGGGCTAGCCCTATTCACATGAGTCAAAATTGACTTCAAATTAAAATAAAACAGTTATATGGGATGGAGAAAGGCATTTTATAGTCATCAAGAAACTGATGGATTGAGAATATTTAACACTCATTGCTCCATATGTACTAAAGGAAGGACACAGGAGGCGACTCCTAACAGGCCTGAGTAAAGATATCAACAACACAATAGTTAGGATATCTTTTTTTTTGGGGGGGGTCACACCCAGCAATGCTCAGGGGTTACTCCTGCCTCTGCACTCGGGAATTACGTCTGGCAGTGCTTGGGGAACCTTATGGGATGCCGGGGATCGAACCTGGGTTGGCTGTGTGCAAGGAAAACTCCCTACCTTCTCTACTATCACTCTGGCCCCTGGTTAGGATATCTTAACACCCTCTCTTGCCACTGGATAAATCAAGCAGACAAATCCATATGGAAAACTGGTTTTAAGGAATGAAAAAGCTGGGCTTAATAGACATTGATAGTGCTCCCCATCACAAAAAGTCAAATACCCATTCTTCTGCAGTGCATGTTAGACATTCTCCAAGATAGAATTTATGTTGGAACATTAAACAAGTCTCCACTAAAACAATGATAGATATCCTAATAACTAGCTCTTAGACAACAACATTTTGGAGGTGTAAATAAAGAATAAACAAATAGGGAGGAAAACGCAAACATTTGAACATTAAATATACTATTGAACAACCAATGGTACGAGAGGAAGTTAAGGAAGAAATAGAAAGTTTCCTAGAAACAAATGAGAATAAAGACAAAAGTTACCAGACTATATGGGGCATGGGATAGAATGTGCTAAAGAAGGATTATACACCATAATCAAACAGGATTTATCCCTGGGAGACAATGATGATGGGATATACGTAGTTAATTCTAAACATATACTACACCAATAAAAGGCAAGATAAAAATACTATAATAACATAGCCAAAGAAAATATTTGACAAGATTCAATACCCACTAACAATATAAAAATGCTCCAAAACAGGGTAGAGGAACTTATCTGAACATAGTAAAGGTCAAAGAGCACAAACCCACAGTAAAAGTGCTTCCATATACAATGCTGAAAACCCTTCTTCTATGATTACACATAAGATAAAGTTTTCCATTTTTCGCACTATTTTTTAACATCAAGTGTTGGAAGTCCTTGATACAGCAACTAGGCAAGAAATAGAATATAAAAGGACTCAAATGGGAAAAGAAGTAAAATATCAGTATTTGCAGATGACATATTATAAACAGAAAACACTAAAATCTCTGCCAAAATTGTAATGTGTCAAGATACAAAGTCAATACATAAAAAGGTGTTCCAAACAACAATGATAAAGAGAATAAAACTTTTAATAAGCCAATCCCACTTCCAACTGTAATCTCCAAAATCATGTAATTAGGAATCAAAATAACAAAGGAGACAAAAGACTTATTTATAAAAAACTATGAATCACTAGATAAATAAATAGAAGATACAAGGAATTAATATTCCTTGTATTAAAAATTAACATAATTCAACTGACCACTGTGTCTAAAACACTACACAGATTTCAAGGCAATTTCCATGCATTCTTCAAGACATAAAAAAATTCTGTCAAAGTTTGTATGGAGATATAAAATTTGTATGGAGACATAAAACTCTCAATAACCAAAGAAATTCTAAGACAAAAAAATCAGATGGGAAGCTTTACATGCCCTGACTTTAAATTACTCTATAAAACTTTAGTAGTCAAAACTGTGTGATATAGAAATCAAGACTAATGGTATAGAATTGAGTGTCCAGAGATATATAGACAGTATTTGACAAAACAATATAGGTACATAAATTGGAGCAAGCAAAGTTTCCTCAACAAATGGGATGGGGAAGAGGGTTAAACAGAAATCTAACTTCTATCTCATATCATATATAAAAGCTTATTCAAAAGGATCAGCAATATTAGACTCTAATCCATAACATGTATTGAGGAAAAGTTAAACAGAACTCTCCACTAAATTAACTTTAGAGGCAACTTCAATGATTGAATTCCACTGGCTAAGAAAATGGAAGCGAAATTAAACAAATGGAACTATATTAGATGAAAAGACTTTTACACTGTGAAAGAAATGAGTGCTGATATAAAAAAGAGAGCCTATTGAGTGGGAGAAAGTATCCTCTTACCATGTATCTGACATATAAAGCACTCACAAAACTCAACAACAAAAACACAAATTACCCCATCAAATAATAGGGAGAAGAGTTGAACAGATGTTTCCCCAAAGGATATACAGACAGCCAAAAGGAAAGAGAGCTCACCATCACTGATTATTAGGGGAATGAAATGTCACAATGAAATATTACACTCACACCAGGAAGAATGGACTATATAAAGAAGTCCAGAAACAACCATTGCTGGTGGGGATGTGATCAAAAAAGTGTCTCTAATTTGCTGTTGGTGAGATTGATGTTTGGCTCCATTCCAATGGAAAAGAGTATGGGTACATTTCCAAAAAATTAAAAATAAAAGCTTCCATATGACCCAGTGATTCTAGCTATTGGCATCTACCCCAGGACAAAAAAATGTTAATTTCAAAGTATATCTATACATGTATGTTCACTGCAGCACTCTTCACAACAGCCAGGATATGAAAAGAATGCAAAGACCAATGTCCAACAACAGATGAGTAGATGAGGAAATTGTGGTCTACTGGTACAACGGAATACTGTGGTATACAGAAAAATAAAAGGAAATATTCCCGTTGGTTATAACTTGGGTGGAAATGGTGGGTATCATGCAAATTGAAGTGAGTCAGAAGGAGAGGACAAATACCAAATGATCTCACTCATGTGCAGAAAATAAAGAAACAACACTGGGCTTAGACAAAGACCAATTGAGAAAAATATCCCGAGATTCTGGCTACAGAATCGAGTCAGCTAATCCTGGGCAGGAATAGAGAGACTTGGAGAGATGACCACAACGAGGAGAGATGGAAGTCGTGAAGTAGCCTGTGGCTGAGGCAGCATTGCACGTCTGAAGCGTTCGCATACACACTGTTGTAGATCACAATACCTGAATTTTTAAAATAAGTTGAGTACCAAAATTGGAAGGGGTTCTTCTCAGGTTTCTAAATAAGGTTAGAGACTATACCAGCTTAGGGGCAAAAAAGAGACAAAAAAGAAAAACCATAGAACAATCTATCTTTTATTAGATTACCTGATGCAGCTAAGGAATCTTAGCTAAATAATCAAAACTACCAAGAAAATGAAGCTATCATCTAAAAGGAGTGATCTTATAGTATTTGAGGGAGATGCACTTTGAAGCAAAAGGCAGTGAGGAAAAACCATCTCATGAAAATATTCAAGGACACAGAAGTAATTGACAGATGTAAGACAATTCCTCTCGAAATACTCGTTTGTTCTATTATACATAAATCTATGTATAATTTGATAGGTTGACCACGTGAAAATTTTGCATGAAAATAATTAAAACTCCCTTTCAGACTGAATGTCACAGGGAAAGACAGATCCCAGGGCTGTGTCTGGATGAAGCTCCCAGGTTGGGAGAAACCTGGTAAGAACCCCCTTATCCACGCCCTCCCCCCAGCCCCATAACACCTGGCCATATACAATGAGCCCCTAACACCTTCCCTTCCATTGTTTTCTGGCTCTCAACTATGTTTTTCCTATGTGACCTCACTCTAATGTTCACCCATGTTTCCAATGAAATAATTGGTGCATTTTGCACTGCACTGCACTGCACTGTCCTCCCGTTGTTCATCAATTTGCTCGAGCAGGAACCAGTAACATCTCACAACAAACTGTGAGACTTGTTACTGTTTTTGGCATATGGAATACATCACGGGTAGCTTGCCAGGCTTTGCCGTGCAGGAGACATACTCTCGGTAGCTTGCTAGGCTCTCCAAGAGGGGCAGAGGAATCGAACCCAGGTCGGCTGCGTGCAAGGCAAATGCCCTACCCGCTGTGCTATTGCCCAGCATTTTTACATAGTAGAAATATTCATTTATCATTAAAATAAAAGGTTTGACAGGCTGGGGTGGAGCTTAGTGGCAGAACACTTGCCTTATATGTATGAAGCCCTAGGTTAAAAACATACACAAACAGACAGGAAGGCACATGAGTGCGTGCGCGCACACATACACACACACACACACACACACACACACACACACACACGCACGCACGTGTATAAAATAACTACAAAATTAAAAAAAATATTATCCAAGGAAAGAAAATGTCCATTGATGGTGTGACCCAGACATACCCTGGCCCTCATATACCCACACACCATGGTCTGCACCTTTAAAGCCAAGAGTATCTTTGGCATCTCATAAGTCCCCAACTGGCATTGGCACTAAATGTGCATCTGAGATCAATCAGACCGACAGCTTCCAACTTGACAACCATAACTCTAGGATCTAAATAGAATCTTTTCATCAGAAACCTCCCTCAACACTAATTGGCACAGAAACAAACAGGCTGCTGAGAAAAACCTCTAAAGTGAAGGTATCTTCTACTAAAAGGTACCATTAAGCAGATAAAATATCTCTGCATATGAGCAGGCGTCATTATGGGGCTATATTTCTTAGCACCTGAAGTTTATTGGCTCTTTTTCCAAACCTGACAGTGTCCTTCATGAACTATCAAACATATCATAACACATGCCATTAAAGAAAATGGAAAGTGTACATTTCTCTAAATAATCTTTTCCTGTAGCAGGCAAAAAAAGCAAAGAACTTGGGGGAAAAGGCACATAAAGTAATAAGAAAAGAGCAATTTCACAAAGCTTATTTGGGCGGGCGATGGGGGAAATCTAATTTTAAAGGCACGCTGAGTCCTGTATATATCCTTTGTACAGGAGCATTCCTTCACATTTTTAACAAAGATATGGTGAAAATAGGGATGAGTGAGAGCGGTAAAGAGCGATTCATTCACCAACTGCTCAATCAAAAAACCTTTGTGTCCAATAAATAGCTTTAAAAATTAACTGAGCTGCTGCTGCTGGTGGTAGAGCCAGTGACAAATGTGATCCTTCAACATCTCAGACTGTGTGTAACGGGCTCTGCATGCATCGTGCCACACAGGCCATCGCTCACGCAGGCGTGTTCTCCTGACGACCACCTTCTGCTCCGAGGGTGCAGACACAGCCATCGAAGGGCTTAGGGAAGCTTCTCTGGCTTTCCAACAAACACCACCACAGTATTGTTCTGACTGCCTTGAATGAAGCTCAGCTCAACGAGAAAAGCTACAGCAGCAATGTGTAACCTCACAGAATAAAGCGAGGAGGCCAGGGGTAGCCATGGTGTCAGGCGGAAACCAAACCACCCCCACGCACTCCAGAAATATATCATCTAGGAAACATTGACTGATGGTGAGAAAATCACCTTGGCTTTAGAATATCACGGAATTAAGTCCAGACGCTCCCATTCGTTGGTGCTGGCGGCAGCCTCAGGAAAACTCTCGGAGTAGGACCCTGCGTCTATGTTCTGAGTTGGGTTCGTGGGACTGTGATAAGCTAGATGAGGTCCACTTAGTAGTGTCGACATTTATTTTCCTGGGGGCAGGGGCTGGTAACTGTTCAAATGTTTGATAAACTCTGCTGGGTGACAGTGCCATTAGGCTGGGCAGCTCATGACTGGTGACTCCAAGACCCACAAGAAAGACCAGACCACACAGTGGCTGCAAGAACCTCCCTGTGTCGGGATTCCTAAGACACCAAAACACAGGCCAGCACAGGAACACGACTCTGAATTATCACTGACAGACGTCACAGTGTCTAATGAAAACTGAGAAGGGCAGGGGCTGACCTGGACAGCCAATTCTTTCCAGAACACACGTCATGGAGTGAGAGAGATTCTGGGGTGGTAGGAGATGGGATGAGGTGGTGGAGGTTGGCTGCAGGTGGGCTGCATCTGCCTCTCTGTTTCGGTCCCCCTCTGTGTTTTAATCTGCCAGAATCTCCCATTATCTCTGGAGCCAGCAATTCGGCTCACCACCACTCATTCGTTTATGCATAGCTTGAATTCACACTTGTGCCTTGTAGAGGTGACTCAGACTCAGATGTGGCCTTTTCCCCCCCCAGAGTCTGTGGCTGGGTGGCATTTCCAGTTTCACACATAAAGGCTCCAGGCAGCTTCCTGGCCATGTGGGCAGATGACTCGTCCTTTTCCTTTGAGAGGGGTCAGGTGACTGGTGACAGCAGAAATGACGTCCCAACTGAGAAGCCTCTTCAGAGTGGGTAATTTGTAAGCCCCAGGCTAGGCAAACAGGCTGAGTGAAGGGACCCTAGACCCCTGAGCCCTTTGGAAGAGCAAACATGAAACTTGTAAACATTTCAGCAACTGGTGGTCGTGCTCACCGATGAAGGCATGCAGAGAGAAACGTCTCTAATCATCACTGCAGAGGATTATGAATACTAGATAAGAGGATTTAGACAGCTGGGACGGCCATATATAGGAGAGAAGGCTTTTACTTCAATCCTGAAAGACAGGTATTACTTAGCAAGTGACAGCGATAGATTGGAAAGAGTTGTATATGGAAGAAAAACTTGGGTGGCACCAAAGAGACAGTAAAGTGGGCAGGGCACTTGTCCTGAATATAGTAAACCTGGGTTCGAGTCCCCCAACAACCCATATGATTTCCAAAGCCAACCAGGAGTGGTCCCTGAGCAAAGTGCCAGGAATAAGCCGTGCACACTGCTGGGTGGGGACCCCATACCTTAAAGAAAAAAAGAAATATGCATTTTTTTAAAATGTAGAACCTGGAAATAAAAGAAGTACAATAAGAAGGTAAGGAACAATATCTCTGGCAGATTAGCAGGGCCCTGACCTTGATAACAGGAGTGGGGAAAAGCATCCCCAGCCCTGCCCTCAGAGATCACAATCTCAGGGAGGAACCAGATAGCAACCAAAGAATTCTTAAAAAGAAAGTTGATGGCAATACATAAGCAGGAGAAGAAATGGCATGACATAAGATCACAGAGTTAGAGGAACGGATCTATGTAGACAGGCTGGAGAAGGTTTCCTGGGGAAGGAAATGTTGAGCTAAAATCTCAGAAACAAATTAGCAGCTAGTGATAGTGGTGTAAGAGGATGAGACGTGAGGCCAGGGCAACCTCTGAGAATAGGCGCGGGGCAAGCTGGAAGAGGCAGGTGGGAGTTTCGCCCTCCCAGAATCCAGCTTGCCTTCTTACTGAGAACAATGAGGTATCACGAGGATGTTTTCAGCAAGATGACGGTAAGTTCCAGTGTCTGAAAGTTTCTTCTTTCCCATGACGTACTGTGGAAAGTAATAAAAGGGTGAGAATGGAAGCAGGAAAACCAGCCAGGGGGAGAGTGCAAAGTGCTCAGATAGATGATGGCGGCTGAGATGGTGGAGAGAAGAGGAAGGTGTGAGAGATGGCATTAAACATAGGAGGGATTCCTATGTTTAATGTGAACCTGGCATTAAACATAGGAGGGATTCCCATCTGCCGATAGAGTATTGGACTACTCCTCTCATCCAAATAAGGTCAACTAGAAAAAGAACTGAGTATGGAAGTAAAATCCAAATGGCTTAAAGATCTCGATATGAGGGATAGACAGAAAGATTGCGTTTATCTAGGGAACATAAAGTAACAAAATGGGAGACTAACATCCAAGAATGGCCGAGATTAGTACCAGGAATTTTGCTCCATAGCTTGGAGGACAGCCACACATGCTGGGGGAAAAGGCAGCTCAGATAGAGGAGGGAGCACCAAATAAAGGGTGTTGGGAGGATCTTCCCAGGATGGGAGAAGCATGCTGAAAGTAGACTATAGACCAAACATGATTGCCACTCAATGCCTCTTTTGCAAACCACAACACCCAAAAGGAGAGAGAGAACAAAAGGGAATGCCCTGCCACAGAGGCAAAGTGGGATGGGGGGGTTGGGGGGGGAGGAAGACTGGGATCCGTGGTGGTGGGAAACGGGCACTGGAGCACAAAATTTGTAAGTCTACAACTGCACCTCATGATGTCTCACTAAAATATATATATATATATATCAATATAAACCTGAATCCATAAGACACACAGGAGAACAAAGTTAGAACTCTTTATGACATTGGAGCTAGAGGCATCTTTAAAGATGAAAAGTTACTGAACAAGCAAGTGGAAGCAAAGATAAATAAATGGGACTACATTAAATCAAGAAGTTTTAGCACCTCAAAGAAAATGATGACCAGAATAGAAGAGCAGCCCAAAGATTTGGAGAAATGATGTACTCACTACACATCCATTAAGAGGTTAATAGCCAAGATATATAAAGCACTGATAATCTGCGAGAAAAAAATGGGGAGAAGAGATGAACGGAAGCTTCCCCAAAAGAAGAAATGCAAACAGTCAAAAGGCACATGAAAAAATATACTTTATATCACTAATCATTAGCTAAGTGCAAAATAAAATAAAATATCACTCCACAGTGACTCATCAAGAAAGATTAACAACAACCAGTGTTGGCATAGATGTGGGGAAAAAAAAAAGGGGACCTTCTTTCACTGTTGGTGGGAATGTTGCTGGTCCAGCCTTTTTGCCAGACAATATGACAAAACACTAGGTAGGAATAGAATTCTAATCCTGGGAATATACCCTAAGGGCCCCAAAGCATGATGCAGAAAAGACACCTGTACTCCTATGATCATTGCAGCACTATTCACAATAGCCCAAATCAGAAACAACCCAAGGGCACAGGAGCAGGTAACTGTATATGGAAGATATGGTACATTTACACAATAGAATACTATTTGGTTGGAAGAAAAGATGAAGTCATGAAATTTGTTGATACACAGATGGATCTGGAGAGTTATCATGCTGAGTGAAATGAGTCCGAGGGAGAAGGACAGACACAGAATGATTTCACTTATATGCAGGATATACAGAAACATAGCAGGGAATATCCGATGCCCAAAGGCCATAGAAAGGAAGAGCAGAGAACTGGTCCTTAGTGGGGAGCTTGCCACTATGGGAGAAGGGGGCAGGTTAGGGAAGCAATCACAGCACCAATGACAGAGGGAACTGGTCACTCTTGATGAGAAATGGATTCTAAGGAGGTAAAGTGATATGCACTGTATCCTCCGAGTAACTGCATTGTAAACTACAGCACCTAAAAGGAAAAAAACAAAAATAATGCCTGTCATAGAGACAGGCTGGCCCAGGGGGCCAGATCGAGGAGAGTGGGGGCGGGGGGGCACGGAGAAACTGGGCACAATTGTGGAAGGAAGTGTATGCTGGTGAAGGGAATTGGTGCTGGAATACTGTATGCCTACAACTAAATCATGTTACACTTTGCAACTTTATAAGTAAAGGTGATTAAAAATTAAACTTAAAAAAGAGAAACATACAGGGAAGTTCTAAGTGGAGGATGAAGGATTGGCTCGTACCCGGAGGTGTTTTGGGGCCATTCCTGGCTCTGTGTTCAGGATCATTCCTGGCAGGGCTCAAGGTACCTTATTTGGTGCTGGCAATCAAACCCTGGTCAGCTGTAAGCACACGTATCTACTTGTACTATCTTCCTGGCCCTTGATATTCTACTTTGAACATGTTTATTTGGAGAAGAACTTTATCTCAAGCCAGGAGGGAATTCCAGGAAATAAGTCTTGCTTCTGGGTCTGCTTCTTAACACAGAGATCTCAGAGCTGAAGAGTCCCACCGATCCCCAGGGCCCCTTCTGAGACTCTGACTGGGAGGGTCTGGGGTGAGATCCATGTTTTTTCACTTGGAACATGTTCTCAGGTGATGACCATGTTCCACAGACTACAATCACAGAGTAATAGCTTGGAGGACAGGTCTGATTGAGGCTAAGATTGGCATCAAAAACCAGCATGGAAGCTTTGGGTAGCAACACTTAAGAGACAGTATGGAGGGGGCTGGAGCGATAGCACAGTGGGTAGGGCGTCTGCCCTGCATGCAGTCAACATGGCTGACACAGGTTCGATTCTCAGCATCCCATATGGTCCCCCGAGCACCGCCAGGAGCAATTCCTGAGTGCATGAGCCAGGAGTAATCCCTGAGCATCGTCGGGTGTGACCCAAAAAGCAAAAAAAAAAAAAAAAGAGAGAGAGAGAGAGAGAGACAGTATGGAGATGAGGGGACAGGGCTTAGGCTTAAATAACACTGTCTTTGAGGGGCTGGATAAAGGCCCATCAGCCTGCAAAACAAGCAGAAGAGAAAGCGAGAGAAAGGGAGAAAACCAGAAAGACATCATACCAGTGACATGTAAGCAGGAGAGTGCTTTAAGAAAGATGGGCAAAGAGAAAAGGCTGGAGCAGATTGATGAATGAATAGAAGGTCAGGGAATGCGTGGAGAAAATTCTTCAGGGGAGCTTGACATAAAAGGGATAAGAAAGATGAAATTTTACCGGGAGCAAGTGGAGGGCTCTGGGCTTTTTGTTTTTAGTGGCTTGTTCTTACACAAATTCCCGATCCTTCTAGCCTCTGCTTAACCCTTTGCTATGAAGCCCCCTCTGATTGCTGGGTAGAACAAAGATCTGTCCTCCGTCACGCTTCTTAGTACACAGGTTCCACACATTCCACGATCATTCCCCCTTAGGAGTGGCTCTGCAAGTTATGTCCAGGGATCCTTGGGGACTCTTGGGGGCTTTGGAGTGGCGGTGGATGGGTGTCATGAGGTCAAACACATTTTCGTGCTACTAAGATCGTATTTACCAATAAGATAGTGAGTTTTCTTCCTGTTTGTGCTGTTTCCTTTTTCCCCAGGAGGTATTTGTATGCATGGTGCAAACAGTAGATGGGGTGGGTGGAATGAAGCTCTGGTGGGAATCAAGGCAGAGACCCCAACTTTGAGAGCAGTCAGGAAGCTCTCTCTTTCCTAGTGAAAAATAACACCAACTGCACAGAAGAACATTTTTGCCCATTAAGCCTTGACTCTTCTGGACATGCCTTCCCAATACTGTGAGTGATGAAATGCGAAGCACACACAAAGCATTTTGCTGTGTATCGAGTACAATGAGCAGCTCAAGGAAAGCACTTAGGTGATTGTTTGCATTTCCAGATGAAGTAGCTGCACTTATTAGTATTGCTGGAGCGATAGCACAGCGGTAGGGCGTTCGCCTTACACACGGCCAACATGGCCGACCCGAGTTCGATTCCTCCGCCCCTCTCGGAGAGCCCGGCAAGCTACCGAGAGTATTCGATATGCCAGACACAGTAACAACAAAGTCTCCAATGGAGACGTTACTGGGCCCGCTCGAGCAAATCGACGATCAACGGGAGGGCCTTTACCTTTACCTTTATCATTTTTAAATAGGATACCATTTTTTTCCTTAAGTGAATGACTGACAAATTATGGTTATTCGGATTTGGGCACGTAGCAGACATTCTCCTTAAAATGAACAAATTAAGCCTGTCACCTCAAGGAAAACAATTCATAGTATGCCTGGACAATGATAAAACATGGGGCCAAAGAGGCAGCATGAAGGTTAAGACAGAACCCTTATTCGAACCCTGGCACTACTAGGCCTCCCAAGCACAGATGGGAGTGACTCACGAACACAGAGTTGGAAGGCACCCTCAGCACTGTTGAGTGTGACCCCAATCCCATCCCCCAAATATTATAGCGGTTATAAGAATACAGCATTAAAACTGCAGGAGTATTCGTTATTTGGGGGGGGGGTTATTTTTGGTTTTTTTTCACAATTATCACTGTTCAGGGGTTACTTCTGGCTTTGTACTCTTGGTGGGGCTTTAGGTACCATATGGGATGCCAGGGATAGAAGCTGGATCGGCTGCATGCATGCAATGCACTGACCCATTATACTATCTCTCTGGCCCCCAAATTGTATATTAGCACTGTAGCACTATAGCACTGTCCTCCCGTTGTTCGTCGATTTGCTCGAGCGGCCACCAGTAACATCTCACAACAAATTGTGAGACTTGTTGTTACGTTTTTCGCATATCAAATACGTCATGGGTAGCTTGCCAAGCTTTGCCGTGCGGGCGAGATACTCTCGGTAGCTTGCCAGGCTCTCCGAGAGGAGGGGAGGAATCAAACCCCAGTCATCCCTGTCAGCAGCATGCAAGGCAAACACCCTACTGCTGTGCTATCGCTCCAGCCCAAATTGTATATTACTATTCTAATATGGTAAATACCAGTAACTATCACCCATAACATCAAAATTCTGTGGTTTAGAGATCAGAAGCTCTAAGTCATTTTTAGAAGGGAAAACCAGTGTTTTGAGAACTGCAATATTAAGCTGTCCCGGCACAAGGCAGTGGACTGTGGCACAGATCTGTCCCTATCTTGGAAGGATGGATGTCACGAGGATGCTTGCATGCTGAGCACTCACTAAATATACAGAAAACTGAGTGGATGATGGTAGGAACATGAGAAATGAAGGCAAAAGTACAGGGAGAAAATGTAACTTGCATAATCTGTACTCAAATTTGACCAAAAAATATCAAAAGCTATACACTGCTTTACATTTGATGATAAATTTTATGCCTTATGGCGACAGTTTATATTTAAAGGTGAGGCATATCAGTGTCATCATGAGAAGTGCACAGCCAGACCGAGAAAAATTATGGATCCACAGCTGAAAGCAAACCTTAGGCACCCTCCATGTGCAGTGCTGAAATCAAAGTCGGGTCGGCTGCATGCAAGACAAGACCCTGTTCCCACCCTGCTTTGTTTTAGTATTTTTGACTTTGTTGTTTCTATGCTGTGCCTTGTGATGACTGAATCCTAGCACCACCTTCTTGCACACCATGAAGTTTTTTGGTTTCAAGTGGTAGAAGCAAATATGCAACCATTGATGTACTAAGCTAAACTCTGATTGGCCAGGTGCTCTTCCTCATTGGTTCACCATGAACAATGACAAAACGTAGCTCCGACACACTATGATTGTGGCAGCAGACTCAGGCAGTGATGTTGTTATGGGGTGATGATTTAGAATGGATGGTCCAGAACAGAAGTCTCCAAATGTATTTGACCCATTGCCTGCTTTAGAAAACAGACTAAACTGAAAACAATCACTCAGTGGCCCCCGGGAAACCAACCTTCTTTTCTTTTTGATCTAAAAATTTTTATTGAGTTGTCATAGTTTACAATGGTTTACATAGTTTACAACCTTTTTTAAGTGAGGAAACAGAAAGTGCCTCTCACTTGGACCTGAGGATACTACTACCCTAGCCAGATTACCAGCAATACCCCCAGCCAACTCCAGGGGGCAGTATCACCCACTGTGAAAACACTGGTCTAGCATATGCTTTCATGAAAACACACATTTGAAAATTCTCTTAGAGAACACTCACATGGGGGGAAAAAGGACAATAATAATGATGAAAAATGGGAAACAACCTCAATGTACTTTATTAAAAATAGCGAAAGAGAGGCCCAGAAGGTGGCTCAGAGGCTTAAATCAAGCGTGGGGCCATGTTTAATCTCTGGCTCTGCTGCATGTGAATAGGGTGAAATAATTTAGGACATAGTAAAATTCAAAACTATGGGAAACAGAAGAGAAAATTCATAGAAGAGAACACTGCTTGAAAATTGGGATATAAGATATATATTATAAAGCATATATTAAGGATCATCACGATCATGACCATCGTTTTGTTCGTTGAATGCCTCGAGCAGGCCCCAGTAACGTCTCCTTCGTCCTAGCCCTGAGATTTTTTAAAAAGTCCCATATTCAAGGCTTTTTCAGGGTTAGGAGAATGAGACCCATCATTGTTACTGGTATTTGGCATATTGGGTACGCCACGGGGAGTTTGCCAGACTCTGCCGTGTGAGCAGGTTACATTTGGTAGCCTGCCAGTTTGTCCAAAGTAAGAATGAGATAATAAGATGTTGTGCGGCCTCATTCGCTTCTAGGAGCTAGGTTTTATAGTCTCTGGGTCTTGGCCGTTGATGGGATTACACCGCACCAGGGGGCCAGTTGGTGGGTGTGACCCCCGCCTACTGGAATTTGGAGGATCTGGGTGGAGGATGCTCAGCCCCTATCCAAGCAGGCTTGGAGATCTCAGCCCCGGGACCCGCATGCCTTTGTTTCTCTGCCAGTACCTTCATGCGTGTGGAAAGTGGTCTCAGCATGGTGGTGGCTGGTTCTGGAGGTCTTCAGCTGCCGGAGCCCTGGTTGGGGTGGGGAGGGAAACTCAACCCGCTCCCATCCAAGGGATCGTATGTATGTAAAAAAAGAAACTTTTAGAAAAAAAACTTGAAAGCTAGCGTGACCAAAAGTTTACACTGATATTTATAAGTCATTTCTATTTTTCGATTTTTTTCAGAATTTTAAAAACAATCTACTATATATATACATAATAGCATGATAATAAGTTGAAACATCATGATCATCATCATTATTATTAGAATTCTTGTACAAAGCAGTTGATACAAACTACTGGACTTAATAGTCTAGTGGCAGATGACATTTAGTGAGACAACCTCTATGTACTTGTTATTTGATGCACACTAGGAGACAACAGTGAGCATTTCTTAATATAACTTATCCCCAGTGGTGAGATGTATCAGAAAGAACCTCTTTCTGACAGAGGGGAAGAATTCTCCTCTTCCCATCTCCAAGAAACTAAGAGTATTATTTCTAATTCTTGACATGCTATACAATCTCCCAGAGAACAATGGAATTTACAATGAGCTGCAAGTCTTTGAATCTGTTTATTTTTATTTTGGGGGGGAGTGAGGCACAATTTTTACATAAGGACTTTCTACTTATACAGTCACTGTTCATCATTTAATTATATAGTTAATGCCTGGGATTACAATAGCGAGCACACAAAGATGTAATTATAGGATAAGTACCTGGTAATTTCTATTCTCTAAAGTGAAGATTGAATGTTAATTAGCTTTAAGCATATTAGAGTAGGTGCAATTATCAGGTAATCTTTGGGAATGTGTACTTTTTGGATCAGCATTTATTAAGGAAATCCCATGTAGTTACTGAGGAATGTCATAAATGGCCCAGACCTTTGTGTGCTGATAAAAAGAAAGAATAATTAGAAAAGTTAATTCCACTGTCACCTTATTGGTATTACTATATTCCCGTTGCTCTCTGCTAATTCTCTTCCTGGAAATGCTCAATTATTCAATAGTCCTGGCTACCTGGAAATTTGGTAATGCGGTTGTTGATGTCACACCTAGCCAAGTACAGAATGCTCAAGGAAGCCAAGTCCATCAAACAGAGCCTCCTTTCTGTCTTTTTTTTCTTTTTTTTTTGCATTTCAATATGAAACCATAATGAAGAGTCCAGGTGGCGAATTTTTTTTGCTTCAGCAGCTGCAGCAGCAACTCAGGAATTCAAAAGCAGAAGCCCAACAGATTAACGATTCCCCATAATATTATCTCTGTAACATGCAATTTGTTCTCAATGATAATTAGATATTTAGAAAGAGACATAATTAGGAAGAAGCGGCTTAATGCCTGTTGCTGTTGTTGTTTGCTGAGGAACTCCTGACGCCAGAACCCACTGTGGCAGTAACGAGATTCTGGTATTGGAATTTGCAACTACTCGGTGGAGAGAAAAAAAAAGGCATAAACATCCTGCATGGTGAAATCAAACCGGCCTAAATTCAAGCCTCTCCATGGTTAATGCGTGTGTCCTATCACCCATCCTTGAAAATAGGCCAGTATTCTGTTTATAAGTGCTTCATAAGCACGGAATCGGAAAGGAAATATTGGGCCTGATATAAAGAGAAATGAGGTGAAATACAATTTCATATCCATTTTGGAAGGAGAGCTCAAATGACGGTGGAAAGGTAAGGCCCAGGTGGAAATTGCTGTTTTCTCCTGCCCAGAGATGACAGCTGGTTCCCTGGCTCAGGGATGCAGCTACAGGGCCTGGAGCGAAACGCGCGCGCGGCTTCCTCTGGAATTTTATTTACAGACTCAACCACGGGGCTCCTTCCTCTGAGCAGAGTGGACTCCAGGCTACTGAAAAAAATGTCATGCTACATGTCCGCTTCAAATGTCCCACCTCGGGCTGAGAGAGCACAGAGAGAGCATCTGCACAGAAACTGTCAGAGATCTCAGCCCCACACAGGCCTGGAGGGACTGAGAGCCCGTGTCCCCATAGGATCCCGTTCTCTCTGCACCCAAATCCGAGATGACAACCGCGGTTCTCTCCGTCTCCAACAATTGTTACACTGACTCTCCTCTCCAAGACTACCATCTGAAAACGGGTGAAGCCACAGAGCCGTACTATGTGGCCCACTTCTTCCTCGGCTCTACCTTATATAACAGATTCATCTAAACTGCTGCAGGCAGCAATAGCTTATTTATTCCATTGCTGTCTGAATTCTGTTTCCTGTCCGTGCACGTAGATTGCCGCGAGGCTTATACCTAAAACCCATCACCGCTGCTTGCTGACACCTTCCAGCTTGACGTCACACAACCTGAGGCACGGGAGCATCACGTTTCTGAGAAAAGAGTTTTGTGGAGGAAAGGGAGTCTGAGATAGGAGTGAGATGCACAGCAGAGAAAGAAATGGCATTGATTTCCCTACTAGGGCTTGTGGGTGAGATGTGAATGCTCTGGGCATTAGGGTATAGAGAAGCTGGCAGGGTTGGAGGGATAAGGAAGAGAGGTGGGAACCAGGAAGCACCCTCTCACAATCCCACATGAAGCCTGGTCCAGCTATGATGACTTGGAGGAAACGGGAGAGGGAGATGCTGAAGAGAAGAAGATGTAGCTTTGGGGAGCGACTGGCAACTTGCTCCTGATGGATACTGCAGTAGGTAGGAGGCCTCTGCAGGCTTCGTGGTCAGGAGACAAGGGGGGAAGGGACAGATTATAAGACAGAGTTGATGTCCCACAGTTGCCGTGCTTTGTTCCTTTATTGATTTTCAAAGTAACCAGCAGTCCATTGAGAGGCAGGGGGTATTCAAGGTTTGCTCCGGGGCAGGGAGTACTATAGATTTGCTATGAGGCAGGTGTAGATACAATGGTGGATGCCCGGCTCATTGTAAACCAGTCAACGCACGAGGTGGTTCATGCTCTAGCAGCAGATGAGCAAATGCTCAAGAGTTGGAAGGGAGGAAGGGATCTGCCCTCTGTTTCCTTCCTTGCTTCTCATTCTAACGAGACCCCTACCTTCCCCCATCTCCATCTCCTCTGACACAAAACCACTGAGAACAGCTTTCAGTTACCAAGGAGGAGACTGGGAAGCTTCTTACTGATGAAGTATATGAACGCGGAGAAGAACAGAAGAACAAGGCCCAGTGAAAAACTGCCTTCAAGCGAAGGATTCTTTGAACAAAAAAGGAATGCAAGTGTGAAAATCCGCAAGGACAGCAGGTAACCAGGAAACATTCGCTTGGAATAGAAAGTGGAACAGAAGGAAGTTGTCTGCCATAGAGGCAGGGGGTGGGATGGGGGTGAGGGTGGTGGGAGAGATACTGGGGACATTGGTGGTAGATAATGTGCACTGGTGGAGGAATGGGTGTTCGATCATTGTATGACTGAAACTCAATCATGCAATCTTTGTAACTGTATCTCATGGTGATTCAATAATTAAAAGAAAAGAAAGTGGAAGAGAGATATCAGAGCCAAAAGGGTGCTTTTAAGGCCACCTGAGTGCAGGAACCACTGCTCCTGCAGCTCTGGCAGGCAAACCCCACAGTCTGGTCTTCCTGGCACCCTGCAAGCATGACAAGGCCTAGACTGGCTTACTCAGCTCTGAGTTTATAACAGCGGCCTTGTGTGGTTCTGCTCCCCCGCCTTCTGCCACCTGAGTATCCTTCCCCAGCGACATCACCTGCTGTGAGCATGGGGTGCTCATCCGACCACAGCTCTTTCCCATGCACCACCTGTGCCCAGCAACTTGGTGTTGCTGGTCTCAGACTGGCCCAGTGCTATGAGGTCTGAGTGAGACTAGGAGGATAAGCAGACTCTGCTCTGCTTTGTGAGGAGTTAGAACCTGATCTTTTCAGAGATAGTTCCATAGAGCCCCATATGACTGGACAGGCTGAATAAATGGGAAGGAGACAGCATTGGTGTGGAAAATGGGCCATCAGGGTGAGTGTGTGGGTCACCCGGAGCAGCCACACAAGGTCCTGGAGAAACAGCCAGTGCAGAACCACTGTGAAGTATGGTTGGGCAGTATGTCGGGTGTAAGCACAGGCCTAATCACCTGTTTATTCTGGAGCCACAGTTCAAGTGGAACTGGATTATTCTAAGTGTTAAAAAATAAAAGACAACATCAGCAGGTATGGTGCTTGCCTTGCATGTCACTGAATCAAGTTTGATTTCTTGCATCAGATATGGTCCCTGCAGCCAGCCAGGAATAGTCCCTGAACTCAAAACCAGGAGTAAACCCTGAGCACTGCTGGGTATGGGCCCCAACCCCCCCCCCCCCCCCCCCCGCAAAAGGAAAAAAAAAAGAGAACACCATGAATAAGAAAGAGAAGTCATAATCATAGAGCCACATCATGAGCATCTGGAATTCTGCACTTCAGAAAAAATCTGAGAAATGGGGGGGGGGGGGGAGAATAACCATCTGTAAAGGTGCAAGGAAGGCTCAGAACAATTTTATTATTTGGGGGAAAGGACAGGAGATGACAGAGAGAGAGGAGAGGAGAGGAGAGGAGAGGAGAGGAGAGGAGAGGAGAGGAGACGAGAGGAGACGAGAGGAGACGAGAGGAGACAAGAGGAGAGAAGAAGAGAGAGAATGAGAGAGAAAACGAATGAGCAAGCGAGTGAGTGAGAGAGAGAATGAAGAGTTTGTGGAAGGGAGCTGTGTGGTCAGACACTGACCCCGCCACATCCCAGTGTGAGTATGTTACATCCCAGGAGAAAGGGGTACAAAGTTCAGGGAAGCCCCAGTGCAGGCTGAACTGTGGATGGGTGCACACAGGTTGGGATAGGACTGCATTTGCTCCATGGATAAGCATCAACATACCAGCAGGGTTCTGAACCCAGTGTCCCCACCTCCCTCTCTTCTCAGCAGGAAGTGTCCTCTTAGCCTGAGAAGGAACTTGGGGGCCAAAGTCCAGGCTCCCAGGGGTGACCTGTGGCCTGGAGCACAAAATGTGAAGAAGCTGGTGCCCCCAAATGGCTTGGGACTACGTGCTGCTCCACAAACACAGGGTGGCACCGCATGTGTGGAAACAGTTCCTTCTTCTCTGAGTATGTCATCTCGGGACCCAGGAGATTACCCTGTGATGGAGTTTCAAGCCTCCCGTGCCAAGAGCACCGATCTCTTCTTCTCTGGGAAGCCATGGGCAGAGACGGGCCGGCTTACTCACCCCTGGGGCCCTTTCCAGTTCCAGGTAAATGAGAGACTGGGTTTGACCCTGCCAACATGCACACAAAAGTGGCAGGAAATTCAGTACCCATTAGGCGAGTGGCAGGACACTGGAACCGCCAGGCTTCCTGCTGATCTAGGTTTGTCTTCTTCCTATTTCTGAAAAAGCATCAAAAGCAATGAGGCGGCCATTCTTTCTGTTTATTCTCAGTCTCGTCTGAGTCTCTACCCATGAACCTCGTCTCTGGTTCTTTTCATGGTTCCTCATTTCTTTTCTGACAATTCCCTTTACTCCAGTGGTTTGGTGGTCAGCACTGAGTGTCATGCACCCGTAGGGCTGTCTGCCACAGGGCAGAGTCCCAAGTCTGTCACTCACCAGCTGCGTGATCCTGGGCAGGTGTTTTGATCATCATTCTTCTCTCAGCAAAATGTCAACAAGTGTGTTCACCCCCTGGGCTTGCTTTAGTATTTAAGTGAGCAAATAAATTTATATATATATAAATGTATATATGATTTTTTAGTAGTTTATCAAGCAAGGGATGTGTGGAATAAAATAAAGGCAATGTCCAAATCCCCACATTTTTATACATTTTTATTCCTGCCACTAGGGTTTTCTTATCATTCAATTAAGCCACTAATTCTTGGGACACTGGGATATAATTTTTCCTCTAAGTACAGGCCATGTTGCTGCCAGCCACGAAGCTACTTATGATAGATATTCAGGCAGGGTGTACGGAGTGCTAGCATTAAATTGCATGGATTTTAAGACACACATATGTAATGCAGCAGAGAGCAGAGCATTTCTAGGAAGCCTTAGGCAGGGAAAGAGCACAAGAAAATTGCAGGGTATGGCCCATACCACCCTTCTCCCCGCCAGATGACTCTATCCAGATTGGAGACACAGAGATTTAATCTTATGACACTGTCAGTTTGGCAGCTTTGGCAGGCACAAAGAATTTGACTGATGAGAAAGAGAGGCAAAGGTGGGGAGCTGGGAGAGAAAGAGCGAGCGAGCGACTTTAGGCATATTATAGTTATCATTTCTTATCATTATCAATTTCCTGTGAGAACTCTTCCTGGTGCTTCTTTCCCCCACCTAAATCATGGCAATAAATTGCCTCTCTCATTACAAAGAGCAAATTGTGAAGCATTAGGGTGCCTGCAGTGAAGCCTTAGGGTGCAGCTGAGGTGGGGTGGCTGGCCAGGCAGAGTGGAAACAGAGACGCAGGCAGGGTGTTAAGACTTTGTTTCTCTCTGCACATCTGCTCCCTTGTCAACTGGGTGAACTGGTTTTCCGAGGGGGTGCTCTGAGCCCTAGTGAGGTTTGTCCTAGAAGAAAGAAAAGGCCAGTTTCTTCCCCCTTCTCTGACGCTACTGCAGTGGTTCCACCCTTACCTGCTGTGGTTCTGCCATGATTTCACTTGTAGAAATCCTGGATCGCCATTTCATTTCTCCATCTACCCCCTAGACTCTGAGCGTCTGACAGGGCAGGAGTCAGGGCTCGGGTGCCGTCCAACTGTCCACCCAGTGCCTAGTACACTGCTTACAAATTCTTTCTCTAAGTGTTTTTAAATAAAGGAGCAAAGTAAATTTTGAAACGGCCTTTTCAAAAAAAAAAAAAAACTGCCAAGCGCAGAGAAAGGGCAGCATGGAACAGTGAACATCGAGTATTTATTCAGCTGGGCAGTTGCCTGAAATATGTATAGTTAGCAGTGTCTATTTTGTTTATTAACTGTGTTTACTAGGATTTAGGCATTGTTCCACAATGAATTTGTCCCCTAAGTCTAATCAAATAGTGCATTCAGATATTATCCTTGGGGAAGTATATTAACACCGGAGTACCTTATCACCTGATCACAGGGTATATGTCACTAGATTTATGGAACTGTTTACAGAAACAGACAATGCCCAACTGTTTATAGAAATAGGGACAACCAGGATGGGGCCTCTCTGCACACCTCTGTTCTCGAGGCAGAGCTAAGGGGAGGTTTTGGCAATTCCCCCACAAAGATTCATCATCTGAGGACCAGTATAGCATCCCCACTGTGATTGCAGGATGGTCTCCTAGGGGATGAGTGCGGGGGTCTCCGACTATACAGCATGATTCCTTTCTAGTTTAGAACTGGCTTTAGCTCTTCCCCCATCCCCCCTTTTAAGGCTACAATCAGAAAGATACACGCGCGCGCTCCTTCTCTCTCTTTCTCTCTCTCCACATTAATAGCAAATAAAATGACTACCTCTCTGCCTCAAGTAAAGCACAATGCTAGTCGTTTTCTGGTTTCAATCAGATAGATGCCTTCTTCTCAATTTTGTTCTCATGCTTCTAAGAAAGCCGGAAAAGTATTCTATGGTAATAGCAGCTTGAAGTGGCTCGATTACAATACGCCAGTTACTCATTTTCGTTTGCAATTGCTTATGAAGCACAAAAGTTGTATGGCTCTTGGCTTGGATCCATGAGGCAGAAAATTTACTGTACAATGCTTCTAATTGTCTACTATTCCTTTTAAAGGGAAAATCATTCTAGATAAATTGTTTAGCTGAAATGTTAGAACTGTTTTAAGGAGAGAAAAAAAAAACATTTCCTTTCCCGGAACTGTCAGAAATGTTTCTCTAATTAAAACATGGTAGGCTCATTACGCAGAGAATATTCAGAGAGCAAGAGGTTAGAGTTTAGCTTACTAACTACTCAAAAATACAAACTGGTAAAAAAATGCTTTAAATTATTTTTTAAGATATACTACCTTAGCAATTGATTACCCATGCTTTTCAGTCTCAAGTCTCTCTAATTACTCAGTAATCATTCGTTCATCAACAGCTAATTGAGCACACTCTAAATTCCTGGTCAAAGTATGTAGATCTACATACCAATCCCTTCTACTCTCCCCAATCTGGAGCCTGATTTTCTGAAGCTCTCAAAAAGTACTGCTACTGATAAATGAGAAAAAGGTGGGAAAGACCAGACAAACTTCTGAGCTGCAGAGAAAATTGTCAGTTCCCTGGTTCATGCATTTCACTCAGTATGTAGACATCTTCATGGTATTATCCAAATCAATATGAATAGAATAGCAAGAGGACTGATGACGGCGAACATTTCTTGTTTATCAGGCTCCAAGATATGCGTGCTCTAGGCATTAGCTTCTTTAAGCCTCTCATCTTTCCTAAGACACTTTGCAGAGTGATAAACTAAAGTGAAGAAAGGTTAAGTGAGATGCCGTGAGAACAGCCTACATCCATCACACTGCAAACCTGGTGCTATGACCATTAGACACCACCACCTTTACTACTCACCTTCTGCATCCTGGTTTCTGGGTTGGTCACATAAGAATCTCACAGTTCATCAACTTAGAATTACATTTTTCCATTATATTGATTTCCTACTTTGCCTTTCAACTTTCTGGTTGATGACTGATGACCTAAGCTTAGGCCCCAGTCTTTCAGAGTTTGCTATATCCATGCTCTAGACGTAAGCTCTCAGCCAGTGAATTCAAGTTTCTTAAAGACTAGATTTGCACCCATGCTGCTGCATCTTTGGAATGCCAATAGCCAACCCTAGAAACTTCCACACATCACTGACCTCACCTCGAATCGAACTGTTAAATCTTTGCCTGGCTAATTCTTGGCCATCCTACAATTTGTTGCAGTGTTATTGGGGAGATTGTCTCTGACCATCCAGTTTAAATGAGAAAGTCTTCTCCTACTTTCTTATGTCTCTTTGCACTTTCTGCACTGCAATGATTATTCTTTGTTTAGGTATGTTTTGTGTAACTATTTGATGGTTGTGTTCCACACCAGACAGGAGCTATATAAAGGTGGACTTTTCTGCTTGGTTCAACCTGAGCCCACAACTCATAAAAACTCAGAGTATATAGAAATAATCCATGAAATACACTGAGCATGTAATAGATATCCAGTGCATATCAACAACATGATTTTTTTGAATGAGTGAGTGACACTCAGATCCTTGGAATTTACCCTCTCTCAATTCCATTTTCCATCTTTGTCTAAGGGGACACATATCTCACTTAACTTACAGGGGTTTGCTGGGTTGTCCATTTCTTGACCTTTTGTAGAAAAATTGATCCTAAACTCATTCTTTCTTTGTCCCTCAGGATAACCTAAATCCAAGGTGGCTTCCCAAACTTGGAAGTGACACTAAATTTCAACTATATGAATATTCTATTATATACACCATCTAATTTTTAATGTTGTCCCGTTTAGTAAGATTTTTTTAGGGTAGTTCTAAAATTTGCTATCCTGATCCAATTGACAATGAGTTCCCAAATCAACTTATATTAAGAACTTCTTTATTAACATAAATATCCTTCATGAGTTCACTGTGGAGATGTATACTGCTGAGATAGACAAAAAGAATAAATTGTTATTGGTCAATTTAATTCAACTTTGTCACCAAGTAGTATCAATTACTAGTTTGTAATGACTTTCAAATTCATCAGGTACTTTCCTTTCTGACACTATCTGGCCCCTTACCTGTTTTGATTGCTCTAATGATTTTCTCATTGCTTTTCCATTTCTAGTCTTAACCTTTTATTATTATTTGCGCAGGCAGCAAAGTTCATCTTCTTCAAATTTCCATTTTAGAATCCCTGCTCAACAACCTATCAAGGTCTCCCTATTCCCAGGAGATCAGACCCAGATGTACGCTGAGAGTGAGGTTCTTCTAATCATCGCCAAATTTCTTAGCAACTAATGGCCCTCAAATCACTGATTTCTGGCTCATCTTTGCTTACCAGTCCCTTGGCTTAGACTAACCTTCTCCTATACTGTCTGCCCAAGGCCTGTTCACTGGTTGAAAAACTTCAAGTTCTGCTAGCTCCGTTGAATTTTTAGTGAATTTTCTATCGGAACATCCATAAGGATATATTACAGAGTGAGCAGCAGCGTAACCAACAGGACACAATTCTGGAGACCAGAAACTAAGACCAAGGCATTGGCATGTGTGTCTCCTGAGGCCTCTCTCCCTGCCTCACAGATGGTTTTCATCCCAAGTCCTCATGAGCCTTTTCTCTATGCAGATGAATCCCTGGTACCTCTTTTCCTTCTTCTAAGTGTCCATTCTTATTGCTTTAGTGTTTAACTTTGGTGACTTCTATGTAGGTACTCTCTCCATTAGGCTAGTAACAATGAAATTTTGGGTTCATAACATTAACTGATTTTCCTATCTTATTTTTTAAATCTAGTGTTGAAATTGATATTTTGAATATGCCAAACACAGTAACAAGAAGTCTCACAATGGAGATGTTACTGGGCCCGCTCAAGCAAATCGATTAACAACGGAGGACAGTTCTATAGTGTTACTGATTGCTTGCCTCAGGAGAGTATAGTCTCCTCAGAAAAAGAATTCTCTACAATTAATAATCCAAAACTTTTTCATAATTAACTTGAATTAAAAAGCGTCAAGGAGTTGAGAAATGAATTCTTTGTGAGAGCCTTGTAGAAGGAAAACAATATCAGTAGTTTCCATTGTCCCATGATGGGTTGGTAGCCAAAAATGAGGCAGGTCTCCTGAAGGATGGTAGGGGATGGTGTCTGCTTCAATGATGGTGGGTAGAGTTTGGGTGGAAATCTCAGCTGAGAGGCAGGGCCACTTGGGGTAAAGGTCAAGCTGGAAAAACTTAGCCCTAGAAGCACAAAACCCTTGTGACTTTGGCTTCTGAACTCTGAGGAAACATCAGGACAAGCCACAAAGCAGAAGAGGTGCCACTGAGAAAAGACACTGGCTCCTCCTCAGCCTGTTGGATTCACACACTACAGCTGTGCTGAAACCATATAGAGAGCTATGTAGGATGGCAGGTTAAGGAGATTTGAGAAAGAAGAAGTGACCTGCAGGAGGTACTGTTCTGTCATGTTTTGGTTCCCCCAGACCAACTGATCCCAGTCATCACCCTACAGCTTCAAAATCCTGATGTCAGTTACTGGCAGTTACTTGTATTTGGGTGAATGGTTGAACTGATGAAATGACTAGAAGTTTTCTTTAAGAATTTTCGATATCATTTTTCCTACCTGAACAAGAAGACTAAGTGACCAAAAAAAAAATATCGTGAAAGAGTCTACTGGCACTCTGAAATGAGTCTTTTATGAAACATTTTTCTGGACTAACCACTGGTTTACAGTACTATAGAATTCAGGAGTCGGGCTTCAAACCTATACAGAAGTATGTAAATGTCACCATTTTCACCAAAAAGAATTTTTTTCCCCACAAAGAATTTTTTACTTATTTCTCTCAACCCATTTCTTTTCCCTCTGGTAACCAGCAAGCTTTTAACTGAGTTTAGTAATTTAGTCTTTGAGTGAATGAATGAAAGAAAAGCTGCCCGTGGGTTTTCTACTGCCATTCTGCTAGAAAGTCAAAACACTTACCTAATAGATGACTAATAAAGTAGATCTTGGACAAAACCTCTTGAATAAGAAATGTTTTCTTCTTCCACTCCCCAAAAGTTCTCAGTCCTCCCTTTCACCGGCCAGAAACTACCTCAAGACAATGTCAGAGCTGAGGAACTCTGGGTGGGAGGGGTGTGATGAAGAGATGTCGTTACTAGAAGCAGAGGACAATTTCTCTTCCCCAAACAAGAGCGTTTTCAGTCTTACTCAAACTCACATTTGGGGTGAATAGAGTAGAAGGCAGAAGACACTCCCAAAAGATTCCCATGCCTCAGATTTGTTACTGGGGGTCTAAGTTCAGATTGGGCTTTTGTTTGAGGCAGCATCACTGGTGACTTATAGAAAACAACCACTGCAAAAGCTCTACTGAAAGCACAGGTAGAGCTATACAGAGACAGAAATTAGCCTTCGGGTGGTCATGCCCCAGAGTATATTTTGGAAACCCACCACCCAATTCAGCGCATAGGAGCCTGTGGACGGTGCACCACTGCGGCTCTGCTCCCGCGGCTCCTTTCAGGGCACTTATCTTACACAGAGGAAAACAATAAAAGGACACTGTGAAATATGAGCGGAAGGGTCTCCCTAAATGGCCAATAAAGCGTGTGGACAGTTAGATTTTAAGACAGAGCAGCTATGCTGTAATCCTTCAAGATTCCCAGAAAATGGGGGCTTCCCAGAATTCTGTTCTGATTTACATAAACAAATCAAAAAAATGTTTTACTCCTGGGCTCTTCTTCGTTTTCCCTGACAAATGCTAGAAAAAGTGGCCAACTGCAGTTATCTGCTTGATTTACAGTTGCTCTTTCTCTGGCCAGGATGGGGAGGTGGGGGTGGGGGGTGAGAGGGGGTAAAGGGGTGGGGGTAGGAGAGGGGGGCTGGGGACCTTAAGTCAGGATATAAGAGTAACTCCAGGAAGCTGCAAATATTCACTTTAATTCAATTAGTTTTCTCTGCACAGTCTGCTGCCTCTTCAGCCAGCTCGGAAAATATGACTTTTTCGTATTGCTTCGAAGGCTTGACAGGGTCGAGATAAGCCCTGAACTCCTACCTAGCACTTCTGAGGAAGATTACATCCTTTGTATCATATTAGTTTACTTGCTGGTATTTCTTTAACCCCATTTGTGATGAGCTCTCACTTTTTTTGGGGGGGGGTAAGGGGGGGTGGGAAACATTTGTATTTTGACTTAATATTAATTTATCTCTATCTTCTGATGAGCACAATTCTACCTCGGTGACCTGGAGTCAGGTCTTTCTGTTTTGTTTTTTCTGCCCTTCTTCGAATAGTCTCTCATCTAAATACAAACCTGGCAATGGAGCAGTCCTCGCTTTTGAATCAGACTTTTAAGTAGGCGCAGTCCCTATTAGGTTTTTGAACTTTTAACAAGAGAAAGCACTGACATCTTTCTGTCAACATTTTTCTGAACCACAAATTGCTCATGCATTAGAAATTCTCTTGAAATGACATAAAAAAAAAAAAGAAAAAGGCCATGAAGCAAATGTATTCTTGTAGTGTAGGTCTGCTAGCCAGGGTAATTTCAGAATCTACCACATAAGCTGAAAAGATGGCAGATGCAAGAATTGGATTTAACCATAGATGATAACCCAATTTTCTCCATAGTGCTGTAACTCAATAAGTCTTTAATGGCTTCTTAGATAAACAGATGGATGTCATCAGAAGGTACAGAATGATAAATCTGATTGGTGTCTGAATAATTTGCACTGCTTTATCCCCAAAACAAGCTGCAAGAGAAAAATGGGAGCACCCTTCCTGAAATTTCAGCAGGAGACTAAGTCATTTGATTCGAAACAGTTGTATTCTCCCTGAGGCACAGTATTGAAAACAGAATGGCAAAGACCAGGAAGTGCAGTATATCTTTTTAATTAGGATTCTTCTTTAGAAGATTTATACTGTTTAGTTTAAGTTGTTTATTCTTCTTTAGTTGACTCAGTTTATTTTCATACAGATTTCCAAATATTCAATTAAAGTTCGTTGGAAGATTATGACTTTCAATTATCCACAATGGGCCAGAGTTTATAGACTCTCAAGTCCATGGTCAAATTTCTGCTGGTCAGGCAGTTCCTGTTTCTTTGAATAGCTCCTTTCCTTGAATGCTTTTTCATTAAGCTCAACTTGTTCACCAGGATCATTCAGTGAAATTACATTTTAAATCGTTCAGTGTGTTGTCAATTTTTTTTTTTAAATGAAAACTCTGACCAAGTCCTTTCGAGCATGGAACTGTCAGAATGTGAACAAATCAGTGGCATTTGTTCAGACGAAATCTAAAAGCAAGATGACTATAGGAAAAAAAAAAAGAAAAAAAGAAACACTCTGATAGGACAATACGTATTTTGTTGTGATTGTCATTATCATATGGGTTGAGAAATCATGGGAAAGTTCCAGGACTTTTAAGTAATTATTTAGGAAACTCCATGCCTTTAGGGGAAATCTAGAATTTTAAAATGTCTGATAATAAGGTGTATAATTTATGGCAGCATGAAGAAAAATATTATCAGGTGTGATGATAATGCCATTAGCATTTGTTTTCTAGTCTAAAATACTAAGTAGTGTTGAGATGCAAAAGTAGTGTTGAGATGCAAAAGTTCACTACTGCCATATATATATTTTTCTAGTATAGAACTGGAATATTTTTAAGAATCTATGTTTGAAAACAAATTTCTTTGAGGCATAGAGAGAGAGAGTACAGGGGACAATGCATGGCATTGCACATATTCTGCACTACACATGACTTGTATGGGGTCAGCCCCAGTAGATCCCTGGCACCACTGCCAGTAGTGATCTCTAAATACTGAACCAGGAGCAAGCCCTGAGCACTGCTGGGTGCAGTCCCCAAGTCAAACCAAAGTACAAATATAACAAGCTTTCTTTTTTTTTCCCCAGAGTTCAAGCAATGGCTTTAAAATATGTTTGTGTTGTCTAATGTTATCTGCTTACCTGTTCAAGCTATTGCTTAGCAAAATGAAGTAAAAGAAACAAGGGATTCTTACAGGTTATGTACCGTGTGTTTGCTATCATGTGCTCTTTAGGGATTAACCCATTTTATTTCTCAACAATTCTATTGGGATGGACTATGACCATTACTCACTAGCAGAGAAGACTAAGACACAGATGCCTTGAGTAACCAGGCCACAGTCACATAGCTATTAAATGACAGAGCTAGGAATGAAGCCTTAAGGCAATCTGGCCCCAAAGGCCAGGCTCTTTCTCATTTTCAAGTCTTATTGCTTCTCATAAATACCTGATTAATGTATAAAGCTATTCAGATTATAACTGAGTAACCAGATAAAGACGAATTCGTTAGGACATCCTGAATATGAGGATAAAGTCTTGGCTCTGGAGTCTGGTACTCTCAGTTTCGGGCTGGGGCACTCAGGGGGAACTCCTGGGGGACTAGGCTAGGGCTCTATTGGGGATTAAGAGGTGTAAAGAACAAGAGCACTCTCCCAGATGGGTGAGATGTTAGCTGGGAAAGTTGACTAGCGGGTTTGACTGCCTGCTTTGCAGATGACTTGCTATGTGGGCTTCATTCACTGCAGAGTGGGATCTGTGGCTTGATGCAGGCAGAACTTCCAGGAGTCAACTTCTACTCTAAAGTCTCTACTATGTGTGGTTGGCCTCCAAAATAAATAAATAAATAAATAAATAAATAAATAAATAAAGTCTCTACTATGGAATCTGACTGTCTCCTTAAGTCCCACTGGCATTTTCCTTAGGGTAGGGATGTGGCCACAATTTACTATAGTAGTTTTCATGACATACAAAAACGTCCCAGTTGACTGAGTAAATCTGTCAAGTCTCCCCGAAAGCATCCCAAGAAAATGTATTGGAAATTTTTTCAAAAGAAATTTCTAAAATTATATTCCAAGGAAATAATCATCTATGTAGAGGACAAAAGATTTACATGGAAATCTTTATCACATTATACACTATACCAAAAACAGAAGCAGTAGAAGCCTGTGAACAACATAAATAGCTAAGAAGAGGGGAATCATTAAGAAGTTTATGATTCTTCCATAAAATGGCATATTATGCCATCATTAAAATGATGTTTCTGAAGAATTTTTAATGACACAAAGAAATTCTCATTATATACTATTCAGTGAAGAAGTTGAACACAGAATTTCATTAAAAATATTCCCACTGATGTAAAAAGAAAAAAATATCTCACAGTATCTAAGGTCTGGGGGGGAAAGAATTCTTTGCTGGATTATCTTTGATTAGTTAAGATTTTGTTTTCTCTTTTATAAATTATCTCCAATGAAAATACATTAAGTTTATCATCAGAAAATACCACGAGCAGCTGTCTGAGTGTGGTGACCATGGCGTGACGGACAGAAGAAGAGGAATAAAACCTCCTTTTCCAGAACAAATATCTGAACTCCCCTGCACTCTCTCCCAGCCCCCCAACCTACTGGCTGTCCCCAGCACCTATGGACAGTACTAAATTTACATAAACATGTATTCAATCCCCTGCTTATATTCACCTACCTGCTTACCAAACTCACAGAGTGCATGTCCACAAAAATTGAGGATTCTCACTACGGACAAACACACCTTACAAATATAAAGAGAAACAAATCATCCCAATGCCTACTTTTAAGTCAACTAATCTGAATCCTGATAAAATCCTCACAATGGGGACCTTCGATTCTTTAGGCAAAAACTAGGGACCACAGCAATAGTACAGTGGGTAGTGCGATTGCCCTGCATGGCTGACCGGGTTAGATTCCCCGCCCCCTCCCCGCCCATGAGTGATCCCTGAGCACTGAGCTAGGAGTAAGCCCTGACCGCCACTGACTGTGGCCCAAAACCTCAAAACAAACAAAAGATGAAACTGACTTGAGCCTTTATATACACTGATGTTAATAATGCACACAAGGTAAGATGTTCATTGGATATTCCCCCCTTTCATTGCTAATAACCTCCAAATTCCACTGTACCTTCTGGATTCCATTTAATGAGATAAAAGTATGGCAGATGAGTGGAAACACCATCTCAATCAATGATCGCGTGAGAGGTTGACACTAAGATATCATATAAGTTAGAGAATATATAATAACTTACACGATAAGTTTGGCTGCGAAGATGAACAAGAAAGAAGTGGCAGAAGCAAGCAAGACGACATGTCCCAGAATCCTCCCCGTTTACAAAACATTAATTACTGTATCACTCATGTAAGTATATTTAACCTTTCAAAAGCCTGGAAGGCAGAAGTGACCCAGTCGATGTAAAAGCATGTTGATATAAAAACCAGCAGTCCTTCAGAGAGAGAAGGGAGCACCAAATAAAGGGTGTTGGGAGGATCCTCCCAGGATGGGAGAAGCATGCTGAAAGTAGACTATAGACCGAACATGATTGTCACTCAGTGCCTCTTTTGTAAACCACAACACCCAAAAGGAGAGAGAGAGAGAACAAAAGGGAATGCCCTGCCACAAAGGCAGGGTGGTATGGGGGTGAAAGGGGGGTGGGAGGGATACTGAGACCCGTGGTGGTAGAAAATAGGCACTGGTGTAGGGATGGGTACTTGATCATTGTATAACTGAAACCCAAGCACGAAAGTTTGTAAGTCTATAAAAAAATTAAAATTAAATTTAAAAATTAATTAAAAAAAACCAGCAGTCCCATTCCTAAAGCTAAAAAGAAATCAAGGTCCAGAAAAAATGATGGTGAGAACCTTTGTAATCTCAGTCTGTGGATAGGTCTGAAGAATGAAGGGGAGTTGCACAAGAATTCTAGTTGTTGGATTCTGTTACGCTAATGATGCTAACTGTGGAAGGGAGGAAGTCAAAAAAATCCCTCCCAGGAACCCTTTGCTGCTTGCCAATCCTCTGCTTCCAGGAAGCAGGCATTGACTTTGGCTCCTACTGTTCTTTTGCTCCTAAAAATATGGAGTAAATAAATGGAAGCTGCCTCTGAATATATGACATGAGAGAGATGTTAATGCTTAAGCAGTTAGCTGCTTGAAATTCCTGGATGTATTATCAAGATGACACCCAAGCCAACAAGTGACAACATGAAATTCTATTGTTCTAAGAAGATACAACAGTGGAATTTCATTTTCTGAAACAGCTAACATTTGCAAGTGGAATTTCAGGTAACTTTTATGTGACCAGTTTAACACTAATGAGTTTTTCAAAGGACAATGTGCTTTCACTTTTCCAAAGGACAAGTATGTTACTTAAAAAAAAAAAAAATTCCTGGAGCATGCTGAAAGTAGACTATAGACCAAACATGAGTGCCACTCAATGCCTCTTTTGCAAACCACAACACCCAAAAGGAGAGAGAGAACAAAGGGGAATGCCCTGCCACAGAGGCAGGGTGGGATGGGGGAATGGGGGGGTGGTGGGAGGGATACTGACATCTGTGGTGGTGGGAAAGGGTGCTGGTGGAGGGATGGGTATTTGATCATTGTATAATTGAAACCCAAGCACAAAAGTTGTAAGTCTACAATTGTACCTCATGGTGTCTCACTAATAAAAATTAAAAAAAAAATAAACCTGTGAAAACAGGAATTTTAGAAAGACAATGACATTAATCTTTGTGGTCAGAATTCAAAGTTACCAGTCAAGGCTTGACTTGATTTTTTCATGAGCATTTTTTTATTGATCGAACCAATTAGTCTGAGCGAGCCTAAAATTCCCAGGATATCCTGAATCTGACATCAGCGGCTTCCTTAAGCTGCGGGTGACACACGTGATGTAAATTTCCCAATTACGGAACTCAGAGGTGGACGCGCTTCGGCAGCAATAAAGCCTGAGTGTGAATCCACCGTGCTTGGGGACAAGAGATAAAATAATGTTTGATCCCTGAATCACTCTTTCATATTCCTTTCTTTTTGTTCTTTCCCCTGCCCACCCCCCAAATATTAAAATAGAGAACAATGACCGCGGTAAGTGTATGCTCAACATTTTTTTTGTGTTTTCTCCTGAGTTTTCTATGCTTGCCCTTAAGTGAGAAAATTAAAAGATTAAATGAGAAAATATAAAAATTAATCTTCATAGCCATGACTCATGATTGATAAGCAATAAATGATATGGTGTGTGTGCATGTGTGTGGTATGTTTATTCACCTCAGAATAAACACCACAGCTCATCTACTGAATATAGTTTCTATTTTTTTAACCATTTCTTTTTAAAATTTTAAAAAAATTTTTTAATGAATTACTGTGAGGTACAGTCCCAGTATCCCTTCCCAATCCCCCTCTCATCTCCCTCCACTCCCCCCCCCCCCCCCCCCGCCCCTCTGTGGCGGACAGATTCCCTTTTTACTCACTCTCCTTTAGGGTGTTGTGGTCTGCAATGCAGGTATTAGGTGGTGATCATGTTCGGTCTATAGTCTACTCTCAGTTCACATTTCCCATCTCAAGTGGGTCCTCCAAGCATCCTTTACTTGGTGGTCCCTTTTCTATCTGAACTGCATTTTTTCACTTGGGGCCAGTTTCCGTGCTGTGAAGCAATCCTCCTGGTACCCATCTCTACTATTTTTGGGTGTAAATCTCCCATACTGATACTTTATATTCCACAAATGAGTGCAATCTTTCTATGTCTGTCCCTCTCTGTCTGACTCATTTCACTGAATATAGTTTCTAAATTGAAAAAAGAATCATAATAAAAATAGCATTTGCCTCAGTAGCTCCACCTACTATAATTGTTTAGTACAACTTGTCTGTGCCAATATAATTGAAGGCTGATTTAATAAGAATGAGCCTCTAAATTTCCTTTTGGTCTTTAGACAGCTTTCTTATTTAAAAAGATTTTCAAAACTTTAACAAAAACATGGTAACACCTTATACACACAAATAATTCAATAAATGTGCATCTTCATCTTGTTTTAAGCTTTTAAGGATAAAGATGTATCTGCATCTTATTTTAAGCTTTTAAGAACCGTTCTCACATTACATTAGAAATCTTGTGCTTTCTCATTTACGGTCAAAAGTGTCCTCAAGAGGGACGGTAGTCTTTGAGAAAACACTTCCACATGACTTGAAGTTAGTATTTCAAAAACAAGGCAGGCTAATGAAAAATAATAATGAATATGTGGTTTAAAAAACAAGGGCAAGAATCAGGCAGAGAGCACAGAGACCTCACACAATAATATCCTCCATTCTCTGTATGTCTCCTACATTATTATGTGAGTGAGCAACTTGACACTTAACGTTAGGACTCAGAGCATAGGATCACAAAGACCCAACTTGGAAGTCCGTTCTCCAACGCACTTAAAATCTTTGGCAACTAAAAACTTGGGGTAAGTAAAATAACCTATCTGAAACTTGGTTTCTTTAGCTCTGAAAGAAGCAGAAAATAAAATTTCGAAGGGTGGCAGCAAGAATAATTGGCTAAAAATTGTCTGTCTTTCTGTCTCTCACACCTGAAGTTGTGCTGAACAGTGCTGTCTGTAAATTATGTTTTCTCGATGGCTGCTCTTTAAGTTATCAGTTAAGAACTTCCTATTCTTTTTTTTTTTTTTTTTAAATTTCAGGGCACTGTTTAAGAATGGCACCAGCAATACACTTGAGGGCATTTTGCGGGGACTGTCACTCACGACAATGCAGGACATTCCCGACTCACTCTGGAAATTCTAAGGGAGAGTTTCCAGGTCAGTGACAGCAATTCTCTCAGGCAACTGAAACCAAAGCGCAGAAAGCTTTCAAGGTTGATCTCTTTGGGAGAGATCATGAGCAGAGAAAACAGGGATTTCAAGATCAGAAGTACAGGACAGACACTCAAACACCAAAGGTGCATACATGTGTCACTCCTCATCTGTGAAAATTTTTTTTCCCTTTAGAGTGAGAAACAGCATAATTCCTGATGAGAATTAGTCGGTTTCCAAGGAAGGCAGGAGAGGCAAGGAAGCCCTTACAAAAAAGATCAGTCCATTTCTCCTTCCTTCCTTCCTTCCTTCCTTCCTTCCTTCCTTCCTTCCTTCCTTCCTTCCTTCCCCCCTCCCTCCTTCCTTCCTTTGTTTCTCATTATGCAATATTCTTCCACAAGCCTCTACTTATTGTCTAGAAAGCATTTTCAGAGATTAGAACAAGATTCTTAAATGTACAGGGGCTGGGGATAGAGCACAATGGAAAGAAAGCTTGTCTTGCATGTAATCAATCCAGGTTCGATCTCTGGTACACCATATGGTCTCTTGAGGCTTCTAGGAGTGATTCTTGAGCCCAGAGCCCAGAGTGAGTCCCGAATACAGCCAGGTGTGCTCTGCCCGCTAATAGTCTTCAATGTTTAAACAAGGGTATATATTTGAGCATGCATATGTGGGCTGTGCATGTAGTCACATACATAGGGACCATTGATATGCAGCATATATTTTTAATCAATTTATTATTCATTGATTTATGCCCCCCTCCACTGTTTGGTTAAGTGTCAAAGGAGGACAGCAAGAGTTTATTGTTTATGTCATAGAAGACAGTGAGGGAGACAGGCAGATAGGTAATAGGCAGGCACACAGACACACACAGACACACACACACATATTACTGTCATTGTCACTGTCCTCCCATTGTTCATCGATTTGCACAAGTGGCCCACTAACGTCTCCATTGTGAGACTTGTTGTTACTGTTTTAGGCATATCGAATACGTCACGGGTAGCTTTCCAGGCTTTGCCGTGTGGGCTAGATACTCTCGGTAGCTTGCCGGGTTCTCCGAGAGGGGCGGTAGAATCAAACCCAGGTCGGCCGGGTCGGTCATGTGCAAGGCAAACGCCCTAATAAGCTTGAAGATGATTCCAGTGCCCATCTGTTAGGGAATGTAACCTTTAATACACAGATGAATATTTGTTTTATTTTATTTTATTTTGCTTTTTAGGTCACACCCGACGATGCACAGGGGTTACTCCTGGCTCTGCACCTAGGAGTTACTCCTGGCGGTGCTCAGGGGACCATATGGGGTGCTGGGAATCGAACCTGGGTCGGCCGCGTGCAGGGCAAACGCCCTACCCACTGTGCTATCTGTCCAGCCCCCACAGATGAATATTTGGAATATGAGCCATTTGCAGATGAGATCTAATAGATCTAATAAAGCACTTTCTGGGTAGCCTTTCATTTTGAACAGATTTTAGACTTACAGAAAACTTACAAAGGATCCTAGAGTTGTCATTTGTCCTTCACCACCTTTCCTGATAGTATTTCACATGAATCACATTATGTTGATCTAACCTAGAATATAAACATTCATATATTTGTTTATCAGGGAGGTGCTTATCTACAAAACCTTACTTGCCTTTCAACAACTTGTCCACTAATGTTTTATTTCCATGCTCGGATTTAATTCAGGATCTTATTACACACTGATGCCATGGGTCTCAAATTTGTGTTAATTTATCCTCTTTCTTTGCTTTTCACTCTCTTGGCACTTTTGAAAGGTTCTGGTCAGTTTGTTTGCTCGACTGTTTTTTCCATTTGGATTCATTTGCCCTTGTCTCATTCAAGTGTTATGCATTTGAGAGAAAGCTACAGAAGAGATGTTTTATTGTTTTCTGTGCAACCAATCAGGAATATTTGAATTTTATGACATACTACTCATGATAAAAACAGTAATCATTTGAATAAGGTCAGGTCTGCTATATTCTCCTGACATTATTATTTCTCCCTTTGTAATTAATAAGGTTCTTTGACACTCTGCAGATGTGCTGTTTTACATTAGGTTTTCTCTCACTAATTTGGATTCCATCAATGGTTCTTGCCTTCAGCAATTACTGTGATGGCATTTGTCTAATGGTCATTTTCCTATTTTCCCAATTCTTTATATATTTACTAATTAGAATTTCACTGAAAAGAAAGTTGCCTCTTCTCTCCCACTTATTTATCAATTATGCATCTATGTTAGCACGGACTCATTAACATTTAAGTTATTCTCTGAGCTATAATCCATTACAATGTTTATTTTGATGCTCAGTTATTTTAGCTTTAATTACTGGTGCTCCTCTGGGTTGGCACCTGTTCCTGTGAGAATCTTCACAGTTCTTGGAGAACTTACTCTCTGGATCCATAAGACGTGGCAGGCTTAATTTCTTTTTTCCTTTCCAAGACTTGGTAGTTAACCATTTCTTCAAACGAAATAAAGCAAGCCTGGGTCCCTCTGAGTGGGCAATGGGGCTAAGAAATAAATCATAGACAATAAGTGTGCTTATTGCTATGAGGTATTGATACTTCCAGATCCTCTCAGGGAACACAGCTGAGAAACTGTACATAATACTATCTTATCCACCTACTTATTTACCTATCTATTACCTAGGTAACTATCTACTTAATCTATCTACTCATCCCTATCTACTTGTAAATGAATGAGTTCATTTTCATCCCTTTAGTTCCAATCTGGCCCCCTAGAATTCATTCTATACCACAGCGTACATGCCTAACACGTATCATTTTCTCCCACTATGAGAAAAGCTGGCTCTCATTTACTCAAAATGTACTTACTTCTTTGTTCAGTCCTAGCGGAGAAATAAAGTACTATCAGAATTGTTTCCAGAGGAAACAAATGTAATGTACCAGCTATTGTACAATGTATGTGTACAATTATTTTTGATGCTAGCCTTAACAGTGCAAAGTCAGAACATTACTTTCCCAAATTACTTAGGTGGCTCTTTTCCTCCTTAGCCTTTCAGTGTTCTTGTATTCTTCACTTGTAAAACATTTAGATTCATTTGGGGGGTATGGTTTGTATTCCCTGGGGTTCTCCCACGTGAGATTTAACTTACTCATTGGGTACATGAATGATTACAAGGTTTCAGAGAGTCAAAAGATGCCTTAAGACAGGACCCCTCAGAATCCCAATGATTCCCTCTCTCATTCTCCATTTCTTATTCTCCACTCATACTCAACTCCCTGTATATAGCTGATCTTACTCGTTTTTGTTTTATCTCTCTTGAAATATTTTGCAAAATTGAGTAGGTGTCTGTGTATGCTCTTAAATCTCCTATTTCTTACATGAAGGATAATGTACTCCAGCGATTCTTTTGCACTTTATGCCCCTCACTTAATAATACATCCTGGAAGAATTTTATATTGGATCACAGAGACCGTGCTCATGTTTTATTTGCAGCTTCTTTGTCCTCTATTTTGAGAACATAATGTATTTTTCTGTTTTCCTACGTATGGTCACTTACATGGTGTGTGCATATTTTCATCCTGCTGGAGGTATGTTTTAGGGTAGATTTCCTAAAAGTAAGGTTGCTGCTAGCAGAGTTGTTTGATTAGGTGGTACCCGATTCCCTGCTCCAGTGGGGATGAACCAGTTTGTTCTCATCGGCAATGTATTGTCGTATTTCACTTTATTTCACTAAAATGACAGGTGAGAAATGGTATTGCTGTGTATTGTTTGATTTTGCATCAGTTAAGAAGATGTTTAATGCACACAGGAAAAAAAAAAAAAGGAGGCTGGGAGGGTTGGATCCGATAGAACAGCAGTGTCCTAACAAGACTATACCAGTGACAAGAAGATATGGATATTAGGCTGACTATTCTGAAGTGTGGACGGGGGGAAGGAAAAGCATCCGTGGAAGCCAGAGAGGGCCCTGGAGACATGAAGGGAAAGAGAGCACCACCTTTAATGCACTTCACAAGAGATAGGCTTTGGAAGACTGGCTGGGTTCTGCACACAAGCAAAAAGGTGACTCACAAATAATGTACAAAAGAGAGACTCCAAGGGTTTGAAAAATCTTGTTCATAAAGAATTGCTGATCTAAAAGATCTCCACAAACAAACAGGAAGCTAGGAGGCCATGGGGCCAACCAAAGATTGAAACAGGCTGTAAATGAACAGTCAGAGCAGCAAAGACTCGAGGGGCTGGTGATTCACATTGTGGACCTGAAAAAAGAGGGACAGAGTCCAGCCTGCTAGAAGCCCCCAGGTAAGAGGGTGCCGAGGTGCCATTCATTTTCTAGAACAGAGTGAAAGGATGGTCCTAACAGTGATTAGGGATGACCAACCCGCCAAAATGAGATTTCTAGGGATGTACAAAACAACAACAAAAACCAAAATAATCTGTTAAATATAGAATAAAAAAAACACACACAGATACTGTGTGATGAACAGCATCACTTGTGACAAATGTCTGCTAGGACAGGATGATACAACCATTTTCAGCAGGAGACAGATCAGCCACTGTAACTTTGGTGACATTGCCATTCTACATCAGAGGCAAATTTCAGAGCAGAGATCAGGGAGGCCTTTCCATTTTTAAAAGAAAGAGGAGATCAATAATCGATGTACAGGACAACACATACAGCAAGGACAACAGCAAAATGTGGCTGATAGGCTCAAAAGCTGGACTCTGGAAATTTAGTGACAAAAAAGGACAGATGAATGACAGAAAGAAGGAAAGTAATGAAGCAAATACAGTGATTTTCTATTATGTGCTGGGTTCCACTTCCTCCCTGGAGAAATAATAAGGGCACTCCCTGCTCTTCGCTTACCTGGGTAGAACAGAGGCAGCGTAATACAGGTTTCATGGTTGGAATTAAGCAAAGAAATGAAGTGCAGTGAAAAGGGTAGAGATGGGGCCAAGTTCCACAAAAGAGGTGAGTGACCCTTTCATAAGAAATTCTCAGGGGCTGGAGTGATAGCACAGAGGGCAGGGTGTTTGCCTTGCACGCAGCCAACCTGAGTTCGATTCCCAGCATCCCATATGGTCCCCCGAGCACCTCCAGGAGTAATTCCTGAGTGCATGAGTCAGGAGTAACCCCTGTGCATCGCCCGGTGTGACCCAAAAAAAAAAGAAAAAAAAAAGAAGAAAAAGAAAAGAAAGAAAGAACAAAAGGAGAAGAGATATATATATAAAAAATTCAGTGAAGATTGTGAAGAGAATGAATGCAACCCGGAAGTTCCAGCCGAGCCTTCTGGGAAAGCCCACAGGAACAGTCAGTCTGTCCAGGGAGGCTGGGGACAGGGTCACCAGCTGTGGCTGTGAGCAGCTGGCGGAGCCACATGCTACTTCACTGCCTTCCCCAGCTCGGCATTTCTGTGCTGGAATAATATTATGCATAAATAGAGTAAGACCAAATCATCCCATTTATACATTTTATGTGTCTATTAATATGGACAACAGTTTCCTCTCCATCGTACTAGTCAAGTTTCGAATACAAATGTGGCTCCAGCCTCCCTCCCCCCCACCACAGCCCGCCTTCAGCACTAATTGCTTCAGAGAACACTTAGGAGTCATTTTTCATGATGATGGTGAGCAGGGGGAAAGCAGATGGCACAGGCATGTTATTGATTTGATGAACCTTGCCGGGCCCATGGAATAAATGGAACGGAGGGTATGGTCACTGCATCCAGACTTAAGGTTTTCCAGGTTCAGCTTTGGTTATGTCAGACAGTCAGCTCACAGGGCAAAGGCCCCTGAGTCCTCCTCAACTTTCAAACAATGAGTCCAGGAGCTCTTGAGAACTCCTCCATTACCTCCTGGGAGTCTTGAGGAATGACCAGCTCTCCCAGCTCTGAAGGAGGAGGAGCTCCCTCTCATGCTTTACCTGTGCGACAGCTGTTATCTGGATGCCCCCAGCTAGGGACAACCCTCCAGTTTAATGGGTTGTGTTTATTTGCAAATGGCTAATGCAGAAAAGGAAATGAATTACTCACTTTTCAGAGGGCTGTAGAGTCTTTGCAGTAAAAACCCCAGAGAAAGACCGTTCTGGTTATAAGAAATTAATGTGATGATAATCAAGCTTTGCCTTTTAAGAATGACATTTATTATTGCTGGTGCTTGCTCCTTCACTGGGTCTCTTATAAAGAATGAAAGGATATTCAAACTTGAAAATGCTTTTTTGCCGGTGCCCTGACACCATTTTACTATAAAAGGTAGTAACTGTAAATGACCATCAGCACAACATGGAATTTTTACCAAAACCTGAACATATTCCCAACTGCATTTGACAAAGGGGCATTTGGCCTTTGAAAGTGGACTTGTGGAAAAATAATGCTTAAGGGAGAAAGAATTCCTGGTGTCTTTGACCTGTACTTTTCTTTGACTATTATTGTCTCTGTTAATTTGTTAGTAAGGAGACTTATTTCCACAGACTACTTAATTTCCCTTATGGGGTCTGAGAAGTTCCATTGTGCCTCCCATTTCTGGGTACTGGGGCAGAAGGCTGTGTAATCATGTCTTCTGGGAAGAAGTGGGGACATCTTGGACTCTCCAGATTTCACTTTGCAAACTGTGAGAGAGAACTAGAAAATTACTAAGGCTATTCCAAAAGCTCACCAAACTCTAAATTTCTGTGTCACTCAGAATTACCCATCCACCCTTGGCCAATGCAGCCGATTAGCCTTCCCCTAAATTCCTGTAAATCTACACAATACCAGACAACTAAACGCCTGACCAATGAAGAGCAATATATTGTGTACTTTGGCAGCTGTATACAGACTTCATGTCAACCATCACCATTAACTGTGGGGGGTTGTCTTAAGCTTTATTTACACCCACAAAATTCTTTTTTGTGTGTTGTTTTGTGGTGTCAAAGGCAACTTGCTTATTCTAAACCAAACCTGATTTTCTTCTTTGGCTCTGCAAGTTGATCTGTTGAACTGCTTGCTTTTTCCTGTTTTCTCTTTGACCACAGGAATTATCTACCAGTCAATTCTAGAAACACCTGAAAAGAGTGGTGGCTGGAGAGAAGAAAAAGGAAAAAAATGCTTCGGCCATTCAGGATTGGGAGTCTCATCTTTCATGCCTATGAATTCTGACTTTTATGCATGCTTGTTTTCAACCGTTTTTTCCTGAAAAGATTTGAGCTAACATTTAGGGTACTATACTCACGTCTGCAGTATGTTTTAATTATCCATAATGACTTTCTTCATATATTTTGATTCCTAGATTCCTTTTTGTATACCTCAAGCCCAGGAAAAACGGTCTTCTACTACGTCCAAAATTTCATTATACCCTAAAAGTCTAACCTAATCTCATTGTTTTTTGGAAGTAAAGTCACTCAGGGAACATTCTCAGTCATAATCGACACATTGATCTGGATGTTTCGATACTAGAGTCCAGCATTACAGTGCTGCTTAGGCCCAGTGGTACTGGGGTGACTAGCACTGTACTCAATCAGGATCAGGAAGCCACAGGGTGCTAGCTATCAAACATGGGTCCTTATACATATAGGAAGACATACCCCTCTGAGCTGGGAGTTATCTCTGTGACCCTAAATCTATTATTTTATACAGGAGAACAACATATTTGCCACGTCTCAGAGCTAATGAGTGGTTAAAAATAGACCAGGATCTTAGGATTTTGGGCTGTAAGTCCACATGCAGAGCCTAAGTTTTTCTGTAATTGTCCAACCCTCATTGCTATTACTTACAAGGTCACTGTTTCTCTGTCTAACAGATGTGCCACAGCAAACAGGATTTGCATTTTTCCAAATTTCTGGCATAAACCACCGCCAAAGAGAAATGAACTGTTCCTTCCCATTAAACTGATTGTTTAGCAGCCCCCCTCTTTCTTTTTTCTCTTTGACTCTGGATGGACAGTTATTTGGGCAGAGGGCCAGGTGGGTGCCCCTGTATCTTTATCCAGAAGAGCACAGTGACAAGTGAGGATTGCTCATCCTTTTAAGAAGTCTCGGGCTGGAACAACAGCACAGTGGGTAGGGCATTTGCCTTGCATATGGCTGACCCGGGTTCGATTCCCAGCATCCTATATGGTCCCCTGAGCACAGCCAGGAGTGATTCCTGAGTGCAGAGCCAGGAGTAACCCCTGTGCATCACCGGGTGTGACCCAAAAAGAAAAAAAAAGAAGTGTCTCAGTCAACAGCTATACTGGCTCTGGACAAGTCATTCAGTCCCTCATGAATTTGAGGACTGAACTGTAAAAGGAGAACTAGAATAGCTCCTTGGTAGGTTCACTTGAGAGTTAAGTCAATGAATACTGGGCCTACCTCTCGTCCTCCCTTGCATTTTCTTAAACACGTTTTCCATTAGTCAACACACACAAGCAAGGCTTCCAAGACAATGGGTATGTCATATTAAAAGTATTCTAAAATTGGGGCTGGAGAAATAGTCCACTGATGGGGTGCTTGCCTCGCACATGGCTGAACTAGGTTCAATCTCCTCCAGCATCCCATATGGTACCCTGAGCCCTCCAGGAGTGATTCCTGAGTAGAGAGTCAGGAGTAAGCCCTGAGCATCATTGTATTTGGACCCCAAACCCCAAAATAAATACAAAGTAATAAAAATATTCTAAAATTAATTTAGTTCTTAACATCATACAATATTCCTCGATATTTCAAAATAATTTGATCATCCTTCCAAAACTGATCAGCCTACAAATATGAAACTTTCAAACCTTTGACCTTCTAGTACTCTTCCTCTCCCATCAGAGACGAAGCATGATCAGGGCAAAATTCTACTGTCACTTGGAACACAGAGCTCCCTCCTGCTGGCAGTGGACATTTGTGCTGCTGGGAATTATAATCCAGTAGGAAAGTTAATTTCCTTCTTATTAGTAAGAATCCACAGGCTCTAGAATCCATAATCTTCCATCATAAAGTGACAGCCATCATGATCATTTTCAATTTATGCTTTGGAAGCGCTCTATTTACTTTGCCCACATTTCATCTTAATGTGACGCTAACATGCTTGGGGACCTTGCTTGTCCAAGGTGATTGGAGACTCACTTGGTTGTCTAGAGCTGGCCGCACAGTTTCTCCACATATCCGGCTTTTGTGTAAAGATAGTCTTTCACCCAACTCCAGGGCAGAAGAGAGCATGGCGACACGGGGTCCATATGTCAACAGCAGAAAACCCATATTAATCTGAGTGCATCTGGCAGTGTGGACAGAGGCCGCTCCCAGAAATACAGGAATGAAACAGCAGGCTTGCCAGGTAGGGGAGCAAAGAATCTAATAAGTCAGGCCCCAGGAATGCCAAAAAGACTCTATAATAATTTCTTTTGCTTTTACTCTTATAAACCACCTATAGGGAGAATTGCTCACAAACATCTAAATTCATTTTATTAAAGGGAAAAAGAAGATTAGTGCCTGGGGACAATCAAAAGGATGAAGTCACATTTCTTCTCTTGACCTCTAGGATGGAAAGCACGAAAGAGATTTGACACAAGTTAGATAGAGGGCTGTGTTTGGCTATTCCTTGCTGAAGAACATTTAAATACTAACTTGTGGGAAAAGAGCAGAATCTACTGCCAATGCCACATTTGAAAATAAAATTGATCACTAACTACGTAACAAGACAAGAGAAGGGCCATGTGGGTACCTGTAGGCTTCTGACTCACTCAGTGCTAAGTGGTGAGCTCCAGAGTCCTAGAGACCACCACCGCGAGGCTGCCCAAGGAGGCTTCCTTCCTCCTCCATATTTCTAAATCCACTCATCTACGGCTGCTTTTATTCACGGTTATGAAGAGTGTATTAAGGAAAGCATCACTCGACATTTAAGAAGTGATGTTTACAGACTTTAAAACACTGTAGCCTGATTTTTTTTTTAAAAAATGTTGCGCTTGTGCAAAGTACTGCAAAAAGACTTTCCATCTAATAATAAATGTCAATTGATCATTGAGTAGCTATGCAACATTTGGAGACATAAATAGCCCAAGAGCCAAGCCAAGCCTCTTAGAGCCAAGAGGGAGAGGAAAGGCCCAGAACAGAGCAATATGAAACTTTCCTGCAGACCCTGACTCCTTCTTACTGGTTTTCACAGTGAGGTTGGTATTTTCCCCCTAAAGATTATTTCTCAACACTTTACTAAAAAATGTTAAATACCTAGCAGATTGGAAAGAACTTTATAATGAATACCAGTATTCTTACCTCCTACATTCTAACATCAATGTTTAACCAAATAAACTTATTTAATCATTTTTGAGGGTAAAACTCAGCCAGGACAGATCAAAGCTCAGATCCAGTGATGTTTCTAGGGCCTAGGGGTGCTGAAGGACAAAAAGGACACTTATGCTATGCTTAGGGGACCCCAGGCTACAGTGTCCATGATCAACCTGGGGCCTCGAGCAGTCCAAAGCATTCATTCCAACCTTTTAAGCTATTTCCCTTCTCTCTTATGTTTACTTTAAATAAACATATCAGTTCATCTATCCATTCATCAATAACATGCTTTGGGTGCATTTCAAAGTAGATTGCAGACAGCAGAAAATAAGGTATTTGTAGGAGTATAATCAAAGAGTGTTCCTACTTCTAACAAAGTAAGTAAGTAAAGTAAAGTTACTGGGCCCGCTCAAGCAAATCTAACAAAGTAACTAGGAAAAAAAAAGTATTTTTCAAAGACAAAGGAAAAGTTCATCCTAAATTACTGTATGCAAGACTCAATAGACTATGATCATCTACAGGCTCCACACAGATGCTCAATGTAGTTCAGTCTCTAGGTTTTTAAAACATAAATTAGGAGCTGGAGCGATAGCACAGCGGGTAGGGCGTTTGCCTTGCACATGGCTAACCCGGGTTCAAATCCCAGCATCCCATATGGTCCCCTGAGTACCGCCAGGAGTAATTCCTGAGTGCAGAGCCAGGAGTAACCCCTGAGCATTGCCGGGTGTGACCCAAAAAGCAAAAAAAAAAAAAAACAAAAAAAAAAACCATAAGTTAGCTCAAGGTTACAGATATTTTCATTATTCCTCCAAATGTCTGAATACTGGAGGATATGGCTGTGGACTGTAGAGAAATAACTTCCCTGTTGGACAGCATCATTAAAATCGACCTGGGATTTAGCAGTAAATATAGTTCTGTCCTTGTCTTCTATATTCGAATGCTTTCCCAATTATTCCCAATGTAGGAATACACAAACTTCTACATTCCTGTTCCCTCAATTATAAATTAAATTTATTATTAAAAAATATATCACACAGACTTGTCATAAACCCCAACATACACACATAAAACAAACAAAAACCCAGAAAAATGCTTTGTCAAGAGTCAAGCACTGGTTACATCTAACATAGCAGTATTGTTACTCATCCTAATGGACCTGCAATGAAACACCACTGAGGAAAAGGTCCATGTTGGGACTTTGAACTTTCCAAGCAAACAAAAGGGATCTCAGAGGTTAAAGGGATAAAGTACTGGCAGTTCTCTTCACTCTGTCCTTCAGTATGTCATCTTGTCAAGGAGGTAGATGGAGCTTGGTGTATATCACACAGATTTGTTTTCATTAGTGAAGTGTTTGTTTTGTAAATCCTCCCAGTGCTAAAACAATGCTGCTATTAGCTGGGCACAATTGTCCTATAACTGTCCGTTCTGCCTGATCCAAAAGAAGTAGGAAACTCACAGAAAGTAAAAGAAGAAGAGGTTCACATTTTTTGAGTAAATACCTAGAAAGAAACTCTGGGTGGAAATTCCTACAACAAGATAACACCAAGTACCACAAATGACAAGTTTGAAGAAGATGGACACCTGCTGTCCCCAAGTGGGAAAAATTCTTACATGAATAGGTTGTGTTTAACAAAGCACAAAGGGGTTTGTGGCTTTCTTTTCTTCTTCTTCTTCTTCTTTTTTTTTTTTAAACTTTTATTTTTTTGGCCTGTTTGGCCACAAATCAAGAAAGCGAGGAGCAAGGTCAAAGCTAACAAGGGAACCAAGAGAAGATAAAATACGCAGGGAGGCAACTTCTTCATCCATTACTATTACTGAGAACCTGCCAAATCGTTGGCATTTTATTCCGTGCTTAAGGGGGCTTCAAAACAAAGACAGATCTGAAATCACCCTAACCCTAAAAACACATCCATATTACTAAGAGAATCACTGAAAGACCAGAAAAATCAGAAATTGTTAGCAGGTAGAATCAGATACGTAACAAGAGAGCAAAAAGCATGTTGTGCGATTTAATTACATAGTACCAATCCCATTTGGTTGATTTAGAAATCATGCTCCATATTGATTATGTGGATGGTCAATACTGTCCACATAATCAAAGACAAGACCACGAAGAGAGTATCTGTAGATACTCCTAAATACCCAAAGACACTGCCCATGGAGGCAAAGGAGCGGCAGAGGATATAGCATGCTGGGCCCATAGAAAGAAAAGCGCCCTGCCTGTGGGTACTGGCCCAGGAACATACCACCTGGATGGACACACACACAAATAACTACATTCAGCTTTCACCTTCGGGATCTCTTCCAAACACATAAGTAAGTTCCCTCATTTATTTATTTATTTGCTTGTTTGCTTTTTTGGGTCACACCCAGAGATGCTCAGGGGTGATTCCTGGCTCTGCACTCAGGAATTACTCCTGGTGGTGCTGGGGGACCATATGGGATGCCAGGGGTCGAACATGGGTCAGCCGTGTGCAAGGCAAATGCCTTCTCCGCTGTACTATCCCTCCAGCCCTGAATTCCCTCATTCATAAAGGATCTTCTGTCTTTATCACTCTCATCCATTATGAACCACAAACAGGGAGAAAGGCTTGCCCAAAGGGCCAAGTCTCACCTTGCTGGTGAGGCTCCTCTTGTCCTTGACCCAATTTGGAGTGTGGACAACACTATGAACGTGTGCTTCCAGTGATCACACACGTGTATATTCAACAAGCACGTTTTCTATGGCTGCTTGGGAGACTCGCCACTCCGGTGGTGTTTGGGTACCATGAGGTCCTGAGGATAGAACTCAGGGTTTGGCACGTGCTGGGTCTGTGCTCTCCCACTTGAGTCACAGCACTCGGCATCTTGACATGTATTTTCAAGAGGACCATCAGCAAATCAGAGTTTATGGTGAGGTGATGATTTGGGTGAATAGCACCACTCTTACCTGACTGCCCAGGTGGAGGGGCACCTGATGATCCTCGAGGGAGACAGAGGAACACGGTCAGGACGGCGGCTCTGTTTCCCGCGCATGGCTCAATGGCTATGGGCTTGGGGGCGCCCTGGAAAAGAAAAACCAGTTTAGATGTATAGAACCGACAGGCCAATGGATGCCATTTGACCTTCTTTTCCCCCTCTTATCTTTACACATAACGTTATTGAACATTCTGTGTGGGGATATAAACATGGGCTCACAACAGCATGTTTCATTACCAAAAAAAAAATCCAGTTAGGGCAGATAGCTCAAAGGGCTGTAAGAGTGCTGAGTGCAATCTCTACTGTATTATCCCCACCCAGCACCAGGAAGAGCAACCCCAGGAAAAGAGTTGGCAGAAGCCCCAGAGCACTGCCAGGGGTGCCCTAACCTCTCAACGACGATCCAAACGACCATGCTAGTGCAGTACTAAGGAGTTTTTGGAGGAGAGGCCTTCCACATTTAGAAAATATTTTTCATATTGGTACATTTTTTATTTTTTTCCATTTTAAAGAAGTTCTCTTGGCTTTGCTTGTCTTTATCTCATTATTTTCTTTCTTGGGCTTTACCTTCAAAGAGGTTTATGTTCACAGCAAAATCTGAAACATGAAACAGAGTTTGGGCACATGCCCACCGCTCTACCTCGTATCAACATTTCCCCAAGACTAGAACCTTAGTTAGGGCTGATGGGGACATGTCACTGTCCCCCAGTGCCTACGGTGTACATTAGGGTTTACACTCGGGATTGGACATTCTGTGGATCTGGACAAATGACTAAGAGTATGTATCCATCATTGGAGTATCTGACACAGTCCTTTGGCTGTCTGAAAGTGATTATCCTCTGCTCAGTCATCCTTCCTTCCTCCTCCAATTCAAGGAAGCTCCTCTAATTCAGGGAAGCCATCCAGCTTTTTTCTCTGTCTATATAATTTTTCCTTTTCTCAAATGCCATACGGTATTTAGCTTTTTCAGATGGATTTCTTTCACTTGGAAATGCATTCCACTTTCTTCCTTGTCTTTTTATCCCTTAATAGCTTATTTATTCTGGGAGGTGGAGTGGGGTGGGGGCTAACATGGTTCAAAACCAGAGCTTCACATACAAGGCATGTGCTCTGCTACTTAGTTATATCCTTGGCTGGTGGATGATTTCTTTTCAGTGTGAACCATATTCCATTTTCTTGTTGTACCACAGTTTATTTAATCATTTACCTCCTGAAGATTACTGAGTTCCTTCCAAGTTTAGGCTGTTACAAATAAATCTGTTATAAACATCTGTATACAAGTATTTAAGTGTAGACTTAAGTTTGCAATTTCCTTGGACAAATATCAAGCACGATTTCTGTATCAAAGACACCATCTATGTGTCATTTTAACACTAACTCTTGGCACAATCTAGATGTTAAATTTGCCTACATTTGAATAAATGAATGAGCTTCATTAAATTGAATGTATAGCTTCTGAGTCAAAGTTATGGTTATGCCACTTTTGCTCTTTTATTTTTCTCCACACAATTTCTTCCTTTTATCAATGATGCCTATGTAACAAGTTTATCTAAGCAAATGATCACAATCTAAAACATTCCTTTGGCATATCTCTAATGTCACTTCACTGAAACACATAACAGTAGCTTATCATTACAAAAATTTATACGTAATATGACTACAGGAATAAAATAAACATAGTAATCAAAAAGTAAATGCTAGTATTTTACTGAGTACTTACTATGGATTTGATGCTAAAATTACTTTATATGTATAATATTATAAAAAAACACAGTAAGATAAAAACACTAAGCAAGAGTTTTAAAAAGGGCTGCTTCCTCTGTGGAAAGCAATATGGAGATTTCTAAAAAAACGCCCACATGAGATGCGTGCTGAAAGTAGGCTATGGACCAAATATGATGGCTGCTTAGTACCTGTATTGTAAACCATAACACCACAGAGAGAGAGAGAAAGAGGGAATGTGCCTGCCACAGAGGCAGGGGGTGGCAGATGGGATACTGGGAACATTGGTGGTGTAGAATGGGGACTGTTAGAGGGATGGGTACTTGAACATTATATGACTGAAACATAATCACGAAAATTTGTAAGTCTGTAAAAAAAAATAATAATTTAAAAAATACAGTGATTTAGTAACCAAAAAAAAAAAACACCCTCCCATATGACCCAATGATATAACTTCTTGGCTTCTACCTCCAAAATACTTAACACAAAAATATTAACTTGAAAGGACATAAGCACAACCATGTTCACTGTAGCACTTAGTATGATGGTGAAGATAGGACAACCACCCAAGTGCCCGACTATAGATAAATAGATCAAGAAGCTGTGGTTTACATATATGATAGAACTCTATGTGGCTGTAAGAAACAACACAATCATGCAATTTGCCACATCACAGATGGAACTAGACGGTATCATGCTGAGTGAAGTCAATTAGAAGGAAAAGGGATAGAAACAAAATGATCTTTCATATATTAGATTTAGGGCTACACAATAAGAAGCAACAAATGGCCAAAGGCACAGAAACAGAGAGCTGCTCCACTGAACCACAGAACTCAGCTTACAAAGGAATGAATGGGGTGGCATGGGAGGGCCAAGTGGGAGAAAAAGGAATATTTTGGTGGTGGGTGTGGTGGTACTGAAATGATGCGTGCATGAAAATACCATTCACTGTAGTGTGAATTGCAAGTTCTCAATAAAAATTAAAACAAAATTTAAGAAAAGAAAAAGGGATTCTCAAATTTGCATAGCCAGGAATAATGGAGCTGGGATTCAAATTCAAGAAGACTACTTATTGCTTACTTCATATGGTATCGCAAACTTGCACCCATGCCCCTGAGTACAAAAACACATGTTAAGACACATATGATGTCTGCGCAGGTACAAGTGCACCCAATCACAATTCAGAATTTTGGATTTTGAGATAATGTCAACGGTGAGATAGTAGTGTGGAGTAGTGTAGGAATGACAGTTTTTGCTGTTTCACTCAAGAAACAGCAGGTGAGACAAGCTGGGCATATAAAAGCAACATCAAGGTAAAAAAACCAAAAGTCAAAATTAAAGGGAAGGAAAATATCATGGCTTTCATTATTACAACAAATGATTTGTTTCATTTTCTTCACTGATGGTACCTGAACTTTTCAGAAGAAATATAGATGTAAAGAGTCATTCACCTAGAATATTTTAGGATACTGCTGTTTCCAGAAAGTTTAATGAGGCATTAAATACAAAATATGCCCCCTTTCATGTAAGACTTAGGCTGAAATTTCGGGTGGGAATGGTTTTATGTGGTTATAAAGGATTTCTCCTTTATAGCAACATAAATCTCATGTTTTAAAATTATCCTCATATAGACACATTTGGGGAGTTTTCAATATAAAGGTGAAAGTGACCACAGCAGTAGAAGCAAAGGCATAAAAATCTTCCCAGAAAATGCTGTAAGCCATGTGGCAATACTTGGATCAAGTTACATGATCAATGGCTCTACCCTTGAAAGCTTACATTTAATTTAACAGACTTATTTTTGAAAATGTTAAGCTGAAATCAGCATAAGTACATAGATTTTAACCAATGATGCAAATATTTAGGGAATAAGTTTGTCATATTCCAGGGTTAAAAGAAAAAGACAAAAAAAACTGAACGTTTTGAATCATATTTCTCGGCTGCTGAAAGTTATTCTAATTTAATAAATGCAAAGTATATGTAAAGGTCAATTGGTTAAAATGCACTAAGAACAAATAACATGAATTCAGGTCTAAATGATGGTGATATATTAGAAATTCAAAGTTCCTCTCTAATAATACCACTAAGAAAGAATTTCCCACTTCTACCATAAGGGAAGGTTCTTGTTTTGTTCTTAGACTCTCAATGCATCAACCAGCACTATTAAGACAATCCAATGTTAAAATACTTGATTACAATATACACAAAAGAAAGATTTTATGATGAAACAAAAAAACACAAGTTGAGAAACAATGGGTTTTGATTGAGTGGATTTAGGAAAACAGTTAATAATCTGAGGGTACATCAGCTAATCATAGTGTCATACTACTTTTCTGGTTTCTTTAACAGGAGAATAAGGATTTTCAAATATCAGATGCTGATACCAAAAGCACCCAGGGAGAAAATATTAGTAAAAAATCACTGTAAGCTTTAGATACAAAATGACTGAATTATATAATACCTTAAATTTTAGAGACTCAACAACAGATAAAGGAGAATGGTAGATTGTTTTGGCCATATAATAAGGAGTTATGCATAAAAACCACCTCTATAAAATCTCCCTTAAAATAATTCACACTCTTATCTCCTGTTTTTGAGCAGAAAACATTCAAAAATTTCTTTATAGTGATAAGTGACAAGAAGGGAGATTATAATTCTATTTTAAAATCAAAATTGGCTTACACCTTTGCCTATTTATAGCTATAAAATTTTCATAAAAGGATATTAACCCCAAAATGAATTATTCATTATGTTTAAGATATTAGCAACTAGCATATCTCTTTGACATTTCTGTCAGGAATTCACACAATTTAAAGAATTATTTCCAGAGAGTTTGTGCAAAATTCTCACTTTCAATATAGAATTTTAAATTAGGAAAATCACTTTACCACACTTGAATTTTACAGGGAAAATGGTAAGACCCCACAAATTTCTGATACCTTGGGCTTTTTAGTTGTTTAGTGATAAATACATAAACATGAATCAAAATCATTTCACAATGACATAATGTGTTCACTGAGCCATGCAATTTATCATGTATTTTCCATGGCTGCATTTGAAAGAGATAAGGCCTGGGTTTGTCTGCCCACAGAATTCTGTGACTATGTTTAACTTCCTGAAATTTTACTATTTGCTGTAACACAAGAAGCTGATGTTAGCTTGTGCCAGAAAACATCACTGACAGTTATATAATTAGCAGTTATTATTTATTAAGTAACTTGCACCTTCATAAAAGGCTTGCTTTATTCACTCGAGAGGTTTTGAAATGACTGTATACACATTTCCATTTTTGTTGTTGTTGTGGTGGTGGTGGGGTAGGGGTACAATACTATCTTCAACTTTCCCCATTTTTCAGTTTATTGATTATAAGCAATTGATCAAGAGAAGTTTTTGTAAATAAAATGACATTTCATAATGACATCTTCAGAATGGACCTCACCATCTGAGCCAAGGATCTACCTTGAGATATGGCCTCTGTAACAATCAGCAGAGTGACAGAAGATTCCAATGGGCAAGCTGGTGACCTGCTCCTTACTCTACAAGCTTCTCAGAGAGTGAATAAAGGAGTGGGTGATTCCTATCTAGAACTCACATCTCAGCCCATCATTGGAAACCTTCAATCTGCTAACTCAAGATTTGACAGAATTATCTGCTTGATCTTCTTGGACTGGTCATTGGAATTTAGATAAAATTTAGATGCAGACTTTTGTACTCAAAAGATAAAATGATTCCATTTCCTTTCTCAAAAACATCCAGTAGTTTTACAGCAGGTCTTGAAAACTCAAATATCTTTAAGGCCCACGTGTGTAATGTATGGAAAGTTAATTTTTTACTAAGTGCTTATAATATGCATGGTCTAGGTGGCATGATGACCTGGGTTTACTCCCACCCAATGAATTAGAGACTTTCCACTTAGCAATGGTCAAATTGAAGCTAAAATGGTTTATGACATAACAAAGTTACCTACTTAATGACTGTCAAAGCTGGGACCACTGCTATTTTCTGAAATTGTATATCTAACAACAATGAATTAACTAACTACTGACAGATGATTGGTGACTACCTAGAACATGATAAGAAGCGGTGGACACTATACTAAACTGGAAAGTACATTTCCTTAAAGACGTTCCATCTCTAAATTCTGTTTGTGAAAAGAACATGTCTATGGGCCAGAATAGTTGAGAACACCCACTCTGTGGTCTCTGTAATAGTCTTAGGTGGCATTTCAGGATTTCCATTCTCTCTTATCTATCCACTTATCAAACCTTGACTTTTATTCTGCAGAAACTAGGAATTTTAGTTAATGCAAATGTTCACTGCTTGGCTAGCCAGGGTTTCCAGAATCTGTGCCTTATTTATTTTTAATAGTTTTGCTACTTACTGCCTTGTTAGAGATCGCACTGGTCTCTAATTGTCCTGAACTTAAATCTCCCTCAAAGTCACTGCATCCATTGTCTGAAATATTTGGTTTCTCTTTAGTTCTTCTATTATAGCTTGATGGCTCTCTTTATCTGCTTCGAAGGGCTGTTTGGGAAAAGGCTATGGCCCCATGAAATCCTTCAGACTATGCCCATTTTCTGTTGTTTTGCTCTTTTGTTTTTGGGTAACACCCAGCAAAGCTCAGGGGCAACTTCTGACTTTGCACTCAGGAATCAGTCCTGACAGTGGTCGGGAATCATATAGGATGCTGTGGGTTGAACTGGGTTGGCCACATTCAAGGAAAGAGTTTTACCTGCTGTACTATCTCTTCAGCCCTCTGTTTTTTTTAGAAATGATTCAAGATGACTTTCATTGTATTTACATTTTCAATTTTCATATAGGTATCATGATTTACAAAACTGCTAACTACAGAATTTTAGTTCCAACACTAAACCTACCTATTGTCAATGTCCCTTCACTGATCCCAAGGTTCCCTCACCACACAGCCTGTTTCACAAACATGTTTTAAAAATATAATTGTCATTGTTTGGCTCAGGTGTTTACAATAGTGTTTACTCTTCCGGTTCTGATATATACAATGATCTCAACTCCTCACCAACAAAGCGTCACACCCTTGCCCAATGTACTGATATTACCTCCAGTTCATCTCATCATTCCTCTTTGCCCATTCCCTCCTTCTTTCATGGTCTCAGTTCTATAATTCAGGGTCAAAGGTTTGTCATCATTTGCTACCTTCCCTTGACCCTTATCCTGTCCCATTTCTGACCAGTTGGTTCAGAATAGTGAACCAACTCTCCCACTGAGCAGTTATATAATCAAGGGCACATAACAAAGTCAGTTTTCCCAGGCAGAAAATGAATAGAGGGGTTATAGAATTTTTGGGCTGGAGCAATAGCACAGCGGGTAGGGCGTTCGCCTTACAAGCGGCCAACATGGCCGACCCGAGTTCGATTCCTCCGCCCCTCTCGGAGAGCCCGGCAAGCTACCGAGAGTATTCGATATGCCAGACACAGTAACAACAAAGTCTCCAATGGAGACGTTACTGGGCCCGCTCGAGGAAATCGACGATCAACGGGAGGGCATTTACCTTTTACCATAGAATTTTTAGGGTTCCCTTTACTACTTAGCATCCTGTGATTATGATTTGTAGACAGCTTCCAAAATGTATGATGTGCCAAGATCTAACACTTTATCTAAGTCTGGTGAAGTCTTAAATTCCTAACTTGGTATTTTTTTTTTTTTACTGTTCAGGTACTTTAAATGACACATCTAATTTTTAAAACACATTGTTATACCATATGATGAATACATCATATAAGACTAAACAGTCACCACTGCATGCCAAAAAAGCAATTAGAAAATTGAATCAAGGAATTAAGGATTAATGTGGATATGTTATACCTGTCAGTAGTAATAAGTGTTTTGACAAGGACAGAATAAAGTCTGACAGTATGCACAAATACTAATCTGATATATGAGTGAAATATTAGGAATGCAAACAACTGCACATTAATCACTCTAACATTTCTCTACTAAAACACTTCCAATGCTATTCTTATCAGAAGCTATCTATAAATAAAAGCGAGCCTTTTTCAACAGCTTGCATGACTTGGTATTTGCAGTTTAATGAGTGTTTACATTGATATGAAATTTAGTTTTTAGTCACATTAGCAAAATAGAATTAATTTACTGAACATTGAATTAAGTAAGTCTGATAGCTTGGTTCACAGTGAATCAAATGTGTTGATTCCATAAGATCAACAAATAAGAAGATTTCCTATTTTAAAAACAGATTCAGTTTCATTGTTTTAGACATGGGAAAAATAAAAGCAAAAATCAAATTTCTCCCTTATTTACTATGTGTTTTACATGAAATGATAAGGGAGAACATTAGCTAGCTTTACTTGCTTGAAGAATTCATATTAATAAAAGAAATTAAGCTGATGGATACTCTTAAAACCAAGGCTAAATTGCATTAGAATCAAATTCAAAGAGAATAAAGTATTACACATGGGAATAGGTAAAGGAATAAAACATAATATTCACAGAATCAGTATGCTGCTCCCGAGGTTTCAAAGGTATTTCAATTGTAAACTTAATTTTGATATTATACAAAATATTTTCCCTTTGTTGAAAGGCTTCTATGCTCAATCTCTGCTCAGAATCTTTCTATATGTATAGTACACACAGAGAAACACGTTTAGCAAAGGAAAGTTTTACACAGGTAGTGTAACACCTAGTTTTTATGAGTTTGATTTTGTTTTACTCTCATGGCACTGATTTGAGGAGTGAAGAAGCCGGCTATGGGAACAGCACTTTCACTATCTACTTTTGCACTGTACTCAGGTCCCAGAACACAAGGACACTTTCTCTTTTGAGATACTATACAATCATGCTCTACCCTGAGTTGCTTAATAAACAGGGCATACATTTGAAAATGTTATCTTCAAAGGTTGCCTCTTGATAGTATGTTTTCCCAAAACTTAAGATAAATTATCAATTAAATTTTTATTGCAATAAGATTCTCTTTAGCAGCCTGTACTTTTCTCTAAAGCTCAATGCAAAAAGGACCTCGGGGTGAGAGCGATAGCACAGTGGATAGGGCTTTTGCCTTGCACGCGGCCGACCCGGGTTCAATCCCCGGCATCCCATATGGTCTCCCAAGCACATCCAGGAGTAATTCCTGAGTGCAAAGCCAGGAGTAACCCCTGAGCATTGCTGGGTGTGACCCAAAAAGAAAAAAAAAAGACCCAACTCATAGATTAACAAAATCTAATATGTAGATGACACCATCTTTTCTCACCTTAAAGAGTTTTGCTGAAATTTGAGGGACAAATGTGTCTACCCTACCACAAACTCTGCACGCATAAACCCAGCCCTGTACCTTGATTTAAGCCATTTCTTCCACCTACAGTACTTCTATCTACTATTTCTTTAGGACCTTGCTCAGAATTAGTTATTTGCGGAGTGGGGTGACTTGGGTTGGGGTGGGACCCAGCAGTGTTCAGGTATTACTCTTGAATATGTATTCAGGGATCATCCCTGGCAGGACTTGGGGTATAATATGGGGTGCTGGGGATTGAACCTGTGTTGGCCAAGTGCCATGCAAACACCCTACGTGCTGTACTATAACTCTGGATCCTGACTCAAAACTTTCTATCTTCAAGAAACCACCTGAACTCACCCTAGATCATTCCCTAGATCACATCCTTGCATTACTCCATCTCAACAATCAAGAACATATCATTATCTTTTTTTGTTACCATTGAAAGGATATATAGCATAATGGTTAAGAGAACAGCCTTTAGCAACTAACTGCCAGGGTTTGGGCACTTCTCTCAACTACCCATTGTAACTTTGGTCAAATCACTTCACCTCTCTGTTCCTCAGGCTTCTCACCTGCACAATGGACTTAATCTTCTCTTCCTCATTCCCCTCCTCTTCAGGTGGCTTTGAGAATCAAAGATATGGACACGTATAAACACATGCATGCACATGTCAAAACAGTGAGGCCGTGGGGAGAATCAGTGATTATTCTGCCTGACAGTCCACTTCCCACCTTGCTTTCTGCCATTTTTGAAGAACAGATCCAATCCAAAAATAAATATTTGAGGGCAGGCATTATATTTTAAAAATCTGTTACAGGCCTGAAATAAATTATTTAACAATCTCAGCCCAAAGGAGGGAATTGTATTGATGGCTCTAGACTTTGCCCTCAAGGGCCAGGACTGAGTGTCACAGAGGTGTTTTCTCCAAGTTCAGGACTCGCCTGCATTCACTGCTTTGACCAGAGCAGCTTATCTGGCCGAGAGCATTAAGTGCTCCAGAGAGTGGATGTTCCCTGCTACCTGACACCATGATACTCAGTGAGTATCCTGAGTAAATTGGTATTTGTTTTTCCTCTTCCCCACTGTACAAAAGATGAATCTCCGAATTTAACCGCAAAACCAGTTTATATCCAGAAGCTCAATCTAAAGCAAACAGATACAAACAAGTGAGAAAGTTAGAAAAGCAAGAGGTTGGTGTTATTCCCCAGGCGGGTTCCTTTCAACACACATTATGTCACTGATGCAAAATGTGACCTTACAAAGGCAGCAAAATAGATCAATTCACTTTGAAAGGCAAACATTTGGGGGCCCTTCTGGCTCCAAGGGTAGAAAGTGCTTCATGAGAGGGAGGCCCCATGTCTGCTTATTGGTATTTCCCTTCAAGGCTATCATGCTGATGGGAACCATCACTGCTTCTGCAGTTCTGCATAAAGATGAGGGGTGGGGATGCAAACAAGTTGGGGGCGGGAGAGTCAGCAGTCATCAGGTGTGGTGACAAGGGGCTCCTTAGGAGAAGGAGGAGGAGAAGAAGATTTGTGGTGAAGGAAGAGTCTGAGCATAGAGGTTTAAGGCACGGGACATGTTTGCAAAGTTCTAGAAGTTTTTGATAAACAAAGTCTTGGGAGTATTTAGTGGATAAAGATGGGTAGAACGCAGAGGTGTCACTGAAATAGGTTCCTTAGTCCCTTTGGCACTCATCCTGGTCATGACTGAGCTCATCAGACCTGCTGTCCAAGTCAAGCTCTGATGCTTGGTGGGATGAAGACAATTTCCCTCTGCAACCAGACACATGCAAATCACCCAAATGTTTCTACAGCCCATAGAATCATAGCCGGGTCCTCAGCCAGAAACTCACTCACACCACTCACTTCATGGTCAAATTGAGTGAATACAAAATTCAAACATTAATTTCTGAGACTTCACACATAAACTGAAACTAAGAAGCACCATGGAAATCGTCAGCAGAAAGAATGAAAGTGCAGATATGGCAATATTCTTAACAAGGAATCAAATGTTAATAACTCTAGCATAATAAATGACTTTCTACTCATTGTTATACCAATCACAACCTATTACTAGAAACAAATGCATGAACGAAAGTCTGAATTAAAGGAAAATATCTGACTTTTAAAAAACCATACATGCAATTACCATCAGTAAATTATACCTGGATCTCTTAGAGAATCATTTGCTCTTGGTGGCAGAATTTCCCCCAGAATTTCTCAGAAAGCTAAGCATTAACTCCATAAGGACTAAAACTTAGCTATTTGGAGGCGTTAAAAATTGGAATATACCATCAACGGCCAAGACTCAGAGACTATAAAAAACAGCTCCCAGAAGAGAACAGTGCAGTCTCCTGCCCCCGCGCCTGGCTACCCTCGCTGGGGCCCCTTGGAGGGGAGCGGGTTGAGCTTTCCTCCAGGGCTCCAGCAGCCGAAGACCTCCAGGACCAGCCACCACCATGCTGAGACCACTCTCTGCACACATGAAGGTACTGTCAGAGGGACAAAGCCACGCCGTTTCCAGGGCCGAGATCTCCAAGCCTACTCAGATTGGGGACGAGCATCCTCCACCCAGATCCTCCAAATTCTAGTAGGCGGGGGTCACACCCACCACCTGGCCCCCTGGCTCCATGTAATCCCATCAACGGCCAAGACTCAGAGACTATAAAAACCAGCTCCCGGAACCGCGCGGCTGCATTCGCGGCCGTGGGACATCTTATTATGGCATCTTATTATCTCATTCCTACTTTGGACAAGCTGGCAGGCTATCGAATGTAGCCTGCCCACACGGCAGAGTCTGGCAAACTCCCCGTGGCGTACCCAATATGCCAAATACCAGTAACAATGATGGGTCTCATTCTCCTAAAGAGCCATGAATATAATCTCAGGGCTAGGATGAAAGAGACATTACTGGGGCCTGCTCGAGGTAATCGACGAATAACAGGATGATTTGTGATTTGTGACTATCTTAAAACAGATCTTCATTCCTTGGCTTCTTAATCAGATTATAATATGTTAAATGAATTTAGCATTGTCCCATGAGCACTTGGGACAAACACCAGACTTCACAATATGCCAAAGAGCTACAAATGTGTGTGTGCACTGTTGCTATAATCCTAGCGGTTTCTTTTCTCTCTCTCTCTTTTTTGTTTTCTAAGAAGTTACCAAATGCCAACTAGGTAGAGCTTTTGTCTTCAGTAGACTAACGATTATACTATTGTAAGTGGATAAATGGTAATTGATGGTGGTATTGAAGTTTGAACCCAGGGGTTTCACATATATTAGGCAAGTGTTCTACAAGTTTACTACATCCCAAGCCCCTAAATCATGTTACTAACTCTAGTATAATAAGTCAGGTTTTCTAAAAAAAAAATCATCAGTGAAGCAAACATGGGGTGTACCTTCTTCATAAGGGATTATCTTCTCCTCCCCAATATTCTCTTTCCTGTTGCCACCAGCATCCTGCAAGGCTGTGTCCAATTTCAACATCAGCAATCTAAGGGCCTCAAATACTATCATATACATCATTTATCAAAAATCTTCCCATGTCCCTTCCCTTGAAGTTCATTGGCAGAATATACTTACCAATTTCAACCACTTTGACCACTGCATTTGGGAGGAATATTCTTGTCAAGCCTAGAAATACTCCATCAAGTTCATATGATTCTGCTGAATATAAAAATGACTTTGGGTTCAAATTGCATGGAATCTTGAAAAAGTATTTACCTCATCTGGGCCTCTGTTTCTTCATACGGAAAATAGAGTTTATCACACCAATCTTGCAAGGAGACTCAGGATTATGAAGAATACTATCTAAAATTCTATTTAGCATAACACCTAACAAAATTCAAGGTTTGCATTTTTCTATTATGTCACATCATTTGCAAACATAATTTTCATTACTCAAAACCATCTGACATAAGCTATTGTATCTGGTTCCACCTTAATAGTTATTTTTCCTCTTTGTTTGGTACAGCAATAAGGAGGTTCAGATGTCTGGATATCTTTTTTATCATTTCTCCCTGGGCACTGTCATACTATCAAATGTGCTTCCAGAGTATTGGAAAAGTAAGAGACCAATATTCTAGTGTCTGTGCATTTAAATTGGAGCCACACTACCAGTTTTGTGAAGAAGATAAAAACTTATTGATGTAAATGTTGAAATGTTCAGGGGAGAAGAGCCATTTAGAAATAAATAGTCTGAATTCTTTCTGCTTACACTGCAAAGAGAAAAGTACCTTATGGATGGCCATGCTTAGAAACGGCTGCTGGGAGGATTTCCCTCTGTCTCTGTGTGGACGGGGGAGCCTCTTTGCCTATGAACAATCTGCCCTATTATTTGCAAGATTATAATGTCTTTGGTTTTATAATTAATACATTAAGAGGGGAAAAGGGAAGGTAGACACCTAGAGAATAAGAGACAGAAGATACTTTTTAATGGTAAGATTGGGTCCTTTTAAACAGTCAGTCTGATCATTCCCTGAAACTTTTAGTATTGGTCTATGGCCCCACCAGGGACACGAGGAATGTGGAATCTGTCCAACCTAAACACTTTTGCACAGCCTTTCTAGCCTAGTCTTCAAAATGTGTGTGTTTGTTCACTGTGTGAACTCAACTTTATACCACCAGAGCTTGCTTTAGAAAGTGAAGAATGCACAGGGAATAAAACCTAAATCTATTCTAAATCTATATCTAAATTTAAATCTATTCCCTCCTCTCTCAGCTCCTTTCAGCACAACCACAAATTAATTGTCATAATGTGTGCCATGATGCGTTTCCTGGTTTTATTCATGCTGCTTTACCAAATCCCGCTTGGTCCCACTAATGATTGCATTGATTAAGCCTTGAAGGAGCCTTTGGTCGCTGGGTATGATCCACTAACTTCACATAGCTGGCTCACAATGTTTTCTTTGACCAGGAGGGACCAGTTAATTTAAAGAGAAATAAAGGGAGCAGTGAAGAAGCAAATCTTCACAATGCCTCATTCGGTCTCTGCAGTAGGTCGACACAACCCTCCCCTCCCACCAAACCCAAAGTTCTTGACCACCAAGAATCTCAGAACATGATGTGAGTGACTTTGAAAATGGTTTTTGAAATGGAAGTGGCAATCTTTATTATGATGAGATCACACAGGATAGGGTGGCCCTGGGATCCTTATAGAAGAGGAGAGACCCTACAGAGGAACAGTGAATGCAGTGGCTGGGGCTTGGGGGATGTAACCAAAGCCAAGAAATGCCATAGCCTGACCCCATACTAGGTTCAGTAAGTGCTTGTTAAGTGAGGGGGCACTGGAGAGGGAAGAAATGCCAAGAGTTGCCAGCAACATGCAGAAGTTATCAGAAAGTCTTAGAACAAACTTCCCAGGGTCTGCTGGAGGAGCCAGCCCTCACTGAATCCTTCATTCCAGCCCGCTGACCTCTAGACCTTTGGGGATAGACTTCTGCTGTTCGAAGCCATCAAGTTTGTGGTCATTTGCAGTGGCAGCTCTAGAAAATGAATATTGTTTCCCCAGACCCCATCTGACCTCAAACAGATTGGCAGAAAGTACTGATCAGCTGTCATCTGTCTCTGTTGTTTTGGAAACGGTCATGAAGTTTAATACTGAAAGTGTGACTAATATCAATGCCTTAGGGAAGTCCCCCTATTTGGGGAGGAGGGTCATTCTGGCTACTTTCATTTGACAGATAAGTACAGATCACACAGCATGGCCAATTCAATGGGAAAATTCACTTTGTTATGGGAGTTTTGAGACTGTCGTAAAATCGATGGCCTTTCTCCCATTGGAAACGGTCGTACTCACAACGTAGATACAGTACATGGTGTATGTCAGATTTCCTAGGAAACAGGGTGAAAAAAATGCAAGACTTGTCGGCAGAGAGGGGCCTTAGGAAGAGCATCTGGGTGGGGGGCAGCAGCAGAGAACGGCAGAGGGAGAAGATCGTTTGTGCAGGAGTAGGTTGGTCCTTCAGGGGGTATTGCATGCAGACAAGAGGTCAAGCTTTGAAGCCTCTGTGAGGATGAAGACTATGGGCAGGAGGGAACTTCCTGCTGAGGGAGGTGTTGGCAGTGTGCTGAGGGCAACTCCTGAGACCTTCCTTGATGGAGGTCCCAGCAGCTAAGCCCTACTCCAGTGCTCCTAATTCTGCTCAAAAATGCCCTTGTTGGCCATGAAAGTGACTTTGGTCAGACTCATACATAATGTGTTATGGGGTAGATACACATTTATTTCTCTTAGGGCTTTGTAAAGCTGCTGTATTATTGCCATCACTAATCTCTCTCCAAGAACGTGGCTCGTCAGGACCATAACTTTCCTCTTTAATTTTCCTTCCCTGGCATGCAACTCCAATGGTGATCTTTCTCTTTAAAGAGGGGGGAAAATTATGATCTCAGTGCTAACTCCGCGGCTAGGTCAATCGTCTAAAGAACTGAGTAAGCACTGACTATATCCTTCACACGTATTATTCAAAGTAGCGTTTTTTTTTTTCCAATGTGAAGCTTCCAGAGAAAGGGGTCATCCTTCTTTTGCATGCAGACACAAAGGAAGGTGAGATCATTATTATTGCTGAGACTGTAGAGAGCATCTAAAAGAATGGCAGAGAGGAAACGGATTTCTTTTGTTTGCTGGCTAAGTCATATTCTCTTTTGGTAAACTGAAAAGGGATATGACTTTTCATAATGACAATAAGAGACTATTGCTCATCAAGCACTTATTTATTAGCTTTCTCTTGAGCAGTGGAGGTGGTTGAACTAAAAAGTAGTTACTGGAAACTATAACTACTTATGTACACAAAACTGAGTTAGTTCAGTCTGTAATTGTCATTAACAGTATCAGAGGACTATGAGAATTTTGTAACCTGGAAATCAGATTTAGTAACAACACTGCTATCACAAACTAACTGAACACTCTGGGTGTGGAACTGCCACCAATATCTTTACCATACAGACAAGCTTTGATCACAATAGGATATATATATATATATATATATATATATATATATAATAACCAAACCAGAATAGAGTTTGTATTCTCCAATGCAGAGACCTGATTGGAAAAGATATTAGGGCAAGGTAGGAGGTAAGAAGACTGTAGTACACTGGGGTCAGAGACAGAGCACAGTGGGTAAGGCCACTAGTCCCATATGCTTCCCTGAGTCCCCATATGGTCTCCCAAGCACAGCAGGAGTGATCCCTGAGTGTAAACCAGGAGTGAGCTCTGAGCACTGCAAGGTGTGGCCCCCAAACCCAAAAGAATACACACACACATTAAACACACACACATATAAATGAGTAGATAAAAGAGAGAGTAGTACTCTAATGCTGACAGTGCAAGGAAGACAAAAATAAGGGCGATGCTTTCCAAACACAGATGCCAAACTAGTGAGAGAGTGACTAGGAATCTTTTCCACACAAAACAGGTAGAAACTGAAATGATCTATCTCAACTAAGTGGCAGCTTCATTTCTCAGGCTCAGAGGCTAAAGCAGCAGATATTCTATTCTGTTTCTGACCAGAAGAGACTTGAACAAGAAAGTGATAAGAACATTTGAGAGTGTGACCATGCTCTTGCAGGATTAATGATACTGGACAGAAGTAATTCATTTATCACACAGAGTCATTTCAAGCACACATGTTGGGTGAGATCATTCCAGGCACGAGGCATAGAGCAATGAGTAAGACAGAAAGGATTTCATCCTTCAGAGAGAGCGAGCAAACGAGCAAGTGAGAGAGAGGGGGGTCATTGAAAAGTAGACAACTTTGTTAAAATCAAAGTAGAGGGGCTAGAGAGACAGTACCAGGTCCCCTGAGCAATGCCACATTCCACAGGGTCCCCTGAGCAATGCCAGGAGTGATCCTTCAGCACAGGACCAGGAGTAAACTTTGAGCACAAGGCAGGCATGACCCCTCCATCCAAAAACGTCAGAGAACAATAAAAATTTAAATAAAATAATAAAATTAAGTAACTGATACATGAATAGTAAGATAAGTTTTAGGGATAAGGCTGCATTACTTTAGTGAGAGCAATTGCTGGTCTCTCAGAGGAAGTGAATTTAGGAAGAAAAAATGAAGGAAAAGGGCATATCTAGATAGAAAGCTGGCTGTCAGGCCTAGAGAAAGAGATGGTACAGAGGGGAAGGAACTTGCCCTGCACCTTGCCGATATGCATTTTATCTCTGCCACCACAAATGGTTCTCTGAGCTCCACCACAAGTTCCTGAGCACAGAGCCAAGAGTAAGTCCTGAGTAGTTAGGTATGCACCCCAGCCTCAAACCAAACAAAGAAAAGAACCTGCTGCCACAAAGAAGTAGCATCAAAGGCAGAGATTTAGAGAGAGAGGGAGGACTGGGAATACTGCATCCCAGCACCAGCAAGATCAGTGATTTGACCAGAGCAATGGGAAAGTGGTCCAAGTTGCATCCTAAAGTAAAAAGACAGTTCGGTTTTGCCTTCTCCAGTCTCCCTTTTGTTCCTTGGGTGATGATATGGAACAGAGAGAGGACATAGTGACTTAGGCAAGTTGGATTTAAGCAATACTATGGGTAGATTTGAGAGGTGACTTATTTGGGGTTGTGTGGAGTACACACTAAGAAATAAAAGTAAGAAGATTGTGCTGGAGTGAATTCCAGTGGATGGGGGTGCTTGCCTTGCATTCTGCTGGCCCAGGTTCAGTCTCCAGCACCTCAATACAGTTCCTCGAGCTTCGCCAGGAGTGCAGAGCCAGAATTAAGTAAGCCCCGAGAACCACTGGATATAGTCCCCCAAATCAATTTTAAGAAAGTAATATTTTGGAGGTGATCATCGCTGAAAGAGCTCACTGGTCTATGGATTGGAAAACACAATGGTGATCAAAGGGTTTTAGGAATAGAGATTTACTGAATGAGTGAGCTGGAACTATAGAGGGTAGAAGACAAAGAGTACCACAAACGAATAAGTGTCTTTGGAGGCAATTATCACAGGTCTTTAAAGGAACCTGAGGAGGCACACACGCCCCATTTCTAACTCTAATGCTGCAAGGGTTTTGGGAACCACCACTTGAGAGAATTGTAGGGGAAGTAGGTTTCCTCAGGGAATAGCCAGGTTTCAATTAGAGCAAAGAGGTAAAGAGAACAATTTGATGGGTTTAAGAGGCTGAAAATATAAGGGTCTGCCTAACAACACTGTGAGTTCCTGAAAGTTAAGTGGAAGAGTCTGAAGGGGCAAGAGAGAAGTAGGCAATTCAGTCACAGAAGGAGAGGTACTGAGTATTGAACATTCAGACAAGTACCAGGATTCCAAGTGGGTTCTTCTAAATTCAGAAGAAAATAGAAGAGTATTCCCAGAGCTCGATAATTTACAATCACCTGACACCAGGATAGGAAAGATGAAAATCGAAAATACAATCGAATGATAAGAAATCATTTTGGTAGGGAGATAAGTTAGTGCATATAAGCTCAGGTCTAAAGAGACAAATGCAGGAAGCAAGATCTTGGTGGTGACCAATAATGTGGGAAATGAAGGGATGGGATGTACAGCTCCTGAGAACTTTGAGAGCAGCTGATCTGACCTGAAGGCAGAGAAGTAGAATATAGACAGTTCTGTCATGGCATAGGCCTGAAGTGTTCCTGGTTGGGGAAGATACACCAGGAAGAATCAATCATTCTGTATGAAATGCTTGCTTCTTAGGAACTCTCCTCAAGAATCATCTAGATATTAAGCTCTTATAACCAAGGGGGGCTGGAGAGATAGCACAGCAGGTAGGGCGCTTGCCTTGCACGCAGCCAACATGGCTGACCCGAGTTCGATTCCTCTGCCCCTCTCAGAGAGCCCGGCAACCTACTGAGAGTATCTCGCCCACACGGCAAAGCCTGGCAAGCTACCTGTGACGTATTCAATATGCCAAACACAGTAACAAGTGTCACAATGGAGACATTACTGGGCCCGCCCCAGCAAATCGATGAACAACGGGTGGATAGTGACAGTGATAACCAAGGGCAGGTTGTTGCTGCTTCTGAGACCTGCTTCACCAGGTATTGTGAGGGCAAATGATGTTGATTCTTCAAAATCATTTCAGGCACTTCCTGGCAAAGGGCAAGGGCTCAATAAATGTTTGGTGATTGTTATTTTGTCTTCTTTATTTGTTCCTGGGCACACACAGAGGTGTTCAGGGCTTACTCCTGACTCTATAACCAGAAATCATTCCTGGTAATATTCGGGGGACCATATATACAGTGTCTGGAACTGAACCAGGGTTAGCTACATACAAGGCAAGTTTCTTACCCATTCTGCTATCTCACTGGCCCTATCTAATCAGTTTTTAATGGTCTATTTAATCGCAACATATTTTGACATAATTTATTCCTATAACTTGGTGTAAATGTTCTCATTTGCAATGGAGCATCCTATGGGGCTAATCTATGGCTCTGGTTTCAGCTCTTGTGGGCTGTGTTTCTAGACACAGTATCCTGAACAATGATAAAGAAAATTAATTTTGAATCCTGGCCTATCCACTTACTGATTGTGCGCCTTTAGTCAGACAGACTAATATCTCTAAACCTCAATTCATTCATATGTAGTTTTAAGAAAGAGTAATAACGCCAGTAACTCAAAGCATTTTTTATAATAAGTGAACTGGATAACTTATGTTAAGCACTTGGGAAATTGTGTAGCATAGGGTAAGCATTCAATATGTGGAAGCTATATTATTATTTAGCCCTTTTAATCTCCTTAATTAGAGATAATTTTCACTTGAATGCTTATTGTAATTGGACATCATAAATTCTTAGCTTGCTATTTCAATTTCCTTTTTCCCTCCTTTCTTACATGTCATGAAAGGATTAGGGAAAAAAAAAAAGAAGATGAACTACGGTGTCATGAAAATACTTGTGATGGTCATTTTCCATTTAGAAGGGAATCACCTTCCTACTTAACTGCTTCTCTCAACCATAGATCTTGGGCTGCTGAGACTATAATTCATATTATTGCCAGAGTTGGGGCGGGGGGCAGCCAAGGGTCAGCGGTAGGTGAGAGGCAGAGACAAAGCACCAAGAAAAGGGTGGATCTGAAGTGAGGCCAGGAGGCGGAAGGAGAGATAGAGACGGGATTGAGCCAGTCACACAGTGTGCTGTGCTTCGTTGCTCAGGCAGGCTATCTAGAACAAAGGGGACACCACAGGAGATACCAGAACAAGTGACCATTCACCTGCAGCCCAGGAATCGATGACATTGAAGGAATGCGACAAAAGTAAGGGCAGGCTATGAGGTGCTTTAAATTGAACCTCTAAACAGAGGAGGATTCTTCAGGTGGGGAGGGGCGACCCCCAAGCAGGGCTTTGGAGGCTTGGGGGCCCCACTGGCAAGGCCCAGCCCACATCTGCAAGGAGCAAGGCGCGATGCTGCTGAGGACTAGGGAGCTCTGAGCGCGGTCCTAGGAATCTCTTGGTGCTGTGCGGTGGGACAGCGTTGGTGCAGCCGGAAGGGGATTCCTGCTCTTCCTGCAACACTGGGACAGTAAAGGCAAGAGGTGAAGGAGGCTCCTCTGGTTGACCAGGCATGGATAAAGGCAGGGGTAGGGGTCCCCGCCTCCCAGCTGTGAGGCAGTCTCATGTTTCTCCTCTTTCCCTGATCTCAAGCAGTTCTCTAACTCTCTGACTGCAGTTCGCCTCTCAAAAGGACCACACACCCTTTTGCGTGGAGCCTAGGGAGGCTTTATTTTTTATTTTATTTATTCCCATTCTTTTCTTTTTATTTTAACATTGTGATTTAGAAAGATTTTCATAGCACACTGGGCTGGAGCAATAGCACAGTGGTAGGGCATTTGCCTTGCGCGCAGCTGGCCTGGCTGAGCCAGGTTCGATTCCTCCGCCCCTCTCAGAGAGCCTGGCAAGCTACTGAGAGTATCTCACCCACACGGCAAAGCCTGGCAAGCTACCCGTGACGTATCCAATATGCCAAACACGGTAACAACAAGTCTCAAAATGGAGATGTTACTGGGCCCGCTCGAGCAAATCAATGAACAACGGGAGGACAGTGTTTGACAGTGTTTGTTTCATAGCACAGTTGTTTCAGGAATTCAGAGTTCCAACACCAATCCTACCAGCAGAGTGCCCTTCCCGCCACCAACATTCTTGGTATCTCACGCCTTCTTAAGCTTATCCGCGTACCAGGCACAAGGAGTTTCCTTTCTATTGCTTGTTACAACAAAATGGCAAAAGGAATTTTCAGAAAATAGATCTTTACAAGTCAATTCGTGATCATTGTTGTATCTCACAAGGATGTTACTCAAGTCATTGTCTGAGGGTTTGCTCAGCTGGTTGGTGCTGGTTGAGCTTTCTTTTTTCTTTTTAAGTTTTTTTTTTTATTGAATCACTGTGACATAGACCTGTAAAAAGCTGTTCATGATTGGATTTCAGTCATACCGTGTTCCAACACCCATTCCTCCACCAGTGTACATTTATTTTCCAGCACCAGTGTCCCCAGGTTCCCTCCCATCATCCCCCTACACTCCACCTGCTTTTTACTCTCTCTCTCTCTCTCTCTCTCTCTCTCTCATATATATATATAGTAGCACTGTAGCACTATCCTCCCATTGTTCACCAATTTGCTTGAGCGGGCACAACAAATTGTGAGACTTGTTGTTACTGTTTTGGGCATATTGAATACATCACAGGTAGCTTGCCAGGCTTTGCCACGCAGGCGAGATACTCTTAGTAGCGTGCTGGGCTCTCGAAGAGGGGCGGAGGAATTGAACCCAGGTCACCTGCGTGCAAGGCAAATGCCCTACCAGCTGTGCTATACCCATGGAGAGGGAAAACAGGGGTTAGGAGGACTGATCAATGTTAGTTGGAACTAACCACAAGTGTGTGTGAAGCTGAGGGTAGGTAAGATAAAGAAGAGACCAGTATGACAGTAATAGCTTTGAGTTATCATGCTGGACAAGATCTGAGGGTTAAAAGTAGGTAAGAGATATTCTTTATAACCTTTGAGTATCAATAGGGAAGTTTTAAAACAGAAGTATAAGTGAATTTCTTCAATCTTAACAGCCACTAACCCTCAAACCTCTCATTCCCTTAGATTTTTTTTCCCCTTTATTTGCTTCATAAAAGAAAGGTAGGACCTATTAATCTCTGTAAATAGCTCTATATTTTTTGAGATCACTTTAGACGAAGACTATTTGAATAAGATAAAATTACTATTTGTCAGAGAATTTAATCATATGATTTTTCTTGGTATTGGTTGTAAAGTTGCTTAATGCTTTAGTTAATAGCAGGTAGCTAAACTGATTTTAGAGCATCTCTGTCAGTGAGGCCATTTCTACCAGTGTTGCTTTTTCTTTTTTCTATTTTAGCATCTTGCAGTTGATCAAACTCTTTAAAATCTCACTTGAGAAAAAAAACCTTGCTTGACCATTATATCTGTGCTGTGGGAATGGTCAGTGGAGTAATTCTTGTGGAGACTTCACCAAAGATAAAATTGAGGGTTCTGGAAAAGTGCATTTCATCACTTACTATCAGAGAAATCCAGATCAAGGGGAGAGTGAGATCATCTCACACCCTTGAGAATGGCATTTGTCAAAAAGACCAGAAATAATTTGTGTTGGCGAGGATGTAGTGTAAAATAAACTTTCATCCACTGCCGCAAGAATATTGTCTTGTCCAATCTCTATAGAAAATGGAATGGAGATTTCTCAAGAAAAGCAAGAATATGGGGGTATGATGCCGCCAGCAGGTCAATTTGTACCTGTGAGGCGAGTGCATCAGCGACATGATAGCACCGTCAGGCTTTCAGATACCCCAAAATTGCTGCTGTGCCTTTGGTCAGACCCCAAAAACTTGGGGCAGAGTTTACCAAGAAAGTAAACTGCCAAAAATTAGGTATGTGGGAGACACACCCACAAACCACCTCTGGCTCAGCTATATAATTGGAGGCATGGCCTCTCTAGTTCCTGATCGAACTGCTTAACAGCCATGATCCCAGAGACTCAGAAACAAATCTTGGAACCCAAAGACTTTTGGCAGAAATGCGTCCTGTTCCTGCAGTAGGTTACTGGCTCTGTGCCAATCCAGGTGGGAACAGGTTTCATGCCTTGGCCTGTTCCCCTTGGTGGCCCGGTGACCACCATCCTCCAGAGGCTACTGGACAGTCAAGTTTGAGCCTGAAGTGACGAGATATGCAGGGCCTCACCAGATGGGGGTGGAACCAGCCCTTGCATCCCCATCCCAGCAAAACCCCGAGTCGCTGCCTACAAACAGCCTCTCTGGCTCCTGATCAAGCTAATTAACAGTCATGATCCCAGAGACTCAGAAACAAATCTCGAAACCCAGCGGCTTTTGGCAGAAATATATCTGGACTGCGTACAAGGTGGCCGCTGTCTCAGAGCTTTTTGGAAAACCAGATATGGCTGGCAGTGACGGGGCAACTGCAGTCTCGTGGGAAGGGGGGGTGGTACGAGCTCGTCCTTCATGCCCTACCGAGGTCACGAGTTACCTTCCACGAGTGGCTCTCCGGCACAGCCATAACTCCAAAGGCAAAAGGACTTAATCCAGAGCCTGGCAGCTTGCGGCAGAAAAGTGAATGGACCATGCATTAAACTACGGCTCCATGTCTCCCCGGGAGGGAAAGGGTGTTGCTCCCTTCTGCCTTTTTCCTGACCGGCAGCAAGGTGGCCGCTACCTCAGAGCTTATTGAAAAGCCAGGTATGAGCCAGTGGTGATGGGGCAACTGCAGTCTCATGGGAAGCGGGGGTGGTAGGAGCTCGTCCTTCATGCCCTACCGAGGTCACGAGTTACCCACCACGAGCGGCTCTCCGGCACAGCCATAACACCAGACACACAGAAACCAATCTCTAAATTTCTAAATTTCTTTGCAGAAATCTAAAATTGCGTGGTCACAATAGCGGCCATGAACATTATATGATTCTCATAACCAGCTATAGAAAACAAAGTATTTCACAATGCCTTTTCAGCAATTCTGATTGTTGGGGGGGAAATTCTAAACAATAATGGTGCATCTTTTGTTGAAATAATGAATGTAATCAATGTAGAGAAGAGTTAAGTGGAAATCATCTGCCTCACAGGCATTGGTAGGGGTAAGAGGGGGGTATATTGGGGTTCTTGGTGGTGAAAAATGAGTACTGGTGAAGGGAAAGGTGTTTGATCATTGCATGACCGAGACTTAAACCTGAAAGCTTAGTAACTTTTCTCACAGTGATTCAACAAATAAATATAAGAAGAAAAATAAATAAATAAAATTATGGAAAAAAAAAGTAAGGTGGAGTTCATGCCCAATTTATTCAGCTAATCAGTGGCTGAATAAATAGCAGTACTCCTACATTAAAAAAAAAAAAAGCAAGAATAGAGCTTCCATAGGACCCAGCAATTCTGTTTCCCGATTTCTACCAAAACAAAACATTCATTTTAAAGTACAAATGCACACCATTATTCATTGCAGCACTTAGCACACTAGCTAAGACAGATGAGCAGATAATGAAGGTGTGGTATGTATATGCGATGAAAGGATAAAATGATGTAGTTCACTGCAACTTGGATACAGTCAGAGAATGTCACATTAAATAAGAGGAAGGATAAATGCCTGAGGATCTCACTTATTGGTGGCTTGCAGAATAACATGACAAGGAAATAGATGGTATCAAATGTGGGCAGATCCTTGGCCCTAGAGTACGGAGAAAAGTTTAATTGTGGGGACTTCTTCAATCTCTCTCCAAGTACTCCTAGTTCCACTAAAACTGTAGCACTGTAGCACTGTCCTCCCATTGTTCATCCATTTGCTCGAGTGGGCACCAGTAACGTCTCCATTGTGAGACTTGTTATTGTTTTTGGCATATCGAATACCCCACGGGGAACTTTCCAGGCTCTGCGGTGAAGGCGGGATACTCTTGGTAGCTTACCAGGCTCTCCGAGAGGGATGGAGGAATCAAACCCGGGTCAGCTGCATGCAAGTCAAATGCCCTACCTGCTGTGCTATGGCTCCAGCTGAACGTTATAGTGTTCCATTGAACACTATAAGTGTTAAATAGTCCCGCTCTTGCTCCTTTAATCTGAAAAGCTATAGTGTTTCAGGTACTGCGATATTTTCAGGCAGGGGGGGCTGGGCGGGGCAGGAGCGAGGAGCTGCATCTATCTTATTGGAATTTTAGGGATTTGTGAACACAACCAAATTTGAACTGTCCTCACCACAATTCACTCCACTCAAGCAGATGGTCAGACTAAAACCTCTAAAGCTTACTGCTGCAAAGTCTTGGTAACAAGACAGTCATTCAATAAATGTTTATTGAGCATGGCCTCTGTGCAAGATACTGCAGCCACGCCAGATTTCCTATTACTCAGTGTGCTGCTCAATATAATGAGAAGATTGGTCTTGCTGAATTCCTAATGGAGAGGCGCCTCAAATCTCACCTCCACTAACTTCCAACAACACAAGGAGAATACAAGGGTGGGTGCTGGTGGAAACTTTCTCTCTCTACGTGTGTTTAGTTCATTTGGCCAAGTGGATTAGCTTTGTTAAAAATCCTTTAGTTGGTTCACTTGTCCATCCACACATGTGCATGTCTATTGGAAAGCTACAAGGCATCACTGCAGCCAGAGTTGTGGGCTTTCAGCAATATCAGGCCAGGAGAAGTCAGCTATGACTTTGGATTATATTGCTGCAGGCATGCTGGTGAAGTCCTAGTAGCTAACACTTATACATGCTGAAGAATAGGGCCAGTCTGGCATTTATTTGTAGAGTATAAAATAACATGCTCGAGCGGGCCCAGTAACGTCTCCATTGGAGACTTTGTTGTTACTGTGTCTGGCATATCGAATACTCTCGGTAGCTTGCCGGGCTCTCCGAGAGGGGCGGAGGAATCGAACTCCGGTCGGCCATGTTGGCCGCGTGTAAGGCAAACGCCCTACCGCTGTGGGCTGGAGCGATAGCACAGCGGGTAGAGTGTTCGCCTTACACGCGGCCAACATGGCCGACCCGAGTTCGATTCCTCCGCCCCTCTCGGAGAGCCCGGCAAGCTGCCGAGAGTATTCGATATGCCAGACACAGTAACAACAAAGTCTCCAATGGAGACGTTACTGGGCCCGCTCGAGCAAATCGACGATCAACGGGAGGGCCTTTTAAAATAACATAAGATGAGAATAAATACTACCTAAGGACAGTAGAGAGACAAGGGCCACGAGGATCGCCCCGTAGTTTGGAAGCCTGCTCATGTGCTGGGGGAGAAGGCAGCTGGGATAGAGAAGGGGCCACTAAGTCAATGATGGTTGGAGGGATCGCTTGGGATGGAAGATGTGTGTTGAAAGTAGACTAAGGACCAAACATGATGGTCTCAGTATTTGTACTGCAAACCATGATGCCCAAAAGTAGAGAGAGAGTAAGTAAGAAGGAAGGTGCCTGCCACAGAGACAGGGGTGGGATGGGGTGGGGGTGGTGGGAGGGATACTGGGGTCACTGGTGGTGGAAAATGCACACTGGTAGAGGGATGGGCGTTCAGTCATTGTATGTGAATGAAGTCACAAAGTCAAAGCTTTGTGACTACCTCACCGTGATTCAATGAAACAAACAAACAGAAGAACAGGGCAAGTCCCTATATTACTGTCATTGAAATTATTGGTTATGAGTCCTGTGGAGTCTCCAAAAAGTGGAAGTGGCATCAATGTATTGGGAAAGGCCTGACAAATGATTCCCAGGGTCATCTGACAAGAGATAAAACATCAAGAGTATGTCTTCTAGAGCCATCTAGTGTTGGCTTTCCTTTTATTCCCCCCACTTTCCATCCCCCAGATTTTCTTCTTAGGATTTCCCCCCAAACAACAAGAAAAGTAAAAAAAAAAAATTAAAACCAAAATTTTAAAATCTCCCGGTTCCCCAAACTACAGACATAGAATCCCTTGGGGACAAAGAATTTTTTTTACCTGATCTTGAAAGAGAATGTCCGTTCTCAAAATCATCTTTTTTTTTATATCCAAATAATCCGGAGGCTCAGGAGGGGAAGGGCAGGGAGCCCTGCAGGGCTCAGCTCTTGGCATGAGCTGCAGCGCTTAACTCTCTAAATTAAAAATATAAATAAAATAAAAAGAAAGCCTGCTGAATCTCCTAAAGGAGGCACATCAAAAGTGGAGCTCAATACCGGCTTGAGCATGTACCCAGGGACCCACCTTCCGATGCTTCCGCTCCACCTGCCGACATGTGTCTGGGTTAATAATCTCCCTTTGAGCTTCCCTGCTAAAACTCATCCCCGGACTGGAGTGATCTCTCTCCTTCGCACACCCCTGAGTCCTCCCCCAGGCCTTGGCTACAATATTCCTGTGTTTCCCTAGAGTAGGAGCTGCCTGGGGGGGGGGGGGGGGGGGGGAGGGGAGGATAAAGCACGTTGCATGGTTAGTTTGGTTGTTCTCTTCTCCCATAAAAATCTCCCATAAAAGATCTTCTCCCATAAAAATACTGCTGCCATATACCCATTAAAAATACTCGTATCAGAAAGGGACACTCCTTCACTGTTGGTGGGAATGTCGACTGGTTCAGCCCTTCTGGAAAACAGTATGGACGATTCTCAAAAAATTAGAAATTGAGCTCCCATTTGACCCAGCAATACCACTCCTGGGAATATATCCCAGAGAGGCAAAAATGTATAGTCGAAGTGACATCTGCACTTGTTTGTTCATTGCAGCACTCTTTACAATAGCCAGAAACTGGAAGAAACCTGAATGCCCACGAACAGATGACTGGTTAAAGAAACTTTGGTACATCTACACAATGGAGTACTATGTAGCTGTTAGAAAAGATGAAGTCATGAAATTTACATACAAGTGGTACAATATGGAAAGTATCATGCTAAGCGAAATGAGTCAGAAAGAGAGGGATAGACATTGAAAGATTGCATTCATCTGGGGGATATAAAGTAACAAAGTATGAGATTAATACCCAAGAATAGCTGAGATCAGCACCAGGAGGATTACTCCATAACTTAGAGACCAGCCGGGTATCCTAGAGGAAAGGGCAGTTCAGATAGAGAAGGGAGCACCAAATAAAGGATGTTTGGAGGACCCTCCCAGGAGGGGAGATGCATGTCAAAAGTAGACTATGGACTGAACATGTTTGCCACTCAATTCCTCTTTTGCAGACCACAACACCCAAAAGGAGAGAGAGAACACAGGGGATTGCCCTGCCACAGAGACAGGGGGGATGGGGGGATGGGGGTGGGAGGGATATTATCCATGGTGGTGGAAAATGGGCACTGGTGGAGGGATGGGTATCTGATCATTGTATAATTGAAACCAAAGCACAAAAAATTGTAAATCTACAACTGTTAAAAAAAAATAAAATAAAATAAAGGGAAAAAAAAAGAAAAAACAATACTCGTATCATTGGAGTTTCTAGGAGTTTAGGGACTAGAAGGGACCACTGTTTCTTGAGATGCTCCAGGTGACATCAAAGCTCTGCTGAAGATGGTTCAGAAATAATCAGCTATGGTTTGTCCTGTGATAAAGACTGAGGGAGGGAAATCTCACATACAGATGTCCAAATGTCAGAACTCTTCATCTTTGGGGTAGAAGGCTCCCAAACAGTGCTCAAAGCTCCTGGAAGATACTCCTGATAATTCTTAGTCAACTCAGTCAGTGATTTAATGAGAGGTTCTGAGGATGTGGTGCTGCATGGCCCTCCCTGTGGTGCTAGGGATTTCCAGGGCTACACCTGGTGATGCTTGGGTGCTTCTAGAGCTATACCCAGTGATGCACCACAGACCCTATAGGAAAGGGGGCTCAAAACAGGGTCAGGTGCCCATGACCCATCCCCTGTGCTATCTCCACAGTCCCTGGACTCTTTATCCAAGATCTTTTCCCATAAAAATACTGCTGCCATATACATATATTGGGGTTTCTAGGAGTTTAGGGACTAGAACAGGTCAATAATGGGACATCAGACTTTTAAAGCAGTACTCTTTTCAAGTTATTTGAAAAGTCTTAAAGATTTCTTCATGGTTTGATAAATGCCCACATATTTCACTGCTTGCACAGACTGGATTCAGGCCAAACTTGATGGCCATCTAAAAGACTATTGTGAAAGTTAGATTAGCAAATAACTCCTCCCAGAGACTGGAGAAACAGGAGCAACATTTAGGGACATAGATGGAATGACTGTCCTTTGAACTTATCCAAAGAAGAGAAACTTAAAACTAATAAAACCTTGAGAAATTAAAGAGAAGAATCTATGAAAACACGTACATAGATGCCATCATGCCAAATATCAGCATGAGAAGCAATGCTGTGATGGTAGCTACCCAGCTATTCAACTCTTTCCCTGTGATTGAAATGTTCTTCAGAACAACAGAATTCACAAGCCATGAAGGATCTCCCTGAAAACTGCCTTTCCACAATCTTAACAGCTGCACACATTCCATTGTTCTGAGCCTCTCACCAGGCTTGATGTCAGTGGCAGCGTTCTTTCATTCCTTCTGTGTGAGGGCCTTTGTTCAGTGTGTCTCTGCCTACCACTCCACTGGGGCTACAAGCCACAGTTCTCTGTGGTCCCCATCCCTCGGGTGCTAAATGGGACTCTGCTCCGGGGGTAGGCACTACCTTCAGAGGCAGTCCTATGGGAACATATGGAGGCATGCTTTCACCATGACCACTGCTCAGGTATAATGCGAGATCCATGTCTGACCATCTGCATGCTCACGGAATCCAGGATGGTCCCCTAGTGTCAACACTGGGCAATATCTTTGCTCTTAGGTCATCTCTTACCTATGCCAACATGTGGTCCATGTTAGACACTTTGTTGACAAGAAAACTCTCCTCCCTTTTCTGACTGACTCTCCTCGGCAACAGCATGGTACAGCTGTTAGGAGGTTGTCAGAAATCTTTTGCCCATTAGACAGGTGAAACCCACACTGCTTGTGGAATCCGTTCATGACGTTCATGATGCAGTCATTCAGAGTCATCACCATCAATATCATCCAATAACCTCTGACCATTGAGTTTCAGACTTCTGCAACAGAACTTGAGTAATAAAATATCTCCATCAGCTTGAGGTCTGCCACATTCTTTTCAAGGCTGGTCTGAGCATGCATAGAAAACACAGGGACCCTTGGTGCCAATGAGACATATTTGAAACTTTAATCCCAGAGCACAGGTCCTAGTGCTATGCTTCTCTCCTGAAACAAAATAGTCTACACAGCCATTCACCTAGGCTGCAGTTAACTGAACACATGAGTTCAGTTGTTTGCACTTACAATAATGCAAGAAGCTGGAGTCAGGTTAGAAGATTGGCAGGCTTCAGGGGCCCTCCTCAGCAGGACACTTCCTTATAGAGCTCTGACTTTGGGGGTTTCACTGTCTTATGTAATATTACAAGACTAGGAGCAGTCATGATGTTCACTCACACTTGGGTCTGCAAGCAAATCTGTTTATGGGAATGGTCACTTTCATAAATACAGGATTGGTGGTATCTGTTTAGAGGACACCAGTGTCAGTTACGCTGAGAGAAATTTAGAAAAAAATATATCTGGGGAAAAATCAAATGGTATATGTATGTATGTATATATATCTATATCTACCGTATATATGATATAATATACCTTTTCATATATACATATGTAGCACTGTCCACTGTCACTATAGCACTGTCCTCCCATTGTTCATCAATTTGCTCAAGCAGGGACCAGTAATGTCTCCATTGTGAGACTTGTTGTTATTGCTTTTGGCATATAGAATATGCCATGGGGAGCTTGCCAGGCTCTGCCGTGCAGGCAGGATACTCTCAGTAGCTTGCTGGGATCTCTAAGAGGGATGGAGGAATTGAACCTGGGTTGGCCGCATTTAAAGCAAACACCCTACCCACTCTACTATCGTTCCAGCCCATATACATATGTATATATTTTAAATCAATTTCTGAAAATGTGGTGGAGATAATGGCATGGCTAGCATGTCTATCTAGAACTTTCTTCAGAAACAACTCTTCAAGGAACTAGCTTCTTGGGGTTAAGCAGGTGGGGCTACACCCACGATGTAGGCCTTACTCCTGGCTCTATGTTCAGGGGTTACTCCCACTAGGGCTCGGGGGACCATATGTGTTGTTGTGGTTGAACTGAGGTCAGTCGGATAAAAGGCAAACTTCTAACTGTAGTCCTATCTGGTCTCTCAAGCAACTGATTTTATTAGGTGTGTGTATTTTGCCTTTTTGATTCCTCCACCCCTCTCGGAGAGCCTGGCAAGCTACCGAGAGTATCTTGCCCGCACGGCAGAGCCTGGCAAGCTACCCGTGACGTATTCCATATGCCAAACACAGTAACAACAAGTCTCAAGATGGAGACGTTACTGGGCCCGCTCGAGCAAATCGATGAACAACGGGAGGACAGTGACAGTGATATTTTGCCTTAGGTTAAACTTGCAAAAAGTTTCAATATGTATAATGATACATGACCCAAAGAGAAATCAATAAGAGTTAAAAACCCATGCCCACATATATCCATAGTTTGCAGGAAACTTCATGGGTTCACTCAGGTGCTGGACTCTGACACAAAATTTAACCAGGTCAGCAGTTACAGGGGGAATTCACCTACAGAAACCAAGGATCCAGACACAGTAAAATCTGCACTGAGCCAAATCGACTAACTGCTGACAGGCTAATTTCTCAGGAACTTGCTGAGGGGGGAAGGAACCCTGGTTCTTCCTAGGGTTCTTTCTAAGAGCTGGTTATAAAGGAACTGAGTAGGAGGTCTGGAGACAACTGGGTATGCAACATGATGTGGTTCAAGTACAGGGGCTATAAGCTAGAAAAAGCTTGGAAATAATATGGTTGGAGTGTAGACAGAATAGTCCCAAAGACTGTCTATGCCACCTGCAGGTCAATTGCCTGTACATTAAGTATCTCTGAGATGATAGAGCCAAGGTTGGGTTAGGGGTAGGGAACAGGAGCCAGGGAACAGCTTGTTAAGTGTGACATGCATAACGTAACATGACAAGGCAGCAACCAAAGGCCAGAGGCGATCGAATGGGAGAACTGATTCACTCAATTGAGTTGAGGCAGGGGGTTAAAAAGAAGGGGGTCCTTAGGGGAGGAAGGTGGGCGATGGGTGTGATGCATGAGAAAGTATCACCAACAGTATTGTAAATCACAGAACCTCACTTAAAGAAATAGTGGCATACATATGAAGAACTTTATCTATTAAATATGCTTCTAAGCAGAATAACCAGTAGCAAGTTATGTGCTGCCAAGTCAAGTAAGAAAAGAAAGAGAAACATCTACTGGGTTTGCCAGTTCTTGTTAGTGGAAGGAAAGAACAAATGAAGTACTTGGGAGGAAAAAAGAAACAGTGAGTATTACTAAAATATGAGAAATAGAATGAACTATTAGGACGGACAGAGAAAATGCACAGTTATGAGACAACAGTCCTTTCTGACAACAGTTACTTTAACTGAGTACAGTCACTTATATCAAATTATACAGACATAAGTGATTATATAGATAAATGTAGAATCAATTCTATCAAATATTGGTTGATTATCTTCCTGATTTGGAAACATAAGAGAATAACATAGTTACCATAAACATATTTTAAGAGAACTAACAGGGCATTCATTCATCAATATGTTGCTAAATCTTCTTAAAATCCTGAAACTACTTTTTTGGGGTTTTTCTTTTTTGTTTTGCTTTTTGGGTCACACCCGGCGATACACAGGGGTTACTCCTGGCTCTGCACTCAGGAATTACTCCTGGCGGTGCTCAGGGGACCATATGGGATGCTGGGAATCGAACCCGGGTTGGCCACATGCAAGGCAAATGCCCTACCTGCTGTGCTATTGCTCCAGCCCCCTGAAACTACTTTTAAAACCTGAATGCAAGCATGCTCTAACTGCTGTTTAACCTGAAACTAGTTTAGGAACTAACAGCCAAGACTGCACATGCTGTGGCTTCATCACACAAATGGACAGCTTGGGGTCAGAGAGATAGTACAGGGGTTAGGGCATTTGCCTTGTACACAGCTGACCAGGGTTCGATCTTCAGCATCACATATGATCCCCTGAGCACAGATCCAAGAGTAAGACCTGAGCACTGCTAGGTATGGGCCACAAACCAACCAACAAAAACCAAATGTATATCTATTCTATAACCTTCAGCGACTGCAACTGTGTTTCATCTGCTTATTCACAGACACTGAAATCGGTAAAGGATTGGCTGATTGTCAAAAAAAAAAAAAGAAAAAAGAAGAAAAAAATTGAATCAGTTGTATCCTGGATTTTGGCTCAGACTAAGAAAATTTGCCTCTAAATAAGTATTTAAGAGTCCAGGGGCAGGGGTGTGGCAAACAAAATGCAATTTGCAGAGACTAATGAAGCCGCTAGAGGAAGGAGAACATGGGTACTGTGTAATGGAGGCAAAGTTTTGTTTTAGAATTTTGCTATAAAACAGTCTCTCCCTGGAGATAAAATACTGGTGATGACATCCAGCCTTTTTAATTGGAATTTTGATCACTGATTCTAAAATAGAATACATTACAGCATAAAATTAAAGCCAGATTCTGGCTTTTTGTATATTGAGGAGTCAAAGGGCTAAAGATCCTTCAGTTTGAAAAATGAAACAAAACAAACCCCCCAAAACCCCACTTTTTAATGAGCCATGCAGCACACACGGTTAATGCGAAGTGCTAATTTAGCCTATGAAATGTCATGACAGTTTTTCTGTTCCTTTATTTTCCTTCATGTAAGAGGTGGTTTTATTTTCCTCGTCAAACTCAGAAAGTGGAAGGAGAGAAATCAAGATTAATGAAGCCTGCCTTGACACAATCACGCTGAAGTATTTATCAGTGGTACACACATGGCTCAATCGCTTTTCATATACTTCTGTCATATATGTACAATCTGTCTTTATTAGATTGTAAATAACTTTGATATCAAAGGCTTTACTGTCCTCATTTTTGCCTGAGACTTCACACTATATTTTATCCTTAGTGTTTAATAGATATTGGTTAAATAAACAAATGATGATCGTCCCGTTGCTTGGAGCTCTCATAACTCAGTTTTTCTGGGGCCTACCCAGCAGAACCTGGGAGTCTGGAGCCATGCTCTGTCTGATAATTTGGTGCTTCCAGGGACGGGAGATACCAGGGCCATAACTAGCAGTTTTGGAGGGTCATGTGGGGTCAGGCTTGTCCTCACACAGGGCAGATATGCACTCTCCCTAGTTACCTCCCTAGCCCCAAGTGGAAGATTCTAGATCGTAATTTTTCTTTTCTCATAAATGATTCATGATTTTCCTCCGAAGTAAAAAAGTAGGAATTCAAGATAAATCTATTTTTCTCACAAATATAAACAAGTCAAATAAAACTTCGAGTTTGGGGCTATTTAATTAGGCCGGAAGGTGGAGTTTATATTCCTGGCACTCGATGTGACTTTAGCCATTCCCCTGGTTTCTACTGGCTCTAGAGTCAGATTTGAAGTAACTATGCAGGTGGAGACACAGATTCTCAGGGGGCAGCCGGATGATAGATAAGCACCTAAAAACAGCCTCTGATCTGTCTTGGGCTTTGTGTTCCAAGAATCGATTTCCTTGCAAAATGCACCCAACATCGCAGTACATAAAGTTCCAGTTCTGTAAAGGAAATGCATTTCTATTTGATATAACAGAAAATTAAGACTTGGGAACTAGCTGTTATAACTCTAGATGCTATTCTCTCCTCGTTGTTGAGAGCTATGTTACGGATTGTAGTTACTCATTTGCCCCCTCTACTTCTGACATGAAGACATACGCTATAGATAAGAGGTAATAAAAGCATGGCAGCCAGAAATACCTGCATTTGAAATATTTATGCACATATTCAAATAAAAATAAAATTCTTTACGTTCAAAGGATGAAACATGATGATTCCGTCTAGATATGCACAGTGAGGTGATCGCTACAGTCAAGCGAAAGAATTAGTCATATTCACACACTGCTACATTGTGTGTGTGTGTGTTTGTGCATGTGTGTGCGTACATGCCATGACACTTCTGAAATCTGCTCTCCGAGCAAAAGCTTGGTATTCAACAGTGTTATTTATGAGTCAGCAGCATGTGGGATGTTAAGTCTCTAGATTAAAATTTCTCACTGAGCTCACAAACAGTGCTCAAGAGGTCTAGGCCATCCTTTTGCAATTCCTGATCAACCAGGCTGCCAGTGCCAATAAAAGGGCCTGAGACTGTGCTACCGTTTGGCCCCCTGCAGTTCTTGGGATACTAGAGTCACACAGTGAAGCTGGGCAGCACCTCCCAGACAACACCCAGTGGTGGTATTCGGGTAGCCTCTGGGTCTGCACCTGGCGATGCTTGGGAAACCTGATGGTACCAGGAATCAAACCCAGGTCGTATGCATGCCAGGCATGTGCCTTCACCACTGTGCTATTTCTGGGCCCCAGTCAAATTACAATGCTAATAGCATGCAAGTCTTATGAACTGTGCCTTGCATCTGGCATCAATAGGTGCTCTGTAAATATTAGCTCAATGAGGAAATAGATGAAAGAACGGCTCCTAATAAATCTGATTCTGAAGCCACTGGGGGATCAACTAGATTCCCCATTGTTTCATGCCTTTTCTGTGGGGCAACAGCCAAGGAAACTCACTGGGAGGCTGTAGTTGGGGTTTCCTGGCAGAAAGAAGTGGCAGAGGGAGAAGCTGCAATTGGCTGATCAGGTGGCATGACTCAAATAAGACAGACACTTGGTAGGTAGAGCTGGATGGAACTTGTTGGAATTTGTGCTCCCTGAATTGAAATGACAACGTGGATGCCTCTTATTTTCAACTGTCATGCCGAAGAGGGGCTTCTTTTGGCTTCAGATTGTCCTGGGTCCACCTGCAGTGTGTCATTCAATGAACCAATTTCTGCAGAGGACTCCCAGAGAACATAATTAGTCCCACACTGCACGCAGGCGTGCAGTTCACGCTCTCCACTGGCATCCTGTTTATCCTCTAGCCCAGTTATTGGAGATTGAAATATGTTTTTAAAAGAATTATAAGGTAGACATTCATTGAGAAGATAAATACACCGTGTCGATTCGGAGTTCTTCCATTTGCTTATTTCCCAGTCTCTCTAGTATTTCGTCTTCTCCACTTTACTCTCTGCATACATTCCTGCTTTGGCATACACAGATTTTTGTTTTTGTTAAATCCTGCCTGATAAGAAAGCTAAGAGAAAAAAAAAAACAGGTGTGTATTGGGGGTGGGGGCAGAGATAATTGTGCTGTGATGCCAAACCTCCACTTCCAGTGACTGAAGCTATTCTGTAGTTTGGGGAGTGAATTGTTCTGAATGTTTTTCACATCTTCTTATGATCTGCGATTTTACAGAGGCAATCAAGAAAAAAAAATTGTTTTTAAAATTATGATTCCAGGATATTCTATTTCACAAATATACTAATGAGTGAGTGCCTGGATATGCAGTAGTGAGTGCCTGGATATTCAGTAGAAGCCCCATGTTCAACTACTTACAATAAAGTTAAAAAATCACACCAGAAAGCAATTTTATTATTTGTTTTGTAATGAAATTTAACAATGCAGGCCCCTCCTGTTTTGGGAGAACATTCTTGGCCTCTGGTCGCATGTTCATCTTTATCTGGATCATTCTGAAGTAATAAAAGGTAAGACTGCAAGAAGTAGAGATAGACGGGTACTTTCATACTTCAGTGGTAACAGGCTGGGGACTGATTCACAGGTGTGCATTGTGTATTTGTTTCATGGCCTCTTGGTACCAGGACCACACATGTAAGAAGATCCTCTTGGAATTGATTTCTGCAGGCCCTATTTTCTTCTAACCTATTCTAACCTATAAGTAGGTTATCAATATACTGACATCAATAAGAGCAATAATCCGTATGGGTACTACCTCTTGCCATTTGTAAAGATTTTTTTTTTTTTTTTTTGCAGGGGTTACTCCTGGTTCTGCACTCAGGAATCACTCCTGATGTGTGCTCTCAGGACCATATAGGGTGCTGGGAATTGAACGTGGGACAGCTGCGTGCAAGGCAAACACCGTATCTAATGTACTATCACTCCAGGCCCTGTTTATGCAGTTTAACCAGCAAGCTACTCTGGATTAGAAACTGCCATTTAATTTTTTTTTTTAAATAGATGGGAAACGAAGGCTCAGAGAGGTTTGGTATGCTGCCTCCAGAGGCAGATAGATGAAACTTAGATGATGAGTGGCAGAAAGGCAAGGGAAGCAGAGTCCCTTGATCTCTCACTGCACCGGAACAATCTCCTTTCAGTCTCACCCTCTAGTAAAAAGCCTGTCCTGAGTTTGGAGGCTCTGTTATAACTTCCAGGCTTGTTAAAGCCCAAGTACACACAGTCCCAGAGGAGGAAGGGAATACTCATTAGCCAATGGTTCATTCACACTGTGATCTCACCATGGCCGGTGGGTGGGTAGTGACTTATGTCTATAAGCGAGGGATGCTTCTGGAAAATGAGGAACATTCTCAAGGAGCAAGCTCAGCATTTTAATTTTAGTAACTCCTAGATAGAGCTGTAGCGGTCTGGAGCGATAGTACAGCAGGTAAGGTGTTTGCCGACCTGGGTCAATTCGTCTGTCCCTCTTGGAGAGCTTGGCAAGCTACCAAGGGTAACCCGTCAGCACAACGGAGCCTGGCAAGCTCCCCGTGGCGTATTCGATATGCTGAAAACAGTAACAACAAGTTTCACAATGGAGACATTACTGGTGCCTGCTCGAGCAAATCTATGGACAATGGGAGGACAGTGCTACAGTGCTACTAGATAGAATATATAAGAATATAAGCTTATTTTCTTCAGTAGAAATGACCATGCACTGAGGTTGTGACTTGGGGGTAGAATACCTACTTTCTGATCATTAGCCAGGGACAAGTTCTGAAAAAACTCCTTCCGAAATAAGTTGTTTTTAAATTTAAAAAGTCAAGTTTTGGGGGAAGTGAGTTAACATGGCTGACAAAAGCAACATCGTGATATTTTTTTCTCAATATGGCTGATCTATTCTCATGACATAGTTGGATATTAAAAAGTATTAAGTGATTCCCTAATTATGTTTTCATATTTTCTCTCTAAATTAAAGTACAGGAATATTTAGAAGACAGAATTAGATCATTCAGTTACTTGAATTTACATTTAGGTGATGCTCAAAGAGTGAACTGGTTTCAATCTCTTTTATTAAGATTGTTTTTTAAAAACATATAATTTTATTTTTATCAGTAAAACAAAAGATAATTGTAGTTTTCGATCACCAAGATAATGAAACTAAGATTCACTGTTAGGGGGTCAAACGGAAAACAAACAAATTCATAAGACTTTTTTTTTTCTTGCAGATTGCACTTGGCTGTCAAAGAATTATTTTGTAGGTACATTGTAAGAATGCCTGATTAAAGTTAATTAAGGGCATATGAGAGAATATACTTGAAAATGCCTGCTATAATTGTGTTTTCTATAAATAGATAAACCACATTTCTCATCAATACCTATTACTGTAATATGTCTTGTATTGTTTTAAAACTACATGCTGTTCTTTAGAGATCTATTATTTAGTACCAGTTTCCAGTTGCTGCTCTCTGACTTATGAATGATGATGAATTTTGTGGTGGAAATTTAAAAAAAAATCAATTCAGAAAAGGTTATTTAAATGTTTTGTGAAAATCTAATATACTCAAAAATGTTGTTTATTGAGGTACTCAGCACAACCAGGAGCCATCCTGCTGCAAGTGCATAAAATCAGATTTTGGTATTCTGCCAAGTCGACAGTTAGGACCACCACTCAAAACAAGTGGGAAACTAAGGCACCACATTTTCCACATCTGGCTCCAAGTTTGCTCAACAGTACCTAGTAACTTTTCAGTTTGATAAATTAGGACAAATCACTGAAACAAACGCTTTCTTGGTTTGGCATCTCTAAGAACAATAACGACGATAACAATGAAACCAAAATGCCTGCTGGCACTGTAGTTAGCCAGTCTATGTGTAATGAAAAGTCCAAAGGCAGAATAGTGTGATCCTGTGGGATGTTGGAATAGTTCTTAGTTCATTGAAGATCAGATCAGGCAAGATGGGCAAAAATACTCCAAACAGAGGTTCTGTTCAGAGGTTCCCAGAGCTGACAAGGAGGTGGGCTACCATTGTAATGTCGAGAAGACCTCCTCTCTCTCCTCCATCTCTAGCATGATGCCTCTAGAGATGAAATGAAACCAAAAGTGCTGGTATTACAGACATAAGATAGGCAAATCCAAAGCTAAGAATACATGGGCCTCTGGGAATAAAATAAGAGGAAAGTTCCTTAGAACAAGAAAATCTTTATTGGAATCTGAAAGTTGAGCAAAACTAATTAGTGAGGTTGAGAAACAGAGATGGGGTAGAGTGAGCTGGGCAGAGGGAACAGTTTAAAGAAACCTCAGGAAGCTGTTAAAATGTGGTCCCCTGAAGTTTATAGATGATTGGCTTACAATGGCCATATATAGCCCGAGAACTGTGAACAATGTATGGCCCAGATAAGGACCATGCAAACAAATATTAGGATCACAGATTTTTTAATCTGAGCATAATGGTAACTATAGTAAATGTAAATATTCTGAATATGAATTAATAGAATTGCCATTTAAGATAAACAGCAAAAACAACAAATTAAGACCTAAAGGCAAGAAACCTAATTTACATATGAATACAATGACAGGATGAAGCAGAATAATGCAAAAATGATATCATACAAATACTAATTATAAGACAATTGGAATGGATATATTAACAGCAGTAAGAGTATATTCTCAAGCCAAAAATCTACTACCAGAAGGGAAGGACATTACAAAACATAAAGAAGTCAGTCCATCAAAATAACAATACTAAATGTGCTCTTATGTAACAGCTTTAAATATATGACTAAAAACCCAATTTAAAAATAGATTTCAAGGAGAAGTAAGCAAGATCACATTTATGCATGAGTATTTTGATACTTCTCTAATACTAATAACACAAAAATAAGAGTAAATCAAAAAAATGTAGAATGGAGTATACAGATGACTTGAATGATGTTATCAGTGAAATTAATCTGACAATTCTAGAGTATCACAAATTCAGAATACACTATTTAAATGTATATGGATTATTCACAAAGATCACTGTCTTCCTGTTGTTCATCGATTTGCTCGAGCGGGCCCAGTAACGTCTCCATTGTGACAACTGTTTCTGTGTTTGGCATACCGAATATGACACAGGTAGCTTGCCCAGGCTTTGCCGTGAGGGCGAGATACACTCAGTAGCTTGCCGGGCTCTCCGAGAGGGGCAGAGGAATCGAACTCAGGTCGGCCATGTTGGCAGCTTGCAAGGAAAACGCCCTACCTGCTGTGCTATCTCTCCAGCCCCATTCACCGGATGGTCCAAAGGATGTGAGTTATTGTTAAACTGATTAACATTCACAAAAATAACACATAAAAATGTCTAAAAATTTTAAAAGATGAGAATTTATACAAAATAATATATGAGCACTAAAATTTTATTCTAGAAACAAATCACAAACATTTGGAAAATCTCATGCATTTGAAAATTCATCAATATATTCTTAATTAACTCAAGGATCAAAGAAATTACAAGGAATATTATAAAATGTTCTTAGTTGATTGAAAGTAAAGACACAACATGATTAGAATTGTTTTTATAAGGAAAAGTGCACCTTCAATGCTTATATTAAGCAAGAAGATAGGCCTCAAATCAAGGATTCTATGTCCCTAAGACACTAGGAAATAAACAGTGAACTAAGCCCAAACAAGTAGAAGGAAACAATAAAGTTTCAAGTATTAATGATATACAAAGTGGAAAAACAAAGGAAAAAAATCCATAAAACTACAAGTAATTTCTTGGAAAATATCTTGATAAAAAATAAATAAAATAAATAATTTTTTATTATTTATTTAAAATAAAGGTAAAGGCCCTCCCGTTGATCGTCGATTTGCTCGAGCGGGCCCAGTAACGTCTCCATTGGAGACTTTGTTGTTACTGTGTCTGGCATATAATAAAATAACTTGATCAATCTCCAATCAGACTGATCATAAAAGGAGAAGGCACATTATAGATTGCAGAGGCATTCAAAATTAATAAACATTATAAAGAGAAAAGGAAATGTCAATAAATCCAACACCTTAATTAAAAGGCTAAATTCCTGCAAAAGTACAAACTACCAAAACTCATGTAAAAAATGACCTATATAACTCAGTCATCCAAATACCTACTAAACACATTTAATTTATTAAGAATTAAACATCTTCTACAAAAAATAATTCAGATGGACCAGATTACTATACTTGACAGTACCTATAAGAATTTGAGGATTCTATATATAGTTCTATATAAACACTTTAAGAAAATAGAGATGAGAAGGCCACACGTCCACACTAGATAATGAATCTATCATTACAGTGGTAAAAAAGGCATACAAGGACATGGGAAATTATTGAAAATACAAAAAAAAAGTTACCAAATAGACATAGTAAAAAAGTAAAGTAAAGTAAAGGCCCTCCCGTTGATCATCGATTTGCTCGAGCGGGCCCAGTAACGTCTCCATTGGAGACTTTGTTGTTACTGTGTCTGGCATATCGAATATGTCATGGGGAGCTTGCCAGGCTCTGCCGTGCGGGCGAGCCGGGCTCTCTGAGAGGGGCGGAGGAATCGAACTCGGGTCGGCCATGTTGGCTGCATGCAAGGCAAACGCCCTACTGCTGTGATGAACATAGAGGCAGGGTAAAATAACTTTTAAAAAAATCACAAATCCAGGAGCCAAAGAGATAGCATAGCAGCTGACCCTATCTGCAGGAACCTAAATGATCCCTTCTTGCATGGCCAGGAATAAGCTCTAAACATGGCTGGGTATGGTCCCCAAACTAACTAAGGCATAAAATCAATTCCTCCATTTATTAAAACACATTATGTCATAACAAAGCAAACATAAGCTCTACAGTCCAAAGTCTCTTTGACTCTGAAAGACCCATCACTTTAATTTACCAATATATACCATATCATAATGGTGAATGACTGAACGTTTTCCTCTAAACCTAGGATGATGACTCATAACATTTTTGTTCAAGGGTGAAAAGAAGTCCTAGGGAAGGCAATAAGGCAAATAACTACTGCAACAGACATACAGACTGTAAAGGAAGAAGTAAAACTGTTTACAAATAACAGAGCCGCTACATAGGAAAGCCTAAGGAATCTACTCTTACAAAAGCGTTTAGAAAAACACTTGAGTTAAGCAATATCACAAGATGAACTTCAACAAACAAAAATTCATTTTATTTTAATATTCAATGGCCCCAGATAATTGGAAATTGATATTTAAAAAGAAGCCAGTTACAACATAAACAAGGCAAATAGTTAAAAATGTAACAAGTTAATAGCACAGCGGGTAGGGCTTTTGCCGGGTTCAATTCCTCTTGGAGAGCCAGGAGAGCCCAGAGCCCTGCAAGCTACCAAGAGTATCTCGCCCACATGGCAAAGCCTGGCAAGCTACCTGCGACGTATTTGATATGCCAAACACAGTAACAACAAGTCTCACAATTTGCTGTGAGACATTACTGGTGCCTGCTTGAGCAAATCGATAAACAATGGGAGGACAGTGCTACAGTGAAGTTAAGACAAGAGAAGTTAACGAAAATCTAAATAAATGAAGAGATATTCTACGTTAGTAGATTAGAAACACAAGGCTGCGTCACCAGTTGCCCCCCACGAGCGGCTCTCCAGCACGGCCACAGCCCCAGAAGCACAAGGACTTAATGCAGAACCCAGCAGCTTGGAGCAGAAAAGTGAAAGGACTATGCGTTAATCCAGGCCATCATGTCTGCCCGGAGGGGAAAGGGTGTTGCCCCATTCGCCCTCTCTTCTCTGGAAAGAAAGATGGCGGCCGCATGGGAGCCTTGTGGAGAGCAGGTATGAGCCGGGGGTGTGGGGGCGACTAAAACCTCATGGGAAGGGGGGCATTTCGGTCTGCCCTTCACGCCCTACCGAGGCCAACAGTTGCCCCCCACGAGCGGCTCTCCAGCACGGCCACGACTCCAGAACACAGAAACCAATTTCTTAACTATCTGACTTCAGTAGAAATACTTCCAGGGTCAATAGGTAAAATAGCAGAAATCCAAAACCAACATTTAATTCTTGAACCCAGCTGTAGAAAGCAAATCACTTCACAATGCTTTTTCAGCATGTCTGATTTGGGGGGGGGGGGGGGGGTAAACTCTAAATAATAGTGGTGAATCTTTTATTGAAACAATGAATCTAATCAAAGCAGATAGAGTGTTAACTAGAATTCATCTGCCCCACAGGGACTGGGAGGGGTGGGGGGGTGGGGTTTTATTGGGGTTCTTCATGGTAAAAAATAAGTATTGGTAAAGGGAAATGTGTTTGATATTTGCATGACTGAGACCTAAACCTGAAAGCTTTGTAACCTTTCCCACAGTGATTCAATAAATAAATAAATTAATTAAAAAAAAAAAGAAACACAAGGCTGCTAAAATATAAATATTACCACTAGTGACGGGCTGGAGCAATAGCACAGCACGTAGGGCATTTGCCTTGCACATGGCCAACCTGGCTGACCGAAGTTCGATTTCTCCGTCCCTCTCAGAGAGCCTGGCAAGCTACCGACAGTATCTCTCCCGCCCGGCAAAGCCTGGCTAGCTACCTGTGACGTAACTGATATGCCAAACACAGTAACAAGAAGTCTCATGATGGAGACGTTACTGGGCCCACTCGAGCAAATCAATGAACAACATTACGACAGTGCTACACCCCTAGTGATCAACTAATTCAACCTGATACCAATTATAATCTCAGCTGAGTAATTTTTTTAAAAGTTTGCTTGAGAAATTAAAAAGTTGAAACTAAAAATTAATGAGGAAAAGAAAAAGACCTTAGAATAACTGAAACCAGCTTGAAAAAGAAATACAGATTTCTAAGATGCACACAGCTTTTAGACATATTGTGTGACTGACATAAGGATGAAAATGATACAGCAGAAACTGTGTGTGGAGCGTCAGTTCACTTTAAATTTCCTCCTATGGAACGGGTAGCCAATCAGAATAGCTAATGGGATGGCTGAGGGTGGGACTTGGCAATGGATAAAAAGAAACCTCTCTCCTTCCTCTCCCCTCCCCTTCCCCTTCTTACTTCCCCTCCCCCTCCCTCTCCTCTGTCCTCTCTCCACAGTACAGGTGCACATGGCCAGGGCCCAAGACAAGACAAGAAAAGCATACACAGGATAGAGAAAGCAGAAGAGGGACAAGACAGGGAAGCCCTTCACAAGATGGGGGCAGCATGGGACAGGGCCTGTGACTTCATTCACACAGGCAAGTAGATTGTGTGGGACAGACAGTGAAGTTGGCCTAGGGACCAACAGCATCAGGGACAGTACTAGTGATGTTGTTTACAGGTAAAAGAGAGGCCTGGACATCTGGGGAGGGACCCAGCCCCTTCTATCTTTATCTGTATAATAAACTCTTAACTTTTCATCTACCAAGCTTTGTATGCAAATTTTTCATACAATTCCCAAGAACCCACTACCATAGAATAATTTGCTTTCACGCTAACAACAATATATATATGTGTGTGTATTATTGTATATATAATATATGAATAGCACTGTAGCACTGTCATCCTGTTGTTCATCGATTTGCTCAAGCTGGCATCAGTAACATCTCCATTGTGAGACTTGTTGTTACTGTTTTTGACATATCAAATACTCCATGGGGAGCTTGTCAGGCTCTGCTATGTGGGCGGGAAACTGTAGCTTGCGGGCTCTCCAAAAGGGACAGAGGAATCGAACCTGGGTCGGTTGCTTGCAAGGCAAACACCCTACCCTCTGTGCTATCGCTCCAGTCCATTTATACGTATAATTTATATAGATGTATAGTATATATAACATATTATACTATATGTATATGTAATATACATATAGTATATTTAATTTATATACTTAGAAATTTATGTACTTTATATACTTATAAATTTATATACTTATAATTTATATGTATAATTTATATAGATGTATAGTATATATAAGATATATACTATATAAATACTACATAGTACTTAATATACAGAACTACTTAGCTATCTAGACAATTAACTCACAACTAAGTAATCAAAGTAATTCAAATGAGGCAAGGACAAAGCTGGAGGAAGTAGGTATCTGTATTTGAATAACAAAAACTTAGGCCATTTATTCACATTACTTTAAAAAACAAACATACATTAAATAACATGCAAACAACAAAGTCTCCAAAAACCCTACAAAATAAAACCTCAAAGTGCGACAAAGACCTAAATGTAACAGTAAAGGAGGATAAAACTCCAGAAGGAAAGACAAGAACATCTTTGTGACAAAGATTTCTTGTCAGACAGATTTCTCTTTTTCTTTTTTTTCTTGGTCAGACAAAGATTTCTTAAATTTGACATCAAAACCATATTTCGTCCATCAAAGAAAGCAAACAACAACAACAACAACAACAACAACAACAACAACAACCCAACAAATTAGTATTATCGGAATTAAAAACATACCCTTTAGAAAGACATTCCTCTTAAGAGAAGGAAAAGGCAAGTGAAGACCGAGAGAAAATGTTTGCAAGAGACATTATGAAAAGGCTTTTATTTTTCTCCCAAAATACAATTTAAAAACCTTACGATTCCCGCAACTTAACGGCAAGACAAACATCGCAATTAAAATTGGGCTAAGGAAAATGAGCACCAAAGAAATTATACAAATAACCAACCAAAATAAAATGATGTTGAACATCTCTGGTGATCAGAGATGGAAAATCAAGCCACAAGCTCCCCGAATGCATGGCAAAAATTAAAGACTACCCGTGCCAATGGCAAGGCTGAGGGGTAGGGAGAATTTCCATAAACTCCTGATGGAAAAGCACAGCTCCACAGCCCCATGAACACAGTCGGGTGACATCTCAGAAAGTTAAACAGACATTTATCACACACAGCAGTAGTACAGTACCACCAAACAAACAAACAAACAAACAAAAAGTGTGTCCAGAAGGAAGATCTGCATACAAATGCCAGCAGCAGCTTTGTTTGTTCATGAGAGCTTCAAACCAGACACAGGAGAAGCCCACACATGGATGAATAAACAAATTAAGAAATGTTCATACTAAGGGCTTCTTCTGATTTAACTATATCCAGGAAAGCACTTTCCAAGTACTGATTTAAGTTTGCTACACTGAAAAATATAAAGATCATTTTGAAAATATTACTAATACCATTTCAACATTATAACAGCAGTGATGGCACAGTGAGCAGGGCGTTTGCCTTGCACGTGGCTGACCCAGGTTCAATTCCTCTGTTCTTCTCGAAGAGCCTGGCAAGCTATGAAGAGTATCCCGCCCGCAGGGCAGAACCTGGCAAGCTTCCTGGGGCGTATTCAATATGCCAAAAACAGTAACAAGTCTCACAATGGAGATGTTACTGGTGCCCGCTGGAGCAACTCGATGAACAATAAGAGGAAAGTGCAGTGCTACAGCAAATCAACAACATTTCTCATAGTACATCCTTCTTGACTGTAAGCTACTTAACCTAGTGGAAGGAAGTGAAAACCAAATATCCCAGATGAGAGTGTTGCCATATTATTTTCAGTTCCTTTATAAAAATCTGTTTCAGCCACTCATTTATTATTATTTAATAAAGAGTAATCACGATGATAATTCAAGAGAGCAAAGATGAATTCTGTAAGATAGAATGATCCAAAATACTACTCCTCCAACCTTCCTCAGAGAAAGACTTCAAACTAGAGAGCCTGTATAAGAGAGACCTTTAATTAACTTGGGAAATTAAAAGCAACTTTTATAGGGCAATCCTAGTAACACGACACGCTCAGATGAGCACATAAGCACATTAAAAAAAAAAAGAAGAAAGAAAAAAAGGAACAAGAAGCTATTTCAGGTATGCCATGGAGTAGGCATTTACATGCAGTCCAAACTAAGCCCAATCTGAAATTTGTTCATGCTATGAACTAGATAAACAATATAATCCAAACAGTATAGACCTTCATTCTATATTTTATTATGTCTTTATTTAAGTTACAATACATAAGGATGGCAGAATGAGCACAAGCCTGGCTATGAAAAGACCTCCAGAGTCCGCCAAGCCTGTTGTCCTTCCCAGTGTGAAGGAGAGATTTAAATGGCAGTCATTAAGGGGGCCAACTGCTGGGTTTTTGTGTAAATCCTGGTCAATTGGCAATAATCTCCCAACTATTTCTTTAAGAATTTCTGGAATCACAGCAAGAGGGTTCTTTGTTTGTTTGTTTGTTTTTTGTTTTAAGAAGAGGAATTATTTTACTGGGAAAAAAAGAATTGATGTTTGGAATTTGGCGCCTTCTCTCATTTCCTGGCTCTTATATACCTCTGGGGTCCCATGTCATTCTCTTAAAAAGCAGGTAGGTCAGTGGTGAAAGAATCAGAAAAATAAGATATAAACATATTAATTCAAAAAGATACATATGCACATCTATGTTCACTGCAGCACCTAACATTATAGCCAGGATATGGCAACAATCCAAATGTCCAATGAAGGACAAACAGATGAAGAAGTTGTGATATATATATGTATAGAGAGAGAGAGAGAGAGAGAGAGAGAGAGAGAGAGACAGACAGAGAGAGAGACAGAGACAGAGACAGAGACAGAGACAGAGACAGAGACAGAGAGAAAAAGAGAGAGAGATAGGTAGATATAGACAGCGGAATACTATGTAGCCACAAGAAAAGATGAAGTCATACAGTTTCTTAACTTGGGTAGAACTGGACAGAATAACCAAACCAAAATAAACCAGAGGGAGAAGAACAAGTGTTGAATTACCTCACATCTCTGCATCCGACAGAGAAATGAAAGAGACATACATAGATCCTGGGCGCTGGACTGCAGAATGACCATGTTAGTAGGGGGTAATGATGAGGTAGTATGGAAGTAAACACAAGTGGAGGGTCTTGGGCACACTGGGGCTATTAAGGTCAGGCAACTGCGTTCACAACCTAAACAGCAACACTCTTGAAAACATGTAATCTAAACTTTAATAATTACATTAAAAAGTAACAAAATAAATTTTTAAAGTGATTATCAAACTTCAGTCCTTCGGCTATACATCTGATTCCAGTGGTTGCAAAAAGGGGACTAAATTAAAAGGTCATTAAACCTTTATAATGATGAAGAGAAAACAAATGCGACCTGTATTCAAATATAGCTCTTACTATGTACCTGGTACATAATTCATGGAATCCTTGCATTGGTCCTATGAGATTGGTGTCATTACCAAACCCATTTTATTTTATGATAACGGTTAGGGATGACTCTTGGCTTTGTGCTCAGCAATCACGCTTGGCTCAGAGGATCATATGAGGTTCTGGGGATCAAACGCAGATTGACCACAGACAAGACAGGCACCGTACCCACTGGTCAATCACTGAGGCCTCCAGAGCCTGTTTTAAACATAAGAAAGTACAAGCAGGTTCAGTCAAGTGTACCAATTCCCACAGCTAGTAAATGGTAGAGCCAGAATTTAAACTTTTTCCCTGAGAATTTATTTTCTTGCCCATTAAGCTACACTGCTTATCAAATCTTTATAGCTAAATCAATTAAATAACATCCTTTAAAGCTGACCGCCTTTGGATGGTCTTGTTCCTTTATCAAATTTGCCTCCAGAATTAAGAAACTTTACAGAATATTTTTAAAATTAAAGCTTAATTTATTCTGATGAGTTTTAGTGACTTGCAACTGTAGCATGTATTTATTCTTGCCGGCCATCCCCTCTTTCATTTTTATTAATTTCCTACAGGAAATTGCAAGTTAATAGAAAAAGCAGCACTGGAACTGCCTCACATCCTATAGTTATTAATTAAAGCAAAGTCTGGTTCAGTAACTTTGGATACTAAAAATATAGACTTAAACAAAGCTGACTGCCTCTTGAAATGAAAGTTCGACTTCAATAGTCTGTCGAAAAATTTATGCATTAAAATCCACGTCTTCCCTTAAAGAAATTCTTCACAAGATTTTTAGTGAATAAAGAAACTCAATATCTGACCGTTCCTAAGACTTCAAGATCTGAGAAACAGTGAAATAAACGGTTCCAGTTTAAATACATTCCTTTTAAAAGCTGTTAGTCTCATCATTTGACTATAGTCCCCTCTACAGGTTATTACCCACAATCAATAAAGCAAGACACTGTATAAACTATCTTATTAATTTTATACAATGGTTAGTAAACTTTAAAATACTGTACTATAAAACTTTTAAATGTTTCTGATGGTTTAGATCATACTGGATAATTTGTCGTTTTCTATGGCTTAAAGTGTTAGGTAAGTGGATACCATGCTGGGAAAATGCACATAATTTCTGAATGTGAAAATCCATTCCATTGTAGTTTTCTTACATGATATAAGGTTATTATTGGGATGGTTTTTAGAATCTCGATCTGTAAAAGTCTCTAATGGATAAATAGACCAGCTTCTTCTCATGCCACAGGCTGCCAGAGCATACATGAATCATAGCTGCCTCCATCCCTCCCCCCACTGGATAAGTCAGGATCCTGTCAAGTTCAAGTTCAAGTGGTTCTACCACATCAAGTAACTCAACTCTGAAGAGACTCTCAGTACACTTTTGGCAAAGCAGATTCCAGGAAAGGATGCTCCCACTAGAAAGGAATAGAAAGTGGTACTGAGCAGTAGACACTGGATTCAAAACTGCTAAGACATGAGTGGGAAGAGCTTGAAATGGCTGGCCACTATCTTACAGATCTGTTCAGACAATCTTTAAGCATCATAAATGGTAAGCAGAGAGGGTAGAACTACAGAAGGCTATGGCCCTGGCAGAGATAGTACAGTGGTCAAGGCCTTTATCTTGCACTTGGCTGACCTAGATTCCATTCCCAGCACTCCATAGGTTCCGCCAAGCCCTTCCAGGAGTGATCTCTGAGCAAAGAGGCAGGAGTACTCCCTAAGGCGAGTTTGGTGTGCTCCCCCCCAAAAAAAAAACAAAAAAAGGACATGCCTCTGATACATGGTACTGGTCGTGTCTGTATCATAACTGCATGAGTCTGTAAAAAGTAATCAAATAGAGAAGTTATTAAACAAATGGCAGAAATATGAACAAGGACTATTCTTTAACATATACTCACTACACCCATATCACACACCTACATAACCAACAAATTGTTCATTAGATTCAGTCTAGGTTTTATTAAATTATCTATAAACCAATGTTTTACCCTATTAAATAATATATTGAGATATGCTCCCAAGGAGTTGTAGAGAATTAATTTTTTCTATATTGATTAATAGTTTTCAAGTTGCCACCCCTATAATTTTAATGTTTCCCAGTTGACGGATGTGTAGGAGGGAGTTTAACTATCTCTACTACATAATATCATAAGGCGCTCAAAACTTACGTCTTTCAGTTTAAGGTTACTGTGCCTTTGTGGTTTGTGGTATGCATAGGTTCAAGTATTTATACGTCCCAGGGAAACGTTAGTTAAATGCACAATCAAGACAAGTAAATTAAAGTCACTGCAGAGCTGGAAAGAGAGCTCAAAGCTTTGCATGCAGAGCCCACGAAGTCCAGTGGTATTGAAGGGTTTTTATCTCTGGATGAGGCTCAAAAAGGTAAAAAAATAAATAACTAAACAAAGTCAGTGCGTGCTGTGTTCATTACAGTACTATTTACAATAGAAAGATCTGAAAACAACCCAATGCCCAGCAACAGATAAGTAGTTGAAGTTATGGTATCTCGACACAATGGACTACCACTTAGCTGTGAGGAAAGATGAAATATTGCCTTTTGGTATAGCTTGGGTGGAATTACAGGGTATCATGTTAAACAAAATAAGTCTTAGGAAGGTTCAGGGCTAATGTTGGATCATTACACTAACATATGGTATATAAAGAACAACGCAACTAAGCAAGGGCAATGAAAACAAACTATTGAACTGTGACTAAAAAACTGAGGTTCTCAGGTATGCAAGTGATGTGGTAAATAGAGGGATGGGGTGGACTATAAGGGACCTGAGAGAAGTGGAGGCTTCTGGCAGTTTGGTGGTAATGGAAGTGCAATAACCTAGCCCATCAAAAGCATAAGCATTAACTCTATTGCCAAAAATGCAATTTCAATAACAATAAAAGAAAAAAAATGTGATCTTTTAAAAGTCACTGCATAAAAGTAGTGTAGAGCCCTCTTTAGGCAGTAGAAGAGAAATTTGCACTTAAGACAACTCTTAGTTGCTCTGTGTCTTGAACAAGCTTAGTTTTGCTCTTTTCCAAAGCAATGAGAATAACAGTTTCTATGAGATTTGTTTGTTTGTTTGTTTTGTTTTGGGGCCATACTGGGTGGTACTCAGGGCTTACTCATGGCTCTGTGCTTAGGGATGACTCCTGCGGAGCTCAAGAGGAGTGCTCAAGGGGATTGAATCCAGGCTGGCTGCTTGCAAAGCAAGCACCTTACCCTATGTACTATTGCTTTGGAATCCTCCTATGAGTTTTCAACAGTTAATTATTGAAAATGCTCTTTCACCATTTCAGCCTTCTGTAAAAGAATACAGTGAACTGGAATGTTTAAACAGAAGATACTTCCCGCTAGCATTTTTGCTGGCTGGAAACCCACAGCCAAAGACCAGTGTGGCCATTCTCAGTGTACAGTGGACAGTTATATGCAGTGCCATCACAGGATCAGGAGAGAGATAATTTCTTCATGACAAGAATCCCACCCATGTTTGGTCCTTTCAGAGCATGGGTAGGATTCTTGTCACGAAGAAGCTATCTCTCTCCTGATCCTGTGATGCATATAACTGTATTGCAAACCATAACGCCCAAAAGTAGAGAGAGAGTAAGAAGAAAATGTACCTGCCACAGAGGCAGAAGGTGGAATGGGGTAGGGGTGGTAGTGGGGGCAGGACACTGTGAATAATGGTGATGAAAGATGCACTGATGGAGGGATGGGTGCTCTATCATTATATGACTGAAACCTAATCACAAAAGTTTGTAATTGTATCTCATAGTGATTAAATACAAAAAAAAAATCCCACCCTTTAAGACTCCACTTAAATGACCTAATTCTCTCTCCAGATGCCCCCTTAAACCTTACCACTCCTCTGGGTCACAGGACTTAAAGGAGTTTGAGAGACAGGTATAGAAACATGCCAATGAGCACAACTGTAGCCCAGGACATGACACAGGGAACAACTGAGCTCAATGCTTGCTCTCTGAATGAACACTACACTTAAAACAAAAGTCAGTTAGTACCAAATATAAACATCATTCACTGGATCTCATGACTTTTGAAATTACTAGCAAGGTAATCACCAAGCGGTCAATCTATAGTACCAAAGAGAGGAACATAGCTGGAAAATACAAAATTCAAAATAAATAAATAATAAATAAATACATATATATGCATATATATGTATGTGTGTGCATATATGTGTGTATATATGTTCATATATATGGACAAACTTATTTATATACTAGCAATTAGGTTACTAGTTCCATTAAAGGAAAAATACTTGGAAAATTGATACTGAGGATTTCAGTAAGAATCAATTTTTAGTAAAAAAATATACCGAGCAGAATGATCCACAAAACCCTTTGCTTTAAGAACAAATGTGATAACCTCTCAGTATCTGTATTGTAAACCATAATGCCCAAAAGGGGAAAGATATAGAGATAGACAGAGAGAGGAGAGAGACAGAGAGAGGGAGGAGAGATAAGATGGGGGTGGGGGGGAGAAGTGAGGTGGGAAGGAGGGAGGGAGAGGGAGGGGAAAAGAAGAGGGAGAGGAGAGAGGGAGGGAGAGGGAGAGAGAGAGAAAGAGAGAAGGAAAGTTCCTACCATAGAGACATAGGGACAGATTTGATGGGGGTGGGGTGGCAGGAGGGAAACTGGGCATTGGTGGTGGGAAATATACATGGGTGGAGGGATAGATGTTGGAACACTACATGAATGAAACCAGATCATGAACAGCCTTGTAATTGTGTATCGCATAATCATTCAATTAAAAAACAAACCCCTTCCTTTTAAAATGTAAAGAACAACCAAACCCAACATTATGCCATAATAAGAATCTTTATGTCTTTTGAATGAAGTATTGGGGGGACTAAAATTATAGTTATAAAATAAAATTATAATTTTTTCTTAGTAACAGTTTACACAGCACTACTTTACCTACAAAATTCTATAGAATCGTAAGTGTAGTTTGTGTAGAAGTGGAATCCTACATAAAATGAGAGTATTTCACACAACAAAAGAAGCTATCACAAAAACAAAAAAGTAGCTTAGCAACTGGGAGAAGACACTTGCACATCATACTACATCTGATAAGGAGCTAATACCTGAAATATAGAGAAAACTCACAAAACTCAACAGGAACAACAAAACAAGCTAATGTCACAAATACCGGAAACGAGAGTTGTTAAGGATGTGGTGAGAATGGAACTCTGGAATTCTGCTGGTGAGAATATAGAAATGGTATGGAAAATTCTTTACATTTTTTTTTAAATGGAAATTTCACCTGAACCAGCAATACCACTCCTAGGCATTTTATTGAAAGGATATAAAGACATTATACAAAATGATATTTGCACCCTTGTTTATTTTTTTATTTTTATTTTTTCTTTTTGGGTCACACCCGGCAACACACAAGGGTTACTCCTGGCTCTGCACTCAGGAATTACTTCTGGTGATGCTCAGGGGACCATATGGGATGCTGGGAATCGAACCTGGGTCGGCCGCATGCAAGCCAAACGCCCACCTGCTGTGCTATCGCTCCAGCCCCTGAACCCTGTTTAGAGTATTAATCACAATCTCCCAAACACAGCATCAAACTGAACACCTTTCCATGACAAAGAAGTTGGAACACTTAGTAATTCTGTCATTTAAAAAAATGAAACTATGTGCTCTGGAACATAGTAGGTGGATCTCAAGGTGATTTTGCTGAGAGAAATAAGGAAGTAAATTACAATTATCAGGTAGATTCACTCTTAAATGCAATGAATATGAATTACTGAGGCAAATGAACTGGTAATAATCAACAAAACTCACTCAGGCTCAGTGAAAATGAAGGTGTTCACCAGAGGGATTGAGGACTGGGTTAGAGGAACGAGAGAAATTTTCTGATTCTAAGATAAGTTCTTTGTTCATTGATTTGCTCGAGTGGGCCCAGTAACATCTCCATTGGGAGACTTGTTGTTACTGTGTTTGGCATATCGAATATGTCACGGGTAGCTTGCCAGGCTTTGCCGTGCGGGCGAGATACTCTCTGTAGCTTGCCGGGCTCTCGGAAAGGGGAGGGGGGTAGAGGAACTGAACCTGGCTCAGCCAGGCTGGCGGCTTGCAAGGCAAATGCCCTACTGGGAATTTAGTGGATGGAGTGGTGACAATTTCAATATGCAGGTGGGGAACAAAACCCTTAAAATTCCATATTAATGTAAAACCAATGATAACTCAAAAATAAAATTTCAGGAAGCACTCATCCTTACTCATATGAGAACAAGAGGTTAATTTGCTTATCTTTAATGAAGGCTATTGGTTGACTCTTATGCCTGTAACAATCTCTCTTTCAGGAAAAAAAAACCTGATGCAGCATTTAAAAATATTAACATATAAATTTCATTGCAAGAAGATCAGAGCCAAAGCAATCCCACCAAATTAATTTAGGTAAGTATACCTAATAGGTAAATAAATCAGCATCCTTTTACTTTCAGAAAGCACTCCAAGTAATTTCAAGTCATTAAAATACTTTTAGCTGCAGAGTTTTGCCTTTTAGTGTGGTCTTAATGGTTACACGACAGCATTTCTGCTGCCGGCTGTGCGGCTTTTATGTCCTGATAGCAGCAGCATTTTAGAAAACTACAAAGAAAACCAAAAATCAGGAGTAATTTTGGACAAGTCTCCTCAAATTGCTAAATCAAAAATGACATAAATGTTGTAGGCTCTTGTAAATTCTAATGTTATACAGTCTTTTGGCCAAACATTCAAGGGGAGATGAACTTTCCTTAAAGGACATATAAAACAGAGAACAAATTGCACAGCAATAAGGAGTCCCTGGAGAGCGTTCTGAAAAGTTTCACCAATTTTTGGATTTGCTGATTTATGCGCTGGTCTTACAGGCTTGTGACTTAATTTCTCTTAAGTCTACCACTGTCTCACTCAGATGAATGTCATTACACTTCATATCTATTTAGATTAAAAGTCAGGTCCCACAAGGCAAGAGACAGTCAGTTATTTTCGTTTTATGCTGCTATGATGAAATATTGCTGTTTTTAAAATGTACTTCTGGAGAATGAGAATTGTTCACCAACTAAATTCTAGGTGTCTGAATGCCAGGGAGAAAATAATATAATCTCAAAATATAACTTCAAATGAATTGTATTTATAATGATTTTGTATTTTTTCTACCAACTTTTCACTGACAAAAATGATTAATTCAGTTTTTCGATTTCTGGGCTTATTTTTATGCACTCTTGACAATATACTTTCTTTTCAAAGAAAAATATTATGAGCTTAGAGATTCTATAGGATAAAGCTGAGAGGCTATTCTTCACTGAACAGAATTAGACCATTTATTTAACTTCCTAAATCTAGCAGAAGTGGCTCTCACCAGGCCTATGCTAAATGCTGCGTCCTTCAAAATAGCCACAAAATAGGTTTTTGTTTGTTTGTTTGTTTTTTAATAGCTGATAACAGATAAAGCTGATTACTTATTAACTCAGTGGAGACAGTGTCCTCGGAAAGGTTTAAATGTCACCCAAGGGTCTGGAGCAATAACTGTACAGTGGGTAGAGTATTTGCCTTGCACATGGCCGACCTTGGTTCAATCCCCAGCATCCCATATGGTCCCCCAAGCACCGCCAGGTGTAATTCCTGAGGGCAGAGCCAGTAGGAACCCCTGAGCATCACTGGGTATGACCCAAAAAGCAAGAAAAAAAAGTCATTCAAGAAAGAAGAGCCTTAGGGGGTATATATTAGAGGGTTTTTGGCGAGAAGTTGAAGGTAAATTTTGGTTCAGCAGATCTCTCGCAAGAAGGCAGTTTGTACTGGGATTAGTCAAAGATTATACTATAAATTTAGGGGTGGTAGATACATGAGGTGAGGGCTTCAATGGGAATCTCAAAAGATTGAAGTCATCTCATTTGTCCCTTGAAAGTTAGTAGTTTAATATTCCTTAAGTAGAAGGTTTCAAAAAAGGTCCCGAAGAGCTCTGAAGAAGTATTTGCAATTTTCACCTCCCTGTGTAAGAGTTTCTTGGAACAGTGAAATACCGTAAATATAGTAAAAGCCATGTTAATATAGACATTCAGGCTGGGAAGTGGTGGGGGACTGGGTGGAGGTGGGGGGATTATTTCTTAACCAATATAAATCATGAACAACATCTCCCATCCACATGTTGATTAAGAATTTAGAAAGTGAGTGATGATTGGCCACAGGATTTGTATTTCAAAGAACACATTACAACACACTTTTTGCAAGGTGAAGAGCACGGTGGCTTATTACACACAATTGGAAGCAGAAACATTCTCTGGATGTCAGAGCCTTCTGCACTGGAGCTTTATTTCTTCTCTTTTCCCTCTTAGGAAACTTTATTCTTACTGAATTTCATTCTCTCTTTTCATTTGTTCCCTCCAAGGCAAGCTACCCTACATCATCTTAAGGTCCTTCACATGGTCATAAAGATTGTAGCTCCTAGAGGACTCATTTACTTAAGGTCAAGAAAGTCAATCACTTAAAGTCCGATGAGACATAAGGCCAACTAGCTGACCATTACCAGAGGTCTGGACCAGTAACTTATAGAGAATACAAAGCATTAAAATAAGAAAGCATGGCTTTGCTTCATTGGTGTAAGAACAGATCTAGGACTAGATGGATATGTTTTGGGCAGAGGCACAGTCGATGGCCAGCAAGACAACAAAGTGTCTGCATAGATCAAGGTCTGGACAACAAGGATGTGTATCTATCTGACTTTAAGACATGGGTGACCAGAAGACCTTCCACTTGCATATTTGAAGAAAACTAAAAGCCACTGTAGTACCGTGCAGTTGTAACAAAATGCTTGAAAAAAAAAAACAGTTTAAGTTATAGCTAGTGCTTTTGTTACTGTGATAGGCGTAGGCGGAGTGACTCACACAACATATCTTTCTCATAGTTCTAGACACTGGGAAGTCTTGAGTTCAGGGAGCCAACATGGTCTGGGTGTGGGCAACAATCCTCTTCCTAGCATGCTGGAGGTTACCTCCTGGCTGTGACATCACAGAGCAAAGTAGGGAAGAGAGATGTAGGGCGGCGGGCACAGAAAGCTCTCTGGGTTCTACTCGATAAAGACACTTAACCCAAAAAGTGGACTTACCCTACAAAGCTCTAAACTGAATCATATTTCAAAGGTGCTACCTGCCAGTGTCATCGAACTAGGGGTAAAGGGCTTCAGAACATTGGGAAAACAAACATTTGGCTCCCAACACTCACAATGGACAAAGGAGAAACCAGGTAAAAGATAAACTTAGAAGAATTTCTTTCTTAGTCAGAATCAGACCCTTGGGCTAAGAAAATCAGTGGCAACATGCATTTTTTTTTCATTTTGGGTCACACCCGGCAATGCACAGGGGTTACTCCTGGCTCTGTGCTCAGGAATTACCCCTGGCGGTGCTCAGGGGACCATGTGGGATGCTGGGAATCGAACCCAGGTCGGCTGCGTGCAAGGCAAACGCCCCACCCACTGTGCTATTGCTCTAGCCCCCTGCAACATGCTTCTCATACTTTCTCTCTCTAAAGATATCTTTATCCCCTTCTTATTCTATTCCTTTATTCACTCTTCCTACACCCCACATCCATCTCTTTCCCTTGGTTTATAAAATTAGAACTAGACTGGAGTTTGAAAATAATATGGCAGGAAAATCAGACAGGCTTAAATTGTATTCTTAAGTCTGCCACTTACCAATACAATCTTATGCCAAAGATTTTTCTTCTTTTAGCATCAAAGCTCAGTTCCTATTACCTTGCAGCTTTATCATAAGAACAAGAGATAGAGCATGTAAACGGGCTGGCTCTACACTTGGTACCCAGTAAGATCTTAGAAAAGGGCACAACAGAACTCTGCTATGGGCAATCAGTGATGACTGCTCTCATTTGAGTGGATGCCTACTCCACCAAATTCTAATGTCGAAACCCTAACTTTCTCTATCTTAGTGGAGTGGTAAGTATCCCCATCTGTTCTGTGGGAGATCCGTGTTTGATTCTCCAAGGGGGAAGCTGTCATACAATTTTCTGAGTACTGTTGAGATTGACCCTCAATCAAAACAACCCCAGAGAAGAAAATCCTAACTCCCAACTGGATAGGAATCTACATTAGACTGTTGGTTCTTTGTTAAAGGACAAGATCAAGAGCCTAGAGCATTCAAGTAGCGGATGACACCACCTATCAGAAAGACCCTGAGAACCCAGTGCTCTCTGCCAATGGGCACAGCCAGAAACTGCCGTATTTAAATCCAGAAGCAGTATTCCCTGGATGCCAGATCTGCCTGGGTCCTGATCTTGTGCTTCTTACTCACCTGAGTGGTGGGAGATCAAAACTAAAATTTCTGTTTGTTTCAGAGCCACCTTCTCTTTGTCATTATGTTCTATGGCTTGCCTGGACTAAAGCAGGGTCCAGCCAATTCAGTCCTGTTTCATTGGAGCTTGTGTTGTTCTAAGATCAGTGAGAGGACCCAGATGATATGTGGTTGGGAGCTCACGCTCACGAAGTCTGTTGTACTTATTCCACCTGCTTTGGCTGTTAAGTGCTGCAGCTTAAAAATTAACGGGGCCAATCTGGAACCTGAACTGGCCAGGATTCCCTTTTCAGCAATGATTCTAGGAATTTCCTGTGAGCTGATGCACATCTGATTGTCTTGTTCTGGGGAGCTTGGGTTGAAGCAGCTCTGGGACCTCTGCCTCACACCCTTCCAGAGAGGATTCCAAACATTTCCTCTGGGTAAGCAAATTTCTCTTCTCTTTCCCAGCAACTTTGAATAAGGGACCAAATAGAGGACAGGAGCCATGTGCCAATCACTGGATTAGTGATTCAAATTATTCTCATCTGCATGATTGCCAGGTGCACTGCCATGGGATTTACTGCTTTAGGATCAATGGTATTAACTATAAGAATAACAGCCACATTAAAAACAACATGTTCTTATGCATAGGTATTATGAACATGGAGATGAATGAATGAGACAAGATCCAGACTTAAGGAAAGTGGGCGGAGAGAGATTGACACAAAACTGAAACCAGGGAAGGAGTTTATTTAACAAGATAACAGGAAAGATTTCAGAAAGAAGGTGGTACTGGGGCTTTAGATGTGAATTACCAGGTCTTCAACAGTTGTGACACCCAAACAAATGGAATTTAGGAGTAGCAAAGGCAGGGAGGGAAAACTGGTGGCCAATGACCCATCTGGGGAAATGATACATTTGGCTGACAAAGGGAGGATCTTCTTATGGGATCTGGGAAATAATGGGATTCTTACTTGTATATTCTGTTCTGTGGTGGGAACATCATGGGGCAGCTTTTCTGAGAGAGGGGTAATGATTGGCCATGTCAGGAAGATGGATAGCAATGTGGAAGGGGCCAAGAGATTTGAATAGGGGAGTCAAGAAACTGGTGTGATACCGGTAGGATGAGTTGGAAACTCACGGGAGAAGCAGAAGAGCAAGAGATTCTGGAAACCCAGTAAGTGACAAGAAGGAAGGTACAGGCTAAGGAAAAGAAATCAGTGAGGACTCCAAGAAAACTGGATTTGCTGAATGGAAATATATGTAGGATTACTGGAGCTTGTACTGGTCTTCTCTGGGCTGGAATCATTGCTGTCCTGAATATACATGAACTGTTTCCCTCCCATTCTCTCGGGGATACCTCAGTATCCTTCCGTTTGGGCTGAGGGATACCTTCTTAGTGAAGACTTTCCTATCCCCCTACATTAAACTGCAACCCTCGCTGCTTCTCCTACTTTGTTTTCCAACCCCTACTTTCCTATTTCTTTTACTGATGGTTCTGATATTTACTTATTATGACTTCCAGTTATACTGGGGCACATGTGCTTGTGTGCATATGCACACACACACACACACACACACACACACACACACACTCACACTTTTCATTATGCTTTCTGCTAAAATATAAGTCACAGAAGGCAGAGTATTTGCCTGTTCACGCAGCACGAGTGGGGAGGCCAGGTGCACGCACATCCTGCTCACTGCCTCAGGACCAGCTGTGCTTCAGGTATGTGAAGGCCCACAGTCTCCTGTGAGGCTCCTTAAGGGCTGCTGGAAGTGTACAGTCAAATACAACACAGAAAACCACCCTAGGGAAGAGAGGCCAGAGTTTAGTGCTCTTAAAAGTATCTTTTAGCTCCTTTTTGAATGGCACATGGGGCTGTGCCATTCAACATTCTGTTTCTGTTTTTGTTTTCAAATTACGTAGCTGCCCTTGAAGTGTTGAATAATTACATTTTGATGAATAGCAAAATTTCCAGGAATAAGGGAAATAAAACTTTGTTCCCGTCAATAACAGGAACTAAAAGTGAAGGCCCGTACTTTAGGAGAAATCTTCATGTTTCTTTTTTTTATTACCATGTATGAATGCTTCATTACAAACATCACTTATTTTCATTCTCTTTCAAGGTATTATATTTCTTGAAATAGTTATAAGATTGAGTGTATAGAAGTGAATCCATTTATCTGTATGATGAAAATGCAGGAACTAAGGCATACTCCTGATTACCTATAATTTTTGACACTGAAAAAGAGTGAAATCTGTGCCTCTTGTTAACACTGCTGCTATCAAATTTATGATTTCAAATAAATCAATAGGTCTGATTCACATGCTCAAGAAAGTTCTATGTAAGAGCTTTAGTGCCTATGATGAAAAACGTTCCTTTTGTTGCAATCTTTCAAAAATCACCTTTTTGGGAAGCCAACTGGCAAAACTGCTTAAGGTGACTCATCCTCTCTGTGGTCAGCAATCATTGTGCTTCTACCTCTATGCATCAGATTTGTGGACAGTTGAGAATTAAGTGATGATACATTTGTGGTTCTTTGCCCCAGGAACTCCAGTCTAGTAGGTGACAAAGACAAGTCAACACAGCCAAACCTCAGCAAGATGAGGCAAGTATGGCCCAGTTGTGGGTATTCAGGTCTTAAAACGGGGAGGTACACCCTTGGGTAGAGGTAGAGTTGGGGGAATTCATGCCGGGATTTGGAGTGTTGATACTTGGAGTTACTGAAGAGGGAGCTGAGAGCTAGGAATGTTCTGGGAGCCAGTATGTAAGACTTAATGAGTGAGAATCGCTTCTCCATGGAGCAGGGGCCAGCCCTGCATGGAGTGTCAGTGACTGGATAGAGGGAGAAAGGATTCTGCCCTAAAAGAGGAAACTGGCTACATGCAAGGGATGTGCTTGTGAAGAAAACATGTATAGGATGACTGGAACCAGGATCTTGGTCTGGTTGCAAAAAGACTCCACTGAAGTGAAAACCACTGAAACTCCGTAATGTGCCTGTCAAGTTGACCAGGGGGGATGGGGTGGGGATTGGAGTTGAAATATTATATGCCCAAAACTCAACTATCAGTGACTTTGTAAATCACAGTTCTCTAATACAAAATTAGAAAAGAAAAAGGAATGAAAAATATGCTAAGAAAAAATGTATTTGATAAATTTTTCATTTCATTTCATCATCCTGTTATTCGTCGATTGCCTTGAGCAGGCCCCAGTAACGTCTCTTTCATCCTAACCCTGAGATTATATTCAAGGCTCTTTAGGAAAATGAGACCCATCATTTTGATAAATATGCTAAGAAAAAAATAAATACAGTGATACTGGATTATAATTGTAGACATTAGTGCTTCCATGGTTTTTAATATATGGAGAAATTAGTGCACAAGTGGATGTTGATAAACATACAAAAATGTTCTAGCTATGTCCACTGAGAGACCCGAAAGCAGCAATACCTCAATAACAAGAACCGTGCTTAAAGCCTGATCTTGACTTCTATTGGGGCAGAAAAAATACAAGAGAAGAAAGGAGCATTGTATTCTATGCAGAGCAAAGAAATGCTCAGAGAACATGGAAACTTCTCAAAAGGACACAGAGGCTCCCAATGCCCAGATGTGGGGCATCAAGATAGTAGAAATTTACTGCGATTCAGTAAACAAGATGGGAAAGGGTGTTCTATAAATAGTCAAAAGTTGGAGGGGAAAGAGAAATCTACAGTTTTAAGTACATTTCAAAAAATTCTTAAGGAAAGAAAAAGAGTAACTTTGTATTGGAAAATTCATTATGAAATAAGTCATCAAAAGTGTCAAGTTCATAAAAGTCAAGGAAAGACTAAGAAATTATTCCAGACCAAGGAAAATGAAATGCAACACTATAATTGCTATAATTTTGCCATAACTGACTGTGACAATTGGCGAGAATTAAATGGGGTCTGAAGATTAGCTATATATAGGCAGTGATATGTCAACATTCATTTCTCCGTTTTGATAACTATATTGTAGCTACAGGAGAATGTTCTTGTCTTTAGGAATACATGTTGCGAGTTTCAGGTGACAATGTACTCTCAAATGCTATGTGAAAAAAATATTCTTTTTTACATGTTATTTTGAGTGAATTTGTGATTGTTTAACAACAAGAAGAAAATCAGTATCTGTCATAGGCTTGAGTTCTCTTGCTCATCCGAGTATACAGAGCTCTTTTTAAAAAATCCAAGGGGAGCTCCTTCTTTAGGACTCTTTGACACATATTTGCCTCGGTGGTCACTGCTGCAAGCTGAAGCTATGATCTATCTCATTATTATTTTGGGGGGCCCTGGGAATGAACCCAGGTATCATACTGGTGAATATGACATTCCACCACTGGTACCATTGCTGGCTCTTATAGTTTAAAAAACATATAATTCAGCCATGATAAAACTCACACATTAAAAACATAAGTGCATAGTTCACTGAATTTTTGTATAGTCAAAGGTTGTGAGAATATTATAATCTTGTTTTACTTCTTTTAGTGAAAAATAGTTTTATTGAAAGTATTGAAGCGTATTTAGAGAGATATCAAATGAAGGGAGAGAGGGAGGGACGGAGGGGGAGAGAGAGAGAGAGAGAGAGAGAGAGAGAAAGAGAGAGGGATCAAGAAAAAATACAGATTTCTCCAGAGCAGAAGAAGCGGAAGAATGAGAGATAAATGTGTCTAAGAGAGAACATGGGTTCAAAAACACAGCCTACAGTTTTATTTTAGACTATTTTTGTCACCTCCCACCAAATTTCATAATGAGCTATTTTTCCTCATTTCCATCTATACTAGTATTATTATAAAATGTACTAATTTCTACTGGTACAGGATGTAGTAATATTCAGTATATTATCAATAATTGGGCTGGAGCTATAGCACAGTGGTAGGGTGTTTGCCTTGCATGCGGCCAGCCCGGCTGAGCCAGGTTTGATTCCTCTGCCCCTCTCAGAGAGCCCAGCAAGCTACTGAGAGTATCTAGCCCATATGGCAAAGCCTGGCAAGCTACCCGTGACATATTCGACATGCCAAACATAGTAACAAGAATTCTCACAATGGAGACATTACTGGGCCCGCTAGAGCAAACTGATGAACAATGGGAGGACAGTGACAGTGACATCAATAATTATTTGATGAATGAAAGAATTGGTATTTCATCAATATTTTATGGTTGCATTTTATCTATTAATTTGTATATTTTAATTTTTCAAAGAAGTGGTCCTTAAGCATCTTTTACAAAAATAAATAAAGCTTTAAGTCTCTTCAAAGCTATATTAAATCCTATTTTTATGATAAAGCCTATCATAAAAAGTGGCAGAAGTACTACCTTTATTATCATCTAAGAATATGGATGATGAGCTACTATTATACCAATATATTTTGGACAGTGTTGTGGTTACTCAAACAGAAATAATAATAAATTACATACTTGAACCTTTGCTACATTGGTAATCTACTAGTCATTTCTATGATGATAAACTAAATGATATTCTTCAAATATAGGATAACTCTATTACATGTTTGAGTTGTAGACAAACATATGAAAAAAGATATTTCTTAAAATGTAATCTGTGATAAAAAGTAAAATGAGCAATGATTATATAAAATAATCTGCTATTTTTCAAAAACTATGTTATCTTCATTGAAAACTACCAATAAGCCCTACTTTTCATAAGTAATTCATTCCAAAACCCTATCAAATGGTCAAATTAATATTTTGTGTTAACGAACAATGTTTAAGCCTCTTCTTTAGAGAATCTCCTTATAATATTAGCACTTATAGATGTAATAATTTACATAATCATATTTCTCAAAAGCTACTTATTTCTAAATGTCTGGAAGTGGTAAGACCCTCAAAGATCTGGATTAATTTTTCAAGAAGATATATCTATTTCCAAAAAGAATAATTTTGGTTAAAAATTCATTTCTCAAACTAAAAACAAATACTTCAATTAACTTATTTGAAGGAGAATTTTCTTGGTGTGTGTTAGCTGATTAAAATGACAGTTTATTAAGGAGAGGGTATGATAATCTCAACCATCACTTAGCCTGTTCTTTAAATGAATAAGCATAAAAATACATTTTTCTTACAAGTTTTCCAATATGCTCCCTTTATCAAAGATGTTCTAAGACTATGTGTGGATCATCACCTATGAGAAAAACAATTGATTTCTGGCTGAGATCCAGATCTCTGTGGTATCCTGCCCCACGATGGTGCCTGGCATTCAGCCCCATTGCCAGGAGTGGCTCAGGATATGACATAAAGAACACAAATAAATAGGCTGGAAAATGAAGGATTGAAAACTATTGCTTAATAGAAGAGTTATTTTGGGTCCTTATGCATTTGGGTCCTTAAAACTTTGATGATATGTTTGTGACCCAAAGTTGGCCATGGGAGAGGCTGGAGCGATAGCACAGCGGGTAGGGCATTTGCCTTGGACACGGCCGACCCGGGTTCGATTCCCAGCATCCCATATGGTCCTCTAAGCACTGCCAGGAGTAATTCCTGAGTGCAGAGCCAGGAGTAACCCACTCCTTTAATCTCTCTCTCTCTCTCTCTCTCTCTCTCTCTCTCTCTCTCTCTTCTCTCTCCCTCTCTCTCTCTCTCGCAACAATTAGCTTATGGTCATTGTTTTCCTTAATATGTCATTTTACTTAAAATCACAGTTTTCAGAACCTATATAAAAAGAGGATATCCAATGTAAAGGCAGAACACAAGTAAGTGCTAGTGTAAAAATATAAATATGTATAAAAAGGTGTATATACATACATATACATACATACATAATATTACATGAATGTCCAACTACTTTAGGTGTGTAAAATGGCAACATTATCAACAGAAGATTTGAATACTATACCTAATATATGTTGATGGTGTAGTGATTGCTGAATCTAAGAATTCATTTCCGGGGCCAGTGACACAGTGATTGCAGCTATTGTGAAACTCGATTTTAGATGAATGATACATCTAATTCTAACAACATAAAAAGAAAATGAGCGCTGTTCTGTAGACTCTGTGGTGTTCAAAAGAAAGGTGGACATTGTTCAGCTGAAAACTCCATTGAAGGGAATAATAGCTAACTTCAACTAGATGAGAATGAAGGACACTTGCAAAGAGGCAGCAGTCCCAGTGATGACAAAGCTTCATTTGCATAACCTCTGATTACACATTCTGATTATATATGAAATGACGGCACATTATCAAAACAAAAATGATATTATCAGTGAAGCAGGATGCTGGCTAGAATCTTGGAATAAATCGAGCTGGAAAGCATGGCATGCACATGTGATAACCCTAAGGAAAGGAAATTCACGGTGAGGACCGGATCTGAGAAGAAAGAGTATTTGGCTATACAGACAAGTATGGGCTTTCTTCCTTCTCCTTGGATGGTAACAGATGTTAGTAACTATAACATTTTAAGTTTGTTTCAGGAATGAAGGAAATGGATGGCATCACCTGTTACTTGCCCAGTGTGTTCTTTGGGTTCTGCTGGGAACCTTTTTAGCAAAATTAAATGACAACGGTCACTTGATATTGGCCTCAGTCAAAAGTGAATATTGTCTTGCTAAGAGAACTGAGGAAACAATCTGGATATCTAAGAAGGGTAAATACTAGAATGCCAGGTTTGGGAATGAAAAATTGGGAGCAGGGTGAGACTGGGGATGGGGCTGTTTACAACGCTGGTAAAAAGAAGAGGCAAGTTGACTGGATTAAGAATAAGTTTGGCAAGGAAAATGGGGACAAAGGTGGAGGAAAGGTCACTGACTTGACGGGATTGATGTTGAAACATCAACATCCCATAGTAACTGTATTCTGAACTACATTGTAAACCAGGATGTTTAAAGTAAAGAAATAAAAAATAGGTTTGGCATTAGCAGAACTCTCCAGGAGACTGACTAATTTGGAGTCTTCAACAAGACAAGCACAGTCACAAAGACAACAAAAACAAACATAAACAAATGCGATTATATCAAATTAAAAAGTTTATGCACGGTGAAATAAAATGGCAACCTGATGAATAGGAGAAAATATCTCAGACAGTACATCAGATAAAGGGTTGATAGCCAAGATTTATAAAGTACTGACAAAATTCAGCAACAACCCCCACCCCACCAGCTCCCAACAATTCCATCTCCAAATGAGGTAAGGAGACGAATAATAAAGACATATGGACGTCCCCCCCCACAAATGGCATATGAAAAACTAGTCAAAATCACTCATGATTAGGAAAATGCAAATTAAAACAGTGAGATATCATCTCACACCAGTGAGAACGGTAGTATCAAAGAATCTGGAAACAGCCAATGTTGTCTGGTTCAGCCTTTATTGGAAGCACGATAGAGATCTATTAAAAAAAATAGGAATAGAACTTTCATAGGACCCAGTGATACCACTTTTTGATGTATATTCCCAAAGAACAAAAAAAAATTAATTTGAAAAGATATATGTACACCTATGTTCATCACCTCATAGTAAAATAGCCAAGATACAGAAACAACCCTAATGTCCAGAAATAGATGAATGGATCAAGAAACTGTGATCCCTTGGAATACCATGAAGCTCTAAGAAAGAACGAAATCATTCAATTTTCCATCACTGGATGGAACTAGAGGGTATTATGCTAAGTAAAGTCAGTCAGAAAGAAAGGGAAAGAAAGGGATAGACACAGAACTGATGTAAGTAGGCAGGTAGATAGGGAAGGCCCCTTCCCTTAAGGCAGTGACAATGAATTTCCTGGGAAATAATGATATCCCAGGAAATAATGAAGTTGGAAAAAGCCAACTTTGCAGAAAACAGGAAATAAAGCCCCATAAGACTTTCACCTGGCCGGCAACAGCCCCAGAGAAGGCGGACCCGCCTCTGAGAAAAGTTTTAGCAGAAACAAAAGACCAGGAAAGGAATTTCAAAGAAGCCCACCACCACTCCCAACCTACCCACTTTGGCAACCTCCCTAGTAAACCGAATTTTATCCAGGTGGACATGGGGGCAGGTTGGAAAAACCCTATAAAAACCACTTTGGACAAGGGAAGGGTGCACATATGCTGCCCGAGCCCATCTGCTGCTTGTGCCCACGTGGCCGAGCACATGTGTCACCTGCATCTCCCCTCTGGAGATGTGGACTTTCATGGTGTCATGTCTAATGCTGGGATGTGTGTAGGGCTCTCTCTGCTCTTGGAGAAGCCCAGGGTCTCTCTGAGCACATTACTTTATCCCACTTTCTCTTCCTCCTCCCCTTCTAAAACCTCCAAATAAAATCTGTTTTTACTTCACTGCTCCTCTACTCCTGAAATTCTTTTCCATGAGGCAAGACAAGGACCCACCCACCCACCTAGGACCCAGGTATCGAAGGTGGATGGGGAGAAAGTGACCGTCTTTCTCCTCCCCGCTTCACACGTCACCAAGGGTCCTAGTGACATCAGTATGATCTCTCTCATGGGAGGGACTTAAACAGTGAGGTAGCAACAAAGGGCCAACGTGAACACATAGGAGAAGCTGAATATTTTATTCCAATCACTTCAATGTACATCCCCCCATAGTATTAATATTTTTCCCTGACTGACAAGCAGGAGGTACTGATCCACATAAATGACTACGACAAGGCAAGAAAAATGGTAAGAAAATAAAGGGTGAATTTTTAAAAAATGGGAAAACTGTAAAAAACAGAAACAAAATCTACAAAACAAAAATCAAAGAAATTTTTCCATCCTTATTGTTTACTTTTATGACATATTGCCTCTAATTCTGGAAACTAACCTTAATCTCCCCAATTCCTGGCAAGTCTCAGAACCCAAACCCCACAGTGGGCACCTTTTCAGCAGTGACACGGGTACTGTGTAAAGAGCTCTGTGCGCTATGCCACCCCATGTTCACTGCAATTTGCGCTGAGCACAACCGTTTTGAAATGTGATAGAAGAAGGAGTGACTCAGACCTCATTTTGCTTGACAGCAGATTTAATATTTCCATGTATGAAAGGGACCAACTTCCTCTGGCTTCATTTATTGTTACTTGAGAACAAATCTGACTTGCTGTCAATTGAAACAAATCTCCCCACTTCCACCCCCGCCCATTGACAGGGAAAAGAACCAGTTGGGGTAGGGTAACAGAGAACAAAGCCACTATCAGAAGGTTAATGGGGCCTGAAACCTCTGGGGACTTCCACAGACCCTGTGAAGCACAGGAAGTGTTCTGCTAAGGTGAATTTGTTCAAACCCTTGAAGTTCTGTTAACCAGGGAGAGCTGGTTGGGTACGTTTGAAAAGCAACCAAAATCAAAATAATAAACCTGTATGTTACAAAGTGAAAAAAATGGACACGGACATTGACACAACACATTATCATAAAAAAATTACTATCACAGAGTAGATTTCACAGTTTGTTAGTTCTAGGGGGTCAATGGAGCACTGAACCTCATAATGTTCTGAATGGGGTTCCAAATTCAGGGGCTGAGTTTGGGGTAATTATAATTTGTAATAGGAGAAGATATTTGAAAGTGCCCCATGCAGCCCTTTGTCAAGAAGTGAAAAGGCTGCTACAGGGGCCTTAAGAAGGTTGCTTATAGATTTAGGTAGGTCTCACCGGTGGTTTGTTTTAGAGTCTCTCTTTATAATATTGCCAGATGTATTAAGTCTCCTATTACTTTCCAGAGACTGGTTTTCTGCCCAATAGACACCGGTGCCATTTTGGTGGGTACAATTTTCATTCTTGTAATTAGTTGTGGGCACTACTAATTGCCTTTCTAATTACCTGCTTGAGAATGCCAATTATCTCTTTGCCCCCACACAAGCATATGCAATTGGCTAATTAGACCTTCAAGTAGGCAACTAGAAATATAATTAGCCATTTGAGAGAACAATTAGTTGTACCATCAATTTCGCACCCATAAAAGAAGGAAGCTTTGGTTTAATTTACGATTTATAATGTGAAATGAAAACAGAACAAAAAAATTGGAGACTATATAAAGGAATAGGAGCGCTTAGACAGGAGGAAGTGTGAGAGTGTTCAGGTGGGGACAGATGTGGTTTTGTATGTGTCTCCCAATTAGGGAACAATCTGTACCAAAGATCAGAGATTAAATTTTGATTGTCGAATATGATATTATATTTGTTGAGGGGAAAAGTGAGAAGCTTTAATCAAAACTCAGAGGAGGTATTTATTCCATAATCATTGAGAAAAATAACTGTTATATATGAACCCAGTAAATAATTGTGTGTGGAGGCGATAGAGAATTCTACCATCTAAGGGAAAATACGATAACTTCATACTGTTTTTTTGAAGGTGCTGCGACAAATCACCCACATTTGGAGACTAAAAACAATTGAAGCTGATTCTTTTATGGGGGAGTCCTGAAGTTTGATATCAGCTTCACTGATAGCAGGGTTGTTGGCAGGGCTGAACCCCCTCTATAAACCGGGGGGAAATGTCCCCAGACTTTTTCATCTTCTGACATCTCTTGGCTTGTCTGTATTACACCACTCACTGACTTGCGATCACAGTTCCCTTCTCTTTTCTGTCACTGAACCTCCCTCTAGGTATCCTTATTAAGAAACCCACATGATCCAGGATCAACTCCAAGAAGTGGGGAGAAGATAGGGTTTTTAAGAAGGTGTGAAGGGTTTAGTTTACAATCCCACCTTAATAAAATAAGAACTTGGGATATATATATATATATATATATATATATATGTATATATATATATTAGGAGTACTACTATTTATTCAGTCACTGATTAGCTGATTGAATTGGGCATGAAGTCCACCTTAATTTTTTTCTTTTTATATTTATTTATTGAATCACTGTGGGAAAAGTTACTAAGCTTTCAGGTTTAAGTCTCAGTCATACAATGATCAAACACCTTTCCCTTCACCAGTACTCATTTTTCACCACCAAGAACCCCAGTATACCCCCCTCCCACCCCTCCAAATGCCTGAGAGGCAGATGATTTCTACTTAACTCTTCTCTACATTGATTACATTCGTTATTTCGACCAAAGATACACCATTATTGTTTAGAATTTCCCCCCCAACAATCAGAATTGCTGAAAAGGCATTGTGAAATATTTTGTTTTCTATAGCTGGTTATGAGAATCATATAATGTCACATGGCCACGATTTTGGATTTCTGCAAAGAGCCAGATAATTATGAGATTGGTTTCTGTGTGTCTGGTGTTATGGCTGTGCCGGAGAGCCACTCGTGGGGGGGTAACTTGTGTCTTCGGTAGGGCGTGAAGGACGTGCCCGTACCGCCACTTGGGGTATATTTTATACATATTTTCCTTAAGGGTCTTAGAAAGCAAGTCAATCATGCAAGTACAAAGAGATAAAACTTCTAAATATAATAACCTTAGTGCATGGATTTCTGTGAAGACAAGGCAAGCAAAACCTAACAAGTATATTGGAAAGGGGTCCTCTAAAACAGAGGAAAAGAGTATTATTTTATAGACTTCAAATGGTGAATATATTTTGGAGACAAATAAGACAAAATACTTAAGGAATTAGCTGCATCATGTGAAATTAATTAAAGCATATGAACATCAATCTCAGTAGCACAAATGGATAAATTTCTGCTACTTATTGATGTTATAAATCTCTACACTCTAGAGCTTAAAAAGTACAGTGAATGTACAATCTTAAATATCTTTCTTTTCTAAAAGAATAACTTTCAATTTCAAACAAGGTACAAGATTACTGAATACAAAGACACTTTCAAAATCACTAGCAACTTAAACATTGACTTGTATTGGCCATTGATTGACACGTTAAAGTAACAAATCCCAGGCTGAAAAGCATGGCAGACCAGGTATTAAATATCAATTTACAGAATCAGTTAAAAAATTTGATGTTTTCTAGTTGAGCAAGTAATTAAGTATGAACACAAACAAAGGTTATTATTTAATCACAGTCAGTAGCAGTCAGACATATTAATCCAATCAACTGAAAACAATGTTTTATTGTTTCTGACTGCACCTTGGCAAAATTCCCATCTCCAGATAGACATGATTTTCAGATTTCTCAAGATACCGCCATTGGTGTATCTGTCAGTTTAAAGATTTAACATTTAAGAAACACAGTTGAAAAAGAAAAGGGAATAGAATGTAGACAGCAGGTTAAATGGATAAACAGTCACCACTGCAATTTATGGTTGGAGCGATAGCACAGAGGGTAGGGCATTTGCCTTGCACGCGACTGACCTGGGTTCGATTCTGCCGTCCCTCTAGGAGAGTCCGGCAAGCTACCAAGAGTACCTGCCCGCACGGTGGAGCCTGGCAAGCTCCCCGTGGCATATTCGATATGCCAAAAATAGTAACAATAAGTCTCACCATGGAGATGTTACTGGTGCCCACTTGAGCAAATCGATGAACAACGGGATGACAGTGCTACAGTGCTACAGATTGCTAACCAAAAGAGAATGAAGGAAAAGCACAGATTTCTATGAACCTGTACTGAGTTTCATAGTGTCCCTTTGGATTCCAAGTGTACCAAGAAACACACCATGTGATATGACTTGAGAAATAGGTCCTTTTATGTATGATTTTTGAGGATGTTTTTGGATTAAATCCTGTTGTCTTCATGAAATGGTCATAGAAACAGGGAAGAAGCCAAGTGAAGGCTAAGAGGGATGTGGGAGTGAGGCAGTTCCAAGTCAAGGCGTGCCCGAGGTTCCTGTCAAACCCCGGTGCTGGAAGAGAGGAAGAAAATTGCTTCTAGGGACCTACCAGAGGAACCAGTTCTTCTGATTCTAGAATCTGGTAAGAGTACAGTTCTATTGCGTTATGATAACCCAAGAAAACGATGGTGGGACTCTTCTTGCCACTCTGATACATTTTGCTCATGGTCAATTGTGACATTAGGATTCTCTGAAAGTATTCCCTCTGGTTTTGATGTAGGCAGGTAGAAAGGGAAAGGCCCTTGACAATGAAACTGGATTAACAAAGTTTCATGGAAGAATTCTAGGACTGACCCTCCTTGTGGATACAGAAAACAAAGACCTGATAAGACCATCTGTAGACCCTGAGGATATAGGCCTCTTCCCCAGGAAGTTCCTCTTTTTGGACCTCCCTTTTAATCCAATTAATTTGAGTGATTCAGCCCAAAGAAGACCATCACCACTCTCAACTTCCCTGGTAACCTCCTTAGCAACGGGACTTTTACCTAGGAAGAAGCACCACGTGGGGGAAGGTTGGAGAAATCCTATAAAGGCTACTTTGAACAAAGGAAGGGTGCACATATACTGCCTGAGCTCATGTGTGCTTGTGCCCACATGGCCGAGCACATGTGGACTGAGCACATGTGTCGCCTGCATCTCCCCTCTTGAGATGTGTACTTTCATGCTTTCGTGTCTAATGCGAGGATGTGTGTAGGGGCTCTCTCCGCCCTTGGAGAAGCCCGTGTTCTCTCTTGAGTACGTTACTCTCTCTCACTCTCTCCCCCTCCACACCTTAAAAATCCTCCAAATAAAATCTATTTGTTTCACTGCTTGTCTACTCCTGAAATTCCTTTCTGCGAGGCGAGACAAGAACCCAGTAACCCTGGGTCCCGGGTGGTAGAGGCGGTTGGGGAGAAAGTGACCGTCTTTTTCCTCCCCACTTCAAATAAATAACCCGTGGGGCCCACCAACATCAGTTTGAGTGCTCTGGGAACTTTTGAAATATCTGATGTCTGGACTTACTGCACTGCATTAAGTTTTGTCTGTTATTTCTCCTACAATGGCTTACAAACTTTAAGGGCAGGCTGGAGTTTTTTTCTCATCCTAACAGTTAACAGGCAAAGCATGGAAAGATTATGTAGCTAGTACTCTCTGGGTTTAACAATATTGTATCAAGCATATTATTCAAGCATAGATGGAAGGAAACTAACATTTAGAGAAGTTAATCATACTTTATTGCACAAGGCGAATTACTTACAAAGCTATGTCGTCAACACAGATCTGATTCCAAATCATCTTATGCCATTTGAACTAATGAATTCCTGCTCACCTGCTATAAGTAACTCATTTGCAAGAGTTAGGGGGGAAAAATGGTGTAAATCTGAAAAGTAGTACTTGAATGTAACAATGCCAATGTTATCGTAATCACATCTTGTATTTGCAGGCACTTTGAAATTCATACACATTTTAACATTTACTATATATTTAATAGTCAGTCTGAACATAGGAATTTCAAATCCTGCTAATTAATGAAGGTTAAATCATGTGTTCATGATTATTTATGTAGTATGTCTTAGAACTCAAACCTGTATGTCTGTCTCCAGATATAAATTCATTCAATGGATCAAAACTGAGATATAGATCACTATGAATTTTCAGTCTAATTTAGAAACTTATGAAACTTATTTTTTCTTTTTGTTACATGACTTCCATAATATATTAAACATATTCATATACTGTATCTATGTACATATTTATTATCATATACACAATGGGTGTAGGATAACATTGGTTTGTCTTTTCTGCCATGCTGCAGGGAGCTTAGGTTTATTGGGTTACTCCCATCACAGTGCTCCCAGTCCTCTCTGTTTATTTGTAACTTCTTTCTTTGTGCTCTGTTGACTTGTAAATATTGTTTTTCTCTTCTCCTTAAGTTCTTTGCATAGTTTATTCAGAGCAATGTCCTTTTTGTATGGGCACAGGAAGACAGTAAATAAGATGCTTTTGTAATGTGGGAGTCAATTGACACTAAATGATATCTTCCTCCTGAGCATCTGTTCTCTCAACCTAAATCTCAGCTGCCCTTACTTCCTAGCACACGCAAAAGCAGGGTCCTGATGAGGGACTAGATGGACCCTGGGCAAGCAGTGAGCTATGTGCCACCCTGGCATCGAGATGGGTCTGGCCAAAGTGCCTAATGCTTAACTATAAGTTAAGAGCTTGGTCATGGACAAATGCTGTCATGATCCAAAAAGTAATTACTTGATTCAGGCCCTGTTAGTGTTATGATTGATTAATCTGGCCTGAGCACTGTAGTCTGAGTCTGTAGCAAGATTTTCCCAGGAAGCACCAAATAAAGGGTGTTGGGAGGATCCTCCCAGGATGGGAGAAGCATGCTGAAAGTAGACTATAGACCAAACATGATTGCCACTCAATGCCTCTTTTGCAAACCACAACACCCAAAATGAGAGAGAACAAGAGGGAATATCCTGCCACAGAGGCAGGGTGGGATGGGGATATGGGGGGTTGGAGGGGTACTTGGACCTGTGGTGGTGGAAAATGGGCACTGGTGGAGGGATGGGTGTTTGATCATTGTACAAATGAAATCCAAGCACAAAAATCTGTAAATCTACAACTGTACTTCATGGTGTTTCACTAACAAAACTTTAAAAGAAAAAAAAATGTAAATGATGGAGAATAGGCACTGGTGGAGGGATGGGTACTGAGTTATTGTATAACTGAAACCCAAGCACAAAAATTTGTAAGTCTACAACTGTACCTCATGGTGTTTCACTAGTAAAACAAACAAACAAACAAAAAACAGCAGTCCCTCAGATAGAGAAGGGAGCACCAAATAAAGGGTGTTGGGAGAAGCATGCTGAATGTAGACTATAGACCAAACATGATTGCCACTCAATGCCTCTCTTGCAAACCACAGAACCCAAAAGGAGAGAGAGAGAGAGAACAAAAGGGAATGCCCTGACACAGAGGCAGGATGGGATGGGGGGGATGGGGGGGATGGGGGTAGAAGGGACACTAGGACCCGTGGTGGTGGAGGATGGGCGCTGGTGGAGGGATGGGTACTTGATCATTGTATAACTGAAACCCAAGCACAAAAATTTGTTAAGTCTACAACTGTACCTCATGGTGTTTCACTAATAAAAATTAAAAAAAAAAAAAGATGTTCCCAGGAGAGCTGCCCAACAAGCCTCAATGTATCTAATATTTCGATGTTAATGATGTTAATTAAGATGTTAGGAGGAGAAGAATACCCCCTCATAGTGTTTCTGCCCTTAAGCCTGATGGGCAGTCAGGAAGGGCTTTCTTATGTAGATTTTGCTACCAGACTGGGTGTAGTGTGGGCCCAGAGGGCAAGGTGGAGAGACAAGTTGGGGTGGAGAGAGGAGTAAGGGAGAGGCAGAATCCAGAGAGCTGGGTTGGAGGAATGAGTAGCTAGGAAGGAACAGTGTGTGAGATGGAAGAGATAAAGGAATGGAATAACTGGCAACTGATGAGTCAACCGGCTTGGCCCTCATTTCCTCCACCGTCTACCCCATGGCCTGGGCTGCCCCGGCTGGGCGAGCAGCCCGAGGACCACCCAACCTGGGCAGAGAAGGGGAGAGCCATCAGGACTTCCCCTTAGCTGCTCAGAGATTTTATACAATAGGAACCGAGAGCTTCTAATTTTTTCATACTTTTCATGATTGACAAGGACTAGTAATTTCATCATCACTGTTACAGAGTCATTCTACTTTAGACGTACAAAATGATATTCACTGATTGTTCACTTTTTGGAAAAGTATGGATCCATGCATACTCAACCACATCAACCAGATCAAGAACTGTTCATTTTTTCACTAGTAGTGTCTAAGATTTGCAGTTTTGCTACACGAAGATGTCATAAGTACTGATGAATAAAGTCAAGCCACTTCAATAAATATCCATGATCCATTAATATGCCAACAACCCTCTAGAACTTATCATCATGATTTGTCTATTTTAAAGTCATACGTCACAAAAATTTTACCCCAATAGCAATATCCTAGTAGCTATTTTTGTTGTTTGTTTTTGGGTCACACCTGGCTGTGCTCAGCGCTTACTTCTGGTTCTTTGCTCTGTGATTATTCCTGATGGGCTCCGAGAACCATGATCAAATCTGGCCAGCCTTATGGAAGGTAAGCACCGTATCTGCTGTACTATCTCTCTGCCTCTGGAAACTCTTACTATCTAGTTATAATATGGTTTTTTAATGAATGCCGTTATTTAAAAGTCACTGTTCTAGATATTTCATTGCCGAGGGTTATTATTAACTTACATGTTGAAAATATCAAGGTCAGATGTAAAATTAATTTTGTAAAAGATCTGATGGGGTGACCAATGGAATCAGAAAAAGCCTCCCATTTCAACTCCTGTCCCTCTGTTCTTTGCAAAGCAGCTGAAGGAATGCATGAGGATAAGTTCAACAATTGATGTTCTACAGCCTGGTGAATAACCAGATAGAGTGTGAATGATGACCTCAACAACTCATAAAAGGCGAAACTGTGATATGTCAGTATTTCTTCATTATATTTTATATTATTATATAATGGGCTGGAGCAACAGCACAGTAGGTAGGTCGTTTGCCTTTGCACGCAGCCAACCTGGGTTTGATTCCTCCATCCCTCTCGGAGAGCCCAGCAAGCTACTGAGAGTATTCCGCCCACCTGGCAATGCCTGGCAAGTTCCCCGTGATGTATTTGATATGCCAAAAACAGTAACAACAAGTCTCACAATGGAGATGTTACTGGGCCCATTTGAGCAAATCGATGAACAATGGGAGAACAGTGCTACAGTGCTATTATTATATAATAATGAAATATATAATATACAATTATATAATAATAAAAGGTAAAGGCCCTCCCGTTGATCGTCGATTTACTCGAGCGGGCCCAGTAACGTCTCCATTGGAGACTTTTGTTGTTACTGTGTCTGGCATATCGAATACTCTCGGTAGCTTGCCGGGCTCTTACTATATTATTATTGTTTAATTGCAACATTCAACATATGGGTAGCACTGTAGCACCGTCGTCCCATTTTTCATGGATTTGCTTGAGCAGGCACCAGTAACGTCTCTGTTCGTCCCTGTTGCATGCTAGTGTAGCCCAACAGTGTCTGCTCTCTCCAGGAACATGAAGTGAGACTTGTTACTGCTTTTGGTATACAAATACACCACGGGTAGCTTGCCAGGCTCTGTCTTGTGGGTGGGATACTCTAGTCAGCTTGCTAGGCTCTCCAAGAGGGACAAAGGAATCGAACCCAGGTCAGCTGCATGCAAGACCAATGTCCTAACCACTGTGCTATCACTCCAGTCCAACATACGGGTAAATTAATGAAATTAAATCTAAAGAAGGGGTACTTTTTCTTTGTACATTTGATTCAAAATATAGATACTTTGAGTACCAGGAGGTTTACTCCATGGCTTGGAGGCCAGCCACACATGCTGGGGGAAAAGGAAGCTCAGATAGAGAAAGGATCACCAAATAAAGGGTGTTGGGAGGATCCTCCCAGGATGGGAGATGCATGCTGAAAGTAGACTATAGACCGAACATGATTGCCACTCAATTCCTCTTTGGCAAACCACAGCACCCAAAAGGAGAGAGAGAACAAAAGGGAGTGTCCTGCCACAGAGGCAGGGTGGGATGTGGGGACGAGGGGGGTGGGAGGGATACTGGGATCAGTGGTGGTGGAAAATGGGCACTGGTAGAGGGATGGGTACTCGATCAGTGTATAACTGAAACCCAAGCACAAAAATTTGTGAGTCTGCAACTGTACCTTATAGTGTTTCTCTAATAAAAATTTTAAAATAAATAAATAAATATAAAAAATATATAGAGAGATACTCTGAAACAGTCTTGATATGTCTCATCAATTTCTAGGAATATGACGAAATATACCTGGAAGTTAAGAGAACACCGTCACTCTGTGGCAAAGGGCCGCCTTATATCCCATCTTGTTTGTGTTAAATCACTATAAAGGGACCCAAGAGAGAGTACAGTAAGGTGTTTGCCTTGCATGCAGCCATCCTCGGTTTTCTCCCAGGTTCAAAATGTGGTCCCCTGAGCTCTGACAAAAGTGATCCTTGTGGACAAGCTAGGAGTAAGCCCTGGGCACTGCCAGGTGTGGCCCCAAAGTCCCCCACAAACAAATAAAAAAACCTGACACTAGTGAAAAAAAAAACAAACAAAGACTAAACAAATTAATGCAACGATTTCTGTGCTCTTGGACTGGAGGAACTGTTATAGTTAATGTCTCTGTCTCACGCAAAGCAATCTACAAATGCAATACAAACCCTCTCAAAACTCCAAAGGCATTTTTAACAGGAAAAAAAAAATCCTACAGTTTACACGGCACCACCAAAGACAACTCCCCAGCACCAACAGCACCAAAACAATCTTGAGACAGAATAAGAACTGGGAAATCATATCTTCTGGTTTCAAACTGTATTACAAAGTTATAGTAATAAAAACAGTATGGAACTGTCACAAAACAGATACATTATTGAATGAAATATAGAATAGACTAGAAAAAAGTAGTTAATGATTTAGGGCAAAAGAACCATATTATGTTATAAACCTTTTTGATGTCTGGGTTTTTAAAAAGCTACTAGGACAAATCTTGAATATATTTTTATTATGCCTTATGGTTTCTGTGGGCCCAGCCTTTGGTAAGGGCTCAGGAGGGTGACTTAGAATTTCTACTGTTGCAATGAAACAATAGCCAGTGCTGGAAAAGTTAGCTGGCTGAAGTCAAAGAGCTCAGCTGGACACCACTCACAACTTCTCTGTGTGCTCACTCTGTTGGTTGATTTGTGCTTCCTTGGTGGGTAGGTCTTCAGAGTAGGTCACTGTTATTTGTTGGGTTCCCAAAGAAGTAGACTGAGATTGTAATAGTGTTCAGGATTGAGTGCTGAAGTCATAGTACAGCACGTAGGGCATTTGCCTTGCATGTGGCTGACCCGGGTTCGATTCCCAGCACCCCATATGGTCCTCTGAGCACCGCCAGGACTAATTCCTTAGTGCAAAGCCAGGAGTAACTCCTGTGCATTGCCAGGTATGACCCAAAAAGCCAAAAAAAAAATAGTGTTCAGGATATTTATTGGAGAGTGATAATGGGACAAATATTGTGAGGACATTAAGTCCTTGTTCTTAGGGTTTACTAAGCTGCTGTTGCGAGTTGAACCTTCTTTGTTAATATTTTTGTTAGTGGGGCTTAGTTGGCATCTACATTACATTCCCATCCAATTTGGTGTGCTACTACAGGGAGTATTATGGAGTTTGGAGATATCACTCAAAAAAATCCAGGATATTTAATTGGGAAGTGATCTTTACATGGTGGTGGAGTGGATTGTGGGTGTGGCTCGTGGGGCTTCTGGATGTACAGGGAGTGGGGTGTGAGTGTTAGCCCTCCCCAACTCTGAGAATACCTGGAATTTTCAGGAAAAAATCCTGATATACCTGAAATTTTTGAGTTTGTCATCTCTGTGGAGCTCAGTTGGGAGGTGGCAGTCTTTGGCCAGGCGCATGGTGGCAGCTGCTGGGGTGTGAGTTCAGCTTCCGGGGTCTTGTCAGGGGAGGGACTTGGCCAGACCCCCTCCCAGGATCGCCCTGGAGGTCTCAGCCAGCGACCTGTGTATCCGGGAAATTTTTGAGGCTAGTTGATTTCTTTGAGAAATCTGGAGCAGAACTGGTAGGTGAGCTTATGTGTTGGCAGAGGTGGAAAATGGGTGTGGCTCCTGAACATATTTTTGATGACACTCTCTTTTCTGTTGGGTCTGCATCTGGAAAGGAATCTAGCAGTGTTTTAATTTATAATACATATCTGAAGAGTTTTTGAAAATGGTTAGGTCCATTTACACCCCCAGAAGGAATGAATAACAACTTGAGTTGTTTACTATTCTTGCTGGGCTGGAGCATAGCATAGCGGGTAGGGCGCTTGCCTTGCATGCAGCTGACTAGGGCCGACCCCGGTTCAATTCCTCTGCCCTTCTCGGAGAGCCTGACAAGCTACCGAAAGTATCTCACCTGCACAGCAAAGCCTGGCAAGCTACCTGTGACGTATTCGGTATACCAAAAACAGTAACAACAAGTCTCACAATTTGTTTTGAGACGTTACTGGTGCCCGCTTGAGCAAAATTGATGAACAACAGGAGGACAGTGACAGTGACTATTCTTGCCAAGATCTGGTGATGTGCATGTTTAATTTTAGACATTCTTGTATATGTGCGAACTGATAGTACAGCAGGTAGGGCATTTGCCTTGCACACAGCTGACCCAGGTTCAATTTCTCCGTCCCTCTTGGAAAGCCCGGCAAGCTACCAAGAGCACCAAGAGTATCCTGCCTGCATGGCAGAGCCCGGCAAGCTCCCCGTGGCGTATTCAATATGCCAAAAACAGTAACAAAAAGTCTCACAATGGAGATGTTAATGGTGCCCGCTTGAGCAAATTGATGAACAATGGGAGGACAGTGATATATATATATATGTATATCATCTATATATATATATATATCTATATATATCATGGTGTTGCACTTTGCTTTTAATTTGCACTTTCCAGTAAAGTCATGAAGCTGAAAACCCTAATATGTATTGTTAGTGGTCACTTGTTTATCCTTCTAAGAAGTTGCTGCTAAAGTGTTTTCATAAATTTTCTATTAAATTGACTATATCTTTCATGGTAATTTAGAGTTATACATATACTGAATAAATTCTTTATCTGATATTCCTATAACAAATACCTGTCCTGTTCCATGAGGGCTTTTAGCTCTTTTGATGACATCTTTTGCTGGAAAATATTTGTACTCTTCACGTAATTTAGTACATCAAATTTTCCTTTATGCCCTTTACTTTTACGTGTTTTTTGATTTTGGGGGATGGGAGGCACACCCAGCAGTACTCATGAATTACTCTTGGCTCTGCACTCAGGGATCACTCCTGGTGGGGCTCGAGGTACCAAATAAGAAATTAGGGATCGAACCTAGATTGATGGCATGCAATCAAGAGCCCTACCCACTCTTAAAACATGCAGTTTTGTGCAAGTTTTAAAAGTGGTTACAGACTTCCAGGCTATTGAAAACTCCTAATGCTCCATTTTAAAAAAAAAAATTGGATGGTGCCAAATCAATTGGAATTTGATTTTTAAGTATGGTATAACAATAAGGAGCTCACTGTTTCTTATTCCTGAATTTAAATCCAATAGACTCATTGAAAGTTATTTAAAAAATCATCTTTTTCTACTCAAGTATGATGCTACCTTTGTCAGATTTCATATTATCCATGGTATCACTGGCCGTCTGTTAAATTATTGTTAAACTGTCTTAATGCCGATTTACAATAACTTGATATCTGCTCACATATGTTTTCCTTCTTTGGCTAGGCACTGCCTTACAATCTTCACAAATAACTTGGAATCAGTGTCCATTTTCATTAAGGTGACCTACAGATTGATTAATTTCCCCCTTCCCTTCCCGTTGCTGCTACCGTCGCAATGATTGGGGTCACACAAAGTTGGCTGCACACTTGATTGAGGCGCTCAGCGGGGCTTCGGATACCTTGATGTGATGCTTACACATGGTCACCAGGGGTCACATTCATTTAGTATCATGACTGTGAATATTTCGACTGTACTGCTCACCTAGAGTGGCTGTGTGGCCGCTCGCATACTGTGTAGGGTGCGCTCCTGGCCATAGTTCTGATCCATCTTCACTTCTGCGTTTTCTTGGGTTTGCACACTTTTGCTTCAGTACTCACTCTCCCGACTGTATGCCAGACATATACACTATGGTATCACTTTTGTTTCTGTTGTGGGAGGTGGTGTAGGGGAGTCCCAGAGGGCACTGCTGCTTGAACGTCACTTGGCAAATGTGGTGGGACTCCTGGACTGAATGCAAGGTCTTATGCATTGTGTAGATGTGTATGATGTCAAGGCAACCTTGTTTTTTTCCACCAATGAATAATACCCAAGTCTACTGGTTGAGTTTTTATTGAATCCATTTATAATTATAGGAGAACTGTCATTTAGCTCTTCTGATTCTTGAGCATGATGTACAACTGCACCCAGCTGATTCTCTCGACAACAGTTTTATTTTAGTGCAGAGACCTCGTATACTTCTATTATGTTTGTTCTTAGATCCCTAAGAGCTTTGATGTTATTGCAAACAGTAACATTCTTAAATTTCTTATTTAGGTGGGAGTCTGTGATCTCAATTTCATTCTAAAATAATAGAAAAGACTTGACATATTCCTTACAGTGCCAGAGAAAATAACTAGAGATGACAGAACCATATTTTGTATGTATGTTCTAAGGAAGAGCCTTGATAGGTACATAAAACACATTTTTTTTTTTTGGAGTCAGTATGATCTTTGTTTCATTTCTAGCTTCTCCAGTATAGAAAGTTAGTCATTCTCGAGCCTTAATTTTTTTCCTTTTAGCATAGGAAAATTTTGTTTACTAGACATGTACGTGTCTAGAAATATTTATCTAGAACTATAGACATGTAACAAAGAGCAACTGGTTGTAATTCAGATGACATGTAATTCAGGTGATGGGATGGAACTTTTAATACACTGTCATATTCTTTCTGGTTCTTTTTTTGGGGGGGTTACCTCCTGAACAAAATATAAAAATGTATTATTCAGAAAAACATAATATTATAAATTTATAGTAATTCTAGGTAAAACATCATAATCACGATGATATATTTTATAACTTGACCTATTCCCTAAAATATTTTTTTTTTGCTTTTTGGGTCACACCCAGCGATGCACAGGGGTTACTCCTGGTTCATGCACTCAGGAATTACTCCTGGCCGTGCTTGGGGGACCATATGGGATGCTGGGAATTGATCCCGGGTCGGCTGCATGCAAGGCAAACGCCCTACCTGCTGTGCTATCACTCCAGCTCCTCCCTAAAATATTTTAAGCAGCTAATGATCAAGTTCACATGAACACCAGGGCAATTTGGAATAAAATCTGAAAGAGAAAGCCATATTACTAAAGGTGAAATAGGGAGAAACTTTCAAGAATTTAAGGTAAAATGGAATGCAATTGATCTTTAAATAGAGTTCCAGCATTTCTAGCAGTCAAGAACAAAAGAGGTCATCGCTAGACAGTAATTCCTGGACAAACATAACCATTTTCTAGGGACAGTTATAAATGGGACATATGTGCATATAACAGATAATGTGTTTAATGCTAGTTTCACAGACAACCCTGGAATGTTCTTTACATTTTGTATCTACCCTAGAGGAATGCCAAGACAGAGGTTTTACCTTGTAAATCAATGAGAGTACATTTCAGGAAAGCTAAATTCTAATGCAGTCGATACAAACTCAATGCAAACTATTCTGATATTTAATTTTCTTTGGGTATAAATAATTAATTAAGTCATACTCACAGAATTTAAAACAAATTAAAGGAATCCTTTCAAAGTCCTTATATGTAGCTCCCAAACATCAACAATATCAACTGTAATGTTGGCAGAACACAATGGAAGTCAATCCAAGGAGATTTCTGGAAGGGTCCCTGATTGAACACATTCTGAGTACTGTCTGGCCTAATATCCTTAGGCTTAAGAGACAAAGGACATAGGTGATAAGAACTCAGTCATAAATAGCAAAGCCCTCCAAGCTACAGTCATTATAGCAAGCATTCATTGCCAACTCCTACACAGATGAATCTCCCATCTCTGTCCATCCATAATGTTCCAGGTGAACTACATTCACTTTCATGTTTCCAGTGTTGGGTGTTATCCTCTGGCCATCCCACCAGCAACTCACATTTAACTTCCACACAACCAAGCTCTTTCTCAAAGCCGATCTTATATCTTCCTGATTTCCACTCAAGCTAAAAATACCTCCCACCACCCCTGGTTTTGTTAACTCTTATCTGAAAGATTTTTGTCACTGCTTCCAATTCCATACAGTGGCATACCAATTCAGGGTGGGAGAAGCAGCGGAAACAACCGGCCTTGGATGTGAGATATAGAGGGGCATTGTCTAAGGGAATTTAATGACAATAATAAAAGTGACTGAAAACTGGTCAGTGTTTTATGATCAGCACATCTTAGCAATTCTGAGCTATGCCTCGCTCCCAGCACATAACACTTTGTCCATGCTGCTGCCTCCATGCTCTTGGGCTTGAATTAGTGTAGGTTGTATCATTTATCCTCTGGAATAGCTTTTTCTATGTCACAGGGTCAGGTTTTCATTGTCTTAAGGTTGTTTTGTTTGGTATCATTTCATTTTTTTATTCCAAAATGCCAGGTTAAAAACAAGTAACAAAGAACATACTGAGTTTTTCATTCCTCAACTCACAATGCTTTAATGGCTTCTTTAGGGACCAACAGAATAGGTCCCTAACATTTATTTTCTATTTTCCAATACCATTCTCTCCAAGCACAGTCCGAAAGGACACAGGCATCTAAGCTTTGCTGCTCTGCTTTTTTTGTACTTTTTCCATCATATCTCTGTCAACATACTACTCATTTCTCTTAAAAAACCAACTGAGTGTTACTTCCTGCATGAATAACTCCCGTATATGTCAACTGTAAGAAAACTATCTTCTCTGAGTTTGCCTTTCACTTTATCTGTTTTTTTTTAAATGTAATTTCATTCCATACTTTACATACCACTTTTTTTCTTAGTTCTTCCAAAAGACTGCACATTTCAGCCACCCCAGCATACACTTCACATTCATTAGAAAGTTCTAGTTATTATCATTCATAGCTCCTTGAAGATAGGGTCAGATATCTTTTATATCATCTCTTAGCACCTATCCTCTTTTTTTTTTTTTTTGCTTTTTTGGGTCACACCTGGTAATGCACAGGGGTTCCTCCTGGCTCTGCACTCAGGAATTACCCCTGGAGATGCTCAGGGGACCATATGGGAAGCTGGGAATCGAACCCAGGTTGGCCGCGTGCAAGGCAAATGCCCTACCCGCTGTGCTATTACTCCAGCCCCACCTATCCTCATTTTTAATATAAACTGCAAACTTAATAAACAACTCTTGAAATAAAGGAATATTAAGCTACAATTCTGTTCTTATTCTTCCCTCCAGTCATAAATTTGAAGAAAAGATCTATCCTTGAATGTAACTGATTACTTGATTGCATTTGCTTCTATCAAAGCCACATGTTCTCTGAGAAGAATTAACAAAGAAATTTTATTTACAATAGGATTCAAGACAACCATATACCTAGAAATAAGTTTAATAAAGAAGGTGAAAGACCTTTTCTGTTATACAAGGAAAACTACCTCTTACTGTTAAAACCACCAAAACAAGACATTAAGAGATAGAAAATCTTTCCATCTATATAGATGGAGAAATTAATATAATTTGGGTGTGGGCGGGGTTCGGCCACATTCAGCAGTGCTTATGCTTATTGATTACTCCTGGCTCTGTACTCAGGGATCACTCCAGAAGGTGCTTGGGGGAACCATATGGGGTGCTGGGAATCAAATCTGGGTCAGCCATGAGCAAAGCAAGCACCTAACCCACTGTACTATCTCACCAGCTCCAAAATTGATAATTTTTAAAATATCTATTCTACCAAAAGAAATATGCGGATGTGATAAATCCTAATTAAAACTTTAATAATAAATTTGAAGGAATTACAACAAAAATAGTAATGTCTACACAAAATCATAAAAGGCCTTCTGTACCCTCAACATCCTGATGAAAAATAAGAAAATTAGACACAACATGTAATTTGCATTCAAACTATCTGGCAAAACAGCAATTAGAAAAACTATATCGTACCAGAGCAAAAAATAAACACATACAATGGACTAAAATCGAAATCCTAGGATATTTATCAATTTTTAATTAATTACAAAGGATCTAGACCACAGAATAAAAAAATGAGAGTCCCTTTAATAAATCATATTGGAAGATTTGATATCTATATCCAATAGAAACTGGACTACTCTCTAACTTCATATTCAAAAACGCTTTAAGTTTATTAAGTTCTAGATATAACACCTGAAACCATTAGAAATCCAGAAGATAACATATGTAAAATTTTCCATGACCTTAGATGTTTTAGGAGACAACCAATGTCAACAGCAAGGGAAGAGAAATGAAAGTCAAAAAATAATTGGGACCACATTAAATTGAAAAGTTTTTAATATTATCTATAATTTATCCATTTATCTAGCTTTGTCAGCAAATATATGTATGCATATATACATATGCATATATGTACATGTGTGTAAATATGTATATGTATATATTTAGTTAAAAGAAAATGGAATGAAAGAAGATATTTGCATGTCATACAGCCGATAAGGGGTTAATATTAAAATATATACAGAACTCATATAACAATAGCATAAATATGTAACCTAATCAAAAAGCCAGATGAGATCTGAATAGGCACTGTTCTCAAAGATGACACACAGATGGTCGATAGTCATATGGAAGAAATGTTATCCTCACTATTATCAAGGAAATGCAAATCAACACCACAATGAGGTACCATCTCACACCCCCTGAGAATGGAAAAGCAAAATTATCAATTGTTGGAGAAGACAAAGAGAAAAAGAAAATTTCGACTTCTGAATGGTGGGAACATTGGTTGATTTAAATATTCTGGAAATGCTATGGAGTTTTCTTAAGATTTTGAAGAAAAGGGTTGGATCAAAAGTTAAGTGAATAGGTGCAGGTCCTGAATGTAGCTGGCTTGAGTTTGATCCCAGGAACTGCATCTGGTTCCCTAAGCACTACCAGGCTTGGGCCCTTGCACAGAGCCAGGAGTAAGCCCTGAGCACAGCTGGGTGTGATTCAAAAATAAAACAATCAAAAAGCTGAAGAGAGAGGTTTACTGTGATTCAACAACCCCATTCTTAACACAATGTTATATCCAACCCAATATTTATTACAGTTTATTACTAATAGTTTAAGTAGTGAAACATGGACAAAAGACTGAATAGAGACATGACACATTTGTATAACGGAATATCATTCTGCTATAAAAGTGATGGAATTTGACATTCCCAAAAAAATGAGAGGAGCTCAAAGGAATTATTCAAAGAAACTAAATCAGAAGGACAAAAGATAAGTTTTGAATTATTTCACTTATGTGCACAATATCAGGATATAAAATCAGTGCATTTTTCTCTATCTTCAAAGTCACTTTCTGCCATGTAAATTTAAGAACTGTAATTGTAGCTCATATTCATAGGTTTCAGCAATTAGTATGTATATTATTTTTGGAGTGACCATTGGGATATTACTCTATCACAGTACTCAAAAATGCAAAGTATGGCTACTTCATTAAACTCAGGAACCAAATAGATAAAGCAGCTCATTCTCAGTCCAAACTCAGAAATGGACTGACTTTGTTAAATGTTGTTATATTTTCCTACAGTGATATACTCATGTGTGATCTTCTTTGAGTTATTTATTCTCCAATGACTTTCTCTTGCCAAAACAAAACAAACAAAAACAAAAAAACCCCCACATGTTCTCAGTATTCACAATTAGTTTCTTTCATATTCTAAATACTTAAATAGATGTACAAACCCCCAACATTTGCCCTCAAGGCCTAATGATTTTTTCCTCTCTGAATTCTCACTACATAATATCTACTCATTCAACTCTTAATCATCTACTTTTTGCTTCATTTTAAATTACTGCACCTCTTTTTTTTAAGGACTAGATATTTCTTCCTAACCATACTGAAATATTTCTGTGAGTGAGAATCTTATGTTAATCTCCTTTTTCTCTTCTCTGGCATCATTATTCTTTGTTGGATGAATTGCTTTGTTAAAAACAGTATGATCAGCAAGAACTGTATATTAGCTATCTCTGTCTTGTTAGTAAGCTGAAGTTAATATAAATTGGGCAAAACTAATCTTTAAAATGTATCAACTATCATGGAGTATATATAATCAATTTTCTTAATATTATAAAATTATTTTAGCCCTCTATTGCCTGGGAAACATCTGATGCATTGAATAATAACCTGACATTTCATGTTATGATATTTCACATTACGTTTATTTTTTTGAACTTAATCAACTAAATTTGGAGATAATTTACGAATTAAGGTGCACAAGTTTTATTTTATTCAATTACTAATGGACATAAAACTCTAAAAAATAAAAAATAACTTGCACTTTTGGAATGTTTTCTACATGATTGACATCACATTTTTAAATTCATTTACATTTGGTAGTTAATAAAATGGTCCTTTCAGAGATGATAAAATGAGAATTTAGTGACTAGAATAAGTTGCTCAGGATTGCACAGATAGCATTTGGAAGAAAAGGATTTAGTTGTGGTCTATTTAACTATAAATTCTATGTTCAAGTCTGTAGACTGACTTTCTTCCTGATTAGAAAAAAGAACTGCTTCCATATCTCTTGGTAAATGCTTTCCTCCAACATTTCATTATGAAAATATTCAAGAATACAGACAGGATGGAAGGATTATGTAATAATTACCACAAGTCCACCTCTTCAATTCTTTAATTCTTAATATTAATCTTCATTTCTGTTACCACAGACCTATCCAGTTTTCCATTCATTGATCTGTTTCTTTTTTTGAGACATTTCAAAGTAAGTTGCAGACATCTGCACATGTCATTGCGAAAAACCATCAGCATGTTTCATTAGTCAACATTCAGGCTTATTTGTTCTGTGAATTTTAATTTGTTCAAGCGGTGTTTTGATTGAGAACACAGATTTTCAAAAAATTTCTTAGAAATATTTTTCTTGATGTGCCAACTGAAATCTCCAAACTTTCTCTACCGTATCTCTTAATGTATGTGTCTATGCTGTATGGAATGTGATGTAAAAATGCTTGTTATCATATTTCTTAAAGCAAGGCAAGCATTTTTATTACCCACCTATATCAATTCTAAGCTAGTTTGGCCCCTGTCTGAAAACGATAGCGTTCATGTTGTGACTGTCTGGTTTCTTTGATATATTTATATTGTGGGCAAAAAGGCGTGATCTTTTGATGTCTCCCATGACAGTTATAATACAAGAGCCCAGATAAGGAAAGCAATTCACGTGTCCAAAAGTCCTCCTCTCTTTCTAACAATCAAGCATTCAAGTACACATAGTCCTTTGTACCCACCCCACATTTCTGTGATAACTTGTTCGGTGTCTATTGCCAGTGAAGTCATAATTAAACTATTATTGACCTCCTCGGGTATTCTGTAAGCTATCCTGGAGTTTTGTGGTAGTGAAGTGACACGGTGATGTACATATTTTTCGTCAAGTTCCTGGGGTTTTATTTGTTTGTCTGGCCGCTACACCCATACCCAGCTGTGCTCAGGGATTACCCCTTGCTCTAGGCTCAGGGAAAATTCCTGGGAGGGCCAGGAGGCCAAATTTAGTGCTGGGGATCCATCCAGGCTCTGCTGTTTGCAAGACAAGGGCCCTACCTATTGTGCTATCTCTCCAGCCCAAAGTTTTTTTTCATTAGTGGTTCGCACAAGAACTTGTATTAATCATCATTATGAAGATATTACAGATACAGTGAGATTGACATTTATCTAAAATGCTGCCTACTGGTTGCTGGAGAATTCCTAGTAATTATTCTGTCTCGGGGTCTCTCCTCTAGCCCCATTGCTTGCCAGGTTGTATAATTTCCCTGTTATTACGCTCACTCAGTATGCAAATCCTTACTACTGAGGGTACTCCTATCTGTAGTAGCTGGATAATTCAAGGACATCCTGAGTCTCATCCATTCTCCGTCCCCAAACTTTCTCTTTGATATTCCTGACAATCTAGCAAAAGTTAGAGGGAACAAAAAATTACCCAATAGTCAATGGTTAAAGAATTTAGCAATAGTTGAAGATTCAAAAGACTCATGGGGATGTTTATTGCAAACCATAGTGACCAACAGGGGAGAGAAAGAGAGAGAGAGAAGTATCTGCCATAGAGGCAGTCTGGGGGTGAGGGGTTAGGAGGAGGGAAATGTACACTGGTACAATGGTGAATGGGCAGGTGATGGAACACTGTATGATTGAAATCCAGTCATAGGCAACTTTGTAACTGTTTATCCCACCAGTGATTTAACTAAGAAACAAAAGGGAGCCGGGGTGATAGTAGGACAGTATGGTGGGTCGGGAGTTTGCCTTGAACACAGCTGACCTGGGTTCAATCCCCGGCAACCCATATAATCCTCCAAGCACCGCCATGAATAATTCCTAAGTGCAGAAACCAGGAGTGACCCCTGAGCATTGCTGGGTGTGACCCAAAAAGCAAACAACAACAATAATAACAGCAACAACAAAAAGTCACTAGGTTAAGTTTTCAGAGGAGTTAAAAGAAAAAAAATTTCAGAGAAGTTAGAATAGAAAGTATTTTAACCTGGTAATTTGAACACTCCAAAATTTACTGATTTAGAATAGTAGCAATATTGTTCTGTAGAGAAACAACTTAAAGGTAAATCAAATTTGTAATATAATAAAAACACAACCACGTTAATAACAATAATATTTGAGCAAAACCCATAGGAGAGCTACGTTGCTTGGGTATGTTTGAACTTTGTTGGTATTAAAATCTCTAGTTTGGAAGAAGTTACCTCGACAACTGGTAGTAAATTTCTTTCCATATTCTATAAGTGCTCTAATTAAAGAGGAATAACATGTTACCCTTTAAGCCTACTTAAATTTCTAAAGTTTTCTAGAGAGGTGTTTATGCTAGGCTCTTAATATATGCATTTGTGTGTGCTGTTTGTTTTGCGTGGTAGATGAGTTCCATTCGCTTGGTAGATGGTTTAAGGCATTTCACTAAATCTTTCTGGTAAAAGTTATGGTAAGATAAAAAGGAGCAGAGACCTACAAACAATAATTTCTGCTTAAATGAAAGAGGAAGCCTCAGTTTTCCCTTGCCAGCTGCAGCTAGCAGCTAGCTGTTCCATTTTAGCTGTCTCCATTCCACATTGTAAAAATTCTAGCAAATTCTTTGGCTCTTCTGAGATTGGGAAGATAACAATTTCCCAAAAGTGATTCTACCATAAACCATATGCTCATTGAAAACTAAGAGATAACAGACACTTCTTAGGCAAAAGGTCTAATAGATATCCTAAAAGGCCCTAACCTAGCCAGAACATTCTGGAAAGTCCTGCATTCTCTGTAATATTTTCTCAACTGACAGATAACAGAAAGATGCAGTTTTCTTATTAAATTCCCCATGAAATGAGTCATACTAAATTAGGCCTATACTAAGTTCTTCCCTGACCAGGGAGTTTCTTTCTCTCCTACTTTCAATGAAATTTCTATCTCTGAGCATCTTTATTATTTAATATTTTCATCCTGGAAAATACTGAATAACCTGGGAAGTGTGGACCAATACAAAGATGCAGCGTCACGGCTCCTGCATCAATAGTTAAATAAAAGAAGGCATGCCACTCTTTCTCATATACAATATAAACAGCTTCTACTCTGCAAGCTTCATTAGCGTATTTAATCAATGGGGGAATTACTATGCATCCATTCTATTCAGTGCAGTGCTAGACTCCATGGAGGATGGCAAGGAGATGTAAAGCTGGTTATCAGCATTTCAGAGTATTGTCATCAACTAAGAGAGGTGAGATGCAACTAGAAATAAGCATATAGCATCCCATGTGTTATGAGTGGTACACAGAAGTATGGAACAAGGAGAAAATAATTGCAGGGGTTATACTTAAGAGTGTTTCACAAAAAAATCTGAACCTTGTCTTCAGAGATAAGTAGGATTTTTAGGAGAATAAGAGAAAAATCCATACTGAGAGATATAAGAATAGAAGGGTTCATAGACATATTTAGGCTAAATATGGTTAAGAACGGAGGCCTTCAATACTATAAATGTAAACACTATTGTAACCTATTACCTAAACTATAATATATGTCTTTTCTATTAAAGATCAGAGATTTGACCTAGAATCAAAAAGGGCCATCAGGCTGGGCCACATGAATGGTTCTCATTTTTGAAGGTACTGATATGACAAACTGAGCTTGCACTTTTGAAGTCGGTTTAGGTGAACCCTTTTGGGAGGTTTAGATTAAGAGAAAAATCGATTAGCTGGGAAAAAATGTGATTTTATATCCATAAGAAAGATGTGACAGAAAGAAGCCCCTATTAAGAGAAGTTGTTCTAATTAGAACAACACAACAGTACCCCCATTAACCTAACAATCCATTGGTATGCTCCAGCAATTATGGGCTGGCACATCTGTTCTTAATGTGAGAAAGACCTGCTTTGAATACTGAGTGCATGAGCACATGCACAAGCTTATATGTAAGCTTGCTACCCCGACGCACTCTGAGGTTCAAGGACATCTTATTCACCCATCCCATCTTTATAATAAGGAACAAAATTCTATTTACAGGCCTAAAGAGAATTTGGGGGATATTTTTACTTGAAAGATGAAAGCCCAGGGTATACTACTAGGTCTCCCCAAATCTTTTATTCTTTTATATGTTGATTCCCTTCCTTCCCTTGTATTCTGACATTGCTAACAACTGTTTCAAACGCAGCAAGCTAATTGCAAAATTCACTGATAGAACTGAATTTGTTGGACTTGGAGGGGGAGATACTTATATCTGAGGATCTCTTTCAAGATGGCTCATTTGTATGCCTTGGCTGACAGAGCTGGCATTCAGCTGTCAACCCAGCGGGGGCTGTCAGCAGGAACATTGGCTCTTTTCCACAAGTGTGTCTTGAAATGGGATATATGCATGACCGTACAGCACTGCAGTGTGGTTTAGGACTGAATACGGAAGTTACTCCTGAGCACCAAAATTAGCAAGCTTCACTTTTACTTCACTATTGGTCAAGCAGTCAAGAAAAAAACCCAGAAAAACCTAGATTTCATTGTTTAGTATGAAAGATAACAAAGATCTTGAAACCAACTTTCATCTACCAAAATAAATTATTTAGTAATTACGTACTACTATGAAATTTCCTTTATTCTTCATAATTTCATATTTTTAAATGGAGGCCAACATTTTTTCATGTAATGACATATAGATTTAACTATAGGTGCTCCATGTCAAGTTTAACATATGTCTTACATAGTTGGAGAGAAAGGTCTACTTCATGTGAGGTGTAAGAGATTGATTTGGTACTGATTTACATTCAATGCAATATACAACTTAATCACAAACACTCTAACTTGTTTTATACTTAAAAAATATTCAAATTTATTATTTGGTGGGGCCATACCAGCCGTGCTGAAGGGTTATTCCTGGATCTGTGCACAGGGGTAATTCCTGGTAATGTAGTAATGTTCAGAGGGTCATATGCAGAGCCAGGGATAGAGTTGGGGGCCAGTTACTTGAAAGGCAAGTGTCGTAACCCTTGTACTATCTCTTTGGTCCTTCTTCTATTACAAAATTTGTTATCTTGAATTTACATTAATATGAGTAGCTGATTAGATCACAGACATATGCTTTTCCATAAAACAAAGTTGCACATAACAATGAACTTGGAGATAATGAGATAAAAATAAAACTAATCCATTCACAAATACAAAAAAATGATCATCAAGTACCTGAGAATCAACTAAGCAAAGTAGGTGAATAAATATTCAAAATTTTAAGTCAATATTGAGAGAAATACAAAAGGACATAAGCAATGGTAAAATATTCCATGCTCACTGAAAGTAGACTATAGACCGAACATGATTGCCACTCAATGCCTCTTTTGCAAGCCACAGCACCCAAAAGGAGAGAGAGAGAATAAAAGGGAATGCCCTGACACAGGGTGGGATGGGGAGGTGGGGGGGTGGGTGGGAGGGATACTGGGATCCTTGGTGGTGGAGAATGGGCACTAGTGGAGGAATGGGTACTCGATCATTGTATAACTGAAACCCAAGCACAAAAATTTGTAAGTCTACAACTTTATCTCATGGTGTTTCACTAATAAAAATTTAAAAAAAGAAAATATACCATGCTCTTGGATTGGAAAAATTAACATAATCAATATTAACATAATTAACATGATTAAAATCTGAAGCATTATATAGACTCAATGTAATCCCTATCAAAACGCCAGGGTATTAGTCAAGGACACAGAAAAATCACTAGAAAAATTTGTATAGAGCAATGAAACTCTTGAAAAGCTGAAGAAGTTCTGGAAAATAGAAGATGGGAGGCATTGGATCCCCTAACTTTAAGCTATCATGTAAAGCTATAGTCATCCAAACCGTGTGGTATTGGAATAAAAGCAAGCTTGCAGAACAACTTTCAGAACAGAATTGACAGTCCAGAAGTAAATCCGCAGCTATATGGGCAGTTAATCAATAATAAAGAGTGTTAGGTGTACTAACTGAGCAGAGAAAGCGTCTGGAGTTAGGGAAACTGGACTGAATATCATATGCAAAAAACAAATAATTTATATTCCTGTCCTACACTGTACACAAAACCTGTATGTTATATCAGAATCCATAAAATACATACAGAAAACTTAGGTAGACCTTAGAGAGGGGTTAAGATGCTTTCCTTGCGTACAGCTAAACTGGTGCTTTTCTTTCCATGCAGGTTGGTCCATGGCACTATATATGGTACCTGAACATTACCAGAAGTTATCTCTGACCACAGATCCAGGAGTAAGTCTTGAGAATCTAAGGGTACGGCCTAAATATTTTTAAAAATGTGGAACTCCCATATGATCTAGTTATTTTACTCATTTTAATATATCCCAAGAACATAAAATCAACAATTAAAATATTTTGAACACCTAATTCACTATAACCCTATTAATAATAGGTAATTTCTAGAAAAAAACCCAAATGTCTAACAGAAGAGTAGATGATGAAGTTGTATTCTATACACACAAGAATACTATTCAGCTGTACGATAAAAATCTTACCTTTTGCTACAACTGGGATCATCCTAAAGGATATCGTGTTAAGTAACATAAGTCAAAATAACGGGCACAAATATCTAAAGACCTCACTAATATGTGGCACAAAAAGTAAATAAACAAGTGAATGGACAGTGTCCCGGGGAAAAAACTGGACTCAGACAACAGAACTTAGTTTATAAGTGGAGGTGGGAAGAAGGGGGTGGTGGGAACGAGGGGGTGGTGGGAACGAGGGGGTGGGCAGGAGAAAAGGGTAATCAAGAAGCAACCTAAGGACAATTGTGGAGGGATTTAGCACTGTGATGGTGGTGGAGAAGCAGTAACTTTGTACACCAAACACAAACACCAACACTATTATAACCATGCTACCTCAATAATAAAACTACTTTTTTTTCCTTTTTGGGTCACACCTGGTGATGCACAGGGGTTATTCCTAACTCATGCACTCAGGAATTATTCCTGGCGGTGCTCAGGGGACCATATGGGATGCTGGGAATCGAACCCAGGTCTGCCGCATGTAAGGCAAATGCCCTATCCGCTGTGCTATCACTCCAGCCCCATAAAACTACCTTTAGAAAAGCTTAACACCTATACTTCTGCTTAAATGTTACATCTAACATATCCTAGTTCCTTCAATAAAAGAGTGTTTGAAAGTGACTTTGTTTTGGTAGATTCACTTTGTCAGTCTTCCTAAGAACTTTCCTTAAGCAAATTATTTTAATAACTTCCAGATGTCTTAGTTATTTTGAAGTCCATATGCTACATTTGGATTTTTAAGTTCAAATACTGTAACTTTTGTATTTTGTAGTAGAACCTTGGTTCATGTTTATTTTGTTGTATTATAATTTATAACTATAAAATTTTAAAACAGCCCAATTCTAAAGAGAGTATCGTCGAGTCAAAGTAATCTACTGAGAATGATACAGTTTATATATAAAATATTAAGATTTTAAGTACTATTTTATTTAGGTGTTTTCTTATAAGTGACCTGGCGCTCGGGGTTTACTCCAGTCTCTGCTCAGGGATCACTTCTGACAGAACAAACAGTACCATGCATGGTGCCAGGAATCGAACCCAGGTCAGCTGCATATAAGTCAAGTGCCCGGGATGCTGTACTATCTCTGAAGTCCTAGTTTCAAAAATATAAAATCACGAGGCCAGAGCAACAGTACAGGGCAGGGCACTTACCCTGCCTGTGACCAACTCAGGTTGGATCTCCACGCCCTGCTGAGAGTGATCTCTGAGCACAGTGCCAGGAATAAGCCCTGAACACCACTGGGTTGTGGCACAGAAACAAAAAATAAAATTAAAATTTTTTTAAAACACTTCAATTTCTGGAGAGCTAGTACAGCAGCCAATATGGTTCAATCCCCACATCCCATATGGTCCCCCAAACGCCACCAGCAGTAATTCCTGAGTGCAGATCCAGGATTAACCCCTGGGCATTACTAGGTGGCCCCAAAACAAAACAAAAAATCTAAACAACAAAAAACTACTCAAATTCACTTGGTGGGAAATTTATATACAAAGGAAATTGGTAGGTAGATATTTTAGAAATACGTATTTAGACTTTTTTCTTTTTGGGTCACACTTGGCAATGCTCAGGTGTTCTGCACTAAGGAATTACTCCTGACAGTGCTCTGGGGACCATATGGGATGCTGGGGATTGAACCCAGGTCAGTTGCATGTGAGGCAAACTCCCTAACCACTGTACTATTGCTCCTGTCCCCACAATTTAGAATTTCACTAGCCATAAAATAGTATTGCTTAAAAAATTTACTCATCAACTCTGATCAAGTGCAGGATTTATCATTATTTTCTAAAGAACAATATTAAAAATTAACAGCTAATAATCCCAAACCTGATATATTAATTTCTCAGATAATGTCTTATGACCAGTAGTCAATATCATAAAAAACGACTTTATTTTATTTAACTTGTGTTCATGTCTTTGTAATGAAGCTGGGAGAGTAAATAAAAAATAAAGAGATTTTTCTCAAAAAATGATTTAATTTACTCCCAACCCAATTGAGTAAAAGTTAATTAAGTCATAATAGTGAAAAGAGAGTAAGAAAAAAAATTTCAAGACATGGTCAGAGGTATTATAGTCACTTGTCAACAAAAGGTGAAGGGAGAGAATTTAATAGAGGAATCAAAAGGCATCCTATGGTTGGACTGGATGAGAGTCAAAACAGCTGTGAAAAAGGAAATGAATACTGGCTTATGTGTTGAAATGGGCATAAGAAACTTATTCTAGCCCAAAGGCATTTATTATAGCTTAGAAGGCCAAAACAATTACATATAAATGTCCCTATTACTCAAATTCTTAGAGAACGTTACCCAAAACCACTGAAATTAGATTCAGAAAAGCTAGCAGCGGCTAGAGCAATAGCGCAGTGGGGAGGGTGTTTGCCTTGCACACGGCCAACCCAAGTTCAATTCCTCCACCCCTCTGGGAGGCCCAGCAAGCTACCTAGAGTATCTCACTTGCATGGCAGAGCCTGGCAACCTACCCGTGACGTATTCGATATGCCAAAAACAGTAACAAGTCTCATAATGGAGACGTTATTGGTGCCCGCTTGAGCAAATGGATGAACAAGGGGAGAACAGTGTTACAGTACTATAGTGCAATTCTAGAATTTGATGTTACCAGTTATTCACATCTTTATTTGGGGGCTAGGAAAATAATTTATTGTTCTAGAGGAGGTGAGTCCTTGGATTTTTGCTTCCAATGGCTCATGTAACAAGACCGTAAGAGCGTAGTAGGTTGTTTAATCTACATTTATGGGTAAAGGTTGAGATCCAAATCTGAAGTGGTCAAGTTTAGAAACTCATGAATCTTATTTATCTGCATTAAAGGTCAGAGATAAAATGAAAATATCAGTAAGCACATATGATATGTGCATCAGATATTTGAGGAAAAAGGTAAATTGGGTGATTTTTAAAGTTCTACACTAGCCTAAAAGAAATTTGTTTTAAATTTTTAGTACTGCTGATGAGAATTCACAATACAAAACATTTAGAGATCCTGAACAAAAGACTTTCATTAGCCATCCTTGCGGATGATCATATTTTATGTTGTTACGAATAAAATGAGTTCAGACTTCACATGACCTTTTACATTTGCAAAGAGCAATGCCAAGGAAAGGCCCAAGCTAGGTTAATTGCTTGAAATTCTTAATAATTGTTGAACAAGGGGTTCGGTAATTTTCTTTTGGCTCACAGATTACATAGTCAATTGGAAATAAAATCCGTTATGATTGGGTTATATTCTCTATAATCACGGAGAAAAAACTAAGCATTAAGCAAATTTGGGATGTTGGCTAGATTAAAGCATCCTGTAATTTTATGAATACCCCAATCTTCAGATTACCCTTCCACCCAAAGCAATTTTCTCTCTATTGCTTATACAAAGTCTGGTTAGAAGAATCCATGATTTACAACTCTTGGGTATGTGAGTTTTTGATAGGAAACGAACAAACCTGATGAAGAAACCCAACAGAATGAGGAATAAGTTGGACACAGGCGAAAATTCTTCTGGTGATAGTTTTTTTTTTTTTATATAAAACAAAAAGCACATCTGATTTTCTTTTAAGGCCAGGGTAAGAAGTTTTATTATTGAAATAACAAGTCATTTACACCTCCTCCTGCACTGCAACTTGGATTCACGTCTCATTGCACGTCTCCTTCTCTCTTTCTTCAACAGTCTTCTTTACTAAATCTCTCTGTTCTGTGCTACTTGTCTATACAAAGGGCGCTGGCAGGAAAAACAGTTTTCCAGTGAAACACCAACTCAAACAATTGGCCAGAGTTGATTCTTATCCCAGTCACTAGCCACAGTTTCCAAGACAATTTTCTTTTTTGCTCTTTTGCACCACCTCCAAATCTCTCCTCTCAGAGCATTATGAATCTCAATGCAGTTGAATCATGCAGGTCTGATTTAGCTCTGAACGTGTCAGTCAAAGTAAGCAAGATGTACTCTTTGGCCTTGAGTGTTCTCTGCTGCTAGGAAACCCATGTTTAATTTTTGCCAAGTGAAAAGCAATATTACTTGCAAAAGAAAAAATACTGTAGGGATACTTAAGGCTTTCAGGTTGGTTCTAGGGAAATGTACTAAAATTGTCCAAGGAAAAGGTTTTGTATATGCATGTGTGTGTATGTATGTGTGTGTAAATTTATGAGTTTTTAAATAAAACCCCCCAAAAGCTGGAAATTACTGCAACTGTTTTCACTTAAAATCTTTTCATTTCTTAGCTTCATCTAGCAAGGTGTTAACCATTAGAATAATAAATTGCTTCTTTAAATGGAGCATGTTAGGCAATCAATAAAGTTCAAATTTTTTGTCAGGGAGTAATTCAGTTAGACGTAGTTAGGGTGACTTTGTAATTAGTTGCCAAAGGACTGAACAATCTAATATTTTCTGCTCAGGAGAACCAGACACAGCCTAAAAACAACATTGTGATTATTGTATTCAATAATTTTGGAATTTGTGTCTTTAGGAAAGAAGAACAGTACACCAATTTGTTCACTTTCTTTTTCACCTTGGTATCCAATTTCACAAATTGTAGGCTTTGTTCTGTGAGGTTGGCACTTTATCTCTATCCATAGAATACCCACAGGCAGGACAAGGAGCCTTCCTTTCTCATGAGGACCGTCTATCCAGGCTTTTAGAGTGTAACTTAAAAGTATTGTTCAATGTGTTCCATCCACACTAACGTCAGCTAATCCAAGCCTCCTCTAAACAATGGTTACCTGGAACAGTGGCAGTCCCATTAAGCTGTCTGACACATCTCATCTTATTTTTTTTCCCTCCTAGATTGTTCTTATTATGAACAATTTTTGTAGTGTATAAAAAAAAGAGTGGTGAAGGAGTAAGAATTTCCGGTAGCATTTCAGATCAGGCTATCAGAGAAAAATTGAGCATCCCAATCAAGTCAGAGGTTCTCTAAACTGATTTACCACATCGCTACTCTATTATGTTTTTAACTATTTCCAAGAAACAGAAAACTAGAACTGATTTCTCTCTTGAAAGTGTTTTCAAGGAAGAAAAGCACAGTAAAGTGTAAGGCCTCTATCAGCTTCACTATCTGCTGAAAACATCATAAAAAGGGGCATTTTCTATAAAATGCTGAAACATGATGTCATCTCACAGGCTAAGGGAAGAATCAGGAGCAAGAAGCCTATGAATGTTTGCCCCAGTTGCACCAATAATCTTAGGAGAGTTATTTAATTCTGGCAATTTAGTCTTACATTTACTTTTCTGTAAAATTGTAATGATGCTTTTTATTACAGTGTTAGGCGTCAGACTTGATAAATGAGCTATACCTTCAGGTACTAAGTGTGCTTTAGTTTCTCTAAGATTCTATCTTTCTAAGAAGCTGTTTAATAAGATGAAATTTCATATTGTTTTTAAGGTGGAATGTTTTGGGGGTGTGTGGGAGACACGGGCACCTCTCAAGAAGTCACAGGAGCTCTCCCTGTGATTCTTGGCCAAGCAGTTCAATGCAAGTACCAGTGGATGCAATGCTGCTTGGCTCTGTTGTGACTGACGCTACCAGGGCATCACCCAGTGGTGCACAGGTTGTGCCCAGTGGTGTCTAGAAGATCATGTTCTGCCCTTTGAACCTAAGTCAGGTACATGGTGGGCATATGCTGTACTGTCTCCTAGGCTCTAAAGCGTTTAATGCATTTGTTTACCTGGACAGAGCTTATATTTTGTAAGAGGGTACACATTTCTAAAAAATACCTAAGGTGTTTTTTAATTTTTTTTCAACATCCCACAAATGACTGCAGTCATTCTATGTCTGTACGTCTCCTTCTGATTACTTCGCCCAGCATGATACTCTCCTCCATGTCCACCCATTTATAAGTGAATTTCATGGTTTCATTTTTCCTGGTGGCTGTGTAGTATTCCATGGTATAGATGTGCCACAGTTTCTTTATCCAGTTTGAGATTAATAACCAAGAACAGAAAAATAACATCCAGGAAGAAGGGACCACTATGACAATAATAGTTGGAAATTATTACTCTGGACAACAACTGAGTGCTGAAAGTAGGTAAAGGGACAGATATAACCTTTCAATATGTGTACTGCAAAACATAATACCCAAATTAAGAGAGAGAGAGAGAGAGAGAGAGAGAGAGAGAGAGAAGGAGGGAGGGGGAGAGAGGGAGAGGGAGAGAGAGAGACCAGAGAGGGGGAGTTGCAGTTGGTAAAAGGAAAACTGGGGACATTGGTGGTGGGAAATGTACACTAGTGAAGGGTGTTGGAACATTATACGACTGAAACCCAATCAAAAACAACCAGGTAACTGTTGTTACCATCTCATGGTGATTAAAAATTATACTAATAATAAAAAGAAAAAAATACCTAAGATATAAATGAAGAATTCTTTCTAAAGTGCTTTACCTTATATTTTTCGTATTTCACACCTACCGCACATGTTGAAATACTAAGAAAATTCATCAATAAATTCTTTTGAAGACTAAGATGAATCATAGAAATTACATGGTGTGTTCTGTGGTTTCATTAAGGCCATAATTAGATTCACCTATTGATGTTACCAGAATTATCTCCAAGTATTTATTTTTGCTCAAAGTTCTGAAGCTAACCATCTTATGTAGAACTATATTTTCTGTGCACTGCAGCTCACTGGAGTTTGTTCTGTTTATGACAAATGTGTAATTTTTCAGCCTCAATTATTGCATGCGTAAGTAATAAACATTTAATTTATAATGCATCGGGAGATCTATGCCTCCATGTGGTTTTGACACAAACTAACTTGAATTCTACTATTTATTTTGAAAGATTTTAATTAGTCAGCTTTCTCACAAATGGGTTCAGACTATTTTTTTCCTTCTGAATATCAGTTTAGAAAATATTGAGTATTAATTAGACAATTCTATATCATTGATTACATTTCTTTTGAATTTTACTGCCAATAAATTTCCAGTTCATTTACTGCCTCTAATTTCCAGCACTTTACTTGCAGTTTCATTTTGAAGTTTAATGTACAAAACAGAATTTGTGGCATATGAATTTAAAATAATAATTTAACTGCTATCAACTTGTTCATTTGATGGCATTAATTTTGGTACTCCCTTAGAAAGACTTTCATTTTCCACTCAGAAAAACAATCAAAGATTCAGCATAGTACAAGCTAGGTTAAGGTTTCTTAAATCCTGAAAGTTTGGAATTTTAGAAACCATCATTAAGAAAAATGAATATATAATTAAGACTACAGTAGTAAGTACCAGCCATTGAAAGGGACTTTTATAAATGATATGCCTTTAGCCTCAGCTTCATTAGCTCAAAAAAGACAAACCACAACACCCAATAGGAGAGAGAGAACAAAAGGGAATGCCCTGCCACAGAGGCAGGGTGGGATGGGGGGATGGGGGGTGGGAGGGATACTGGGATCCGTGGTGGTGGGAAATGGGCACTGGTGGAGGGATGGGTATTTGATCATTGTATAATTGAAACCCAAGCACAAAAATTTGTAAGTCTACAACTGTACCTCATGGTGTCTCACTAATAAAAATTAAAAAAAAAAATAGGCTAGATAGACAGTAAAGCAGATAACAGCTTCTTGCCTTGCAAGGGGCCAACCTGTGTTCAATCCTTTGCACTACATGTGGTTCTCTAAGCACCATCAAGAGTGATCTCTGTGCACAGAACCAGGAGTAAGCTTTTAGCAGGGGGAGGTGTGGTCCCAAAATAAAATAAACAACAAGATACTTATGCAATGGAATATCCTGAGATAGAATTTATCAGTATGAATTTAAGTAAAAGGTAAAAAAAAAAAGGCCCTCCCGTTGATCGTCGATTTGCTTGAGCGGGCCCAGTAACGTCTCCATTGGAGACTTTGTTGTTACTGTGTCTGGCATATCGAATACTCTCGGTAGCTTGCCGGGCTCTCCGAGAGGGGCGGAGGAATCGAACTCGGGTCGGCCATGTTGGCCGCTTGTAAGGCGAGCGCCCTACAGCTGTGCTATGGAAGCTATTATTTTTGCATGATTATACCAGGACACTGGATATTCTTAGCAAGTATCATATCATTAAATTCTTAGGAACATCCTATGAAGCCATTGTTATATTCTATTCTAATTTCTCAGGAAAGTGAGTCAGAGAACATTAGGAAATTTGATTTAAAGCAGAAAGTTAACAGGTCTCTCTCTCTCTCTCTCTCTCTCTCTCTCTCTCTCTCTCTCTCTCATTTTTTTGCTCCTACCTTTCCCCCTGCCTGCTTCCTCTCTGTGACCCGTCCAATGATTTGATAAAGTAAAAATCAATCTTTTCATGCAACATATGAGAATAAAAAGTACATGTGTCTGAACCATATGAGTGAAATTCTCAAATTTATTTTAAATAATTTGATTTTAACTCAGTGTCCTGTATTTTATTATGTGGAAATAACTTCTATGGTTAATAGGCATTCAGTGCAAACTACAGTTTCTATCTCTGGTGCAGGAGGCGATGGTCCCTTATAAAACATATTCACAACTCTGACCCTAAAAAATCAAAGCAAATGTCATAGTTGAAGAACCTGTATTTTTCACACAAGCACTGTATGTTGTTTTTTGTTTGTTTTTTTTTTGAGTCACTCTGGCAATGCTCAGGGTTTACTCCTGACTCTCCACTCAGGAATTACTCCCGGTGGTGCTCAAGGACCATATGGGATGCTGGGGATTGAACCCTGGTTGGCAGCACACAAGGCAAACACCCTGCACCATGTATTATTGTATATTGTACAATTGACAACGTGGAACTATGCATAATCTTTTTGTTATTGTTTTATATATATAAGACAAATTACTAATACTTACTTTTTCACATGTATGTATTTTCTCTAAGAATGCAATTCTGTATTTTTTTGTTAATAAAATGGGAGAAAATGTGAACGCCATAGATAAGTGAGATCATCCTGTGTTTGTATTTCTTCTGGTTTACTTCATTCAACATGATATCTTGTTGAAAATATGAAATGGGAGAAAAGGTCAACATTTTCTTCCATTTTATTAACAAAAAGTACACGATTTCATTCATGGTATCTACACCCAAGGCATATAAAAACACTCTCTCAAAAGGATATATGCACACCATTATTCATTACTACTCTCAGTACAATAGCTAAGATATGGAATCAACCTAGGTGTTTCAATGACAGACGAATGGATTATGAAGATTTGGTATATACTCACAATGGAATACTGTGCAGCTGCAAAGAGAGATGAAATCATGTAATTTATTGCAACATGGTTGGAACTGGAGGAAAGCACATTGAATGAAGTAAACCAGAAGAAGAAAGACAAACACACAGGATGATCTTGCTTATCTGTGGAGTATAGAATAATGGATGAGGAATTGTAGTAAAAGGGGATGCCCAAATTACCCTTGACTGAAATGTTTAGAGAGGAGAAGGACAGAGAAGGAAGGAAATCAAGGTGAGGAAGAAGGGAACGTAACTAATAAATGAACTGTTAACGGGGCTTCAGTTATACTGGTAATATAGGTGAGCATTACAGCCATATATCAAAAACACAGACTTAACAACACTGAAGACATGAAATCTGAGCTACAACCACTGGAACTTTGTAATGTGCCTGTGGTATCAGGGGATGGGAGAAGGTAAGGTATGGAGGGAATATAGGAATACTGATGGAGGGAAGTTGAGACTGGTGGTGGTGGGAATGGAGTTAAAATATTATATGCCTAGTTGGAATAGAGAAGGGATCACTAAGCTAATGATGGCTGGAGGAATCTGTCGGGATGGGAGCTGTGTGCAGAAATAGATAAAGGACCGAACATGATCATTCTCAGTGTCTGTATTGCAAACCATAATGCCCAAAAGTTGAGAGAGATTATGGGGAATCGTGTCTGCCATGGAGGCAGGGGGAGGGTGTGAAAGGGGGGGTAAACCGGGGATATTGGTGGTGGGGAATGTGCATTGGTGGAGGGATGGGTGTTTGATCATTGTGTGATTGTAACCCAAACATGAAAGCTTGTAACTATCTCACAGTGATTCAATAAAATTAAAAAGAAATAAAAAAATAAAATATTATATGCCTAAAACTCAACTATTAGGAACTTTGTAAATCACAGTTGTTTAACTGTGATAAAAACATTTTTAAAAAAGCAACTTATATCATGGATTTATAGAAAATAGTTTTATATTTTTATAAATTTGCACCTAAATACAAATACTATGAGCCTAAATTTAACTAAAAAATACCATTTGTATTTTAAAATTAAAATTATAGATGATAAAATATAAGCCAATTTGATAAATGAAAATATTCCTTTAAAGGTCAGAGGAAGAAAGGGCTATCTGACAATGTCAGGTAAAGTATGACAATAGATGAAAATTTACAATATTCATGGCTTAGAGTGACTGCTAACAAGGACAATCTGTCGTATAATGCAGAAACAGTCAATGGATGAATGATCAGAAGCACTTATTTGCTCCTTGTTATAAGAAAAAGTAGTTAGATTCGAAAGACATTAAATTGCGCAATGATTTGGTAGTATCTTGATAGCCTTCTCATCCTCTTCCAATTATAATGTTGATAATCAAATCTACCAAGTCATAAAATAGAAAGTCTTAAAAGTAAGATAGCAAAAGTGACTCCAGATTCTTCAAAAGCACAGAGAACAGAGTTTAGTACTAATAAAAGTGGTTCTATTTATCAATAGTTTAGCTATGATAGATGTATATTGGCTGTAGCACTGTAGCACTGTCTTTCTCTTGCTCATCGATTTGCTCAAGCAGGCCCAGTAATGTCTCCATTGTGAGACTTGTTACTGTGTTTGGCATCTCGAATACATCACGGGTATCTTGACAGGCTCTGCCGAGCAGGTGAGACACACTGGGTAGCTTGCCGGGCTCTCCAAGAGGAGCGGAGGAATCGAAACCCGGTCGGTCGGGTCGGTTATGTGCAAGGCAAATGCCCTACCTGCTGTGCTATCGCTCCTGCTGTAATCATCATAATACTTAGAAACATATACATTATTCTCAATGTTTGTAAGCGTACTGTGAGGCTTAAAGAAAATAGGCAGTTTATATAAAGTTACAGAGGCCTAAAATTGGAAGAGGTAGGATGAAAATCATGAACTCTGTAGAAAATTAATGAGAAACATTTAGATAAACTCTTAGTCAAATGATCAATTACTGATCATGTATGTTTAACATCCTTACCACTAAAGTACTTATAAATATTTAAGTAGAGATGAGTCAAATAATAAAAATATTCATGAGATTATTCAAACTGCTCAACCTCAAAAGTTTATACTGATTAAATTCAACTTACTATTAGGATCTCAGAGGATGGACTTGAGATTTTGTAAAAGAAAACAACAAAATCCACCTAGACTACTCCTGATGTTCAGCTAGAATTGAGATCTATTAAGGTAAACTGACTGAGAAGATTAAATAAGATATAAGTGTTCCGAGTAGGCTGAAATTTCAAGAAAAAAAAGAATGGAGAATAAGGAGATGTGATACAGGTCTTCAGAAATGGTACTTATGTATGGAAAAAAATGGATGAAGAGCATCTTAGAGAAAATATCATTTCCCAAAAAAAAAGTGCATGGGTAGAGGAGTGAGCTTGATGTGAAAAAAGGAAACTCATTAGGAAACTGAAGAGGTAAACATAAAGAGGAGTACTACTAAAAAAGATTTAGGATTTGACATGGCATTCATAAGCCAAAGAAAACAGAAAAGTGGCATCTATCATAATAAATTTGATCATAGCATATAGGATCAATAGATCAGAGAGCACAAGCATGGTTCAGGGATGCAAAGACCCAACTCCCAGTACCAGATTAACTTGGCATTGACAAAAATAGAGCAGTTGGGATAGAAAACCACTTTAGAGAAGGAAATGGTGCTCATTTATTATGCATCAAATGAATGGATGATGAGTTTATTTAGGACTTCTCAGTTATGAGGAAAATTGTACTGTAATGGTTTATGACTACAGAGCTGGAGCAAATACACGGTATGGGTTCAAAATGCCTGTGCGTAATAAATAAGTGAATGAGAAAAGTGTGAAGAGAGTCACAACAGATGAGAAGGCATAAACTCTCAGGACACTATGAGTCACAGACAAAGCACTGTGCTATAAAAGTCTTCATAATAATTATACTAAGCCCTTGCAATTATGAAAGCTTCATAACCTAAAATATTATCACAGCAATTCAGTGATATAGAGAGAACAAATGTTAATATTCACCATTTTCATACGAGTCAATTACAGTCCAGAGTTTATGTGACTTCCCCAAGGTAACACAACGAGTAATTAAGAAAACCTGCACTCAAATCCAAACCTCTCACTCAAATTTTGTTCATTAATTAATGCCAACTTACATAATTCTAGATAAGAGTCCCTCCATGAATGCATCACAGCCAGAAAGGAAGGAAGGATTTTTAAAACTTAGATACTTTTACAAAGAAAAGGGTAAATAGCTTATCCACGTTGGAGATGATTCTAGGTGACAGACTTTTTTTGGGGGGGGGGGTCACACCTGGCGATGTTCAGGGGTTCCTCCTGGCTCTGCATTCAGGAATTACTCCTGGCAGTATCTCAGGGGACCCTATGGGCTGCTGGGAATCGAACCCAGGTCGGCCGCGTGCAAGGCAAACGCCCTACCCGTTGTGCTATCGCTCCAGCCCCTGGAGATGATTCTAGACTTCATATATTAACCCTACGATTTACCCTCTGAAATAGAAAACCAAATGTACCTTTATCACTACAATGTATTATGTCAGGACTTTGTTACAACAGTTTTATTAAAAGGAAATATCATATGAAAATTTAAACTATGGGATACTGGTTTCATATTTACAGCAGCGCTTCTTACCAGGGAATATATGCAGTAGCTGGAGTCATTTTTGATTGTCATAAATGGGCAGTTTTGTCAACAATTAGTGGATAGAGATCAGGACGCTACTAAGCAGTACACCAACCTCAATCTCCACAACAAAGGCCTGTCAAACACAAGATGTCAATCAATAGTGCCAAAGTTGAGAGTCCCTACTAAATAAAGCTCAATCTGATCATGTCTGTCCAAATTATGAATGCTTATTCCTTTGGCAGTCATTAGTCTACTTATCATATTCCCCTCTATCTAATTATGTGTGCATAATTTGTTGGGTGCCTATTAATTCTAATTTCTAGAATTACAAACTGGACAAAACAAAACAAAAAGCCTCTGTCTCTGGAATTAACCTGCTAGTGCAGGCTGGGATGGTGATTGGCTGTTTAGGTATGCTCAATTTTGCTTGAGCGGGCCCAGTAACGTCTCCATTGGAGACTTTGTTGTTACTGTGTCTGGCATATCGAATACGTCACGGGGAGCTTGCCAGGCTCTGCCGTGCGGGCGAGATACTCTCGGTAGCTTGCCGGGCTCTCCGAGAGGGGTGGAGGAAACGAACTCGGGTTGGCCATGTTGGCTGCGTGCAAGGCAAACGCCCTACCGCTGTACTATCACTCCAGCCCGATGGGGATTGGCAATAAAGCAAATTAGGAAAATACATAATATGGAAAGAATTTAGAGACTGTGAAGACGAGGAAGGCTTATTGGGAGAATTCTCCTTATTAGGAGAATCAAGTAAGATTCTTCACTGCAGGCCAAAGAGATAGTATAATGGGTAAGGTACTTGTTTTGTATGTATAATAAGGGATGTACACATCCTTCATAAACAGGAAGAAAATCAGTACAGAGGAGAAGTAAAGTAATCATTTCATTGGGAAGGCAGTGCTTGAGTAGGATCTTGAGGGATCAATGATAAGCAATCCCTAGGTAAGGTAAAGGTAAAGGCCCTTCCGTTGATCGTCGATTTGCTTGAGCGGGCCCAGTAACATCTCCATTGGAGATTTTGTTGTTACTGTGTCTGGCATATCGAATACTCTCGGCAGCTTGCCGGGCTCTCCAAGAGGGGCGGAGGAATCGAACTCGGGTCGGCCATGTTGGCCGCTTGTAAGGCCAACGCCCTACCCGCTGTGCTATCGCTCCAGTCCTAGAGAAGAGAAAATTTCTAGGCACATAGTGAAGGGGGGAAATGGTATGGTTGGTCAAGTCACAACCCTATGGTGAGAGGCCAGGAAGGGGAGTAATGGCTGATCACAAAGGGTCTGAAACGTTTAGGCAATGGGGAACAGGAAGAGACTTTTATGCGCAGTTTGTATTCTGGGTAAATCTCTTGGGTGGTACTATAAGAAATCAGCTGAAAGAAAAAGCAATACAAAGGAATCGAACCCGGGTCAGCCGGGTCGGCTGCATGCAAGGCAAATGCCCTACCTGCTGTGCTATTGCTCTATATATTATTTAAATTTTCATAATCTCCCTGAAATTTTTTTTGGGTATACAAATGGCATAAAAAAAAGGATAAAGAGTGTGTTTTAATATAACATCTTTATTTATTTTTGTTTGGGGGATACACCTGGTAGTGCTCTGGGGTTACTCCTGGCTCTGCTCTCAGGAATTGATGCTGACAGTGCTCAGGGAAACGCCTCGAGGTCGGACGCATGCAAGGCAAAGGCCCTACCCACTGGACTATCCCTTCAGCCCCCCTTTATATATTAATTCAGCATTTTTCTCTGTCAGGATTGTTACAGACTGAATTTTGACATAATTTGAGAATAAATCATTTTAATATTTTAACAAAACATATAAATTATTTATTTATAGGGGCCAGAGTAAGTACAAAGGTTAAAATACTTGCAGACACCTTGATATGACACTGTGCACCTGCTTATGGTACTTTGAGAACACCCAGGAGTGATCCCTGAGCACAGAGCAAGTGGTAAGTCCTAAGTACTGCCAACTGTGACCCAACTCCCTTGCCCCCCCCAAAAAAAAGATCTTTAAACACACTCTTTAGGGGCTGGAGTGATAGTACAGTGGGTAGTGCATTTGCCTTTTTGCAGCTGACCTGGGTTTGATTCCCAGCATCCTATATGGTCCCTCGAGCAGTGGAAGGAGTAATTCCTGAGTGCAGAGCCAGGAGTAACCACTGGCATCGCTAGGTGTGACCCAAAATTTAAAAAAATGCTCTTTAAAGCAGACACTTCCATTTCCTATGTCAGTAAAGAAATTAAAAAGAGAATATTTATTTTATTTATTCTTATTTCAGGGTCCACACTTGGCTGTGTTCGGAAACAGTCCTGGTTGGGCTCTGGAGACCAGTCACACCAGAGATGAAGCCCAAGTCAGTTGAGTGCAAGGCCAATCTCTGACCACAATACTCTCTCCTTGGCCATCATTATTTAATTATTAATGGTTTACATTGGACGTTTTTCTATTACTATAATTCATTTATCTAAATTGCTGATATTTACTTTTCAAATTATAGAGTAATTTTTTAAATATATTTTTATATGGAATTTGTAAAGTGTTTTTGAGTGGCTTAGCTTTCACTGGTTTTTAAAAAAACTACCTTGCTCCCCAAGTCATGTCATAATAAAGAAAAAATAAGTAATACATTTCAATCCCATATGCTTAATCCTTCTAAAATAATTTATAAGTCCTGAAAATTTTTTAGCTATTGAGTTCTATATCTCTGCATTGTTATTTTCCACATTGACTATACTTAATCCTGCCTTTCATTATTACCTAGGAAACATTCAATTTCTGGTATTCAATTAGCATGTCACTTCAATCTCCTTTTAGATATTTTCAACTATCACCAGATAAAGTCATCCCAATCCTAGCAAACCTGGCAGAGTTAAGGCAGGCTTTTTAGAGAAAACATCTCCACAGTATGAGCCAGGAAGAATACCAGGACAAGACCTAAAGGCATGTCTATAATTTTTTTTTTCAAACAGGAAGAAAGAAGGTAACTGAATTTTTTATTCCTCTTCCAAGGAACAATGAGCCTTTCGTTTTGCCCTGCACAATGCAGACCTGGGTGTCTTACACGGAGTACGTGTTCATCTAAGGCCTGGAGAGCAAAGGGATGCTGCAGGTTCCCTTCAGAGATGATGTGAGTCCTCACGTTTCACTGTGGTGATCTTAGACACCTGAGAAAAATCAGCCAGAGGGAGAGGGAGAGATAGAACCAAGGTGGGGTAGAAAGGGAGCTACTACAAATGGCAAGAGGTAATGGAACTGGGGAGTTGGTCTATAGAACTGAGCTTCCCTGGGGTGAGGGTGGTAAATAGGAGAGATTTGGACAGAGTAGAAGGGTTCTAAGGAAACTGGTGGAAGGAAGTTGATGTTCTGTTAGTGGGTAGGGTGTAGGAACAGTGTAGGCATAACTCCCTGTCATCAACAATATTGCAAATCTCAGTGCCTCAGTAAGAATAAAAGAGGAAAAAACACATTATGCTTTGGTTGGAGAGGATGAAGAGTCTCCTTCGAGAACCTTCTCACACCTTCATCACCGAGAAAGGAAAACTGGCTGGAAAAAGTTTTCATTCCCCAGCCTCCTCTTCATTTTTTTTTTGTTTGAGGTGTTAGGCCAGTATTCTACCCATGTTAGCTCATTTATCCTCACAATACTGACTTAGTCACTGTTGGACCTGCTTTGGTTTAAGAAAGCAAAGTTCAAAGAAAGGAGTTAATCTACCCAAGAGAGAGATAAGAGAAAAAAGTGAGGCTCTATATCCAAGTTTGCTGACTCCAGAGTTTATTCTAAGAAGCCATTTTTTACTTTAGAAAAACAAAACAAAGCAAAAAACACCATTTTTAGAGACTGTGCTCTTATCTGTCCCTTACGTTCCATTTTTGCTTGTTTTTCTGAGCCAAAGAGCACAGAGATACAAGGCCAGGTGGCTCAATGCCCACTGAGGTGATGCTGAAGGGGCCCCACAGTGTTGGGGGACAAAATGGCCATGTAGGCAGTAGCAGGGGACGACATCCAGTGCTAAGGATCAAACTCAGGGCCTCCCATATGCAAAGCATTTGCTCCAGTCTTTTAAATTGCTTCCCTCAAGCCCTTCTTGCAGCAAATATTATACTCATTTTATAAAAATCCCGAAGCTATCAATAATTACATTGCTTTTCAAGCTCATTTGTCCAATCAGAGAATTTAATTGCCAGTTATACTGAGCAGGGAAAAACCTAGGTTTGACTTTTGCATCTCAGAAACACACATCTGAGTCACCAGGTGCCACATCCCTCTCCACATAATAATTAGGTCACATGCTATTAATGACAGCATGGTCTCGCTGATCTCACCCAAGTCCCTGTGCCTGGACCCCCCTCTCACACTGTTCCACTAGAAGATGACAAAGGGCACCTATGAACAGGCAAACTTACAAAGTGCAATTATTGCCTTCTGTAGTGTGTTTTAATATTATTTGAGGCCAGTGTCAGCCACTTCAAATAATGTGTTATTATAGTAGAAGAAAAGTTTTTCTAATAGAGACAGCTTTTTGCTATCATTTTCAGCATTCTTTTGATAATGTGAATTGATTTTTTTTTTAAAGCGCTCCAGCAGTATAGCCTTTGAAACTCTACCTCAAATAGGTCAGAGTCTTACTTCCCTAGTTGTGCTCTACAGCATAAAAGGCGGCCTGGGTTTTCTCAGGACTTAACTCCTCTGGGGACCTCCCATGGATCATTTCTCTTAGTGAAAAAAAAAAAAAAAGAAAAAAAAAAGAATCCATTGACTGAGCCGATCCTAAAGCGAACAAACTGAGCTTTCTATGGGGAAACAAGGGCAAATTGAGTACAACTATTGACCAGCCTTTTGTAGTTAAAAATATAACCAGCTTGTATTGTTGGATTTATTCTTGAATTACTGGTCATTTTCATGCTCTGCTGGTATTGTCTAGCACTTGATACTGTCTCAGAAAAGTAGAACAAATATTTCAGCCATTATGTTCTCTCTTTTTGGTTATCCAGTATATATGTATATATGTGTAGTATGATGTACATACATGTTTAGCATAAACAAATATATGGATTTCCTTTACTTGTAGCAAATAAAAAATTGTGATCTTATTGTGCTCTATGCCTTATTTCAAATGATAAGAATTTAAAATTCAGGGGCTGGAGCAATAGCACAGCGGGTAGGGCTTTTGCCTTGCATGCGGCCAACCCGGGTTTGATTTCCAACGTCCCATATGGTCTCCTGAGCACCACCAGGTGTAATTCCTGAGCGCATGAGCTAGGAGTAACCCCTGTGCATTGCCTGGTGTGACCCCCAAAAAAGCAAAAAAAAGCCAAGAATTTAAAATTCAGTAGCTTAATTATATTGATTCTCAACCAACATTCATATGCATCTTTTACAAACAAGAATAAATATAATATGAAGCAACACTTACCTTAATAAGGCATATAATTGAACTATAAATTGTATCCAATATTTTAAAATTTTCTATGCATATCATTTAGGAATGTGTAAATTAGTGTGATTTTATTTATAATTTAAATCAATAAACTATTGAGAAGAAAGACATTTTTCAGTCACTTGTCTTTTAGGACAGGTTTTTTCCTGGAGCCTCCGTCCCCTTTGGAGAGCCTGGCAAGCCACCCCTGGCGTATTTGACATGCCAAAAACAGTAACAATAACGGGCCTCATTCCTCTGACCTCCAATACAGCAGTGTTGGGAAGGATGAGTAAGGAGAGGCTGCTAAAAATCTCAGGGCTGGGACGAATGGAGACATTACTGGTGTATTCTTTTTCAGAAGAATGGCAATGCTACTTAATTGTAAAGAAAATGTCAACTTATGTTTTAGAACAAAAATCAAAATTAACTGCTTCACTCCTAAAACTAAATTAAAAACCTAAAATCAATTCAGTGAGGAATAAAAACAAAGAACTGGAATACATTCAGTAATTGGTGAGTCAAGAGAGGTAGTTCAACAGGCTAAGCACATAACTGTATGCAGAAACCCTGGGTTTGGTCCTTACTACCACATGGTCCCCTGAGCATTACCAGAAGTGGCTCCCAAGCACTGAGCTGGGAGTGGGTCCTGAGAGTGGCCATGCCTGGCAACGAAATTAAAAAAAAGTCCAAAACAGAAAACGAAAACAACAACAACAACAACAACAACAACAAAATACACACACAAATTCAGTTTTATTGTAAGGAGAATGTCATGCCAAATATGCATTATGGGAAGCATTAATTGAATAAATAATAGATAATGAAAGAAGTATATGTTCATAATTATATCTAATCATAACATATAAAAGATATTCTTTATTGTGATTAAAATCATGGTCATACTTGTACATTTTTATCAGAAATTTTTTATGTCTATTGTTAGAAGATCCAAAGTACCCAAATATAATGAAAAATATTTCATTGGAAAAATCCCAATATAAATGAAAAATATTACATGACTGCATAATGAAATATCTTCAACTACCATCTGTACATTTATAGTGTAAAATAAAAGATTTGAACCAGAATCACATAATTAAAATTTTGCTTTGCTAAAGATTAAAGCAGGGTTCACCCTTGTCTCACAAGTGACCTTTGGTCCCCCTGGGTGTATCTGAAAATGTCCAGAGACATTTGTACTGTCACAGCTGGAGCAAGGTGCCATTGGCATCTGTTTGGTTCATAACTACAGGACTGTCCCCACAACAAAGAGTTACCATTGCAAAGGGTCATTCTCAATACCTCTGGTTTAACCATAGTGTATTTTAAAATATAAAAATTTCTTTTAAAATGCTTATTTTCAACCAAAGTCCTACCATCACCATGTAAGCTCATCTACTGGCCTTGTTCCAGAGACTCATAAATAAATCTCAAAAGAGATAAACAAGCCGCAAAATTTTCTCTGACACCCATTCCAGGCTGAGACCAATCTTGGAGCAAGGTAGAGCAGATGACCCCAAACAAAAACTGGCCATCCTCGCCCACATTCCAAAGCTGACCCATGCTCCTGGCTGGACTGCACAGTTAAAGATTCTGAATTTTCTGGGGTGACATCTCCAAACCCTACAACACTGTCGGCCCAGCATGGGCACACCAGATTGGGTGGGAATGTATCGCAGAAGCCAACCAATCTCAACCAACAAAAACACTAACACAGAAGGCTTAAGTAGCAACAGCAGTTTACTAAACTCTCATACAAGGACTTTATGTCCCCATGTTAAGAATCAACCATTTTCACAAATTTTCTTCAAAGAATCTATTTTTTGATCATTCCGTTACCAGTTAGTGCTAACAAGCAATATAAAATAAATTATTGTGGGCCTGCTATGATAGAGATAGGCTCGAGGGGTGGTACATAAAATAATACTGATTTTCTCAAGACACAGCTAAGTCTAAACACCCAGAACTTGTGTATTGGCACCAAGTAACTCAATATACTGAGAGCTACTTTTCAGTATGGTGTTTCTGAGCTCAATATAATCAACTCCGAGGTGATGGTGGTACAAATACTATCTCACACGGCTATTGGGAAGAGTGAACAAAGAATCTTTAAATTATATTCTAAGGAGAGAGAGTGAGAGAGAGACAGAGACAGAGAGACAGAGAGACAGAGAGAAAGAGAGTGTGAGTGTGTGTGTGTGTGTGTGTGTGTGTGTGTGTGTGTACTGGGATTGAGGTGCTTACCTTGCATATCCCTGGTTTGATCCCTGACACTTCATGATCCCCTGGCCATGCACATACACATATGAATACACACACATTAAGCTGTATCTCAGTTTCTTAGATTATTACAATAGCAAATAGATTCTTACAAAAATCAAAAACTAATTGGGGAGAAAAGCTGAAGAGACTCTTCCTCAAAGAAAGTATGGTGGCTAATGCCTATATGAAAGAGTGTTCATCACTTATGACCAAAACACACAAATGTTGCTAAACTTGAAACCTGATTAATAATGAGGCATACTGTTCCACCTAACAAAATGCATAAGATCTTATCATTTTTCAAAGATCAGCTTTAAACATTATTCTAAGGATGGTTACTTAATTAGGCGCAAAAAAAATGCTATCAGGCTATAAAAACAAACACAAAAGTGTACTTCCTGTCAACAGTTTACTATTTCTGTGTCTTTTTCTGCTTGCTTATTTCTTTACTAAGAGATTATGAAGATCACCTAAATCTAGCACCAAACTAAACACCAAAAAAGCTCACAGATTAAAAATGTTTCTTAACATAAGCAGGACGAAGGAGAAAAGAAATATATAAAAATTGAAAAGAGAACACGAAAAGAATATATGAGTTTTTCCTATTTCTGAATTCTTGTTTGCTATAATAATAAAGGAGGAAGAAATACAAAACACAAAAAAACACCAGAAATTATCATAAAAATGCTTAAAACCCACTGAATTTGTATTTAAAAATGTGTAAAGATCTGTTCAACAAAATTGCTTCACTAATGTGATATTAGGTTTTAGTTTATTGGATAATATATCAACTATCTGATTAATAACATCAATTTTGCATTGAGCTCTATGGTTTATCCTGAAATATTTACTATAATACTCGCAGTTTAAATCAGCTTCCATTGTAATTATATTTAAAATAATCGTATATACTAATAAAAGAGAATTTTTATTGTTGTTGGATAGATCACTTAAATATGTATTATGTAGGCTAAAATACATCTGCATTTAATAAATGAACATTCCGAATCTAGATGGGATGCTCATTTCCAGAATTAAGGCTCCTAAGGGAGAAAATGAAATTTCTGCTTGTGAAAGCTAAACATAATGCTGTATAATCGATTGGTTCACTTAAAGGCATCAACCATGTTCCCTTTGATGATAGATTAAATAAATATGAGAGTAGACAGCACAAACATTATGGGTATTAAATAGCATATTGTAGTAAACACTAAGAAGATTGGTCATGCTCTAGAGTAAGCAATATGGATTGAAGTGTTTTATGAGAAATGTATTTATAAAGAAATTGAGGGAAATGTTTACATTAATTTTTAAGCAGTAAATAAATAGTGACATATAGGTTAAATCAGAACTAAAATAGTCTTTGGGCGTTTCCAGAACCAGAAAGGAGTTCAAGACCTTCGAAAATAGTTGCAATTACTCTACTGGCTTATCTTTTATGGAAAGAAAAAAGATCCATTTGCACATGAAATGAAACACTTCAAAGTGAGCCAGAAGAAAAACGGTGATAATCTACCAATTTGCAAGAGAGAAGCAAAAATGATCACTAATGCAAGGAAGTGAATTAGAGAACAGAGAAACAGAATAGACTCCTAGCTCCCTTTCTGGTTTAAAACGACTTGGAAGACTTGAACTAGCCACACAAGGAGTAGGCTCTCTGCTAAACCAAGAGTTCAATGATGCCTTACAAGTTTGAATGACAAAGCTAGAGAAGACAATTATTGTGGAAGGCTCCAGGTTCAGGGGTTGTACAGAATAGTGAGACTTTCATTCTACTGTCCCTACCACTCACAAGTTCCTTTTCCCGCTACTACTGGAAAAGACAAAAATGAGACCATGTGGAATACAACACAAAGCATAAAGCTACGCTTGGTCTCTTTCATCAACCAGGCTTTGATCTAAATCAGTTCTGTTAGTAGGCCATTGGTGGCCTTTTCAGTAATCGGAATCTATTCCTAAAGTCATCACTGCATTACAGATTCAGCTTTCTCATCTACAAAAAAGGGAAGATCAACACCATGATTCTCTTAACTGTGATTCTTCTTAACCAAGATAGGGTGAGGACAAGTAAGAAGACATTCTTTTATTTTTCAATTAAAAACAGTTTTTGGTCTGGGGGTTTACACCCAGTGGTGCTCAAGGATTACTCTTGGTTTTGTACTTGGAATCACTCTTGGTGGGCTCAGGGGTTCATATGGGACACTAGGTTTGATGGAACCTTAGTGCCCTACCCACCGTGTTGTCTCTACAGTCCCGAAATTCTCTTAGCAATTAGAAAAAATGAGGCAGTATCGAAACTGAAGATGTTCTAACAGTGAACCGGAAGATTGACAAGGTCATCATCCTAACACCAGTCTGGGTGAATGAACAGAAATGAATTTGAACCCAAGGCTGCTATCAATAGAGGGTGACACTTCACAAACAGGAAAAAGGGATGCTGGCTGTGTTGTCTTTCTCTGTATGATAACTGTGTTCCTTATCAAAGTGAATACCAACTCCTACTGCTCATTAAGGCTGTCATGTTTTTCACAGACTCATCTCCCTTATAATTGAAATTCTTATTTTAACAGCATTATCTTAATGTTATTGCTAGCTATGGAATGTCTTGTGAAGACTGCAACATTAAAGTTAATTTGGCCCTACATCTTTAGTAATGGATACTGTCTGGAATATAATAAACTATAGACACTGGGACTGAAATATGTCAAGGTTACTTCCCCAATTACTGTCGTTTGTCATTGGCTCCCCCTAATATGGTGTGATACCATTTCTTCCATCCGAGTAATATTATGTCAGTCATGGTCTTTTTAGTTGTTGTTGTTAGATTGGCAAAATACTGAATTTCTCGTGATGTAAAGCTCCTTTTTTCTTTTAAAAAAATTCTTAATTAAAACTGGCAGTGCATTTCAGTTGAGCTTTCCAGTGAGAAAAATTAGATCTGCATTATAATAAGAATTAAGAAAATACTCCTAGGATTAGAGTCAATGCATAATTTAAAAAATACAGTAAATAAAAAAGTAAATCATGACCTACATTAGTAACTTAAAAAGTCTCCTCCACTAAGCAAAACCTGAACTTCTTATAATTTAATGTCTATATAAAGCTCTGAAGAAACTATATACACAATATGCTAATAAGGTAAAACAATCTCGCTTAATGGACTTTTATTCCCATTTAGGCATGATGATTTCCCATTGCTTATTAAATAAATACCTGAAATAATATGCTATGAAGTACTCTATACTTTTATATATAAATAGGTCAAGCTAAAGACTAATAAAACCTTAGAGAAAAATACCAGAATTTATATAACAATTTTCAATATTAATATGATAAATCAAGAACTCAGATACAATTCAGACTAATTCATCTTTGATGCCAAAATAATACCTGATGAATTGAGAAGAGTAAATAGAGATGAAGCAAAACTGGCCATGAATTTCAATTGTTAAGATTTGCAGATAGGATTTGCTTCTCATTTTCTAGTTTTGTTTAATTTTTAAATTATAAATGCTAAAATCAATTTTTCCTATTAATATTTTATTTCTTATTTAGTAACTATCTCGCAAAGGAGGGCCTCATAGGAAGCTGAAGTAATCAACTATAGTTTGAAAATATATTTTCTAAAATTTTATTTCTGGTTTCAAATTTTACATGTATTCCTGTTCCCTGCCTTTATTGTATAATATACTTTAGCTGATTTCTACAGAGCATTCAAAGATAAGCAAACTTAGAAGTGAGTAGAGAGATTCCACTTCAAAGACAAATATAGCACTAATATACTACTACACATCTATTAGAATAATAAAAACAAAACACAATATCAATGATACTTAGTTCTAGTGATAATGGAAAGCAATCAGAAACCACACAAGCTGCTGCTCAGAACATAAAATGGTATAACCACTTTTTGGAAAATTGTTAAAAGTTAAACATACTCTTACCATACAACCCAGCAATCTTACTGAAATGCATTTACCCATTGGAAAAACATCATTTCCATAAAATGTTCTGTATGAAATGTTAATGGAAGCTTTACTCACAAAAGGTCTAGTTTGGAAATAATCCAAATGCCTATCACCCAGTGCCTGGATCACAAATTATGGTGCATCTATACTAGAAATGCTAACTAGCAACATAACGGACTGATAGCTTTAATGACATAGGTGGATCTTGAAAGCATTATGCCTAGTAAGAGGCCAAGTACAAAGGTCCGGTTCCAGTGAAATGACTTTCTGAAAAGGCAAAACTCCAAGAACATAAATCAGATCCATGGTTGTTGGGGCTTTTGGATAGAGAATGAAATGAACTAAAAAAAATTGAAGAAACTTTCTATGGTGATAAACATGTTCTATATTTTAACTCAAATAGTCAACATGGTTCCTCCATTGAACAATAGTATAAATGAAGCTTTTAATTTTTATATTTTTCTAAAGTCTATAACTAAAGTGTCTTATCCTCCTAAAATATTATTTACTATGTTGTAACTGACATGCTGGTAAGTCTACTGTCTTAACTACTCAATAATATTGAAAATATTTTCCTAACACCTTGGAAAAATAGTTTTATGTGTCAATAGCATTCTCTCTCAGTATTGAATGAAAAGTTTGGAAACACATTTAGACATACATGACGTATGCATGCACTCCATGGGTGAGTGGAGGTATTTAATACATCGGTATTTAGTGGAAAGAAGAATTATTTATTAACCTAGCTACAACAGAATATCTTTAGAACTAATTATATAAAAATTAAAGGCATTTTTGAGATCTTATAATGGATTAAGTTTATCATTATATGAATCTGCTCTTTGTAAGGTCGGAATAAGTATGGGGTAACAAACTAGGTTGAGGGAGAAAAGACAGAGCAGAGGCATAAAATGGTGGGACAGTGAGAGGAAAAGGTAAGTAGTATCAATCTCCAGACAAGGCTCTAATATATTCTAGAGCCCTGACTGGATCATGAATCCCTTGGGGTTGTTTGGTATGCCTCATATTCTACGCTATACACTTTATAATTGGCTAATTTGTAGTTCGTTGATTGAATCGGATCATCAACATTCATATGCTTTTGGTAAAAGTTATTATATGGGACTGTATTACAGTAAGTTCAGGGGAAAGATTTTGAGAACTTGAATCAGGGAAGTTGAGGGCTGACATGACAGACTTATTCAACAGAGCTGAAGGGCTCAATGGCCAACAGAAAACGGAAGAGTAGATCAGAAGCAATTTTGGATAACTTCCCAGATTTTATTTGTCTCAACCAATGAGCATAACCTAGCCAATTGTGTTCTACATCTCTTCTATCAGTTGTAAGCTTCAACCTTAACTTAAATCATAGCTCACTCTGCAGGAAACCTTATTTCTATTATTACAATGCAAATGATAGATATGGTTTTCAAACGTAAACTATTACACGAAACTGCTCATTCCCTTTCAGTTTTGCAGGCCATTTCCTTTTTATTTCCTAAGTTTCCAAAATTAATCTTTAGGCTAGCTTTCTGGAATTTCTTTCTCCTGTTACCTTGAAGGTTTATTTCCCCCTTCAAAATCTCTTCTCCCAAAGGAACTTTCTCTTGGACCTGCCATTTTCTCAGGCCACTATGTCATTCGCTTCCTTCCTATCAACATTATCCAGTTCTTATCATTTCTACTTTCTCATCTTCAACCAGGTCTGAACTGTCTAGCTGCTGCTACTGAATAGATCCTGTTTCAAGAGTCACCAAAATGTTCCCATAATAACAATTTTTTCTTCTTTTCCCTAGGCCAATCTTCACTGGATGCTCATGAAAAGAATGACATCCTTTGTTACCCTTTTTTCATTATAATATTACTTATTTTTCTTTAGTATTTTTTATTTTAATAACAATATTTCAGCATTAATCCTTTAACATATGAAATTCACACATATGAGTATATATATTATACACATATTCATGCCCCTCCCGTTGATCATCGATTTGCTCGAGCGGGCCCAGTAACGTCTCCATTGGAGACTTTGTTGTTACTGTGTCTGGCATATCGAATACTCTCAGTAGCTTGCCGGGCTCTCCGAGAGGGGCGGAGGAATCGAACTCGGGTCGGCCATGTTGGCTGCGTGCAAGGCAGACGCCCTACCCGCTGCGCTATCACTCCAGCCCTGTCTAAAGGCTTTGGAAAATGTCTTTCAATTAAGGAAATTCAAAAGGGGTCACCACTGTTGCTATCGTTATTCTTTTTTATTAAAGCACCATGATTTACAAAGTTACTTATGGTTGAGTTTTACACATATAATATTGCAGCAGGGCTGGAGCGATAGCACAGCGGGTAGGGCGTTCGCCTTACAAGCGGCCAACATGGCCGACCCGAGTTCGATTCCTCCGCCCCTCTCGGAGAGCCCGGCAAGCTACCGAGAGTATTCGATATGCCAGACACAGTAACAACAAAGTCTCCAATGGAGACGTTACTGGGCCCGCTCGAGCAAATCGACGATCAACGGGAGGGCCTTTACCTTTACCTTTACCTAATATTGCAGCACTGATCCCACCACCAGTGTCAACTAATGTTCCCACATTCCCTTCCACATTGCCACCACCCACCTCCTCAGCCTGTCCTCTTGACAAGCGCCATTCTAAGTTTGGTTATTCAAGTTTGGGTCTCTTGATTGTTGCTGACTCTGTGGCTTGGTTATTTGGCTCCATCATTTCTTAACACAACGGATGTACCTGAATCCCCTTATCCAGTCCCCATTGCTTTTCATCTGTCTCTTTCCCCTCTCCCCCACCCCCGCCCACTCTTTCCTTCTTCCTATACTCTAGGGTCAAGGTGGATCCAGGCATTCCACCTTTATAACACTGCATTTCTTCATCCCTCATCAAGTTACGCTAAATACCAAATATGAGTGATATTATCCTGTGTTTATCCTTTTTCTGGCATACTTCATTTAACACGATGTCTTCCAGATCAATTCATGTTGCTGTGAACTGCATGATTTCATCATTCCTTATAACTTTGTAGCATTCTATTGTATATATACCACATTTTCATGATCCATTTACCTGTCATTAGACATCTAGGTTGATTCCAAATTTTAGCTATTATACTGAGTGCTGAAATGAATAATCGTATGCACACATTCTTTTGAATGAATTTTTTTGTCCTGGTTATAGGTACCCCAAAGTGGATCTGCTGATTCATATGGGAGCTGAGTTTATTGAGTACCCTCTATACTGTTTTCCATAGGGGTTAACTAAAATTCTCACCAGCAATAAATGAGGGTTCCTTTTTCACCATATCCCCACCAACAGAGATTATTCCCAGTATTTTTGATATGGGCTGGAGCGATAGCACAGCGGTAGGGCATTTGCCTTGCATGTAGCCGGCCCGGCCTAGCTGGGTTCGATTCCTCCGCCCCTCTCAGAGAGCCCGGCAAGCTACCCAGAGTATCTCGCCTGCATGGCAAAGCCTGGCAAGCTACCCATGACGTATTCAATATGCCAAACACAGTAACAACAAGTCTCACAAGAGATGTTACTGGGCCTGCTCGAGCAACGGGAGGACAGACAGTGCTATTTTTGATATGTGCCAACCCCACTGGTACAAGATAATATCTCATTGTCATCTTGATTTGGATTTTCTGAATAGTCAGTGAGGATGAGCATTTTTTTCATATACCTCTCGGCCCTCCATTGGCCTTCCTAGAGACGTGTTTGTTCATTTCTTCTCCACATTTTTTGATGGGCTTTTAAGATTTTGTTGTAGATGTTAATTTCTGTGAGTGCTTTATAGATACTGTGAATTAACCCTTTATCCAATGTGTTGAGTGCCAATATTTTCTGTCACTCAGTTAGCTGTCATTTAGTTTTAGCCCGTGTTTCTTTTGCCATACAAAAACGTTTAAGTTTGATTTAGTCCCATTTGTTTGGTTTTGATTTTGTAAACTTTGCCAATGGCATCATATCATTGAAAACTCCCTTGAGGTCCAGGTGTTGGAGCATTCTGCTTGTATTTTCCTCAATGTACTTTATACATTCAGGTCTGATCTCAAGATTAGGAAAGAGGAAGTCAAATTATCTTTATTGGTGGAAGACAGGATGTTATACATTGAAGAGACCACACAAAAGCTCCTCGAAATGATAAACCAATACAGCAAAGTGGCCAGCTACAAAGTCAATACACAAAAATGGGTTCTATTCCTATATACAAATAATCAATCAGAGGAGAACAGATCAAAGAGTCGGTCCCATTTAAAATAACAACACCAAGTACTTAGGAATCAATTTAACAAAAGAGGTAAGAGAACTACACCATAAAAACTTCAAAACACTCAAGAAAATAACAGAAAAAGATCGTAGGAAATAAATGCAAAAACATTCAATATACTCAAGGATTGGGAGAATTAACATTATCAAGATAACTATCTTACTAAAGTACTATATAATGTCAATGCAACCCCCCCAAAAAAACTTCATAATTAACTGTTCTAAGTCCTTGAAGTCTATTTTAATTTGGATAGGGACTGAGCCATAAAAAGGCTCCGCATAGCCAAAACCATACTGAAAAACATGAAACTGGAAGGCATCGCACTACCTAACTTGAATCTATATTATAAAATCATGGTAATCAAAACAATGCAATACTAGTAGGATAAGGTTAGACTCTGACAATGGGTTTGAATAGAGTATTAAAAAAGAAAAAATCCATACACATGGTCAGCTAATTTTTGACAAAGGAGCTGGAGCATGAAATGGAATAAAGACAGTCTTTACAACAAATGGTATTGGGAGAATTGGACAACCCCATGCAAGAAATTAAAGCTGGATCCATATCTCACACCTTACACAAAACCTTCTTTCTTTTAATATTAAACACAAATAGCTCCTTCTGCCTTCTCTTCCTCCCCTTCCCTTCCACTCTTTCCCCCCACTTTTTTTTCTTGGGGTATAGACACTCCAAACACAGGCCTCCTGCATGCAAAACATGCAATTAGTCATTGAAGTATGACCCTATCTGAATGCCCTGCCACAGAGGCATGGTGGGATGGGGGGATGGGGGGTGGGAGGGATACTGAGATCCATGGTGGTGGAAAATGGGCACTGGTGGAGGGATGGGTACTCGAACATTGTATAATTGAAACCCAAGCACAAAAATTTGTGTCTACAAATTTTGGTTTCTCACTAATAAAAATTTTTTAAAAAAAGTATGACCCTATCCTTAGTTTGTTTCTTTCTTGGTATTTCCTTTTCTTTCTTCCACTCAGTTTGCCTCCAAACTGTAGCAATTTTCCTATATTCTGCCCTTAGCCCTCTTTTCACTGTTATGATTTCAGACCTTTGTGAAGAACTCCCAGTCTTTAAACTTATCTTTTTGACCTAGACTTCACATTTAATAAGCTCATCAGTTCTGAAAATTATTTATATTCATAGTTATCCCTGGGTTCCAATAATCCTCCAAAATTCAACATATAAAATACCTATTATAATATGGCCAATATCTGGGATTTCAATTTATAAAATTTCTATTTGATTTAATTTGCTCGAGCGGGCCCAGTAACGTCTCCATTGGAGACTTTGTTGTTACTGTGTATGGCATATCGAATACTCTCGGTAGCTTGCCGGGTTCTCTGAGAGGGGCGGAGGAATCGAACTCGGGTCGGCCATGTTGGCTGTGTGCAAGGCAAACGCCCTACCTGCTGTGCTGATTTAATAGCATTTAATAGCTCTTAGTCAATAAGTCAATAAATCCATTGAGTACATAAACCTGATCAAATAATCTACTAGTGCATGCAATGAAAAGAAGGAAGAAATACAAGCTTAATTAGTAACTAACTTTACATAAGAGAAAGCAAGAATTTATAAAAACTGAAACATTTTTATGTTAATAGCATCTGCTATTGAGAAAACCATGGTATAATAAATATTTAAATAAAACTCAGAAAAGTAATTATTATACAAGACCAGACATATAACAAACATTGTAGTCACGGTCCTCCCGTTGCTCATTGATTTGCTCGAGCGGGCCCAGTAATGTCTCCATCGTGAGACTTGTTGCTACTGTGTTTGGCATATCGAATATGTCACAGGGAGCTTTCCAGGCTTTGCCGTGCGGGTGGGTTACTCTCGGCAGCTTGCCAGGCTCTCCGAGAGGGGCGGAGGAATCGAACTCGGGTCGGCTATGTGGCAGTGTGCAAGGCAAACGCCCCACCCGCTGTGTTATCACTCCAGCCCATAACAAACATTAGAAAATTTAAAATGTTGAAATTGGAGATATTAGTATAATTAGTATAATATTGCTGTTATTGTGAGATTCCCAAATAAATATATTATTAAATATGAATATACTAAATGTTTATATTTATATATGATGAATGAGTATTGGGCTGGAGCAATAGCACAGCAGTAGGGCATTTGCCTTGCACGAGGCCAGCCGGCTGACCCAGGTTCGATTCCTCCGCCCCTCTCGGAGAGCCCGGCAAGCTACAAGAGTATCTTGCCAGCAACGGCAAACCCTGGCAAGCTACCCATGACATATTTGATATGCCAAACACAGTAACAACAAGTCTCACAATGGAGATGTTACTGGGCCCACTCGAGCAAATTGATGAACAATGGGAGGACAGTGTGTGTATGTGTGTGTATGTGTGTGTGTGTGTATGAGTATTAAAAGTGTTTTTTGTAGCAATGAGAAAATCTTTATTTCATAGACTGTGGTATATTGTTAGTTTCAGCAGTTATAATCTGCCTGGTTTGCCGAGTAGAAACTATATTAAGTGATTGATAAAGATTCTACTTTATCAAGTGATTCTGCATATTATCTTTTTAGTTTAGAGTAGGGAAAGGATACCATGTGGGGTCCTTTTAATTTGAGGCTGAAGAATTCTCCTAACAATCCCAAAACTATACATACAACTACCTGATAAATGACAATATAGACTTACTTTAAACAGTACTCTCCACACTAAGTCTACTGTATAAGAAGAGTTTAGGTGGGCACCATTTCAGTTCTACTATGACATTGCCCTTAAGATCCATTCTTTTGTTGAATGACAGCCAATATGAATACCTGTCATCAAAGTCTTTGAGATTTGCGAATATTTCTCTTTATCATTTCACTGGGGTGAAACTGGGTTTATCTTTTTATTGGGGTTGTTCATTTGGTGTTCCCAGCAGTGACTGGGAGTCTGGGGGAACACTACAGGTGTCACTCTGCCTCAGCAATGCGTTAGATGCTCACTGTGGTGGTGCTCAAACCAGTGGCACTCAGGGCTACAGAGGGACTGTAGCAGTGCTGTGAGCATTGGGGGACGCACAATGATATCCGGGATCGAACTCAGGGCTTGCCATGTCAAAGCGCAGGCTCTAACCATCTGAGCTACCTATCCGGCACGTATTGCTGTTCATGTTTACTTTTATATTCTTCTCTATCATAGCTGATATTCATTTCAAATGAGTTGAGACAATTCGGATGTTTTTAAGAGCTCCGTGGAAACTTAGAAAATTTTAGTTCGGAAAGTAAATAAGAACTAGACAATGTCAAAAGGAAACGGATCTTTAGACCTCGACCACAGAATTGAGCTTACTAAGGTGGAGGGAACTGGTTCTGCAGGGCCCTAAGGATGACAGTGGTGGCCTGGTGTGGTGACATGGCCCTCAACCACATGAACTTTCATGTTCCTGCCAATCAATGCTTACTGCTCAACGAAAATAAGTGAAATGGGACTCAGGGCAAGGGGATTCGGGTACATCAATGGTGCTAAGGAATGACAGAGATAAATAGCCAAACTACAGAGTCAACAGCACTGAAATCATGAGACCTAAACTTGAACAACGGAACATAAAAAGGTGCCTGTTGAAAGCGCAGGATGGAGGGGTGCAGGGTGGGAGGGAAGCTGGGAACACTGGTGGAGGGAACTGACACTGGTGGAACATTGCATGTCTGACCCTCAACTATGAATAACTTTGTATTAATAGATTTAATAAAACTAAAAATAACTCCATTTAAAAATAAATTTAAAAACCACTGTGAGCTAATTTGAAACGCCACACATAAAAAGAGAAATAGAAATAGGACTGAAACCTTTGAAGGTTTTCAAATTCTGAACCATGTCAACAACAGTATTTTGCTTTTAAGTACAGTTAACTTGGGTTACAGAGAAATATTTCCAATTAGAAAACAAAAACAAAGGGATTTTCTCAAGTTTAAGCAGTATCTGGTAAGAGTGATTATTAATCTAGGACCAGGCAATTCTAATAGCTTAAGTAACATGTTATTATCATGCTGTATTCATAGATTCTATTCATACCATGATAAATGGGAAGAACTACCTTTAATTAATGCACCATTCAACCATGAAATGCACAATTAATTCTGCTCCAACTCCAAACATAAAAAAATGTTCGAACATTTTCTGCTAAATAGCCTTGGTGGAAAAAAGGTCGTTTACAATTCTGAATGATAACAGAAAACTCTGTAGTGCAACTGGAACACCAGGTGATTTCTTATTTCAGGAACCAAGCATGTGGCTACAAAAATTTCAGATTTATCTTAGACAATATTTTTAAGCCCGGAAAGCTACCGAGAGTATTCCACCCGCATGGCAAAGCCTGGCTAGCTACCCGTGACATATTCGATATGCCAAAAACAGTAACAACAAGTCTCACAATGGAGACGTTACTGGTGCCCGCTCGAGCAAATTGATGAACAACAGGAGGACAGAGTGACAGACTGACAGAGTGAGAAAAATCTCATCCAGGAGCCAGAGAGATAGTAGAGTGGGCTGGGCACTTGCCTTGTAAATGGCAGATCTGGGTGTGATCCCTGGCACTGTATAGGTCCCCCAAGCCTGCCAGGAGTGACTCCTGAGTGCAGAGCCAGAAATAAGCCTCGAGCAAATCCAGGTCTGTTCCCCAAACAAAAACAAAAAAGACAAGAAAAGAAAAGGAAGAAAGAAATGAAAATCTTATTCAGCTCCCTGTTGCCTGCCTCTCTGAAGAGATTGCCAAAGCTGAAGGCTCTGAGTAGTTCCATTAGAGAGAGAACAAAAGGGAATGCCCTGCCACAGAGGCAGGGTGGGATGGGGGAGATGGGGGGTGGGAGGGATACTGGGATCCGTGGTAGTGGGAAATGGGCACCGGTGGAGGGATGGGTATTTGATGATTGTATAATTGAAACCCAAGCACAAAAATTTGTAAGTCTACAACTGTACCTCATGGTGTCTCACTAATAAAAATTTAAATAAATAAATAAATAAATAAAAGTAAACCAGCACCAGAAAGAGGAAAGCACTTCCAACGAAAAGAAACTGAATCTAATAAAGGGACCCCCAAAACAGGACAACCTATAACTTAAGTAAGGTTTACCAAATGATGCACCCTAATTCTTAGTAATTTTTAACGCATTGCTCAGCAATCAGGTTATTAGGGAATGTTCTAAACCATGGAGCTAAAAATAGGGAGGGAAAGCAGAGCACAGCAAGCAAACATGAAAACAGAATTGCCCTGAGGACAAAAGTGAATCACAAAAAGGAACCCACTAGCTAGAGCTGAGCTCCAGATGCCTGTGCCCTGCCAGGGACTCGGGGAGAAGTTGTTAAAAGAATCATGACAGGTCCTCGGTTTCCAGCAGAAGCAACTGTCTTTGGAGGAAAGCACTCTTTATTTGGAAAGATGCTAGGAAACCAGAGATTAGGATCAAACAAATAGGAGCTCACCCAGATCACAAGACACACCAGAAAACAGGCGCAATGAATTAGAGCCAACGGGAATAAGCAATGCATTCTGATTTCTGAGGATTGCAGATATTGGGACGATCAGATATAAAAATAATTATGTTTGGGATGAAATAGAAAGCAATAAAAGCTAGCAAGAAAGAAGAGACTTTTTATAAATTACCAAGCAGACGTGAAAAAAAGAAGCAAACTGGACCTGTAAAAATGCAGGAGGAGAAAGTGGTGAGAGCGATTCAGTAAATAGCCTAGAAAGCAGATTATACACTACCGAACAAAGAACTCATGAGTTGTAGCCGAGTTCTGAAGAAATAAGCCAGAAGAAACACCGAGAGAGAAGACAGAATACACAACAGAGAGAATAAGAGATTCTGAAGGTTTCTTCAAGAAGATGAGGCTCAAAAGGCATCTACTGAGAACCTTCGGGGTTAGAGAAGGAGGAGGGGAAAATACATAGGGGACAATGAAACACTTATTTAGCACTAAAGAAAAACTTAAAATCTTAGACCTGGAAGCATAAAATATGTCTCGCAGGAGAAATGAAAATACGTATTTGCTTAAGAAAATCATTCTTAAGACTGAAGGACGCAGCCCCACGACATCTCCTTATATCCAAAGTGATCAACGGGAAGAAAATCATCCAACGTTTCTCCCTGAAAATCAGACTTAACTCTTTTGCAAACCACAACACCCAAAAGGAGAGAGAGAACAGAGGGGAATGCCCTGCAAAGAGGCAGGGTGGGATGGGAGGGATGGGGGGGTGGAAGGGATACTGGGATCCGTGGTGGTGGTAAATGCGCACTGGAGAGATGGGTATTCGAAATAAATAAATAAATTAATTAATTAAAAAAAAAACTGAAGGACAGGAGCCAGAGCGACAGTATAGTGGGCAGGGCACTTGCCTTGTATTCTGCCGTCCCAGGTTTCATCCCCACGCCACACATGGTCACGTGGAGTGGTCTTTGAGCACAGAGCCAGGAAAAGCTATGAGCAGCGCCATGTGTGGCCCCCAAACAAAACAAAACAAATGGACAAGACTGCAAAATATCAAAGGCAAAGAGATTTTAGAATTTATTGGAAAGATAATCTAGATTAGTTACAAGAGAATCACAATAGTGCAAGGTTTCTCTGCTGTAACAATGGAAACCCGACCACCACTCAGTTTTTCACATAAAAAAAAATGTTTCACTCTGGTTCTCTCAGGGAGAAGCACCTTGATTATGGATAAAGTTAATCTGGGAAAACATTTCTTAGACTGTAAGCTATAAGGAGGTACTCCAAGGGGTGAGGTGAACCTAGAGTCACATAATGAGCTTTATGCTAAGAGAGGTTATGGTTAAAATAATGTATAAACTACAATAACCAGGGCTGGAGCAATAGCACAGCAGGTAAGGCACTTGCCTTGCATGCAGCAAACATAGCTGACCCGAGTTCGATTCCTCCGCCCCTCTCAGAGAGCCTGGCAAGCTACCGAGAGTATCTCGCCCACACGGCAGAGCCTGGCAAGCTACCCGTGATGTATTCGATATGCCAAACACAGTAACAACAAAGTCGCCAATGGAGACGTTACTGGGCCCGCTCGAGCAAATCGATGAACAACAGGAGAACAGTGGACAATAACCAAACTTTAAAATGTTTCTGTCAAGGAGACAGGCTGAGGATGGGATGGAAAAGGGGGCATCAGTGAAGCGAAGTTCATATGGGTGTTGAAAAACTCTATATTTGAAACTCAATTTAACTGCAAAGAACTTTGCAAATCATGGTGCCTAAATATTTTTAAATCAAATGATTAATTTAAGAATAATAATGTATTAAAAGATAAGTAACCAGAAGATGAAAACTTATTTCCAAAGGAGTTCTGAATGCAAAACACAGCAATGAAAATAATATATAAATAAGTACATTTGAAAAACACTGATCATGGATAGTTCCATTCAAGGGAAAGTCAAAACCCACTTAACTAAAAAAGTAACTGTCATATAAGTGAAAGCATTACTTAAATTAAATTCTGCTTAGGTTCTTACATTGTTGAAGAGAGGTAGAAATGTTTATTGGTATCAAATTTAAACTACATCAAAGATTTTAAGTCACTAAAAGAGTACATCACATTTGAATTGCAAAGATAAAAAGAATTACTCCTTTATAAAGCAACTCCAATTCAAAAGAAAAACAGTTAAGTTAAAGAAATATAACTCAGTATTAAAATAATTTTTAAGGATTACTCATAATTTTTTAAACAGTAAGTTAAAAAACATTAAACATAATAATGAAGACAAGCATGAGAAATTTCTTAGTCAAGAGAAATACATACAAAAAAGAATAAAGCAATATCAACAGAAAAAAATAATTTTAAGGGCAATATTAAAAATATATTTGCCCTAGAAATAAGAAGCAAAGAATGTTCCAATAGAAAGATGAAGATACTGAATAAAGTATTGTCATTTTCAAATTTGTAAGTAGCATTAAATATTTAGTATATCTGGTTACTATCAATAAATCCTACTAAAATAGAAGAGGACAAAGGAACATTGGTCAATAAAATGAACTAGGAAAATACAAATCAATTACTTTCTATTCCAGTTTTTTACCATTGGCACTGCCTTCAAGGAGGAGATACAACACAGTATTTTTGAAGTTAAGTTTATGGTTCTACTGTCTGAAGCAATAATTATGTACTAGGCTTAGCACATTTGCAAACAAACATAAAACCTCATAGGGGCCTAAAAGATAGTAGAGTGAATAAGGCATTTGCTTTGCATATGAGTGACCTGGGTTTGATACTAGTCACACATATGGTTTTCTAAGCACATCTAGGAGTGAATCTTAAGCACAGAGCCAGCAGTAAACCCTGAGCAGAACCAAGTGTGGCCCCAAAACAAATGAGAAAAGAAAAACATAAAAGAAGCACTATTCATGTGATCAGAAGAGATCAAACTATAGATCACATAATTCAAAGACATTTTCAATAATGCTCTAACTTTATTATATAATTTTTCCTCATTATATCAGATACCAGTGCACTTGACCACATTATGAAAACTTAAATGACCATACTTAAACATAGAAATTATTAAATATGGAAATATTCAGTTTCTTTAGTAATAATAAATCTGAATAACATTGTACATACCATGGGACATAAAGATAACATTGTAAGCATCATGTTAACATTTTGTTAAAAATCTTTTATGACCAGTACCTGACAAAGATGCATGAAAATTAATTTTCATACTTTGCTAAATCTACTATGAATAGTGACACTTCTAGAAAGTAAATGAACAAAATACTCCAGTGCCTTTATGATGTCAAACTTTTTGACTCAGCAATTTTTCCTTTTAGGTCAGGATTAAATATCATAAGTAAAAATTAATTGTAGAATAATTCATTATAATAGTGTTATTTTTAATAAGCTAATTGAAGACAAAATCTAAAAATCATTGTACTGCATAATAACTAACATGGCATTAAAAAAATCAAACCTGGTATTAAAAATTGGTCTTATAGTACAAAAGTAAAAAAAAAATCTGAACGCAAAATCACACATAGAATGACTTTTCATTTCGCCAAAATTTGTATATGCAAAAGAAAATGTTACTGAGAGGAATTAAAGTTTGAGCTGTGAATATTATTAGTAGTGGTATTATGGAAGGTTTTGATTAATTCTGAATTTTTTCCAGTGAGAATTTCTGAGCTATATAATTCACATATAAATGGTAAATGTTAATAAGAAAATTAAAATATCAAATATCACAAGAATCCTTGCTCTATGAGCTACTTAAATCTGTATCTCTGAAACACAAGAAACCCAGGGCAAAGTAATTAAGTCATTCTGGCCAGATTCTGTAAAACTGTCTACAAAGAGGGAAGTTCGGAAACTGGGAGATGAAGGAACCGATGGATGAAGCAAATCACAGAGAACAGGGCTCCTGGGATGCCAGGAGGGAAGCCAGCCAAGCTCTTATCAATGGAAGCGCTCCCTGTGCTCTCCTAGACTGGAACGAGGTACCCGTTCCCTTCTGTGAGAGATTCCTAACATCGCAGACGAGGCTGCACTGGGCCAATCATTTACAGCTGAGCATCTAGGAATAAAGAATCCTTCGTGGTCTTTAAGCACCGCACCTATAAGTAGTTTCACAGGAAATAAGATTCCATGAGATGAATGGGGTCCTAAGATGCATTCTCATTTGAACCATGATCAGCACGTTTTTCAGGGTGGCACGTTTTCAGAGTGCAGACACCAGTCCTGACTCTCTTCTTCCTATGGTCCAGAGTGAGATCTTCAATGGGAGTGGGATCTTCAAGGAGTCTCTGAACCTCACAGGCCGAAGTTATCCCAAAGCTGAGTAGAAATATTAAACCACTTTGCTTGTCAAAGTGTGTGTGTGTGTGTGTGTGTGTGTGTGTGTGTGTGTGTTTTAATTGAACTAAAGCACAAAAGAGACAGTGAGTAGATGTAAATAAACTTTGAAAACAGTATCTCAGGGACCAGTAAGACACGACAGCAGGTAAAGCACATGTTTTACAAATGACTGATCCTGGTTTGATCATAAATTTCCTTAAGCTACATCAAGAGTGATCCCTGAGCACACAGCCAGGAATAAGTCTGTCAACCAAATGTGATCCATCAACCGAAAAAGAAAAAAAAAAGAAGGGAAAACAAAAACATTATCTTAAATATTTCATTCCCCTTCTTCAGAAGGAGCAAATTCAAGTTCTGTAGCTTGGCCTATAAATCCTCATTCTTCAGTTTGGAAATTTCTTCTCTCTGTGTCTCTGTCTCTCTCTCTCTGTCTCTGTCTCTTGTCTGTCTGTCTATCTGTCTGTCTGTCTCGCTCTCTTTGGTTTTGGGATCAATGCTCAGGAGTTACTCCTGAATGTGCACTCAGGAATTCCTCCTGGCATGCAGAGAGGACCATATGGGATGCCGGAGATAAAATCCAGATCAGTTGTGTGCAAGGTAAATAGGCAAATGCCATACAAGCTGTACCACTGTTCCAACCTCATCTCCGTCTCTCTCTCTCCCTCTGCCCCCTTTCTGTCTCTCTCCCCGCCACACTCCCTGGACACCCTCTCTCTCTCTTTCTCCTCCTGTCTCTCTGTTTTCCTCTTGCCCATGCTTGATAAGCATCTAAGTACTATTCTTGTAGAATATGTCCCAGTGATCATCTATAATTTTAAAAGTTGAAATGGGGAAAAGATAATTATAGTAGATTAAAAAGTAACAGCACAATCCAGAATATGTACACAATACTACATGAGCATTTTGGTTCTCTATATCAAATGAATAGAAAGTACATTTTTTGAATAACTTGACAAAAACTTATCCCTCTGTAATATGGATAAGAGGGTTTATATTTGGGATAATATTACATTTTATATTTTTAATTTATTGTCACCTTTGTACTTTTTCTCAGCAAAAAAAAAAAATGTTGTGTGGAGCGATAGCACAGTGGGTAGGGTGTCTGCCTTGCATGCAGCCAACATGGCCGACCTGAGTTCGATTCCTCCGCCCCTCTCGGAGAGCCTGGCAAGCTACCGAGAGTATCTCGCCCGCACGGCAGGGCCTGGCAAGCTCCCCGTGACAATATTCGAAATGCCAAACACAGTAACAGCAAGTCTCACAATTTGGTGTGAGATGTTACTGGTGCCCGCTAGAGCAAATCGATGAACAATGGGAGGACAGGACAGCACAGTGGTAGGGCATTTGCCTTGCGCGCGGCAGGCCAGGCTGAGCTGGGTTTGATTCCTCTACCCCTCTCGAGAGCCTGGCAAGATACCGAGAGTATCTCGCCCGCATGGCAAAGCCTGGCAAGCTACCCGTGATGCATTGGATATGCCAAACACAGTAACAAGTCTCACGATGGAGACATTACTGGGCCCGCTCGAGCAGATCAATGAACAATGGGAGGGCAGTGACAGTGACAGTGAATCACCATGAGATATAGTTACAAGCTTTCGTGTTTGAGTTACAATCACACAATGATCAAACACCCATCCCTCCACCAGTGCGCATTCTCCACCACCAATATCCCCAGTATAGCCCCTATTTCCCACCCTCCCACTGCCTCCAGGTCAGACAATATTCCCCACACTCTCTCTCTCCCTCTATTTCTGGGCATTATGGTTTGCAATACAGATATTGAGAGGCTAATATGTTTGGTCCTTTATCTACTTTCAGCACACATCTCCCATCCCGATTGATTCCTCCAACCCTCATTTTCTTAGTGATCCCTTCTCTAGTCCACCTGCCTTCTTTCCGCTCCGCTCATGAGGCAGGCTTCTAACCATGGAGCAATCTTCCTGGCCTATGAATCTCCTGTCCCTGGGTGTCAGTCTAATGTTATTTTATTTTATACTCCACAAATGAGCACAGTCTTTCAATATCTGTCTCTCTCTTTCTGACTCATTTCACTTATCATGATACTCTCACATTCTTCCACGCAAATGAACACTTTCCTTTCCTCAGTAGATACTTCTCTTGGGACCACCAGAAGACATCTTCTTTCAACTACCCTTTTATGTATTGGCCATACCTGGCAGTGCTCAGCACTTACCCCTGACTTTGTGCTCAGGGATCACTCCTGGCAATGCTTGGGCTATCTGTGGTGCAGAGGCTCGAACCCTGATCAATCTCATGCAAGCCAAGTAAGTGCCTTACCCAATGTACTCTCTCTCTCCAGCCCCCATCAAACTATTCTTAAAAGAATTGTTTTATTTCAGGTTTATAGTACTGTTAATGCAGGGTTTCCTGAATAAAACATTTCAGCACCACACTCCCCACCAGAGGGCTTGCTTCCCTCCACCACTGTCCCAGTGACCCCACCCCTCCACCATCCAGTCCCTGACCTCCCTGTGGAGCTTCCGTGAAGGCCAGTGCTCAGCTTCTGTTGACTTTAGGCACTTGTTATTCCCCTACCGTATTTCTTTCTAGCCTGCAGACGAGGGAGATGATTCTGTTTCTGCCCTTCTCTTTAGTAGTTTTGCCCAGCAACTTAAAAAGCAGAATGATCCTTTGAAAAGCCATCAGAGGTAAGGTATCTGTGTAAGTCTATTCTCTCGAAAGCCTGTAGCTGGTTCTCCTCTTCACTCAGAACTGAGTATCCAAATCTTGACCGTAATCTGCAGAGCTTTCTACCATCTGGTTTTTCCCACTTCCCAGGTTTACTGGCACAGTCTGAACAACCAGGGCTGCCCACATCGGGACCTCCATCCTCTCGATTTCCTTAGCCTGGAACACGTTTTCCACAGGAATCTGCTGCCGGATGAGCTCCTCTGTGTCAATTCAAGACTTTTTCAAATCTCACCTTCTCCAAGAGGTCACCCTGACTAGCCATCCTATGTTGTACAACACACTTCAAAACACAGACACGCACACCCCCTCCCCCGCCTTGCCATCCTTCTCCTGCTGTTTTTCTCCCACAAGGACTGGGTCCTTGGCTGGGTTTCCTGCTGGAACTCAAGTACTGAGAACAGTGTGTGACGCAGAGGCAGCACACTGCAAACACCTGCCGAACTACCACAAATTACATTAGCGCCTGCTGAAAGAAAAATAACAAGCGCATACTACGGGTAATGCAGTTATTACAGAATTAATGCTATTTAAGATAAGTTTAAAGCCAATTAATCCTGTTTCAACATAAATGCACCTTCTGAGAGTCTTTATTACATTTTAATAATGTTTTCAAATGTGTCACTATAAGAAAATAGGATTTATACTAAACAGACCATTTAGAGGGTAATTATTCATAATTATATTTTCACTCAAAAAAGGTTTTACACCTAGGGTTTTACAAAAAGGTCTGGTAAAGATTTGATACTCATTTACTAAAAAATACAATCAAACTGTGTATAAAAATGCTCAGAAACCTCTATTTCTATGGACAGTGGTAAATCGTTGTATACTGGATCTTAACTGTCCCCTAAGCCTGCCCCAGCTACACATAAATGGTGTGTGTGTACACATAAATAGTGTGGCAGACAAAAATAAAATTTACCTTAAAATCAACCTATTTATTATCACACTACAGTATGAGTATTTCTAAAAAATTTACTGGAGGGTTATTGCTAGTTAATTGATGGCTTGCTTTTAATTTTAAATACTGATTTTTAAGAAAAACCCAGGAGGAATTTTCAAATTCTTTATATTTGAGGTTTACACAAAATCCTTAATATGATTTTAGAATAGGCCTAGACTTCAGAATTCACTGCATAAGCAAATCAATAAACTGCATAGTATTAAATTATGTATATTAAAAGAAAGTAATTGAAAAAAATAGCTTCCAGTGATGTATTATACTAGAAAATGAATCTCACATGTATTCATATACGAAATGATACACATATATAACATGTAGGTAACTTTTCATTTAATCATAATTATTATATGATTATGTAATGTGATGTAATATATTATAAATGTAATATGCTTATCAAAGAAAATAATACAGCATACTCTTCTTTAGAAAAGAAAAATATTTTTCTCTTTAGAAAAAATACAATACAAAAAAGTAAAATTCAAATATCCTGATTCTACTTCTTTTCTAAAGTAGCACTGTAGCACTGTCCTCCTGTTGTTCATCGATTTGCTTGAGCGGGCACCAGTAACGTCTCCATTGTGAGACTTGTTACTGTTTTTGGCATATTGAATATGCCACGGGGAGCTTGCCAGGTTCTGCCATGCAGGAGGGATACTCTCAGTAGCTTGCCGGGCTCTCCGAGAGGGATGGAGGAATCGCACCTGGGTCAGCCGCATGCAAGGCAAACACCCTACCTGCTGTGCTATTACTCCAACCCATATATATCATACAGTTCCGTAAACTGGTAGGTAGCTATTAAAGTACTAAGTGTACTTTAAATTTAAAGTATTTAAAATATAATAGAATCCCTTAAGTACTCTAAGAAATGGTAAGATCTATACACGCTATCACTAATGATGAAAACTGGCAATTCAGCGTAAGAAAATCAGTACCAACATCATCTACCTACAAAATTAGAATCTATAAAGCCAGAGGCAGGAAAATTCAGTGTCAATTCATAGGTCAATTTGCAAATAAGCAACATGGTTCTTCTGTTCTAAAGTATGTCAAAGAAATAAGCCTGAAGTGAACTGCTTAAATTTCTTTATCAGGCTTAAGTTTTACAGGTAGAAATAAACAATTCAAGCTCTTTTTAAAAATCTACTGAACAACCACTTTTTTTTTTCTTTTTTTATTAGTGAAACACCATGAGGTACAGTTATAGGCTTACAAATTTTGTGCTTGGGTTTCAGTTATACAATGATCAAGTGCCCATCCCTCCACCAGTGCCCGTCATCCATCACCACGGGTCCCAGCATCCCCCCCACCCGTCATCCCCCCGCTTCCCATTCTGCCTCTGTGGCAGGGTATTCCCCCACAACCACTTTTTTTGATGTAAATTTTTAAGTGCAGGGATTGAAGCACTTGTGTTATATAACCCCGGTTTAATTCTGGATACCACAAGATCCTATGAGCATGGCTGGAAGCAACCCCAGCGCACAGTATTGGGAATAAGTGGCGCCTGAGTACTACTGGGCATAACTTTACCTTTTCCCTTCACCTAAAAAATAAAAAATAAAATAAAGCACTGCACGGTAGCACTGTCCTCCTGTTGTTCATTGATTTACTCGAGCGGGCACCAGTAACGTCTCCATTGTGAGATTTGTTGTTACTGTTTTTGCCATATCAAATACGTCACGAGTAGCTTGCCAGGCTCTGCCATGCAATAAAATAAAAAGGGAATCAAAAACAAAATAAAATAACAAAAACAAAATAAAAAGGGAATCAAAGACAAAAAAAATGTTGTTAATTCCCTTAAAGTCACTTATACCTATAATTATTTCCCAAAATACAGGAAACCTGATGTTAAGTTTAGGGTTATGACCTTGGAGCATGGGGATACTCATTTAACAGAATTAACTCTTGAATAAAGTCAATGTTAAAAGCACTGCATAAACCTAGGATTGCTTTGGGTATTCTGGGTTTTATTGCTAAATATAAATTTCAGTATTTGGTCTATATCTTTCAAAAAATGCTATGGGTATTTTTTTTTTTAAATAACCACATCTGCCAGTTTTTATTTTAGTTTTGGGTTTTGAGGTCACAACCTGGCTACGCTTCAGGCTTATTCCTGCCGCTGTGCTCAGGAATCTCTCCTGATGGTGCTCCAGGGACACATGTGGTGCTGGGATCAAAGCCAGGTTGGCCGCACGTGAGGCAAGCACTTTACCAGCTATACTATCTCTCAGGTCCAGTCATGGGTATTTTTATAAAAATGGCATTAAACCTACATAGTGCTTTGGGTAGGATTGTCATCTTGACAATAATAATTCTTCCAAGAAGCCATGAGCAAGGGATGCGTTTCCATTTCTTGTGCATTCTTTTAGTAGTAATTTATTATTTATTTTCTTTATGTAACTTGTTCACATCTTGTGTTAAGCAGATTCTCACTTGGTTTTGAGGTACTTTTTTTTTTAAGGTGCAATTAAAAAAGTGCACTGGTGGAGGGATGGCTGTTGGAACACTGTATGACTGAAACTTAATCATAAACAACTTTGTAAGGGTCTATTTCACAGTGATTCAATTTAAAAAAATCTCTCTTCAATTTTATTATTTGCATACAGGTATGCTATGACTTTCTGTGTATTAATTTTGCCACTTTGCTATATAAAATTTTAGGGTTTTCTAAATACAGTATCACATCATCTAAAATTAGTGACAGTTTTGATGTAGACAGGTAGACAGGAAAAGCCTCCTTCCAAAGCAATGGCAAAAGGCAGCCCTGCAGAAAATGGGAACTAAGGCCTGATTAGACCCTCACCTATCTATAGCAACAGACCCAGAGAAGCTCCAGCAGGAACAAAAGGCCGGGAAAGGAATTTCAAAGAAGACCATCACCTTTCCCAAGCCCCTGGTAACCTCCTTAGCAACCGGACACCTAGGGACAGGTTGAGAAACCCTATATAGACCACGTTGAACAAAGGAAGGGTGTGCTTATGCTGCCCCAACCCACATACTGCTTGCACCCATGCAGCCGAGCACATGTGCATCTGAGCACATGTGTCACCTGTGTCTCCCTTCTTGAGATGTGTACTTTCGTACTTTCGTGTCTAATGCGAGGATGTGTGTAGGGGCTCTCTCCGCCCTTGGAGATGCCCATGTTCTCTCTTGAGTATGTTACTCTCTCTCACTCTCTCCCCCTCCACATCTTAAAAATCCTCCAAACAAAATCTATTTATTTCACTGCTTGTCTACTCCTGAAATTCCTTCCTGTGAGGTGAGACAAGAACCCAGTAAGCCCGGGTCCAGGATGGCAGAGGTGGTTGGGGAGAAAGTGTGCATCTTTCTCCTCCCCACTTCACAAAAATCACCCGTGGGGCCCAGAGACATTAGATTAACTTCTTATTTTCCAAACTTCATGCACTTAATATTTTTCTTTTGTCTAATTGCTATGGCAAGGGCTTCTAATACTGTACTGAATGGCACTTGTGACAGGGGCCAACCTTGTCTTGTGTCTTAGTGTTGTGTGAATGTTCTTTCATTCGAAGACGCTGAGACAAGGAACACAAAAGAAATTTATGTCATGGAGGCCACAGGTTCTCTCAGACCAGTGACAAAGGTAGAGACCCCCAAAATTTCCTTTTATGATCATGGTACCTCTAAACGGCACAATGCAGTGACATCATCAAGAGAAGTTATAGAAAGAACATTGAGGCAGCAAAACATACATTGTTTCCTTGCATCTGCAGGCCAATAATTTTGGTCTCCAGAAATAAGATATAAAACCAAAACTGAAACTTTTCTTGGGATATAAGCACTTGGATTTGCATATAGAAGACAAGGCTGGGTTGCCACCAGAAATCTATATCCCAAAGACAAACTGGGCTGGCACCTGAAATCTGCATCCCAAAGACTAGGCTGGGCTGGAGCCCAGAATCTCCAAGTCAAAGATCAAGCCTGGCTAGCACCTGAGATCTGCATGTCAAAGATCAGCCAGACTTCTGTGAGAAAAGGAAAACTGTCCCTTTCAATAATATACTGAAATTATTTACTGAAGGCAGTTTGAAGGGGAAAAGACGTTCAGTCTCAACCAAACCCATCAGGACACAAGAGAAATCTCGCCCATTTTCAAGGGTCCCTATGTTTCTGCCCATTGTACGGTACAGTCTACATGGGCTCACCCTGATGGCTCAGTCCAGCCCCAACATCTAGAAACGGAGGGACAAACAGAACGATCCACCTCACATGTGAAATATAAAGATATATAATAAAGCAACAGAATCAGAACAGAAAATTCGTCTTTGGGGAAAGCTTAACCGAGTGTGTGGATGGATGGTTAAGGTAGTAAGATGGTCGGGGGGATGCTGAGACAATGGTGGAGGGGAGCAGACACTGGTGGAGAGAGTGGTACGGTGACATTTTATTTATTCGTTGAAAATCATTTATTTCTGGCATGATGGTTTACAAAAATACTAGGGTTTTGGGCACTAAACATTGATATTAAACATTAATGATATACATTAATGATAAACACTAAACATTGAAAGAATCCATATTAGGGCATCAAATTTTTGTGTGCTTCAGCTAACTTGCAACATTGCTTTCTGTAAAACTGCTTGGCTGCTTTGCACCTGGGGGAGAGGGGACTTGGAAAGTGAACAGGGCATAACTTCTTTCTAAACCAAGTGTGACAGGATTCAGGTGTATTTACTGTTCCTGAAATGTATTGTCTCAGTAAAGCACCCTGCAGACTTGGGTAAAGGATAACTCAGGATGTGGTGGTTGGGGGAAATTGCCCTTTCCTGGAGTGTATTTTCTCACTAAAGCACCCTGCAGACTTGGGTAACTCAAAATGTGGATGGTCAAGGGAGATTACCTAAGGCTTAATGATTCCGGCTATAACCTTGCTTGTGCTGACAGTCGATGTACATAAATGCTGATCTTTGAATCTATAGGCTAAGGAGTGAGGTACTTTTAAATGGATTGGTTAAGAAAGTATATGTTGTTACAAATCTATTGGCTATGAAATGTGCGGGCCTTGCTGTAATGGCCAGTGAAGGTCTATATAAAATCCCCTTTGAAGAAGCTCGGGGCTCTCAGCCACTGCCCACTCTGGGGTATGCTGTGGAGACCCAGCATGCTGGCCTAAATAAACCCCATTTGTACTCCTGCAGGAATTGTGTCTATCTAGTCTCTCCGTGCCTCCCAGGGCTAGGGAACTCCCGATCCCAACACATTAATGATAGGGTTTTGGGCACTAAACATTCCCGCACCACACCCTCCACCAGAGTATCCAATTGATGTCGGTGGACCCCACGGGTGACTTATGTGAAGTGGGGAGGATAAAGACAGCCACTTTCTCCCCACCCGCCTCTGCCACCTGGGACCCAGGGTTACTGGGTTCTTGTCTCGCCTCACTGAAAGGAATTTCAGGAGTAGACAGGCAGTGAAGTAAATGGATTTTATTTGGAGGATTTTTAGGTATGGAGGGAGAGCGAGTGAGAGAGAGTAACGTACTCAAGGGAGAACATGGGCTTCTCCAAGGGTGGAGAGAACCCCTACACACATCCTAGCATTATACACAAAAGCATGAAAGTACACATCTCAAGAGGGGAGATGCGGGCGACACACTTGCTCGGGCACCACACGTGCTCGGCCATGTGGGCGCAAGCAGCACATGGGCTTGGGCAGCATATGTGCACCCTTCCTTTGTTCAAGGTGGTCTTTATAGGGTTTCTCCAGCCTGCCCCCATGTGAGGCTTCTTCCCAGGTAAAAGTCCGTTGCTAAGGAGGTTACTAGGGAGGTCCAAAAAGAGGAACTTCATGGAAAGGAGGCCTATATCCTCAGGGTCTGCGGATGGTCTTATCAGGTCTTTGTTTTCTGCATCCACAAGGTGGGTCGTTCCTAGAATTTTTCTTCCATGAAACTTTGTTTCATTGCAAAGGGCCTTTTCCTATCTACCTGCCTACATCACAATGACCTCCATCATATCCCCAATGTCACCCTTTACCAATTTTCACCTGCCATTGTAAGATTCCTATTGAACACTGGCTTTTCATTTCTGTTGCCTTTTGACATTTATTATTCTTTACAGCATTTCTTTGTATTTTTCATGTATCAGAGATCATTTTGTGTCTGTGCCCTCTCCTCTGACTAACTTTATTCAGCATGATACTCTCTAGGTCTATCCATATAGCGGCAAATTGCTTGATTTCATCTTTTCTGAAGCCAAGTAGCATTCCATTGCATATATGCAACATGGGCTGGAGCGACAGCACAGCAGGTAGGGTGTTTGCCTTGCATGTGCGGTGGACCCGGCCAACCTGAGTTCGATTCCTCTGCCTGTCTCGGAGAGCCTGGCAAGCTACAGAGAGTATCCGCCTGCATGGCAAAGCCTGGAAAGCTACCCATGACGTATTCAATATATTCAATATGACAAACACAGTAACAACAAGTCTCACAATGTTACTGGGCCAGCTCCAGCAAATCGATGAACAACGGAGGACAGTGACAGTGATATGTAACATAGTTTCTTTATCCAGTTGTGTGTGTGTGTGTGTGTGTGTGAGAGAGAGAGAGAGAGAGAGAGAGAGAGAATGACTAATGACCACAAGGTTTACTGAGCTGTTGACTGCTAGTTGTACCTTCGTTTTATTGTTTTTACTGTTGTTGTTATCGCGCTTATTTGGCTTCTGCATTACTTTCCCATCTAATTTGGTGTGATCCTATTGGGCTTTACCTATTATTGAATTTGGAGGTGTTGTTTAACTGCGTATGCTGCTGCATGTTCCACAAACTTCAGGATCTGTAGAACGGGCTGATGGGTTTACATGGTAGTGGCCATGAAATTTGGGTTTGGGGGTGCCCGCCCCCACTCCAAGAAGACCCCAGAGTTTTCAACCTGTAAATCAGTATACCTGAAAATTTTATTGATTTGCTATCTGCAGAAATTAGGAGTGAAGCAGTGAAGTTGGGCCATTGGCATGGGGGCAGCTGTGAGGGTTTCAGCAGGGCAGTGACTTGGTCCGCCACCTCCCAAGGGTGCCCCAGAGTTTTCAGCTGGAAGATCTGTATACACGACAATTTTATCTGCTTGCATCTCTCCTGAGATTAGTCGTGAATCTGGATCAATGAGGCTACATGACAGCTGCTGTGGAATAGCTAGTTCTCTATTCCAGAACTCTTGGGTTATTTCTAGATTTCAGCTATTGTGAATACTGCTGCTTAGAACACAAGAGTGCAGATGTTGTTTCTAAACAGAGTTGGGTACTTGGGGGTGATGCCCAGAAACGGAATTGATGGGACATACAGAAACTCTCATTTCTCTATTTTTTGAGGAGTGTATATATTGTTTTCCAAAAAGGTTGGATCAGATGACATTCCCACTATCAGTTAATGAGGGTCCCTTCCCCCCTATATTCACACCAACACTAGTTGTTTCTATTATTTGTGATGTGTTCTAGTTTCACTGTGGTGGGATGATATTTAATTATTATGATTTGCTTTTTCTTGAGGAAAATTGCAGAGTACAGGGATTAAGGTGCCTATCTTGCACACTGCCAATCTGGTTGAACCCCTTAACATATATGGTCCCCTGAGCACCTCCAGGTCTGGCCCAAAGACTTCAAAACAGTTCTTTATAATATTTTGACCATCTGCATTTCTTCTTTGAGAAAGTTTCTGTTCATCTGTTCCCCCCATATTTTGATGGGTTTGTTGTTATTTTCTCATGTAAGTTTCTACCAGTGCTTTATATATTCACAGGCCTGTTTTCAGAAACTGATACATGTCAAGGGATCCAGGAGAACCAAATGATCTTTTAAAAGAAAAAAAATGAAGCTTGAGAAAGAACTCCTTTTTTCCCAATTGTAGATCTTCCTAAATGCAAGACTAATCTGGATAATTTGGTCCTGTTATGTGACAGGCCTCTCAATGAAATGGAACAGAACTGAAGGCCTATAATAAATCCTCACATTTATAGCGAATGTACTTGAAACAAGTGTTCCCAGACCATTCAATAGGAAGAAAGCCTTTGATAAGGAAGAACCCCCATCTTACCGAGTTGTTTTATTTTTTTTAGCTATACTAGTGGAAAATGAAATAAAGTTCCCATATAGAAACTTATGCATCTGTTTACAGTTGCATTTTACAAAATATCCAGAGAGCAGAAACAACCAGATATCATTCATCTGTGAATATACCAACAAAATGTGTCATATACATACAATCAAATATGACTTGGAAAATAAGTGACCGAGTGAACTTTGAAAATATTATACTAGAGGAAAGAAATTAATTCCAAAGACCACAGTTTCATTTATACAATTTCATTTATATCAAATGGAATCAAATTATAAACTACCAAAATCCATAAAGACAAAAAGTAGATTAGTTCGCCTTGGGTCAAGAAAATGGATGGGGGAAGAGCTGAGGGGAAGATGGGGAGGAGGGCCTGAGTTCCCCTGGGGAATGATAAAAACATCGTCAAGTTGATTTTGGTTACACAACTCTGTACATATGAAAAAACCATCACATTTTCTATTTAAATGAAGTGAATGATATGTCATAAATTACAATTTAAGGAAGCTTATTTCCAAAAAATCCAACAATATTACAATAATGTAGACCTTGATTCTCAGATTAAAAGAGAGTAATGCAGGTAAATATTTGCCTTTGATGATTCACTAAAGCAAGCGGTACAAAAAGTAATAGGAGCATACACTACTGCTTATACAGCAGAGTAAAAATATTCATAAAAATAAGAAAAACACCACTATTAGCATAATTGCCCTATGGAGCAGAAATTACTTGAATATACAGTCCTGCAGCCAGCCGCCAAACAACAAACAAAAATTAGTCACTTGCTCCTTTTCTTGAGTTCAAACACAGAGATAACGTAAGCAATAGAAAGGTTGATGACTCAGGCTATACCCAGAAACTCACACAGAGTCTCAAAGAAACAGAAAGATGGTGGTCAGGTCTCTTAGAGAGAGCAATAAGAAAGAGAAGTACAGTCAAATGCACTAATGCAAGAGGTCTTAGATGAAAACTTGCTTGCTATGGGCAGGACAGCAGCAGAACCTGAGCGGTTGTTGGCCCATATCTGCTAACTGATGTAAAAGAGCTCGAAATTCAAGTCTGGTGAGGAATTTCTTGGCCATCCAGGAAGGAGAACAGATGACTGCTCAGAATTCAGCTGCTGTCCCTGCAAGGACACAGAACCAGGCTGATAAGAACAATGTTTAAGAGAGAGGCACCAGAAAACTCATGGTGGGCAAATGAAAAACAGTGACTAAGCCCTGATTACATACCATGGGCAATTCTCCAATTCCAACCAGGAACTTATCTGTTAAGAGTACAGCCTAGAGCCAAGGTCTGAACCCTCGGAGTGAATATTAGGAACTTAAACAAGGTATGTGTACAGAGAAAATAAGAAGAGATAATGCTGAATATAATCATTAAAGAAGCAGAAAAAATGAAATTATACATCCACAAAGGTCAAATGCAATGGACGACATAAAATAATATATGCTTTAATAAATGGCTGCATAAAGATGAGGAGATATTACAAATATGAAGCAAGTACAAATGTTTATGAAGTAAAACCAGCAGCAAGTATTAACAGCAAGTATTAAAATATGCAATTACTGAAGTCAACAAATGACTGAAGAGCAGAAAAAAAGATACCCTTTAAAAATTACCAACAGTGGACTACAGTGATAGCACAGCGGGTAGGGCATTTGCCATGCACGTGGCCACCCCGGGTTCGATTCCCAGCATCTTATATGGTCCGCTGAGCACCGCCAAGGGTAATTCCTGAGTGCATATGCCAGGAGTAACCCCTGTGCATTGCCAGTTGTGACCCAAAAAGAAAAAAATATTACCAACAGAGAAGCATTGGTAGGAGTCTTCCTCAAGACAGTATTTGACAGCTACTATGGCCCTATCGGATCACTCTGGATGGTGAAAAACTCAAAGCATTCCCTCTGATATCAGGCACAAGGCAAAGATGTCTAAAGATTCTACTTTTATTCAATTTAGTATTAGAAGTTATAACAATAGCAATCCAGCAAGAAAACTAGATCAAAGGAATCCAAACTGGGAAAGGAGAAGCCAAATTTTCAATATTTTCAGATGACACAATAATATACTTAGAACTCTACAGAGTCTATTAAAAAGTGCCTAGAAACAACCAACACCATAAAGTCGCTAGCTACAAAGTCAACACACAAAAATTGGATGCATTTCTATAGAAAAATAATAAACCAGATCAGAGTCCAATACAGGACCAGAGTGACAGTATAGCAGGGAGGGTTTTTGTCTTCTAAACTGTAGATCTGGGTGAAATCCCCAACACTACATATGCTCTCCTGAGTCCTGTCAGTAGTGATTACTAAGTTCAGAGCTAGGAGTAAGCCCTGTGCACTTCTGGATGTGGCCCTCCAAAACAGACAAATGAGTAGATAAACAGAAGACCTACTTAAAACAAAAACCAAAGAGTCCCATTCCACTCGAAAGAGTGCCAAGTACCTAGGAATCAAATGAATAAAATATGTCAGAGACCAACACCATGAAAAATATAATTCACTTATTAAAGAGAAAGAAAGAGACCATAAAAATGGAAAAATATTCCACATTTATGAACTGGATCAATTGTCAAAATGATCATCCTGCCTAACTTATATAAATACAATGCAATCTCTTTTCAAATTCCTATGACATTCTTCAAGTACCTAGAATGATCAGTAATAAATTTTATATGGAAATAAAAAACACCCCAAATTGTCAGAGCTGTACTGTCACTGTCACTGTCCTCCCATTGTTCATCGATTTGCTTGAACAGGCCCAGTAACGTCTCCATTGTGAGACTTGTTACTGTGTTTGGCATAACGAATATGTCATGGGTAGCTTGCCAGTCTTTGCCGAGAAATAAAAAAGATGGGAGGCATATCATTACCTAACCTGACTATAGTAAAAAGATACAGTAATCAAAATAGCAGGGCTGGAGAGACAGTATAGCAGGAAAGGCACACACTTGTATGGAGCCAGCCTGTTTCAATCTTCGGCATTCCATATGGCTCTCCAAGCACCAGCAGGAGTAATTCCTGAGTGCAGAGCTAGGAGTAACCACTGAGCTTTTACTAGTTATGACCAAAACCCAAAACACCCCCCCCCCCAAAAAAAAACCCTAAGAGGAAAAACAAAGCACAATTTAGCATAGTATTGGAATAAGGATTGACTGACTTACCCATGGAATGGAATCGAGTACCCAAAGACAAATTCCCAGATATATGATCAACTAATATTCAATAAAAATGTTTGATACAAGAAATTGAGCAAAAGTAGCCACTTCAACAAATGATATTGAGAAAACTGGATAATCATATGTAAAAAAAAATGAAGCTTAATCCATATCTCACACCTTACACAAAATTCCAAATGAATCAGAGACCTTGAGAGCAGACCAGAATCCATAAAACATATTGAGGAAAGTGTTCCAAGATTTGGACTTCAAAGGTGTTTTCAAGGATATGATTCTACTGGCATAAACCACAGAAATAGAATGAAACAAATGGAATTGCATCAAATTAAAAAGCTTTCTTTTGCCTGTCAAAGAAACTCAGATAACAACTAAAACATACCTAACTGAATGGGAGAGAAAATTCACACTCCATGCATCAAATAAAGGATTAATATCCAAGACATACAAAGTACTCACAAAGTATGCACAGAGCCCAAAACACTGCAAGCAGGAGACCCAAATTACAATTTTGACTAGATTTTTTTAAAATGTGCCTGCTAAGGACAGTAGATAACATGGACCAGGAAGACTGCTCCATAGCTGGAAGCCTGCCTCATGAGCAAAGGGGAGAAGGCAGCTGGAATAGAGAAGGGATCACTAAGAAAAAGGTGGCTGGAGGAATCAGTAGGGATGGGAGATGTGTGCAGAAAGTAGATGAAGGACCAAACATGATAACCTCTCAGGGTCTGTATTGCAAATCATAATGCCCAAAAGTAGAGAGAGAGAGTATGGGGAGGGTGGGAAAGGGGGGTATACCGGGGATATTGGTGGTGGGGAATGTGCACTGGTGGAGGGATGGGTGTTTGATCATTGTGTGATTGTAACCCAAACAAAAAAGCTTGTAACTATCTCACAATGATTCAATAAAATTAAAAAAATGAATAATTAAAAAAAAACGTGCCTGCTAAGTATGCAGGCTGGGAAGTGGGAGAGAACCTGGAAGACTGACAGAAGGTCAGTCACACTGATGATGGGATTGGTGTCAGGGCATTGTATGCCTGAAGCCAAATCATAAACAACTCTGTTAATAAATGTTTTTAAAATTCTGTCACTATCACTATTCTGTCACTGTTCTTCTATTGTTCATCAATTTGCTAGAGTGGGCCCAGTAATGTCTCCATTTTGAGACTTGTTGTTACTGTGTTTGGCATATCGAATATGTCACATGTAGCTTGCCAGGCTTTGCCGTGTGGGCGAGATACTCTCGGTAGCTTGCTGGGCTCTCTGAGAGGGGTGGAGGAATTGAACCCAGGTCGGCTGTGTGCAAGGTAAATGTTTTACCTACTGTGCTATATTGAAATAACAATATAATAGTCTGAAAGGCTTTAGGAAGAGTTGTTTTTTAAAAAGGGAAACAATTACAAAAAAAGTTAAATGGAGATGAGGGCCGAAGAGAGAGTACAGTGGTTAAGGCACTTATCTTGAACATGGCTAACAGTGGTTTGATCCCTTGCACAGCAGATGATCTCTTGAGTACTGCCAGGAATGAGTCATGACCACAGAGCTAGGCGTAAGCCCTGAGTACCACTGTGTATAGTTCCAATTGCATCATCACCATCCCTAGTTCCCCAACATCCACCAATAAAAAGTATATTATAAAAATCAAAAGTATATAACAAAAGTATATAACAAGAATTTCAGAGTATAAAATTTTTAAACAAACAGCAACCAAAGATTAGGCAGAATTATGCAGCTATAGGCTCACAGATTTATAAGTCCCAAACACTTTATACATAAAGTCCCAAACAGAATAATAGGCTGCCTGGTGCTTACCACAAGCTGTGTTCTTTACCTATTGTACAGAAGGAGAAGCACAGTAAACCCACCCCATATATACTTCAGCCCAGGCAAAAGGCACATATGAGATGGGTTTACTATATGAATCAAGCAGTATTATAAATGTGGGGCTAAATAACTGAAACTCCTAGAGATAAAATTTCCTGAGAGAAAATTCTGAATGATTATAAATAGAAAGACAAAAGCACATTTACAGAGAACAAAGAACCTATATGACATCAGCACTGAGATAATGGAGGGTTATCTTAAAAGTTTCGATGAGAACTTGGGAGGTGAATTCTACATCTAATTAAACTGTTATTTACATGCTTGGATAAAATAAATTTATTTGGGAGGGATTTAAGGACTCAGAGAATATGCCACATTTTGCAAATCATCCCCTGGAGGATTGATTCTAGTGAAAACCGAGAGAAATGCATGAGCAAGCAAGTAGATATAAAAAGCAAAGAAGAGGAAAGAGAGTCCATTGTTATTTAAATATGTCACAGTAAGGAACAAAGAACATCCATAATATCCGGATCAAAAATCCAGGCACTATGAACCTAGGGTGGGAGAAACAGCAGGAGTTGAGTGTATGCTGAAGTATTCATTTTGTTTGAGATGGGCAGAGCAGGAAAATGTATTCATAAGCTTTAGACAATGATAGGGAACAATAACCAACACCATAAATCTTGATAAGGGGTAAGCATCAAAAACACAGAATATGTAATATTCAGTTAGCAGAGGAAAATCAATTTCTCTAAGAAATCTTGGGGAAAGAACCTGAAAGAAACAAAGCTAGAAACAATAACAACAGCAGCGCCCCATCCACCGTGGAGTAGCTGAAAAGGCTCAGTAAAAGAATCATCATGGTCAATGCAGAGATGTAGGAGCAGACTCACAGAGAGACGGGGGAAAAAAATGAAACACTAACAGTCTATTCTCTAACATTTAGGGGCAAAACAAAAGAAAATTAGAAAAATTAAAAGGGTTATGAACAAATGGAAAGAAACAGAAGACTGAGGTAGAAATTATTTAGCTCAATGAAATCACATTTAAGAAAGATATCACATGGGGTTGGAGTGATAGCACAGCGGGTAGGGTGTTTGCCTTGCATGTGGCCAATTCGGGTACGATTCCCAGCATCCCATATAGTCCCCTGAGCATTGCCAGGAGTAATTCCTGAGTGCAGAGCCAGGAACAACCCCTATGCATTGCTGGGTGTGACTCAAAAAGCAGAAAAAAAGAAAAAAAAAGATGTCACAATAAAGGGAGATAATAAAGTTTCAAAAACATACAACAAATAAAATGATTATGAATATACATATGAATACATATGTATATAAAATATACATATTAATACATATGTATATTTTTCTAGTGAAAACTTAGAAATACATATTTATATATAAACATATATAATTTATAAGCATATCAAACATATCTATAAGCACTATCAAAGAGCGACTGACATTCCACTTTGACACAGAAGGACCTTGATTACATTTGCTTCTGAGATTTCTGAGTTTTCCAGTAATTGATTATTTGGCCAAATAGTAATATTTTTAAATCCTTTAAAAAAGAAGTTAGGCTCAAGTATCCCAGATTTTCTATTTGGTAAAGTTTTTACTCTACAGTTTGAAATGAAGGGACAAAAATGAAATTAGAATTCTTACTTTTAATACCCATCTACTTAGTCCATTTCTTTGATACCAAGTAATGCAAGATTTACAAATACATGTCCAAAGGTCTAAGCTTCCATGGCAACTTGTAGTGCAGAGAAGTCAAAAATCAAGGAGATAAATGCATTAAAAAAAATTCAAAGGGAACAATCGTCTGAAAAGTGGTCCTTTGCTATAGACCAAACATGATGGCCACTTAATACCTCTATTGCAAACCATAACACCCAAAAGGAGAGAGAGAGCAAAAGGGAATGCCTGCCACAGAGGCAGAGTGGGGGGGGCGGTATGGGGTGGGGATGGTTAGAGGGATGCTGGGACCATTGGTGGTGGAAAATGGGCACTGGTAGAGGAATGGGTCCTCGACCATTGTATGACTGAAATACAAGCACAGAAGTTTGTAAGTCTGTAATTGTACCTCATGGTGATTCACTAATAATAAAAAAGTATAGTTTTCTAAAATATTAAAAGGAAAAAAAGGAAAAGTGGTCCTCTGGACCTATTGGTTCAGTGAGGCACATACACTTATCGAGGTGTGAAGCTGTACTCCCCAAATCTTTTGCTATTGTAAACCAATTTGTTTAAAAAGAAGTAAAATAATTAACAAAATTGGCCCTTTCTATAGCACCCATGCTGCATAATTTAGTTTATTTTCTCTAGAATAAGCAAAAGTATCCTTAAAGAATCAATTCTATTTGTACCTAGGTTTTAGGTGGAGTGTCCTTTTCTATCCCTTGATTTCCTTAAAAAAGAATCAAAAACCAAAAATAACACGTCAAATTCATCAACAAGGGCATGTTTTAAAAGAAAAAGATACAATATTTCATCTTTACCTTTACAATATTCCTTAATCTTTCAACATGCGAAACACAAATAAAAACCACAAGCAGCATCCAATTAAGTCACTATCCCTCAAAGAGCTGTGACAGTCATTATCACAATCTGGGGCTTTTTCCTCCTTGGGATTTTTACTTTCAAAAACCATTTCATGCATTATATCAAGATTTTAATACCACATTGCACTGCACATTATGATTTCTGTTTTACCATTCGGTTTCCACATTTGCAATAAAAAGAACTGTGTAACACAGCCATTAACCACAAATAAAAATAGTCACTATAGTCTATGTGTCTCAACATTCAAAAATGAAACTACCTAATTAAAATGCAACACATCTCCACACACACACACACACACACACACACACACACACACACACACACACACACCCCTTTTATAGTCAACATTGTTAATAAAGATAGATGTGGATCATTAACTAAGGGACATTAGGTACTCCACGGACTAAATATAGGCGCTTGTTTCTTTCACCACATCTCTACCTTAAATTCCTTCAGCAGCTATCTGTCAGGAAAAGGCTACCAGGTGAGCCTTTCTGTCACTCTTACCTAAGCTAATAGATTCTCCAGTGGCTTTTGTCACAGCTCATGTCATACTATTAAGACGACAGTGCCTTGAAAATGGCATAACATATGTAGCTGCATCTTGTCAACTCTTGATAATCAGGCTCTATCTGGCTTCACAAGCAGGTGCAGATTAAAGAAGCAAAATAAATGGGCAAATCACCGTGGTCCCCTTTCAGCACCACGGTTCCTACCTCTAGTGGCCCTCGCAGAAAGTCTGTTTGTTCAGCTCCTACTTCCAGTGCGACATCAACAGAAGCAAAGGGACGGCTGGCCATCTGCTGTCGTTCTCGAAGCAGTTGCTGGAGGGGGTTAAAAACGAAAAAGACAGATTAAACTCATAATCTCTGGCTCCAAGTTTCGAACAAATGACATGCACATATTTTAGGAATCATTTAATGCACACCTCCAAATCTGACCACTAAAAGGGAAGTTAGTTTTGCCCCGAGATCCGAGCTATCTTTCCATGGAGATTTATTTACAGGCATGTTGCCACCAAACAACTTTCCCCAGACCTCCATCCCTCAGGCCTAATACAGGGTGCTGGAAAGCACTTTGAGAACATTAAGTTACATTAGGTGCAACTTAAGGAAAAGCGCTCTGATGTCCATGGCTATGCCAAGTTTTACCACTCAAACGCCTCATGTGTTCTCTCAGCTGAAGGCAAATAACAGCAAACATGTTTAAGAAAAGATAATGAAAAGTTGTCCAAATGCATTAAAAGAGACTAAAGCGAACACAGCTACCTGCCAAGACTAAGTTCTGGAAGTTGTCAAGATCCCCTTTTAATTGCTATGGAAATCGCGATTGGCAGTGTTTACAACTTCATTCGAAGCTTCTGTGTTCATTATTTAAAATGAAATAGAACAAGCAGGCTGCAGAAGCCTTGTGCCAGGGCTTCCAAAGTATCTCCAGATAGATGTTTCTTTTTCCTTATCATTACTCTGGGCTTTGCCCAAGTTAAACCAATAAAGCAGGCAGTCACATCCAACTACTAAGCTAATTTATATTTCTGTCTCTCCTAATAATTATAATATTCATTAACTCATGATAAGAAAAAATTGATGACCAGCACTAGATATTGCAAATCTTGCCCTTCACATTCTATACAGCTAATAAAATCGTTATTAAATATTAAAAGTGGATGAGCAATGCAATTAAATACTCTTTCAAATAGAAGAAAAGCATATCATTGAAAAAAGGCAAATCCTTGAACACAATGAATGGCTTCATTATTCAGAGAGATTCCTAAGATTAACCAGCACTAACTTAAAATGTTAACAACTGGTCTTTGAATGTAAATGTGTGTAGCACTGTAATGCATCATTCATAAATTCCTTTTTCTTGGGTAAAGGAACACCAGCCAGTACCTGATGGCAGTTTATTATTTAACAGTTCTATTCTGACAATGTGACACCGCAGTAAAAGTACTCATGAAATGATATTCTCAAATATAGATTAAAGCCTTACTGGGTTATTAGGAGAACATTCATGGCTGGCAGAGGGTAGTTTAAACCTCTGGAGTCAAGCTCCAGCACCACATGTCACCTCCAGGGTCTCTGGGTGCGGCCCTGGGAAACATTAGCAACAATGGACCCCAGCAGCCATTGTTGAGGCTGAATGTTGAACCATCGGGCTCAGTTCTGCATAGCTGGACCAAGTGTCCTGGGAGCAGCACTGGGGGACCCATGTGAACTGCATGGGCGGATGCACCCCACAAAGGAAAAGAATACTCAAGAGTCCACATGGGATATAAACAATACTATTTCTGAATAATGATTTAAGTCAAATTATGTGAATTGAAGTAATGTGTACATATTATTAAACATATTCAAAGTAAAAAAATGGAATAGACCTAAACCACCATTATTATCATTAAGATGAACTCAAAGTTATATTCAGAAAAATACAACCATTGGCATATATTGTTTATTCCCCAATTGGAGAAGGAAGAGTGACCTGGTCAAATGATCTGAATATTCTATTGATGCAAAATGCAAGCATAATGTTATTTGATATGAACTGCCTCACCTCCAGTGAAGCACAAATAGCTTTGAGAAAACTGCAAATTCTACTCAGATTTGAACACTATTTTCTGACAGTTATAGAATTCCTTTCGCGCTAATTTTTCCCAGCCTCCAAATGGAATAAAATATAATTAAATGATTCTTAAACACAGTGAACAGATTTTGTTGCTTTATCTTACCTTTCTCCTATATATAAAGTTAAAGATCTATTAAATTTATTTAATGCATCCTCAAGATCATAATTTTTTTCTGTAATGTCAATACGTAATATTCAAAATTCACTACCATTTACAAATTATAGAGCCCCATGAAATATAATAATTTATCACTGCCATCTCAACACCTGTTAAGAAAATTCAGTGACAGATTTTTGTTTTAAAATGTATTAAAAGAATACAAATTTTAAAAAATACGAGAATTTATTAAAAGAATACGAAGATTCTAGTTATCCTAAAGATGACAATATTGTTCATTACTAAATTCTTTGAATAAAATACAGGTATTTATTTATCCAAAGAATATGAAACATGAATTTGAAAGGATATATATATATATGCACCCCTAGATGATCACAGCATTACGAACAAAAGGCAAACATGGACTCAACCCAAAGTTAAATAGATGAATGGATGAAGAGTTGTACACACACGCAATGGAATGCTGATCAACAACGATAAATAATATTGCCTTCTACATCAACATAGATGGAATATGAGATAAAAGTACTAAGTGATAGGTCAGAAAGGAAAAAAGCTTATCAGATGAGTTCACTCATATATGGCAAATGAATAATCAAGACCTACTGACTTTCAAAACATAACGAAAATAACTCTGACTGAGAAAAGTATGGTGGTTATCAGAGGGAAGGAGGGTACGTGAGGGAGGGGAGGAGTGGGTGGAAAGGAGAATCTGATAGTTAATGATGCTGGACCTTTGATGGTGGTGAGTGAAGAAGATACACACTGTACTGTGTGAAGCAGTCCCCCTCAATATTGCAACCCACTAGAAAAGAAATAAAAAATAATTAATTTTCTCATCTTTGAGTTTCCATCAACTTTAAGAATTGAAGACTGACTCTAGAACTCTTTAAAATATTAAGGGAAAAAATGTTTCTAGCCGGAGCCTTAACCTGGTAATTTTGTAAAATAAGACATGGGAAAAATAAAAATTAATGTGCAAGATAAATGATACAAATGGGGAATTATCCAAATGAATTTCCCCTGGAACATACTGAGCAGAAGTTCAAGGACTCTGGCTGACATACTGTTTCTGATTTCTGGAAATGAATGCAAATGTTCTTACTGTGAAATTCAGCAAGGGCAAATCCCTTATTCCTGAAACCCTCTTGCACTGATGCAATGGCCCTAAAATAATAAAACAGAATAAAATGCTACTCCATATTCTCTGCTACTCAGTCTGGTTCTTAGTCACTTTCTTAGGAACTGCTCTCACTCTTGCCAATAATGTCATACGCTTTTACAGCCCCAAATTTGGCCCATTCATGTCAGAACAAAAGAAGACATAACTAGTAAGCTTATAATTTAAAATTGGTACAATTTCAGTATAAAAAAATATCAATATAGCTGTAGCACTATCCTCCCATTGTTCATCGATTTGCTCGAGCGGGCCCAGTAACGTTTCCATTGTGAGACTTGTTACTGTGTTTGGCATATCGAATACATCACGGGTAGCTTGCCAGCCTCTGCCGTGCAGGCAAGATACTCTCGGTAGCTTGCTGGACTCTCGGAGAGGGGCGGAGGAATCAAACCTGGCTTGGCCAGGCTGGCAGCTCAAGGCAAACGACCTACCGCTGTGCTATCGCTCCTGAAATTAGAAGATCTTGTGCTTAAGCATCAGTCTTTCATTTTCTTAGTTGGTTGAGTTTCACTGAATAATTTAACCTTCTCTATGCCTCAGTTTTTCCCAACTTCAAGCTAGAGATGTTATTAAGTATAGTACAATTCCGGTTTTTGAGCCTGACCTCATCACTTCCTATTAGATTGTAATCAAATTGTTCAGACCTTTTGGAGGCTTGTTTTTTATATTCTCTGTAAATTGGGACTAATAATAATATCATAAGTTTGGGACCAAAATGATAATGCACTTGGACTGCTCAGTACAGAGGCTGGCACGCTGTCAGCACTCAATAACTGTTCATTGGCACCATTATCATGTTAAATTTCAAGCGCTAATTCTGTCTTTGAAGACACTAATTACCACAGGTCCATTTCCTTCAGCGCTAGTGACACATTTGCTCTACTAGTCTCCCTTTTAACAAATGTTGCAAATTTATGAGACAGTTGGAAAATGTCATGATTGTGGTGAAATGAATTGAGATTTGGAACTGTTCTCTGCCATTTGTGACTCAGAAAGATGAAAACACAACCTGAAAATTGGGAGAAAATACAGAGAACTTTCGCAAGGACCTCCAAAAATAACGTATTTTTGTGAATGTGACTTCTATGTAAAATGGATTTTAACAATTTGTACATCCATAAGAAGCCATATAACAGATGATCTGTTTTATAACTAACCCGCTACTGCCAATTATTTGGCAGAAAGAGAAAGCCAAGAGAACAAACTGATCATAATACAATAGATTAGAACCATGCAGCCATAAACAGTGCTGTGAGAAAATTAAAAAATTAAAGAGAGGCCTTGAATATCACATTTGTTGTCAATAATTATTTCCCAATTCCAGATCTCTTACAAACCATGAAATTAAAAATAATAAATAAAGCCCATGCTTAAGGATGGCAAGCAAGAATAATCATTGATTCTATCAAGTATACATATGAAAATCCTTCCATTCATATTACACTAATTGAACAATTGTATCATTATCTGAAGTTCATACTATCTGCCTCTAATTCCAAAAGTATACAACCTTAATAGATTTCAGAATAATAAACCTGAAAAATACACAGACACAAAATCACACAGCAATGAATTCTGTTCTCAATTGTCTTCATCGTTCCTTCTTCCTAAATTTTGATTCTATCTATCCCTCTCCTGTCTGCATTGTAGCACTATCCTCCCATTGTTCATCAATTTGCTCGAGCAGGCACCAGTAATGTCTCCATTGTGAGACTTGTTGTTACTGTTTTTGGCGTATCGAATATGCCACAGGGAGCTTAACAGGCTCTGCCGTTCAGGCGGGATACTCTTGGTAGCTTGTTGGGCTCTCCAAGAGGGGCGGAGGAATCAAACCTGGGTTGGTCACATGCAAGGCAAAAGCCCTACCTGCTGTGCTATCACTCCAGCCATCAAAAATAATTTTATCGGGTAGGGCGTTTGCCTTGCACGCAGCTGACCTAGGTTCAATTCCCAGCATCCCATATGGTCCCCCGAGCACTGCCGAGAGTAATTCCTGAGTGCATGAACCAGGTGTAATTCCTGTGCATCGCCGGGTGTGACCCATAAAGCAAATAAATAAATAAATAATTTTATCCTACCCCAAGATGGAGTGATTATCTCTTTTATAAATAAGTTATATCAGTATTCCACTATGCTACCTTCATGCTAAAACCTTTTTTAGGTAAATAACAGTTTTCACTACTTTTCTGATTCCCCATAGCACTTTGGAGTCAACAGTATTTGATGGATAAACAGTGAATGAGTGAATTAAAGTATTAACATCTATCTCTGATGAGTGAGACAAATTATGATGGAACTGTTTTAATTATGAATAGCACTATCTTTCCGTTGTTCATCGATTTGCTCGAGTGGGCCCAGTAACATTTCCATTGTGAGACTTGTTGTTACTGTGTTTGGCATATCAAATACATCAGGGGTAGCTTGCCAGGCTTAATTATGAATAAGTCTTAAAAACTATTATATTTCCTTGACATTGCAGAACTTATGTCTTATCTTCTAAAGTAAGTGGTGGACACACCTGAAAATATAAAAATGCTAATTCATGGGTCTGGAGCGATAGTACAGCGGGTTGGGCATTTGCTTTGCACACAGCTGACCTGAGTTCTATTCCCAGCATCCCATATGGACCCCTGAGCACCACCGGGATTGATTCCTGAGTGCAGGGTCAGGAGTAACTCCTGAGCACTGCTGGGTGTGACCCCTCCAAAAAAAGCTAATTCATATATATGTGTGTGTGTGTGTATGTATATATAACATATATATTCTTATGTCAACTTCAGCATTCTTCACAATAATTAACATATGAAAACAACCCAAATGTGCACTAGATGAGCAAATTAGGACATTATATATAATGTATATATACATACATTTGCTCGAGTGGGCCCAGTAACATCTCCATTGGAGACTTTGTTGTTACTGTGTTTGGCATATCGAAATAGTACTCAGCTGTTACTCAACTATTTAAAATAAATAGGAGTTAGCCATCTGTAAAATGATAGATGTGTCTTTTAAGGTATTATATTAACTGAAATAAATAAAACTCAGAGACAAGTCATCTGATTACACTTATGTATAAGAAACAACCAATAAAACCAAACAAAGCAAAACAAACTCATATTATAATAAAACTCCGGTTACCAGAGAGAAATGAGGATGTACAAGGATCAATTAGTGTTAGACTGAACAAGTTTTATTTTTTTTGGCTGAAAACTTTGAGGTGTCTAAGAATAGGGGGGTGGGAAATTAGCCCCCATCCCCCCTACTTCTGGAAGACCTGGCAACCACACTCACATTCAACCACCACCACCATGTAAGCTCATCTTCAGAGACTCAGAGATTTGATTAAATCTCCAATGCAATCGACTAGCTGCAAAAATTTCTTGGATACCACAACCCCCAGCTGGGACCTCAGGGATGATTTCAGGGGCAGGTGGGCCAACATCCGGTTCTACCAAAGTCCCATCAGCTGCAATTACACCTGAACAGCTGCTGCCATGCCTACAGCTGAACTGCACTGCCTCATTACTGAGCTATACAGAGATGTCAAGCTGCCACTGCTGAAAATTCCAGGTACAGTGGGGTTTTTTTGGCTGAAGACTTTGGCCTTCTTAAAGTCTGGGTGGATTACTTCCCCTCACCCCCTTGTACTTCCAGAAACCCTGGCAGCCACACCCACATACTACCACCACAAGCACCACCACAACATGAGCTCACTGCCCAGTTAAATATTCTGGATTTTCCTCAAACTGTACCATACTAGCAGCACAGTAGAAGCACAACAGATTGGATGCAAATGTAATGTCAAAGCCAACTAAGTTTGTTTAACAAAAAACATTAACCCAGGAAGCTCAACTATCAATGACAGCTTAACAGTAAACCCTCAGACAAAGACTTAATGCCTCCATGGTGAGATGCAACGATTTTCCCGAATTTTCTTTCACTGCAATAGTTTTTGATAATTCCATTAGCCACGTTGTGGTGACAAGCAACATAAAATAAATTATTTGGGGCCTGCTACAAGTGCAGGCTTGAGGGGTGGTTGGGAACATGGGGACAATGGTGGAAGGGAAAGTCACAGTGGTGATGGGATTGGTGTTGGAATAATGAATGCCTGTAACAAATGCATCCAGGACAACTTTGTGAAGCATAAGCAAGAACAAAGTTATTTAAGCAACTTTGTTTAAATAATGTGGCGGGTAGCAAATAAATAATTTTTTTAGAATGTGGTAATTTTGTGGTTCTGTATTTCAAATCAACATCAGGTTGCAAAGTGTTTCTCATCCACTTATTGAAATACTGCAGATATTATTAAAATAAAAATCTCCATAAAATAAGAAGAATTTATTTTTAATGCCAATTATATTCTTTATATAATCACGGTCACAGTCCTCCCGTTGTTCATCGATTTGCTGGAGCGGGCCCAGTAATGTCTCCACTGTGAGACTTCTTGTTACTGTGTTTGGCATATTGAGTACGTCATGGGTAGCTTGCCAGGCTTTGCCGTGTGGGCGAGATACTCTCAGTAGCTTGCTGGACTCCCCAAGAGGGGTAGAGGAATCGAACCCGGCTCGGCCAGTGGCTGCACGCAAGGCAAATGCCCTACCGCTGTGCTATCGCTCCAGCCCAGGTAATACTCATGACAAAGTATTAACACAAACACATTTTTCAAAAAATAATAGACATAAACAACCAATTCTGATTCATTAGTATTAAGATTGTGTGACAAAGCAAAGAGAAGTGGAAATGTCTTTTGGTACCGTTTAAATATTTTTATATATCTTAATCTACAAGAGGTGATCTACAGTTTCTCACCCAAATTATTGGTAGTATTTTTCTAGTCTTCCATTCCCAAATTGGTTTTCATAGGGAGAGGGATTTGTTTATGATTGGAGTGGTTTTTCACAACATCTTCGTTCAGATTACCTTAATTCCTTCTTTGTATTCTCTAGGTGATTTGATATATGAGGGCTATATTACTCAGCAAATAGTGCTGTATATTTTTAAATAAAAATTTCCTAATAGCTTTTCAACTAGAATTCACTGAGTTTACTTAAAGTATTCATTGTCGATGACTTGCAATTTCTTTGCCAATTGGTAATTTTACAATATTTGTATTAATCTGAAAAATAAAGTTCACTGACTGCCCATGAAGCTTTTCATTACTTGAAAAGTTCCACTAAGCACCAAAGTAGTTTGGGAAACATCATTATTTGAAAGCAAAACAACCTCAGTTGTTTAATGCTGAGAGCAGATATCTCAGGTAGATTGTTCAGTATGCAGAACCACTACTTGAACAGTAATGCACTGCAAAGTAAACCTGCTTCTAGCATCATTGAGCCTGCTACAGTCAGAGGTTAGCGAAAAAAAAAAATGTTTTATGTTATGTAATATGGGGAGGCATGGGGGCACAGCTAGTGATTCTCAGGGTACTCTTGGCCTGCACTTAGGAATTACTCCTGGCAGTGACAGGGAATCATACGGGATGCAGGCGATCAAACCTGAGTTGGTCATGTGCAAAGCAGGCGCCCTACCCACTGTACTATTTATCAGCCCCTCTGAATGGAAAACGTTTTTGAAATCTTCCAAAATACTAATCATAATATTAAGTTAAATATTTACACTAAAATATAAAATATTTATCAGTTTTGCGTAAAAATTATGTATGCATATCCTGAATGCATCCATGTGTATATGTAAATATACATAAAATTATAAATGTAGTTCAAAATAAATACATAATTGAAACTCAAAATACAAATAAAAGGCCAAGACAGAGAATAAGTATCAGTAAATGAGGGTCTTTGTTGTCTTTATACATTTTTTATGTGGTAGGGTCATTCCAGAAGATCCTCTAGGCTAGAAATTCTTCAAACCACAAACCATAGTCCTTTAAAGAGTAAGTAAATAAACCCTAGAATGCCCAACTGTCTCAAGTAGATGACAGTGTTCCTTTAAAATGCTTTTGCAACTTGGCAGTATTAGAACATTCAATCTATCAGCTCTCGAGGCTAATTTTCTCTCATCTGGAATCAAAATTTTATTTTATTGTGTTCTCAAGTTCTTTCAAAACATATCAACACATATTAATGCTTTAAAACGAAGAATGAAATAATTTCTGAAAACAAGTGATAATTCTATAACTCCAAAATTTTCTTGAAGGCAGAATGTGTTCAAAACAAACATATTCTAAAATTTTTCTTTTTTTTTTTCACTAACTCAGTGGTTCTCAAACTTTGGTATTCATGAGGTTGTTTGAACAAGGGCACCTGTACATTTTTTAATGAGTAAATTTGTCTCCACATGGACTGCTTGCTAAAGTCAGTCTCATGGAACTCTGAAAATTGTCAATATTATTATGAGCAGAGTGGCACATGCTTTACGGTCACATAGTTTTACCATCATTCCCATATAATTAGGTCTTAAAAGTTTTTACTGACAGGAATTCAGTAAAATAATTTTTTAAAATAAATTTGTACATTTTAAGTGTGGGCTACATTTCTGTAGGCAAATTTAGACACTGTAAAATAGAAGAAAATGTGAGTTCTTCCTTATAGATATATGGCTAGGTATTCCTGCTTAAATAGCCTGAAAGTCAACATCCTACTCCCTAAGTAGCACAATCTTTCTGAAATGAATTTTGAAGCCAAGAAAACATACGGACCACCTATATCACACCTGGATCACGATAATTCTCGCTATTACTGTCACCTCTTGTTCCATCATTAGTCTCTTCCAGCCCCCCCAGGTCACTAATAGACCTGGGTAGAAATACTTTGAATGGAAAGATCGGATTGGGGCTGAGCATCCTACACCCAGATCCTCCAAATTCCAGTAGGCGGGGGTCACACCCACCAACTGGCCCCCTGGCGCCGTGTAATCCCAACAACGGCCAAGACCCAGAGACTATAAAAACCAGCTCCCAGAACCGCGCGGCCGCGCGACATCTTATTACGACATCTTATTATCTCATTCCTACTTTGGACAAACTGGCAGGGTATCGAATGTAGCCTGCCCACACGGCAGAGTCTGGCAAACTCCCTGTGGTGTACCCAATATCCCAAATACCAGTAACAATGATGGGTCTCATTCTCCTAAAGAGCCTTGAATATAATCTCAGGGCTAGGATGAAAGAGATGTTACTGGGGTCTGCTCGAGGCAATCGACGAATAACAGGATGATTTGTGATTGTGATTTGTGGAGAGATCAAGCTGGTTTGTAAGGTGGAACAAAAAAAAGCAGAACAATAGTCCTGAAAAATTACCACCTCCATGCCAAAAATTGCTAACACTTGTGAATATTTCTTTTAACATTTTGTAGTAGATTAGGGAAGAATTGGTAGCTTCCTTCCTCTTTAGCCAAATAGGAATACTAACACACCCAGCCTAATCAACTTCTGGATATCATCAACCCCGTGGGTTGAATGTATTAACAAAAAAAAATTCCATTCCCCGAACATTTTACAAAGGAAAATAATTTATATCTCAAAAATTGTAAAGAGCTGAGTTTCCATGTTGTAAAATGTTGAATATGCAAAGGATAGACCTAAGGAAACTAGTTTTTTAAAAAAAAAATAATTAATTAATTGTTTTTTTTTATTAGTGAAACACCACGAGGTACAGTTGTAGACTTACAAATATTTGTGCTTGGGTTTCAGTTATACAATGATCAAGTACCCATCCCTCCACCAGCGCCCATCCTCCACCACCACAGGTCCCAGCATCCCTCCCATCCCCCATCCCGCCCATCCCACCCTTCCTCTGTGGCAGGGCATTCCCTTTTGTTCTCTCTCTCTCCTTTTTAACTTCTACTTGCAACATATTCTTTAGTTTGTGAATGAATATTGAGAAAGGAAGCTGAATCTATGTATATGACACACTGCACCCAGAAGGAAATGATTCTCAGCTGTCTTACTACCTTGTCAAGAAATTTCACTGAGGAATAAAAGAATTTTTCAAAGTTCTATACATGGCATTCAAAAGGATGAATCTTGAAGAGTTCAGACCAAATGGCGAGTGGAGTGTTCAGTGATTCCAATCTCTCTCCTCTTTTCCTCCCCTCCTACTCCTTACATCTCTGCGTCTTCTCTCATCTGCTTTTCACTCCCTTCCTACTTTCCTAGATAAAACAAAACTTTTTTTTCTTAGAAAATTCTTAGAAAATTTCATAGTTCTTTCATACCTCGATTTCTCTGATAAGTAAGTGGAATTATCTATTTAAAAGCTCTTTATTGAACTGTGTCACACTTTTCCAGGAACTGCTCTTTGAGGTACAGAATCTTTGGAATCTATTAATCAAACTTTTCTATGTTATCTTTACAAATGAGGGACTTCCCCTACCATTTACCAAAGGCATGTAAGCAAAATATTGGAGGAGCATTCTAAGGCAGAAATAATTATTTTTGAAGTCTCTACTTGAACAAAATAGATCTATTTGTTTATTTTTGGCTTTGGGGCCACATCCTGAGGTACTCAGGGCTTACATCTGGCTCTATGCTCAGAGGTCATTCAGGATGGGGCTTGGGAAACCATATAGGAGCCAGGGATTGAATCTAGTCAGCTGTGTACAAGGCAAGCTTCAGCTTTTTAGTGCTGTACTTAGTGCTCCTTAGGCTCCCGGCCCCAAAGCAATAATTTTTTAAATCTATTTCTTAGTGAACAAAAACTTGAAACCCACAAAACTCTTTCAGAATTTCTGAGGATTCAGTCCCTAAATTAAAACTCTAAAGTGAAAATTTGATTCTGACTTCTCTGTTGGCCCAGATAACATGATTGTTTTACATTTTGCTAAAGCTGATCTCACTTCCATAAGAAATAAATCATGCAGAATGGATTCATTTATCAGAGGAAAGGACTATAAGAGTAAATGAAGCCATTTATAAGAGTAAAGGTGAGAAACAGGAAACCAGTGTCATTTGCAAGTTAGTGCTTTGCATTGCTGTGTTTGTAGTTGTTGACATTAAAGCAAAAAGTCAATAAAAAACCAGGATGCACAAGGCTTATTTTGAAGATGACTCTTGGAACTTGAAATCACAGCTAGCAGAATAGAGAAGTCTTGTTTGTTCAAAGTATACGTGAGTATATACTAACCAAAACTATATATAAATAAACTTGCTAGAGAAATGACAAAATGGGGAGAGAAAGGAAGAATAAAGCCCTTAGCTTAGATAGGGGGACCCCACACTGGTGATGTGGTGTTATAATTATGTGCATAAGAAACCATCATTAACAGTATTATAAATCACATAACCTCAATCAATAAAAACTAGAGTAGACAGACAAGAAGAAAGGGGGAAAATAAGAGAAAAAAATGACTACAGAAGTCTAAGAAAATGACATTATACTTGAAATCTTGAATACCCAGAAGAGGCAGACACCATCCAAAGATCAGGGTATGTTTTTAAACAACATAAAACGATATTTCTTGCTCGCACAAAATCTTATACAGATCTGGAAACAAAGCCATATAGATTTCTTCAATGTGACTCTGTCATCTTAGCCCAAAGTTTCCTTGCACTGAAAATTTAGGAACAGAAAAGAGACTAGTGAATCCTGTAAGAATTTGGGGGCTTCAGACCAAAAGTGACCTTAATCATCTTCCATTAACAGTTATATGATATTTTCATAACATGACCCACCTGAAGAAGTCAAACCTAGGGTAAATGAGTAAATGGAAGGTGGACTGGATGAAGGAATCTTAAAAAAAATAATATTGGGCAGAGGAGCAGCAACTTCAAATTTTCTATGGCAAATCTGATCATAGAGCATTCAAGCAAAACTAATGCTAAAACTAAATATGCAAGGTGGGGTAATGATTAAAGATAATATTAACTTAATTAAGGTTAGGAGAAATTGAAAGAACACGTGGAAATCATCAGACAGCGTAGGATTCAAAGAAATCAGTTTTGTTGTTTTTTTAAAATAGCAATTTTTCTTTGAATAGCTCAGAATTTGTTCATATAGTGTTTGAGCAGCTTTGCACAAACAGACAAAAGAAATAACCTTTAATATTCTCAAATAAAGTTATTCAAGATGTAGCCCAGAAAACAGCAACAGCAGTTAATCTCAAATACAATGAACCTAGCTTTCCCAATAAGTACCAAAAGGTCAATTTTGTATGTAACCTTCTTTAATACAAAAGGCCAGGTGGTTGTAATTTATCTGAGCAAATCAAAATGAGCAAAGGGATGATTTCTGAAAAGGTCATTTAAAAGCTAGATCCCCAGAATGGATATTTAATACACATTATTCCTCCAAGAGCAAAAATGGGGAGCTGGATAATTCCAAATTTTGAAACGTGAATGCGAAAAAAAATTTTCCTACATAGAATTGACCTCATAATAAGATTGTGGAATGCAATTCTTTCCCAAAGTAGAGGTTTAAGTTGTAAGAGAAATACACATCCTGCTCTTGAGAGGAAGAATACATGAATGTCTTTGACAACCAAGAGATGCATAGTATGCAAATCCACCCCTAGGAGTGGAAAAATAAAAGCAGTCGATTACAACAGAAATGACACATCGACTCATGTTCCTGTGCCAGTAATTTATGATTGGAGGTTCTTGTTACAATAAAACTCAGATCAATTCTTCAGCAGTGCCTCCCCCCCCCCCTTTAAGAATTAATTTACTAAAGAAAGGTTTTTTATTCTCCCTGATTCTAGGAATCAATATAAAACTCAATATTCACTTCTGATCCACAGTATGCTAGCTTCTAGGTTACGGAATTCTAAATGCAACATAATCTGGTTAGTCTTTTTTTTTATTTTTAATTTACTTTTCAAGAGATCATACTGAACATTAAACAGTCTGTGACAATAAATTTGAAGTCCTTCAAGAGACTCTTAAATTTTCCCGGAGACATAAATGACCCAAATGCTGACATTTTACTCTTGAATCAATATTTTTATGAAATATTTTTTTACTTTAAAAATGAGATTACTTTGCTATTAGCAAATATAGTTATGTTTAGTTCAATATTGAGAAACTCTTAAAGTGTTCTATGAAGAGTTCTTTTATGAAAGAAACATTTTCTGGATGCAGTTTTTTTAAAAGTCTATTGCAAGATACCTATAATAGTCACTAATTAATTGGTATCATAGATTAAGATGCAGTGTCATGTTTAATTTTTGAGAAAGGACAGAAGAAATAAGTATTAAAAAAGTAACGTCCATCATTTAAAATTTTTAAATGAAAAGGGTAATTAGATACAGTGTAGATTTCTCACGACTGATAAGTTGAATTTCGTATGCACTTGGAACAGTGAGTTAAACCGCAAAAATAAAAATAAAAAGGTAAGAAAATCAATGGTCATAAAAGACTCACTGAAATAATTCGTTCCCAGATTTGGAAGAAATCCTAGATGTTACCTAGTCCAATATTCATATTAAATCAAGGTCAGAGTGTTGATTTTTCTGATGAATGATCACACGGTGAACTTGAATATATCTTGCAAATGAACTGCTTTTATTAATCAGTACTTTTCCCCTAAAGATTTTTAACACTTCTAGAAAGTTTGTTACCCTCAACAAAAATATATTCTTGTGATTTTTACGGACCATTAAAGTTAAACAGGATACTTTTAATCTCATTCATGAAAATTTCCTGAAGAGTACATGCATTTGAAAATTTTCTCATAGCCACAGAGCAAAGAATTCTAACATTTTTAATTTATTACTTGTGCAACCAACAGCTATGGCATATGCCAGGCATTGGCATTTAAAAGCTAAGAAATACTCCTGATCTTGGGGAGCTGATCATTCATCTCATAGGTAGAATACAGCATTTTCTCCAAAACCATGGTCCTGCAGCATTTGGTTTCATAAACATTTTCTCTTCAAAAATAAAATGAACACAGTAACCTAAATGAGGTCTGACTGGTGAAGAATAAGGTAGAACTAATTCTAAAGTATTCTAAATTAACTTGAAATTGATTTCTCTTTTTAAAATAGGTTTTAATTGTAGAACTACTCTGACCCAACCAAAAATTACAAGTCTGCTTTATATGAACGCTGATCAAAATGAGTGCTCCCTTAACATTTCTATAAGAGAACATCACTAGTGCTTGACCTTTCATGTTTTCTAGCTCTTTTTGTTTTCAACCTATTTTCCTTGGAAGCACAGAATCCTCATTGATGCTTCAAACTCCCAACTAACACATCTAATCGAGTCATTCATCTCTATCCAAATTGGCATTTACGCTGAGCCCCCAAAATCTTGACCAGATTAAAAAAAAAAAAGACAAAACACAACCTAGTCCAGAAAATGAGATTCAAACTTCTTAGTAATCTAAGGCAAATAAAAAGCAACCACCAAGAAAATGACTTGACTTTTTATATAATAGGCTTTCTTTCATGGAGTAATGTCAAAAGGCAGAACGTATAAGTTACACAGTTTTATGTCCATTTGGCTTATTTTTATAGGCACTTTTCTGCTACTTACTGGGAAAAATAAACCTATCATAAGTAATATGATCAGTAGGAACACCAGCAACATTTTATTTTATTTTTTTCAACTTCTGAAATCATCCTTTATCTATCAAAGGGGTGTGTGAGTGTGTGTGTGTGTGTGTGTGTGTGTGTGTGTGTGTGTGTGTGTGGTGGAGGGGTGTTGAGAGGGATATGATGCATCTGAAATGTATCTTTCAGAGATAAGCTTTTTGGATCAAAAATATTGAATTTTCATTTTTTGGAATTGTTATGTGTACTGTGGGGAAAGCTGATCTGAAAATCGGGGTATCTAAAGATTTTTGCATACTCAGCCTCACCAAGTCCCTCACCTATGATGACAGAAAGGGCTTTCTTAGGTTCATTCAGTCTCATGGTCCAAGAATTAAATCTTTTTTTTTTCCCCCTGTGGAACTTGTCAGTTTCATATTTTGATTAGAACTTGTTTTCATGAATTTACAGACTCGTGGCATATTCTAATAAAATATATTTGGTTGATTACTTTTCATACCAGATAGAACTTCACTCTCACCAAATATAGTCCATAAACTTAATTCGCAACTTATAAAATTCCCTTTATTTGTTGTCCTCTACCCATTTTTCCAAAAATTTTTATGATAAAGGCTTGTAATTCCCATTGGATGGAAACTTTAAATGGGTCATGGAAAAGAATGAACTTTGTATTACCAAAGTATTGCTTTTTTCTTTTGAACGGGACACTTATCTAACAATCAACAATGAATCTATTAAACTGTTGGGGGCTCTTATAAGATTTCCAATACATAATTCATTTTTATCCACCTGGGATTCTAAAGGAGTTGAAAATAAAAGGTAAACAGGAAGGGCATAATATCTTTATTAATGATGTTGTTTGTTTCACCTAAATTTACAAATTAAGTAAATCTTTCCTTTAATGATAGATCACAGATGGTGTCACCTTAAAACAAACAAACAAATGAAGCACAAAACTGCAGATAATCAGGCCTCACTGAGATTCTGCTCAAGTTGAGGCTTTCTTAACTAGAGATGAGTCTGTTGACGGAGCAATTTTATAACCATAAGGGAAGATAAGTTTTCAGAACTTTTGGGGTAGAAGAACTACTATGAAATCAAGTTGTATCTCTTCCTCACTCATGTACTAAGAAAGAGAATGACTTGTTTGTTCATTGCAGCACTCTTTACAATAGCCAGAAACTGGAAGAAACCTGAATGCCCAAGAACAGATGACTGATTAAAGAAACTTTGGTACATCTACACAATGGAGTACTATGTAGCTGTTAGAAAAGATGAAGTCATGAAATTTACATACAAGTGGTACAATATGGAAAGTATCATGCTAAGCGAAATGAGTCAGAAAGAGAGGGATAGACATAGAAAGATTGCATTCATCTGGGGGATATAAAGTAACAAAGTATGAGATTAATACCCAAGAATAGCTGAGATCAGCACCAGGAGGATTACCCCATAACTTAGAGGCCAGCCGGGTATCCTAGAGGAAAGGGCAGTTCAGATAGAGAAGGGAGCACCAAATAAAGGGTGTTTGGAGGATCCTCCCAGGAGGGGAGATGCATGTCGAAAGTAGACTGTGGACTGAACATGTTTGCCACTCAATGCCTCTTTTGCAGACTGCAACACCCAAACGGAGAGAGAGAACACAGGGGATTGCCCTGCCACAGAGGCAGGGGGGGATGGGGGGATGGGGGTGGGGGGATATTATCCATGGTGGTGGAAAATGGGCACTGGTGGAGGGATGGGTATCTGATCATTGTATAATCGAAACCCAAGCACAAAAAATTGTAAATCTACAACTGTACCTCATGGTGTTTCACTAATAAAAAAAAAAAAGAAAGAGAATAAGAAAAAGAAGGTCTCTACCTTGCTTTTTCTTTCTCTAATATCTCCACCATATTGGAGCTAATGAAAATGAGATTTAAAGACAGTCTAAGGGGAAAAGAATCTGAATAAGAATATGGGCTGATCTGATTACAACCTTCTAAACTTTGTGAGAAGTCCACCTGTTTTGCTAAGAGATAAGTATGTATGAAATCGAGATTAACCTTTGCTTTTCTCCTTTTAAACGTGAAGGCTAGGGATTCGGGAAAACTAGTAAATACTTCTCTATCTCTGATCACAAGGAGTCTTTGCTTGAGTTTTTAGCAACCATGGGTACTAACCTTAGCAAAAAAAATATTTTTTTCTAAAATAACTCATGGAGATAAAAGATTGGTCTATTATCTAAGTGTGGTAATTAGGAGAACAGTGCTATTAAAATTCATACCAGTAATTTATTGTAAGATAAGCTAAGGTAAAGGCCCTCCCGTTGATCGTCGATTTGCTCGAGCGGGCCCAGTAACGTCTCCATTGGAGACTTTGTTGTTACTGTGTCTGGCATATCGAATACTCTCGGTAGCTTGCCGGGCTCTCTGAGAGGGGCGGAGGAACCGAACTCGGGTCGGCCATGTTGGCCGCTTGTAAGGTGAATGCCCTACCGCTGTGCTATCGCTCCAGCCCTAATTTATTGTACTTGTACCTTATTTGATCTTTTAAAAAATAAGGTCTAGGGATGGTAAGATAGCTCAAGTGTTAAGAGCACATGGGTAGCGTGTGCAAGGCCCCAAGTTTGAAACTAGCACTTGTATGGTATGAGAGCATCACTGAGTGTAGCTTGGCTGCCCATGGCATCATGAGCTACAGAGCAATGCTCTGCTTGGAGTGGTCCCTGGTCTCCTAAACTGCCAAGTATGGCCCCTACAAGAGGCAAAAATAAATTAATTAAACAGAAGTAAATCTTGTGAGTAGCCAGAAAGGGTGTATGGTGTATAAGGTGCTTTCTTTGCAAGTGGCTGACCTAGGTTCGATCTTAGGCATCTCATATGGTCCCTGAGCACTGCCAGAAGTGATTCCTGAGCACAGAGCTAGGAGTAACCACGGAGCACTGCAGGTGGTGGCCCCCAAACAAACAAAAACCCTCTAAAGTTCTCTGAATTTATTTACCCTGAAGGAATTTTTATGAATTCTAGTGAAATACTGAAAAATTCAGACTCTGCCTATGAATGGAGAAGCAGCTGGCTGTGAGGCATTAGAGTAAGAACACATCAAGGAATTTATTCACAGAATTTTTAACTTAGAAAAGCAAAAGAATTCTATTATTTTGCCTTCATGATTTTAACTCGAAAATAAACATAATCTTTTGAACTTAAGGTAACTTGAGAGAAGAGATAAATTGGGGATGGATTTCCGACTTCAGGTATAGGCAGTGAAAGCTGACTTGCTATGCGGATTATTCCAGCCCATTCCAGAGCTTTCTGGGAGCAAAGTATAAACTCCCACTGGTACCAGGGAAAAGTATCCGAGCAGCCGACGGGATTAGCCTCCTTCCTCTGAAAGTGGGAACACGGCTGCCGTGATAAAGCCTGTCTGCTCTTTTTGGCTGTATCACTTTAGCCACGATTCGCCACATGCCATCTGGTGAGAATTAGTGGATTAAGAAAACAGAAAGTAAGGAGAGCAAGAAAGGAAAACATATTGTACAGCCCATAAATATGCTCCTAACAAGTGGAATAAAGTTTCCTTTCCTTACCTTCTTTTCCTGTTACCCTTCCCCTCTCCCGCCCTTTGCCTCTTCTCCCTCTTTCCCTCTCCTTCCCCCCCTTTTCTCTTCCCTTCCTCTTACTTCTGGGAGCCTTGCCCTGGCAGGGATTAAGCCTGGAATGGCTGGAAACTGGTTTACAAGAATGTAAATGGGTGTTAAGTTGCAGGGGGACAATGCTACCACACCAGAGCCACTACAAAAAGTACCCAGAGCCCTCCGCCACTGTCCACAGAGCCTTTCCCATCTACTTTCCCTCCTTGGTAAGTTCAAGTCTCTGGTCTTCTAAATATTTGTTTTCAGTGGACATGGTTACCTTGATTTCATGATTTCATTTCTATATATCAGACAGATAAGCAAGGCCACCTGGTACTTTTTTTTTTCCCTGAGAGCTCATTAGCCCGACCCCCTCTACTTCCATTTTTGCAGCAAACAGTAATGTTTCATCTTTTCTTGTAATTGAGTAGCATTTCATCATTTATACAGACCACATCTCTGCCCCCTCATGTATTGCTGGTTGTTTGGGTTGTTTCCAGGTCTTTGGCTATTGCAAGTATTCATGATATATATATATATATATATATATATATATATATATATATATATACATATATATACACACACATACACACATATACATACTCACATATATACACACAGACATATATAAATGATATTTATAACATTATATATGTATATATATATCAATTATATATAAATATAAATATATAGAGAGAGATTTCGTGCTTTGGGGTCCTTGGGATAGACAGTAAGGAGTGGTAGTTCTATTTTTAATTCTTTTAAGGAGCAAGAGTCTATTAATGAATCGGGTTGTGTTCAACTCCAAACTGCCTTACTTCCTCTTAGAAACTAATCAGCTGACATGTAATATTAATTCTGCTCTTGTCTTTTCTTTCATTGCATCCAGTTTTGGAAGGTGCCTGTAGGGAAGTTCATGTTCTAATCTGGCATTACCAATGGTGGCTGACCAAATCTGCCTAACCCTGGGGCTCAGGATCAGCGAATTCATTTGGTTTATATACCCAAAGATGTTTGATTTTTGAGTTCACATTTGTTTAGAAATGATAGCAAGAAGTGCTAACTATTGAGCCCTTGTCAGACACCACCAATAATAACCATTTTCTATCCCTTCAAAAAGCATCAGGTATTATTAAATCCCTTGCTAAAGTCACAATCCAGGATATCTCCAACACTGCAAATCCTACAAGAATTTGCTGTACCAACCAAATTATTCTGACAGAAAGAAAAAGAATCAGTTTTGAAGTCTTAACTCACTGGTAGTTTCAATCTTTCTAATACCATTACATAGCAATAGCAACACCACTGCTATCACCTCACAAATAAATGAGTGAATAAATTAATGAAAATTGAGATTTATAGTGTTTCTCTGTGATACAACTGAGCTTTTTTTTTGTAAACAGTTTGAAATCTATCTTGCTAAAATTTGCATTATATATGCATCCCCTTCTTTCTTTCTTCTCCTTTTATATATGTTGAAAAATAAGATCAATACTCCCTTCTCCCATTTATGTTGGTAGTTTCTTTCCGCTACTTTCTAGACTCTGAGAGTTGAAGCTGTCAGCAAAGTAAGTCAAGAACTGATCACGTCTTCTTCAGCTCTGAGCAGACAGTACCTGCTAATCTGCAGATGTTCAGACAGTTCCTATTTCCCTCACAATTACGCTATCTTGACTCACTGCCAATTTTGTAATCTGTCTTGGGACAAAGACAATTTGTCCCAGGTCATACAATTATAACTGCACACACATTCAGCTCAAGGAATATATTTTTGGAATTAATTCAAGTGCAGCACTCACTAGAACCACAATCTCTAAGATTTAAATAATCTGATTCATGTACCTCATCTCCATTTGTCACAACCCTAAGATCAATACAAACTTGGTTTACAAGCCTAAATCTCAACACTCTAAAATGACCAAAAAAGAAAAAGAAAAAAAGAAAAAAGAAAAAGAACTTTCTAACACACTGCATGTTTCAAAGCTTCTAAATAGCACCCAGGTCTCTGCATGCTCTCAGTGCTATTTTATCATTTTCTTTTAATATAGGACAAGTGAAAATTATATCTGCACACTCAGTCAATCATTGGAAAATGCAGAGTGCTCCATAAGGCCAGTAAAAAACTATACAGAGTGAGCACTCCTCTTCTAGTTTTATATACCACTCAGAAAACTGGGATTTAATGCATGATAGGCTAATGGACAACAGATTTCAATGACAAAACAAGTCAGAAATGTAAACATATGGTCAGATGTCAAGCAAGTAGATAAAGAAGTTCTCTGATTTCAGAAAAGGACAGTATTGAATGGATATTGAAAAAGGCCTTGGGAGACAAAAGCCAACACCTGATGTCTAGGATTTAAGTGAGTCTCATATGAATAGTAAATAATAATTTTTGTTATTGAAATTTTTTGTTGTACAATTCTGTTTTATAAGAATAAATGGAACTCTTCATCTTCATTCCTCAAAGTTCCATATATTGTTCCATCTCACTTGTCACTTAACATTGGTTTAATTTCCAGCCCTCTCTATCAGAAGCTGTCAATTTTTAAAAATTCTTTTCCTATCTTACTTTTTCTATTATTTTAGTTATATTAAGGCCGGGTTGGAGAGATAGCACAGTGGGTATGGTGTTTGCCTTGCACGGGGCCGACCCAGGTTTGATTCCACCATTTCTCTCAGAGAGCCCGGCAAGCTACAGAGAGTATCCCGCCCACATGCAGAACCTGGCAAGCTCCCTGTGGCCTGTTCGATATGCCAAAAATAGTAACAAGTCTCACAATGGAGACATTACTCATGCCCACTCAAGCAATTCGATGAACAATGGAAGGACAGTACTATAGTGCTAGAATAAGGCCAGGAAATAAATTTTTACAATTAAAATGCACTTAAATCATTTCTTGACATTAAAAAATAAAAAAACTATTTTGACATAAATAATTTTATTGTCAACACTACAACATTCATGGTGAATCAATTTTATAAATACTATTAAAATACACTTGTAAGTTTACTATGTAGCTGTTAGAAAAGATGGTAAAGGTAAAAAGGTAAAGGCCCTCCCGTTGATCGTCGATTTGCTCGAGCGGGCCCAGTAACGTCTCCATTGGAGACTTTGTTGTTACTGTGTCTGGCATATCGAATACTCTCGGTAGCTTGCCGGGCTCTCCGAGAGGGGCGGAGGAATCGAACTCGGGTCGGCCATGTTGGCCGCTTGTAAGGCGAACGCCCTACCCGCTGTGCTATCGCTCCGGCCCTATGTTAGAAAAGATGTTAGAATGTTAGAAAAGATGAAGTTATGAAATTTACATACAAGTGGTACTACATGGAAAGTATCATGTTAAGCGAAATGAGTCAGAAAGAGTGGGATAGACACATAAAGATTGCATTCATCTGGGGAACAGAAAGCAACAAAACGGGAGACTAACACCCAGGAAGGGCTCAGATTAGTACCAGGAATTTTGCTCCATGACTTGAAGGCCAGCCACATGTGCTAGGTGAAAAGGAAGCTCAGATAGAGAAGAGAGCACCAAATAAAGGGTGTTGTGAAGACCCTCCCAGGGTGGGAGAGACATGCTAAAAGTAGTCTATAGACCAAACATGATTGCCACTCAACGGCTCTCTTGCAAAACACAGTACCCAAAAGAAGAGAGAGAGAATAAGGGGGAATGCCCTGCCACAGCAGCAGGGTGGGACGGGGGGGATGGGGGATGGGAGGGATGCTAGGACCTGTGGTGGGAGAGGATGGGCACTGGTGGAGGGATGGGTACTTGACCATTGTATAACTGAAACCCAAGCACAAAAATTTATAAGTCTATAAGTCTGTAACTGTACCTCATGGTGTTTCACTAATAAAAAAAATGATAAAAAAACAAATATTTAGAAGCATTAAAAAAATACACTTATAAGTTTAAGTGGTTGCTGCTACCTTCCTCCCAGTTCTCTCTATCAGCAATAAGAATAATTACTATTACATAAGTAATTTTCAAGCAAATGAATATTATAATGTTCAAAACACATGAGTGTTAGCTTTTGGAGAATTCTAAGAATATAACTACAATCTATTTTTCCAATTCATTGCCTACTTGCTTCAACAAAAAAGTGGGATGATTATCTAAGAAAATGTTGTTCTAATTTAAATGTTGTCTTGACCTCAAAAACAGGAGACCAAAACAATAGTTTAATTCAAGTAGGAAGCTACTATAAGTTCATCAGTCTAAGCAATATATACCACAGATATTAGCAAATATACAAAGGCAGTAAGAGTTTAAATGCTACCCTTTAGCAATTCTCTAACATTTCAGCTGGAACTTACAATAACATTTATGATAATTTACTGTATAATGCTGGAGGAAAACATTTAATTGGAAATGATGCAAACATACCTTCAGAGAATACCTTCAGATCTGACAAGATATTCTTTAGTGCAAACAAAAGGGGAGGACAAAGTCTATGTTTTTAGACATAAAAACATCTCTAACCCCTTAAAATAATAGCATTAAAAAGGAAACAAGAGTTTATACATTTTTAAATGACTTTTAATATCTATTGATAAAACTTTTCTTAAAATAATAATTAAAATAATAATAACAATAAAATAATAATTGTAGGAACATTACATATTGAAAGTGATTATCTTCACAGGAATGTTTTAAAGTTAGGGTTCAATTTTCTCACCAAACAGTATATCACAGAATACATACGGGACATTCTGAAAGGCACAAAACAATTCCACTTAAGAGGTCTACTTTAAGGATTCATCCCAGGGATGCAAGGATGGTTTAACATTCGGAAATCAATCAACATAATCCACCATAACAACAAAAGAAAAGATAAAAAGCATATGATCATACCAATAGATGCAGAGAAAGCATTTGACAAGATCCAGCACCCCTTTATGATGAAAACCCTAGCCAAAATGGGTATAGAGGGGACTTTCCTCAACATAGTTAAAGCCATCTACCACAAGCCTACAGCAAGCATCATCCTCAATGGGGAAAAACTGAGAGCCTTCCCTCAAAGATCAGGGACGAGACAAGGATGCCCACTCTCTCCACTGCTGTTCAATATAGTACTGGAAGTACTTGCAATAGCGATTAGGCAAGAAAAAGATATTAAGGGCATTCAGGTAGGAAAGGAAGAAATCAAGCTCTCACTATTCGCAGATGATATGATACTATACTTAGAGAACCCAATAACCTCCACCAAAAAACTCCTAGAAACAATAGACTCGTATAGTAAAGTTGCAGGTTATAAAATCAATACCCAAAAGTCCATGGCTTTCCTATACGCAAACAGTGAGAGAGAAGAAAGCAACATGAAAAAAACAACCCCGTTCACAATTGTGCCCCAGAAAATCAAGTACCTAGGAATCAGCTTAACTAAGGAAGTAAAGGACCTGTACAAAGAAAACTACAAAACGCTACTTCAGGAAATAAAAGAGGACATAAAGAAATGGAAAGATATCTCCTGCTCATGGGTCGGGAGACTTAACATTGTCAAAATGGCAATACTACCGAAAGCATTGTATAAATTCAATGCAATCCCTATAAGGATACCCATGACATTCTTCAAAGAAATGGAGCAAACACTCCTGAAATTTATATGGAACAATAAGCCCCCACGAATAGCTAAAGCAATTCTTGGGAAAAAGAAAATGGGAGGAATCAACCTCCCTAACTTCAAACTCTACTACAAAGCAGTAATAATTAAAACAGCGTGGTACTGGAACAAAAGCAGAACTGCAGACCAATGGAACAGGGTTGAATACACTGACATCTCCCCTCAATCATATGATCATCTAATCTTTGATAAAGGTGCAAGAAATGTGAAATGGAGTAAGGAAAGCCTCTTTAACAAATTGTGCTGGCATCACATGCAAAAAAATGGGCTCAGAACTCTGCCTAACACCACGTACAAAAGTAAGATCAAAATGGATTAAAGACCTCAACTTCAGACCAGACACCATAAGGTACATTGAAGACAAAGTTGGCAAAACCCTCCATGACATTGAGGCTAATGGTACTTTCAAAGATGCCACGCCACTGGCCGAGCAAGTGAAAACAGAGATAGATAAATGGGACTATCTTAAACTAAGAAGCTTCTGCACCTCCAAAGAAACAGTGACCAAAATACAAAGACAGTATACAGAATGGGAAAGGATATTCACCGAATACACATCTGACAAGGGGTTGATATCAATGATATACAAAGTACTGGTTGAACTCCACAGGAAGAAAACATCCAACCCCATCCAAAAATGGGGCAATGAAATGAACAGAAACTTTCTCAAAGAAGAAATCCGAATGGCAAAAAAGCACATGAGAAAATGCTCTACATCATTAATCATCAGGGAGATGCAGATCAAAACCACAATGAGATACCATCTCACACCTCAGAGACTGGCCCAAATTCAAAAGAACAAAAGCAACCGATGCTGGCGTGGATGTGGCGAGAAAGGGACACTCCTTCACTGTTGGTGGGAATGCCGACTAGTTCAGCCCTTTTGGAAAACAGTATGGACGTTTCTCAAAAAATTAGAAATTGAGCTCCCATTTGACCCAGCGATACCACTCCTGGGAATATACCCCATAGAGGCAAAAATGTGTAGTCGAAGTGACATCTGCACTTGTTTGTTCATTGCAGCACTCTTTACAATAGCCAGAAACTGGAAGAAACCTGAATGCCCAAGAACAGATGACTGGTTAAAGAAACTTTGGTACATCTACACAATGGAGTACTATGTAGCTCTTAGAAAAGATGAAGTCATGAAATTTACATACAAGTGGTACAATATGGAAAGTATCATGCTAAGCGAAATGAGTCAGAAAGAGAGGGATAGACATAGAAAGATTGCATTCATCTGGGGGATATAAAGCAACAAAATATGAGATCAATACCTAAGAATATCTGAGATCAACACCAGGAGGATTACTCCATAGCTTAGAGGCCAGCTGGGTATTCTAGGGGAAAGGGCAGTTCAGATAGAGAAGGGAGCACCAAATAAAGGGTGTTTGGAGGATCCTCCCAGGAGGGGAAATGCATGTTGAAAGTAGACTATGGACTGAACATGATTGTCACTCAATGCCTCTTTTGCAGACCACAACACCCAAAAGGAGAGAGAGAACACAGGGGAATGCCCTGCCACAGAGGCAGGGTGGGAGGGGGGGTGGGGGGAAATGGGCACTGGTGGAGGGATGGGTATTTGATCATTGTATGACTGAAACCCAAGCACAAAGATTTGTAAATCTACAACTGTACCTCATGGTGCTTCACTAATAAAAAAAAATTTTAAAAAAAGAGGTCTACTTTACACTTTTTGGAAAACATTTATGGATATGTCTCAAAAAAATTGAGCTTTCTTATGACATAGCATCTCCACTTCTGAGAATCTACTTCAAGGGCTTAAAAACTTTACTGAGACAAGACATTGGCACTCCTATATTCAATGCACAACTTCTTGCAATAGCCAATTTCTGGAAACAATCAAGTGTCTAAAACCAGATGACTGGAGAAAGAAACTTATGGAAGAAAGAAATTATATACACATAATGAAATATTACTTGGCTACAAGAAAAGAAGAAATCATGAACCTTGCCACTATATGGTTGGAACCAGAGGAGTACCATTCACCATACCATGGTGAAGTCAACCAGAAGGAAAGGGTCAGATACAGAATGATTGTTCTCATCTATGGGATATAAAGAAGCATTGTAAGGGAATCACAGATATTACAAATCAACAGCCTCTGTGAACTGATCAACAGAACTGAGCTTACCATCATGGGGAGATGGAGCAAAGTGGAGGAGTAACAGTGAAGGAACAGACACTCTAGTGGGAAATATGGTGCTGGAGTATCGTACACACAAAACCCTATCATTGACAGCATTATAAATCATAGTGAAGAAAATAAAAAGTATGCAAGAAAAAACTCTATTGCTGCATATTGCAACATGGCTCGGTTTTATTTTTGTGGAAATAAGTTCACCATACATATAAATATAATTATACTATATATCTAAACTAGTGGGCTAGCCCAATAGCGTAGTAGGTAGGGCGTTTGCCTTGCACGTGGCCGATCTGGGTTCAATTCCTTCTTCCCTTTCAGAGACCCCGGCAAGCTACTGAGAGTATCCCGCCCACACGGCAGAGCCTGGCAAGCGTATTTGATATGCCCAAAACAGTAACAACAAGTCTCACAGTGGTGCCCGCTCAAGCAAATCAATGAACAATGGGAGGACGGTACTACAGTGCTACCTAAACTGGTATCATCTGCCAATCATACTTCAGTAAAAAGGAAAACTTTTGAAGAAAAGAGATATACTTTCATTTATGTTGTCTTCCTAATTTATGATAGTGACAATTTTGATTTATTCAAGATACTAGAAAACAGTAGACAAATAGATATATATATATATTTATATATATACACACGATCAACAGTTCAAAATAAACTCATCATTTCTGCCATATTTAAAACTTATTTTCCCACAAGTATTATTTCCCTTCACACAATTCAAATAGCACTGTAGCACTGTCCTCCCATTGTTCATCGATTTGCTCCAGCGGGCCCAGTAATTTCTCCACTTTGAGAGTTGTTGTTACTGTGTTTGGCATATTGAATACCAATATGAATTGGGTAGCTTGCCAGGCTTTGCCATGCGGGCGAAATACTCTTGGTAGCTTGCCGGGCTCTCTGAGAGGGGTGGAGGAATCGAACCCAGCTCGGCCGGGCTGGCTGCGTGCAAGGCTAATGCCCTAGCATTGTGCTCACTGTCACTGTCCTCCTGTTGTTCATCGATTTGCTCGAGCGGGCCCAGTAACATCTCCATTGGAGACTTTGTTTTTACTGTGCTTGGCATACTGAATACGTGATGGGTAGCTTGCCAGGCTCTGCCGTGCGGGCGAGATACTCTCGGTAGCTTGCCGGGCTCTCTGAGAGGGCCGGAGGAATCGAACCCGGCTCGGCCAGGCTGGCTGCATGCAAGGCTAACGCCCTACCAGAGTGCTCACTGTCACTGTTCTCCCGTTGTTCATCGATTTGCTCGAGCGGGCCCAGTAACGTCTCCATTGGAGACTTTGTTGTTACTGTGTTTGGCATACTGAATACATCACGGGTAGCTTGCCAGGCTCTGCTGTGCGGGCGAGATACTCTCGGTAGCTTGCCGGGCTCTCTGAGAGGGGTAGAGGAATCAAACCCGGCTCGGCCAGGCTGGCTGTGTGCAAGGCTAACGCCCTACCATTGTGCTATCGCTGGTTATTACTAATATTAAATTGAATTCTAATTCAATTTAATTAGAATATTAATTATCCTAATGGAAAAATATGCTAGAAAAGTATGGGCTTTATCTTAACTTTATCATATGTATAATTTAAAAAATTTTAAAAAAGATATTTGAAAGATAAATCGCTAACAAAAAAAAACACAAAAGGGAAATAAGCATATTAGCAAAAATTAAGTTAATGGAGAGCCTTAGTAATTGTATTTAGAGAATGCAAACTAGTTTTGGTCACTTGATTTCAGTGTTGTCACTCTGTGCTTTGGGTATTTGGCTCTATCACTCCTTAACACCACTGATGTACCTGAATCCCCTTACCTGGTTCTCATTGCTTCTCATCTATCTTTTCACCTTCGCCCCTTCACTCTTTCCTTATCTTCACAATACTATAGGAGCCAAGCTTGATCTGGGCATCCTCCCTTTAAAACACTGCATTCTCTCACCCAGTTATTCTAAATACCACTTAACCCTTTGACAACAGAATTTAGAAAGGTGCCTTTCAAGGAGGCAGGCTGAAGGGAAGGGAGAAGGAGGAAGCTGGGAACACTGGTGGAAGGAGTTTGACACTTGTTGTGGGATCAGTGCTGCAATACTGTGTGTCTAAAGCTCAACTCTGAATAACTTTGTAGTCACAGTGTTTTAGTAAAATATTTTAAGAGGAGAGAATGCAACTAATTTGGCTTTTTTTTAAAATTTAAAAACATGGGGCTGGAGCGATAGCACAGCGGGTAGGGTGTTTGCCTTACATGCAGCCGACCCGGGTTCAATTCCCAGCATCCCATATGGTTCCCCAAGCACCGCCAGGAGTAATTCCTGAGTACATGAGCCAGGAATAACCCCTGTGCATCGTCGGGTGTGACCCAAAAAGCAAATAAATAAATAAATAAATAAATAAATTTAAAAACACCAAATGACCCGGTTCCTTTAACTCGGTAATTCCACATTATGACTCTATAGAAAGGAAACAATAAGATTTAGGCAACTATGTAAAAAATCTGGACTGAGTACAGTTTATAGTAAAATATTATCTGAGCATTAACATTATGTCGTCAAGGGACCTTTACTCATCTTTATCTGTATCATCTACATCTAAATCTATACCTATATCTTTAAGCTTAAGAGGGCATTTGAGTACAAATTTTAATATAGGAATGCACCTATCTTCCTCTCATTTATCTATAGAAATTTCTGTAAAAGAGATATTAGCAATTCAATGTTTCTAAATTATTTGAAGTGTTAACATACAAAGGCAATGATTTAAAAAAATCAAAGCAATAAAGTAATAATTTTGGTGTATTATAAAACTGAAATTTGCATTTACTTCTGTATTAAGTGTATTATAAATATATCAACTATTACCACTTGTTTGGATAAAATTATTGATAAAGTGGAGTCTAGGAGAAATCACCACGTAAATAATTATAGTTAAGATGAATAATTTTAATTTAAATATTTATATATAGGGAACAGGGGATTAGTACAGTGGGTAGGGTGCTTGGCATAAGGCCATCCTGATTGTGATTCCTGGCATTTCATAAGGTCTCCCAGGTTGCCATGTGTGATTCTTGAGTGCAGGGCTAGGAGAAAGCTCTGAGCAGAGTTAGGTGTGGCTCAAAACCAAAAAAAATTTTTAGATAAATATTTATATACACATTCAATAAAACTTAGGAAACCTAAAGTTTGTGAAAAAATAAGTGAACATAGAATTGGGAGAATCTCTTTTTAAATAAAAATAGGCTTAATCTCCCGATGGACGGTTCCACAATGAAATAGACCACATCATATTCAATCGGCGGTTTTGCCTAACCGATGTTGCTGTTGTCCCAAAATTCCAAACGGGATCTGACCACCGTCTTCTTCGTGCAAAATTCTACCTCACAGAACGAGGAGAAAAGAATGCAAGGTTTAAGAAGAGGACTCCCAGAACAACCACCAACTGGGAGCTCTTTGGCTCTATTGCGGCAACATGGGAAGATACCGTCATTGACAACATTGATGAGGAATACGATCGAATGATTCAGCACCTCCATGATTGTGCAAGGAATGCCAAGAGAGAGATAACCACAAAAACACCGTCTTTCTTCGAACACTCTTGAACTTATTCGCCAACGTGTCTTGGCACATGCCTCAGGCAACCACAAGCGAACATCCGAACTGGCAAAACAGTGCAGAGAAGCCATCAAGGATGACCTCAAAAACAGGAGAGCAGCAGTACTGGTAGATGCAGCAGAAGCTGGGAAAAACATTCGTAATGCCTGCCTGTCCTTCACCAACTACAAAACCAAGAAGACTGCCCTCCGACATCATGATGAATCTATCACATCTTCCAGAAGGGCAATGGAGAAGATTATTCATGACTTCTACTCAGATCTCTTTAATAGCCACATCCACTTGCCCACATACCACATACCACATGATGGATATGTCGTTCCCAATGTTCTCCCTTCCGAAATCCAACATGCCATCTCGTCGGTAAAGAAACAAAAAGCACCTGGCCCAGACAAGATCAGACCTGAACACCTGAAGAACTTACCATCAGTACTCATCAATACATTGGCTCGACTCTTCACACGCTACCTGTCTGAATGCAAGGTTCCATCCCAATGGAAAACCAGCAGGACTGTACTACTATACAAGAAAGGAGACATCCACGACATTGGCAACTATCGCCCAATCTGCCTATTGTCTGTCATCTACAAACTATTCACTCGAGTCATCCTGAATAGGATTAGCAGAACACTAGATGAAGGACAACCATGTGAACAAGCTGGATTCCGAAAAGGATTCAGCACCATCGACCATATCCACACAATAACCAAGCTCATTGAGGTATCTCGGGAGTTCAAGATGCCGCTCTGTCTAACGTTCATTGATTCAAAGAAGGACTTTGATTCTGTTGAGACGGAAGCGGTCATGGAAGCCCTAGCCAATCAGGGCGTACAAACTCAATACATCAGGATCCTTCGTGAGCTCTATTGCGGATTCACTACCAAAATCTCACCATTCTACAAAGAAGTAATCATCCATATCAAGAGAGGGGTTCGGCAGGGTGATACCATTTCACCAAAACTCTTCAGTGCCACCCTCGAGAACATCATGCGACGACTGGAATGGGAAAACATGGGAGTGAAGATAGATGGTCGGCAACTACACCACCTCCGCTTTGCTGATGACATCGTTCTAATAACACCAAACATCAACCAAGCGGCACAAATGCTGAACGACTTTGACCGTGAATGTGGAAAGGTCGGACTACAGCTGAATCTTAAGAAGACAATGTTTATGAGATACACCCTTGTTCCTGACGCTCCATTTGCTCTCAACGGAACCACCATCTCCAAATGCAACAGTTATATATACCTAGGTCGAGAAATCAACATGATGAATGACCTGGCACCTGAGTTGCGCAGGAGGAAGAGAGCGGCTTGGAATGCCTTCAAGAACGTTGAAGAAATAACTAAAAGGACAAAGAACCTCCAGCTACGAGCACATCTCTTTGATTCCACTATTCTTCCTGCATTAACATATGCCTCAGAGACCTGGACCCTACGAAAACAGGATGAGAACGCTATTCGGGTCTCTCAAAGAGGAATCGAAAGAACTATGCTTGGAATATCACGATTCACTCAAATGAGAGATAGAATCCGGAGTTCTGATCTTCGTCAACGCTCAAGAATCAGGGACGCTGTCTCATTTGCCAAGACATCAAAAATCATATGGGCTAGACACGTAATGAGGTTTACAGACAACCGCTGGACTAGCGCCATTACTGACTGGATTTCACGGGACATCAAAAGATCACGTGGACGCCCACCTATAAGATGGTCAGACTTCTTCGTCAAGACCCTAAATGATCGGTTTGAGGCTCTGCATGTTCCTAGAACGAACAGATACCATTGGGCTACGCTAGCACGCAACCGGGATGAATGGAGACGTTACTGGCACCCGCTCGAATAAATCGATGAATAACAGGGATTAAGTGATTAAGTGATTAAGGCTTAATCGTGGATATTAGAGTTGACTGAAAAAATTCTTTTCTGAGGTAATTATGGAGTCTCAGAAGAGTTTTGAAATGTTACTGTAAAGTTTTCATCAGAAATGATCAAACATGGAGGCTGGAGCGGTAGCACAGTGGGTAGAGCATTTGCCTTGCATGCGGCTGACCCGAGTTTGATTCCTAGCATCCCATACGGTTCCCTAAGCACTGCCAGGTGTGATTCTTGAGTGCAAAGCAAGGAGTAATTCCTGAGCATCACCGGGTGTGACCCAAAAAGAAAAAAAAATTTAAAAAATGATCAAATATGGTAAAACTTCTGTGATCAAGGATACCTAATACTACAATTGAGTTTCTATTTAGATATTTAGCTACTTAGCACTGTAGCCCTGTCCTCCCATTGTTCATCGATTTGCTTGAGCAGGTCCAGTAAAGTCTCCATTGTGAGACTTGTTGTTACTTTGTTTGGCATATTGAATACGTCATGGATAGCTTGCCAGGCTTTGCCGTGCGGGCGAGATACTCTCGGTAGCTTGCCAGGCTGTCAGAGAGGGGTGTGGAATCGAACCCAGGTCAGCCAAGTTGGCCAAGTCGGCTGCCTGCAGGGCAAACACCCTACCCACTGTGCTATCTCTCCAGCCCTTAGTCTGTGAAATTAATTTAGATTAGGATTAAGAATTTATGACCAATTTTGCCATCTGGTGGTCAGTGCAATACAAATTGATGACTTCAACTATTATGTTTCTCAACCAAATTTTGAACTTTTTAAAAAAATATGACAATTCTGAATTACTTCAATTTATGTAGAGTGCTAAAACTATAGCACAGAAAAGTATTATATTATTTTATTAAATAATACTATGGAGGGTTAAATTATGGATCCTGAACATATTCAGGTGCTGAATGTTAGAACCTGCAATAGTTAAACTCAAGGATTTATGATTAAATGAAGGAGCTAGAATTGAGGTACTATCCTGGGTTATCTGGGTGATGAACTTCAAATATCTTGACAGCATCTATGAAAGGGAGTCAGAGGAATATTTGACTATAAAAAAAGGATAAGGTATGGCACAACTAGATGGGGTGAGTCCTTAGAACTTCTGAAGATGGAGAAAGGGCCCAAAAGTCACTGAATACAAAGACTGTAGTTAAATACTGAAAAGGCAAGAATATGGATTCTCTCCTAGAATCTCTGGAGAAGAGATTCCCTGACTCCTTGATTTTGATTCAGCAGCTTTGATTTGGACTTTTGACCTCCCAAAGTGTTCAGGAATAAATGTCTGTTCTTTTAAATGACTTGTGACGATTGATTCTAGTAGTTATAAGAAATGGATGCAATTCCAAAGAGACTATGCTAAGAAGAGTGGAAAGTTAATATGATTGATTGATCTCAAATTTGACCATGTCTGCCAATAAACAATGCATCTCAAACTATTTTTTTTCCAACCCTGGAAGGAATTTTGGAGTTGTTGACATGAGCAGAATGCAAAAACTCTCTTCTCTGCTTTCTGTAATCTCACTAGGTAATTCAGAGGGCTGGAACAGTGAAAGTTATTTTATTTTTGGAATTCTTTCTTAAACATGACAGGAATATATAAGTACATGCATATTTCACTAACAAGTAAATGCCATGTATTTAAGATTTTTAAAATATTAACCAAGGCAAGAAGCTGGCCTCTAGAGGACAGATTTCGAATAATACAAAATTCATTAAGTTCAACAAAATGAAAAGCTATCTCTAGCCCGAGAAGGAACATGTAGTGTACTTCTTCCCTTTATTAGTTTTATCAAACCCCCATGATTTTTATCAATTGTTTTCTTGGAAAAGAAGAAGACAATTATTCTAGTAATGTTAAATGAGTTTATTTATGCATCTAACTCCATGTAAGGTGTATGTGACTTGCTATAAAGTGTATACTTGGAAAACAGAATGGTAGAGACCTAGTTTTTAGTGTTCAAGATTCCGAGGGAAGCAGATACTCTGATGGTCAAGGTCATGGTAAAATATGAGAGACACAAATTAAAGATATTTAAAGTATCTGCTGTTGTTTAATGTACACTTCTGGTGTATCAGACCAGATGCTGGGGACTGTTTATGGCACTTGAGAACAGAAAGACACATCAATTTTCAGAATACCTAATTGAAAGACTCCATGACAGAGACCAAAGAGACGGGAACAAAAGAGAAGGAGCTGGGTGGCTGAATGGTGGGCTAGGATTCCTTCAGAGGTAAGCCCCCTTCACAGAGAAAAAACATCACAGGGTAACACTCCTGGAAATCTACCTTCCTGTAGCACAAAAGTGCCCACAGGTGCACCTGAGGTTGCTACCGTCTGTGGATCATTCCAGTACCCCTATTCCAACAGTATCACCCTCTTTGGAAACACTGAATGAATCCCCCTCCCCTCCAAATTTGATTTTATTAAAGCACCATGAGTAACAAAGTTACTCATATTTGGTTTTCAGCATACAATGTTCCATTATCCATCTCACCACCAGTGTCAAATTCCCTCCACCAGTGTTCCCAGGTTGTCTCTCTCACCCTCACTCCTGCTCCAGCTTATCTTCTTGAGAAGTATCTTTTGGGTTTGGTAATTAAAGTTTGGATCTCGTGTTTCCCTTCCTAGCTTCGTTCGTTCCTTCCTTCCATATCTTCCTCCCTCCCTCTTTCCTTCCATGGTATAGGCTTATTTATAAAATGTGCAAGAGATGTGTGTGTGAGAGAGAGAAAGAGAGAGAGAAAGAAGAGGGTTTCCATAAATAAGAAATAATTATGTATTCCAAATTGGAATGTGGGCAGATCCAAAATGGAAGACTAGCCTTCATTTCCTAATTTTAATATTTTAATGCTAGACACATAAGTTGTGTGTTCATCACATCATAAGGTTCATAAGATACATGTGCTTAAAATTATGATGGCTCTTTTTCTTAAAGTTATATCGTAAATGTAAGTTATACATGTATACAACTTAAACAGTAATTATTTTGACACATGTTGAACTGTGCCTCCCTAAGTGATAGGATGAAGACCTAACTAAGAAGATGAGAAGTTTAGAATGTGATGCTATGTGCAACTGGGTTGTTGCAGATGTTGTAAGTTAAAAGGTCACACTAGAGAAAAGTGAGATCCTGAATTCAATATGACTAGCATGTTTATAAAAAGAATGTAATAGCTATCTGGAGCCAGAGAGATAGTACAACAGGGAAGGTGCTGGCCTTAGAGTTGCTATACTCATTTTCTATCACTGACACATCAAATAGTCCCCGGGGCCTTGCTAGGGGTGGTCCCTGAGTACAGAGCCAAGAGTAAGCCCTGAACACAGCTGGGTGTGGCCCCCCCCCAATAACAAAATAAATAAAAAGAATGTGTTGTGAATAGACAGAGACACAGAAAAATGTCATGTGACCATGAGGGTGACAAGTGAGTGATACTTCTACAAGCCAAGGAACGCAAAAGATTGTCAGCCACTACCAGGACTCTAGAGAGAGGTACCAAACAAAATCTCCCTCTCAACCTTACAAGGAACCAATAATTCTTGAGCCTAAAGCTCTTAAATGGGAAACAAAAGATGTCCAATTTTATTTATTTATTTATTTGCTTTTTGGGTCACACCCAGCAAGGCACAGGGGTTACTCCTGGCTCATGCACTCAGGAATTACTCCTGGCTCATGCACTCAGGAATTACTTCTGGTGGTGCTCAGGGGACCATATGGGATGCTGAGAATCGAACCCAGGTTGGCCACCTGCAAGGCAAACACCTTACCCGCTGTGCTGTCGCTCCAGCCCCAAAAGATGTTCAATTTTTTAAAAATTTTTGTTAGTGAGACATCATGAGGTACAGTTGTAGACTTACAAATTTTTGTGCTTGGGTTTCAATTATACAATGATCAAATACCCACCCCTCCACCAGTGCCCATTTCCCACCACCACAGATCACAGTATCCCTCCCACCCCCCATTCCCCCCATCCTACACTGCCTCTGTGGCAGGGCATTCTCTTTTGTTCTCTCTCTCTTATTGGGTGTTGTGGTTTGCAAAAGAGGCAATGGCTGAAAGTAGACTATAGACCAAACAAGATGTCCAATTTTAAACCACCCAGTGTGTGGTATTTTTGTATTAGCTCTAGAAGACCAGTATAAGTACATAGCTGCATCTCTCATCTTCCAAATGAGACCCATTTCAGAATATTCCATTAGTCATTCTCTTTATTTTAAAGTTTTCCTTGTATACATGCATTGCTAAACAATATGTGGTTTAGATAAAGCTATTTTTGTTCTTTACATGCTGGGTAGATCCTACAATTTGCTCCATCAACACACTATTGTGTCTTTGAGATGATTCATACTGATAGTTATCTGGATGATAAATTATTTTTATTCATATAATGATCCAGCCTAAGAATATTGCTTAGCTTATTCATAAATGAATATCTATAGATGGACCTGTTTTTACTGAGTTTGGGCAAATGTGTTCTGGAACTTAAGTTTTGCCACACATCTCTATTTCTTAAGGATTTACTTCACTCCATAATTCACTTTACTTTTATTAGCCCTTTAATTTTATTGGCCTTGAACTGTTCTTGTAGTCCTGTAACTTAGAAGGTTAATAGCAATTCCCTGATTCTCTTCTCCTGTGAGAAATTTTTCACAAACAGGAAAATTTCAATCGATTAGAAGAGACGGCTGCTTACAGGATCCATCTCTCAACTGCAATGCTAAAGACGCATTTGAAGCCTGATCGGTCCTACAGTAATTCCTAATAAAAGACAAAAACAAACCAAATACAGGAAAATGCAATTCCCCAAAAGGAGATATGGTGAAAATGATATTATACTTTGGATCTGCAGTACTAACACCACTCAGCAACCATAAAATTTTTAATTAATATTTTATCTTCAAAATTCATGACCTTCAAAGTGTATTTCAGTCTCTTTATAAGCTGAGAATACTTGATTGATGGAAGGAGTCCAACATCCCAGTTCAATAACAAAAAGCTATGAAATGAATGACCAGCAATCTCCATTAATAACCCCAATACTTTCACACGCAAAAATAATAGGTGTGAAAATAACTGGTTAAAACTTTGCTTGTTTTTAACTTGTTCCTCCTCTTCTGGCCACGTGATCTGTGTGGGATGTAACTGTATAGTCATCCCACACAGATCATATGACCAGAAAGCACACATCTGTACATTGTAGATGGTCTTTTTGGCATAACCTAAGGAAGAGTGAGTGAGCAGAATATTGAATAACAATGTTAAATTCTGGATAGTTGTTCATGTTTTGCTTTCTTATATTGCTCCTGCATACTAGTAACAGAGCTAATTGTAAATTCTACTAAAAAGTCTGTGTGCAATATACTAATAAAGGTCATCTATATAACCTTCCCTCTTGAAATTACAGAATGAACTCTAGATCAAAGGCATTCAGATTTACACAAATATATGGTCACACAGTCCAGTGTTATACTTGAAAGACTTTTTTCTGGATTTTTTCCCTTTGATAGTAGTTTGTTTTTCATTTAATTAATTGCATCATTATTAAGTTCGTAACCTTTCTCAGATAACATTTTTTTCCTTACACCCTGATTCTGTTTTTTTGATAGAATTAATTTCTATGTGAGTGAGTATTTACACATTACCTTTAAGTTGGGTACATTTCTCTGGGGCTGGAGCGATAGCACAGCGGTAGGGCATTTCCCTTGCACGCAGCCAATATGGCCGACCCGAGTTCGATTCCTCCACCCCTCTCGGAGAGCCCGGCAAGCTACCGAGAGTATCTCGCCCGCTCGGCAGAGCCTGGCAAGCTACCCATGATGTATTCGATATGCCAAACACAGTAACAACAAGGATCAGATGTTACTGGGCCCGCTCGAGCAAATCAATGAACAACGGGAGGACTGTGACCGTGACATTTCTCTGAGTATTACACAGACAGAAATTATCCCTAAAGAATTAATTTCTGTTTCTCTATTACTATAATGAGTAGTTTCATAACAGTGTCACAAAAAAGCATAAATCAAAATACAGTCTGGAATTTAACTCTACTCAATGTGTCTCCAAAAGAAAAAGTGAAACAATTTAGAATCTGTCAATTATATCACATTAAATTACACTCCATCATTGATTTGGCTTGAGATGTTGGTGCGTAGACAACGAAGATAGAAACTGCAGGCAGTGAGCCACATCTATTCAAATGTAAACGTCCGATTCGGGTTGTTAGGCATTCGAATAAATCAATGCTTTTGGCCAAGTTTGTGTTGACAAGGAAACCGACGCCTCCAACACCTCTTTTATCGCATGTTCCGAGGAACGATTCTTCTCCAGTGTCGAAAACGGCATGGTGAGATTCGTGCCTTCTTGTCTCGGTCAGACCAATGATGTCGTACTTGATCATTCGCGCTTGTACCATCAGGTCCTCGATGGATGCATCTGATGCTAGCGTACGTGCATTGAAAGTACAGACAATCATTTTTGTCTTCCTTCTTTGTGGCAGCCTAGGTCGGCCTTGAGATTTTGTCGGCCTCTCCTTTCTCATCCTTCTCAGTGCTGCCATGATGAAAGAGAAATGATGAAAGAGAAATCGAGAAGTTCTACATGGAGCTAGAGAAGTTCTATAAAGAAGACCACACCTTCTACAAGATCATTGTGGGTGATTTTAATGCCAAGATAGGACCGAGAAGATCAGCTGAAGAACTTCACATCGGGACCCATGGCCTAGAATGGAACGAACTGGGTGAGAGACTGTCTGAGTTCATCATGTCGACCAAGACCATTCATGGTAACTCACAGTTCCAGAAGGCAGAATCTAAACGATGGACATGGGAGTCTCCCGGTGGACGATTCCACAACGAAACAGACCACATCATATTCAATCGACGGTTTTGCCTGACTGATGTCGCTGTTGTCCCAAAATTTCGAACGGGATCGGACCATCGTCTCCTTCGTGCAAAATTCTACTTCACAGAGTGGGGAGAAAGGGCTGCAAAGTTCAAAAAGAGAACTCCCAGAATGACCACCAACTGGGAACTCTTTGGTACTATTGCGGCAACATGGGAAGATGCCATTGTTGACAACATTGACGAGGAATACGATCGACTGGTTCAGCACCTCCATGAATGTGCGAGGAACGCCAAGAGAGAGATAGCCACAAAAAGTCGCCTATCTTCGAAAACTCTTGAGCTAATTCGCCAGCGTGGTTTGGCGCATGCCTCAGGCAACCACAAGCTAACGTCCGAGCTCGCAAAGCAGTGCAGAGATGCGATCAAGGAAGACCTCAAAGAGAGAAGAGCAGAAGTACTGGTAGATGCGGCAGAAGCCGGGAAAAGTATTCGTAACGCCCGCCTGTCCTTCGCCAACTATAAGACCAAGATGACTGCCCTCCGACGTCCTGATGGATCCATCACATCCTCCAGAACGGCAATGGAGAATATTATCCATGACTTCTACTCAAATCTCTTCGATAGCCATGTCCACTTGCCGACATACCAAATTCCACAGGATGGATATGTCGTTCCCAACGTTCTCCCTTCCGAAATCCGACACGCCATTTCGTCGGTAAAGAAACAAACAGCACCCGGCCCAGACAAGGTCAGACCTGAACACCTGAAGAACCTGCCGTCAGTACTCATCAATACACTGGCTCGGCTCTTCACTCGCTACCTGTCTGAATGCAAGGTTCCGTCCCAATGGAAAACCAGCAGGACCGTACTACTGTTCAAGAAGGGAGACATCCATGACATTGGCAACTATCGCCCGATCTGCCTATTGTCTGTCATCTACAAGTTGTTCACTCGAGTCATCCTAAATAGGATTGGCAGAACACTAGATGAAGGACAACCATGCGAGCAAGCAGGGTTCCGCAAAGGATTCAGCACCATCGACCATATCCACACGATAACCAAGCTCATTGAGGTTTCTCGGGAGTTCAAGATGCCGCTCTGTTTAACGTTCATTGATTTAAAGAAGGCCTTTGATTCTGTTGAGACGGAAGCGGTCATTGAAGCCCTAGCCAATCAGGGCATTCAAGCCCAATACATCAGGATCCTCCGTGAGCTGTATTGCGGATTCACTACCAGGATCTCACCATTCTACAAAGAAGTGATCGTTGATGTCAAGAGAGGGGTGCGGCAGGGTGATACCATTTCACCGAAACTCTTCAGTGCCACCCTCAAGAACATCATGCGACGAATGGAATGGGAAGGAATGGGAGTTGGGAGTGAAGATAGATGGTCGGCAACTACACCACCTCCGCTTTGCTGATGACATTGTTTTAATAACACCAAACACCAGCCAAGTGGCACAAATGCTGGCCGACTTTGACCGTGAGTGTGGAAAGGTAGGACTACAGCTGAATCTCACGAAGACAATGTTTATGAGAAACAGCCTTGTTCCTGACGCCCCATTCGCTCTCAATGGAATGACCATCTCCGAATGCAACAGCTATGTGTACCTAGGTTGAGAGGTCAACATGACAAATGACCTGGCACCCGAGCTGCGCAGGAGGAAGAGAGTGGCTTGGAACGCCTTCAAGAACGTCGAAGAAATAGCTAAGAGGTCGAAGAACCTCCGGCTCCAGGCACATCTCTTTGATTCCACTGTTCTTCCTGCATTAACATATGCCTCAGAGACCTGAGCCCTACGCAAACAGGATGAGAATGCTATTCAGGTCTCCCAAAGAAGAATAGAAAGAGCTATGCTTGGAATATCACGTTTCACTCAAATGAGAGAACGAATCCGGAGTTCTGACATCCGTCGACGATCAAGGATCAGGGACGCTGTCTCATTTGCCAAGGTGTCGAAAATCAGATAGGTTGGTCACGTAATGAGATTTAAAGACGACCGTTGGACTAGAGCTGTTACTGATTGGATTCCACGGGATGTCAAGAGACCGCGTGGCCGCCCACCTACCAGATGGTCAGACTTCTTCGTCAAGATCATGAAACATCGGTTTGAGGCCCTTCATGTTCCCGGAGCGAACAGATGCCATTGGGCTACACTAGCACGCGACAGGGACGAATGGAGACGTTACTGGCGCCCGCTCGAGCAAATCGACGACTAACGGGAAGTTAAGTGATTAAGTGATTGATTTGGATTGAAAACTTTCATACATTTTAATTTACAACGAAAAGGACAGCCAAGCACAAGATATTGGCAATGACATGGTCAAAGGGGGCTCACTTCTTATTTATAAAATATGTTTTGCTTTGGTACCATTAAGATATCAATAACAACCTCTAGCTCAAAGGAACTTTCAGAGTAACACAGGATATAATACTTATCCATTTTTGTAAAAATGGATTGCAATATAATTTTATAATTTCTTTAATAAAATTTCCCACTAGTTAAAAATATATAGTTTAACTTGAAAGAAATATTTCAACGGTGACATTCTAACCTGGCAGAACACAGCTCAGCTCTTAAAATGATTCACACATTCGATACCTTCAGAAATATAGATTCCTCAAGTATTACAAACACTATTTTACAAACATTATTGGGTGATATATCAGTTTACTCATGACACCAAACCAGAAGAAAAAAATTAAATTTAGTTTATTAAAATCAAGGCAAAAGTTGCCAAGGCAGTTTGAGTTGATTTTTTGTGAAACTATTGACTTTGTCATTGGAATAGTAAAGTCCAATAATAAGATGTAGCACTGTAGCACTGTCCTCCCATTGTTCATCGATTTGCTCGAGTGGGCACCAGTAACATCTCCATTGTGAGACTTGTCGTTACTGTTTTTGGCATAACAAATACGTCACGGGTCTGCTGTGCGGGTGGAATATTATCTGTAGCTTCCTGGGCTCTCCGAGAGGGGCATAGGAATTGAACCTGGGTCAGCTGCGTACACGGCAAACATCCTACCCGCTATGCTATCACTCCAGCCCGTAATAATAAGATGAACTCATTCCCAGGTAGTTAAGTTATTTTAGTGAGCTTGCAAATGACATCATTTTAAATTTTTTTCTTCAATTTCTGGTTTGCATACAAAAACGCAACATATTTTTCTATTCAGGTTTTGTATCCTGCCTTTAATGTGCTCATTTATTATTTGTTAGTTTTAAGAGTTTTTATTCACATTATTAAGTCATCAGTAAAAGCAATAGTTTTGCTTTTTTTCCAATTTGGATTTCTTAAGTGTCTTTTTTTCTTGGCTCACTGCCTTGGTTAAGGCATAAAGCTACACTGAACAAGAGGGTGAGAGTGGATAGCCTGCCATGTTCCTGATGACAGGGGAGAATCTTTCCATTCACCTCTGAGTATGAAGATATCTGTGAATTTATCATACATGGTCATTATTTTACTGAGCTATGTTTTTTCTATTTAAAATTTATTGAGAGTCTTAAAATCATAAATATATCTTGAATTTTGTCAACTGTTTCAGCATATATTGCTATGTCTGTGATTTTTTTTTAATGTTCCATTGAGGACGTGATTATATATATTGATTTATTTGTTCAACCACTATTGTATCTGTGGGATAAATCTTATTTGGTCATGATGATTCTCTTAATACATTCTCTTAATATATCGTTGCATCTGATTTTCCAAAATCTTGCTTAAGATTTTATATCCATGTTCATCAGAGAGAGCAATCTGTGGGTTTTCTTTATTGTGTTGTCCTGGTCTGGCTTGGAGATGAGCAAAATGTTGGTTTTATAAAATATGTTTAGGGCTGGAGCAATAGCACAGCAGGTACGGTGTTCGCCATGCACGCGGCTGACCTGACTGACCTGGACAACCTAGGTTCGATTCCTCTGCCCCTTTCGGAGAGCCCAGCAAGCTACCGAAAGTATCTTGACTGCACGGCAAAGCCTGGGAAGGTACCCGTGATGTATTCAATATACCAAACACAGTAACAAGTGTCACAATGGAGATGTTCCTGGACCCACCTGAGCAAATTGATGAACAACAGGAGGACAGTGACAGTGACAGTGACAGTGACAGCTTAGGTGATTACTCCCCTTTAAATTGTTCAGAAGGTTTGAAAATTTATACATTTTCTTTAAAAGTTAGCAAAATTCATTAATGAAATAATTCCTGATTCCTTTGATCTTAATTCTCTCTCTGTCTCCATCTCTCTCTCAAAAAGGTTTGTTCATATGGTAACTTTTCTTTGAAAAGTTATTGATTTCATTCACTTTTGTGTAAACATTCTTGGTCTGTAATTCATATATTTCATTAAAAATTTTATTATTTACTTCCTTTCACCGAATTTACAATTATTCTCAAAGATAAGGTTACACTGGATATGTACACACTCACCACCAAAGGGCCATCATCCCTCATGCCTGTCCCTGGGAGCCCTTCTCTTTCACTCCCCCAGCCTTAGATAAACTCAGTTCCACGATCAGTGTTGACGGATTTGTTTCATTGGACAGTATCTATCCCCCGATTTGCTTCTTTATATATTACCTATGAGTGAAATCATTTGGGTTTTTTTTCTGCTTTTGACTTGTTTGAACTTAGCACAACAGGTTATATGACATAAAGATTTTAAAGTAATTTCTCATTCTGTAGGTTGTCTTTTCATTCTTTTAACTGTCTCTTTTGTCATGCAATAATTTTTTAGTATTTTACAATGCTGCCTACTTATTTTGGATTTTTTTGCCTGTGGTTTTGGTGTCAATGCTGAGAAATTATTACAAGACCATGTCAAGGAGATCTGTGGGTTTTAGAATGACATTATTTTCAGTTTAGAAATCTGAGAACCTGGACTGAATGCTGGTAAATTCAAATGATCTCTTCCCTTTTAAGGACCTCACCTCCCATCTTTTAAAAGAATGTTTAAACAATACTCATAAATACTTCACACTTTTCAAAATAAAACTACATTATTACATAATAAGCTACATTCTTACATCATTTACTTTACGGAGCAGTTAAAATTCTTCATCATGGTATTAGTCAGCTGAACTTAGATATGACTATGATAAAGTCAATTTTCCTTTCAGAAAGTCAAATCTTAAAGATGTTAGCCAGCTGACAACAGTTATCTAAACTGTTTCTTTGTTACTCGTTATTTTCATTTTTTAATTTGTCAGTTGGTTGTCTTTCCAATAGCACCACTTCTATGTCATCAAAATCAGTATTCTTTTTGATTTTTAGGAAATATTAACTAATTCTTACTAATGTTTCACAATGTCTGTTTTCTCCAGGGAGTCATACAAATGGATTGAGAACTGTATTCTTCGTGTATGTGTCATTTTATAACATTTGTAAATAAGAAGAAAAACAAAACAATCACTACAAAGTACATTTCTAGCAGCTTCTATCCCCAAACTCCCAAAAAACACAGCAAGGAAAAGCAGATCTATTTTGTAGTCTAGTCATAACAAATGCCTTATTCCCATGTGAGGAAGTTCTTTTCCAAATGTAATGTCTTTTATTATTGTATTGTTGTGTTCCACTCACAACTCTGTCAGTTGTATTGATAATCAAATCATGTTTAAAGAAGTGTTACTGCTCTACCAAAGACCATGTATTTACCATCAAGAATTTTAAAGAATCTCAGAAATAGTGTTAAGTGCATACAAAATGGATCTGTCTCTTTAGAAATGTATTTTAAATATAAATTCTAAAGTCATGCTTCTGCATTTAACAGTGCTACTTGCATTTTACTAAAAAACATTTTAAAAAATATTTTCTTCCTAAGAACTTACCCAAATTATTTAGCCAATGCAAGAAAATAGATGTCTATCTGTAATAAAGATACTGAATAGAAACTTGCTTTCATATATTAAGCATTTTATTTTTTATTTTCTCTCTATATATACATATATCTTTACCAGTTATTTACTATTATACATATATATACACAGATATATAAGTATTCATAAAAGAAGCATGACTTTATACCTGACATGAAATAAATTGTGCTTAACACTGTCTGAAAAGAGGGTTCAGATTTGGTATTATGTGCATGTAACAAATCACTAAACCTTTCTGTCTTTATTTTCAAACTGAAATATGGAGAAAGAAAAGATATATAACACAAATTCATTCTATAAAAAACAAACGAGATAGTGTAATTTCTCAGGTATTTAAATAAATTCTGCTTTGATCTTGTGAATCTTGTTCTATAAATCCCTATTTTATATTATTACTCTATATTAGGTTGCAGATTTAAATCTACTTACCTTTTCACCAGGTACGCTTATTTCAAAAAGAACTAACCCAAAATAAGGCTTATCCTGGGGATTTCAAATGACAATAAAAGGTAATTTACAAGTGAACATTATGTAGTTCAGGATTATTTTAGGTCAGGTGTATTGCCAATAATTTCTGTGACACTTAAAATCACATTCAATATTGGGAGTACAGTAGTTTCCATATCTTGAGAAACACTGAACTAATATATTTAGGGAACTTTGTATGTATCATAGAAATCTAAGATACTACATTAATAAGTAATCAGCCAACTGCATGATGTTCTTAAAAACAGTTATTAACCAGTCTTATTACTAGAGTTTCATAATATTATTTACATTCTATAAGTGATTGTAGCCATCACGATAACAAATGTCATAAGGGAGACTAGCCTGGTGACTGCAGATCATTTGCTAGATCCTTGAGAAAATGGGATAGGGAGCGTGGGTAGAGAGCAGACAGTTGACAAAGAAGAACACATAAATGCTACCCAGAAAGAAATTGAGTAGCCAATTTATTAGGAAGTCATTTGCCAAGAGCAGAGAATTAGTGATTTAATAAGTTTAATATGCACGCTCCTCACCTACTTTGTAACTTTACTTCTGGTCGGATCTTGCCACAATAACTTGTGCTTAATAAGCTGATAGTGGTCAAGAACGAGCTGTATGGGTATGTGAGCATGTGTGTGTGTGTGTGTGTGTGTGTGTGTGTGTGTGTGTGTGTAGAAAGTGGGAGAGATGGAAATAAGAAACAGGAAAAAGTGATATCAAGGAAAGGAAAACAAAAAATGAAAGAAAAAGGAATAGATGAAACAGCAGTAGTTGGCCAGCCTGGAATTTAGAATTCATTCATGAAAACTACTTAAAAAAATCAATGGTTAGGCTAAATTTACATGCAGTTCTTATTCATTCAAGTACCAACTATTTGAAATGTAATTTGATGGTAACTAATGGATCTGGGGAAATAGAACAGAAGCTGCAAATCTCTGGTCTCTTTTGCCTAGCCTCTCATCAAATAAAGAAAAGGTGTATTTTTTTTGTATTTAATTTACTTTCAAGGTTATGAGTAATTTCCTTCAGACAAAGGGCACTAAAGTTAACAACAAAAGTGTGAAAATCTATGTTTTACTGAAAAACTGCAAATCATCCATTGCATAAATTTTTCTGGTCCAATGGCTATGCTTACTCTTAGTCAATGGTTGCTCACATGAACAGTAATGCATTTTTAAGTAGTAGAATACTGGGAATAATAGGAAGTTAAGTCCATTTTCACCACTTTCCATAATAGGATATTTAAAAATCGGTGTAAAGGAACACTTGAAAGTAGCTACGGCTCTTCCTTTAAGTACTCACAAAGTATTGCTACTTATTATAAAAACAAAGGTTGGTGATATACCCTGATTTGAATAAAACTTTCCCTTTTTACTCTACTACTACATATAAAAATAATTCCAAGTAATGCGGGGCACAATTTTCCACAGAAATAGCTCCTCAGCACAAAAATGTATTAAATTTCAATTGGTTGCTAAGTACCTTTTTAAGAATATAGTAACTTGGAAGCGATAATGCCTATATATAAACAGGTACGATGCATTTAGACGAGAAATGTGGAGAAACAAAACCTCTGCTTACTCACCTGTATCATCTATGAACAAATGATAATGACCAAAGGTTAGATATACACTGGGCCGGTCAACATTTTATATTTAAGATAACCTTTTCCATAATGACTATCACATTTTCTACATAGTTATGTTGCATCTCAGCAGGTTAAAAAAAATCTATTCCATGAGTTCTTATGAGGTCAATATTTTAAAAACTGCTCTTCAATCTAACATCTGCTGTTAAGGAAAGCCTCCCAGGACCCGTGTCTCATAAACGTAATGGAGCAGCCTTCACCTATAACACCGCAGATACATGTGTTTGGGGTTCAAGGCCCCTGACTTACACTTTGTAAACTGGCAGTGCCATATGGCTGCTTAGTCTGCGGGTTCTTGCCCTATCTTGCTTACTGACAATTATTCCTGAACTTCAGATTCAAGAATCTAGTAATAGAAAAACAATTATGGTTGCAGTGAGATGCTTAAAGCAATGAGGTCCCATCAGACAACTATCGGCTTCACACGTTATTAACAAGAGTTCAGCTATCGTTAATAGGCAAAACTTTGTTTTATTATAGTCAAGGGGAATAGGGCTTTCTTTAACGGCCCAGGAATTAGAATTTTAAATGATATTATTTTATTTCACTCTAGGGTAGAGTCTTAGAACATTCTAAATGAAGGCAAAAAAAATGCTTCCTTGGTGAAGTTCAGATGTTTTTCCACTCTCCACTCAGTAAGGTGGCTGGCCAACTTGCATTTCAAATGTTGGAGCTTGGGTTTTGATCATTTTGGGAACAGTCTGGTAAGAAGCAGAAGGTAACCCGTATATCGAGCTTTTGAGCATGAATCTTGAATTAAATGACTCACTTGGAGGTGACTTTAAAATCAATCACACATTGGATTTGTGCTGGATTGGTCAGTTTATGTGAAATCTGATCATTCTAAAAATGCCCAGTAAGCACCTGCTCAAGTGTCAAGTATAAGAGGGATGAAAGATACAGAAAACAGGGTTCTTACCACTCAGACCTTGTATTTGGGAAACAAAATTGTGGTACCATTGCATAATGATGAGGGTAAAGTCACCCTGAAATTCTTGGAAGGATAGATATTTAAAATAAACCTTATGGTCAGGCAATAAGACAGTGGTTAGGGTCCACGGCCTCATCGTGCCTGACCTGAATTTGGTCACCACCTGATCTCCCAAGCATCACTGGGTGCAGCCAGCTCTGAGGCCCGAAGCATCACTGAGAATGGCCCGAAAGGCTCCTGCAACACTAGGTTGTCTGGATAATCCCCAGAATAACACGACAGGGCCCAAGTAACAGCTCAGACCCCTGCATTTAACAACTGATTTGGCTTGCCAGACCGCAGTTGTGACCCTCAGGCCTCAGAGAGCCACCTGGAGCCCTTCCTGCCCCACCCCCCACACATAACACACATACAAGATAGAAGGAATAATTAAAATAAAATAAACTCTGAAGGTTGGGTCAATGATAAAAGAGTTCCAACTTTTACATTTTGCTTTGAAGGGTATTTCAAATAGTTTTAGTATAAACTGCTCTATTTGTACTATAATTTTTCAGAGAAGTTTTTATTTTGGGGGGGAAGGGTGCTGTATGCCCAGTGGTATTCAGTGGTACTGCTGACTCTATGCTTGGGAATCACTCTGGTGCTGCTCGAGGAATCATTCAGGGCTGGGGACTGAACTGGGATGAGGCAAATGCAAATTAAATGCCTTAACCCTTTACTATCTGTCCAGCCCCCCCATCAAAAAACCTATTTCATCATAACAAATTAAAGGAATGCACTAATTCACCAGCATCAGTTTAGCTCTATGAAAAAGTTTCTCTAATAGCCTTTATCTATTTGTAGAGTGAAAATCCATGCATAGACCAAGACTACAAATTACTGCCCTCTACCTAGTACCTCTGCTGATACTATAGTTTCCTCATGTGTTGAAATTTTTCTATTGGGGATGGAGAGCACAGTGGGCAGCTTATTTGCCTTGCACACAGCCAACCTGGGTTCGATCCCTGGCATCCCATACGGTCCCCTGAGCACCAGCAGGAGTAATTCCTGAGTGCAGAGCCAGGAGTAACCCCTGTGCATAGCCGGGTATGACCCAAAAAGCAAAACAAAAACAAAAACCGTTTTCTATTAATTTAAAACTTTAGAAAAGGTAACAGTCCAGTGTGACTCAATGTTTAGAGGTACAGTTCTACACATTCTCAAAATGTGTTATCATACCATCCCCATCCACAAAGTATCAATACCCTTCCACCATAGTCCACCTGACTCTCTCTCTACTTGAATCCATTTTCCTCTGTGGTAAACTCAACTAAAAGTGATTTTATAAAGAAACATTACTATTGGATACAGTGTGTCTCAAGATACAGGAACAGTTTCACTGAATTATTAAGGAAAACAATGGGAAGATTGTCATTTGTGAAGTTTCCTTATATGTTAGCCACTTAGTCATGCAGCATCTCATTTAATTTGCCTATCAGTGCTATTGTATCTATACTAACATTCCACATCTACAGATGAGTGAATTGATATTACGGGGTGTGAGATAATCCAAAGTTAGTGATATAGATATAGTGATTTTTTTCCTCTGGGATTTTTTCAGAAACTCTTCTGTATTTTGGCTATTTTGGAGGCCATACTTAGTGACTCTCAGGGGTTACTCCTGGCTCTGCACTCAGGAATTACTCCTGGTGGTGCTTGGGGGAACATCAGAGATGCTGGGAATCAAACCTGGGTCAGCTGTGTGCAAGGCAAATGCCCTACGCACTGTACTATCACTACAGCCTCATTTTCTCAGAAGCTCTTATCTTAATTAAACTAATGTTGTAATAGGAGAAAAGTAAGAGTCCAGAGTCAGATTTTCAAGTTATACAGACATTTAATATTCAATAAAAGACAAAAAGTATGAATTAGATCAAGGAAATCCTCTTCAACAAATGGTGTGAGGATATCTGGTTAGTCATATGCAAAAAAAATGAATTCAGACCTCTTTCTAACACCAAGCACAAGTCAAATCAAAACAATTAAAGACCTTGATATAAGATCTAAACCCATAAACTATATATAGAAAAACATAGGTAGAATACTTCATGACATTGGAATTAGAGGTATCTTTAATGATTCTAATGAAACTGGTCAAGAAAATAGAAGCAACGATAACAAATGGGACCACATCAAACTAAGAAGTTTCTGTACCACAAAAAGACAAACAAACAAAGAACCAAAGTAAAAACACAGCCACATATTGGGAAAGAATATTTGCCCGACATTCATCTGATAAAGGTTAAATATCCAAGATGAATAAAGCACAGGTAGAACTTTAAAAGATAAAACCAACCGAATCCAAGAAAAAATGGGCAGGGGAGGAAGAGATGAACAGAAACTTCTTCAAAGAAGACATACGGATACTCAAGAGGTGTATGAAAAAAATGCTTTGCATCACATCATTAGGGAATTGCAAATCAACAGGAAATGAGATACAATCTTATACCACTGAGACTGGCATACATAACGAAGAATGAAAACAACCAGTTTTGGGATTGATGTGGGGGGAAAACGAACTCTCACCCACTGCTGATGGGAATGTCGACTGATCAAACCTTTTAGGAAAACCATACAAATACTTCTCCAAAAACTCTGAAGTCATCTTTCAGCTGACCCAGTCATTCTATTTCTTGGCATCTACCCCAAGGGCCCTATTCAAAAAAGTCATTTACACTCTGATATTCATTGCAGCACTATTCACAATAGCCAAACTTATGTAAACAATCTAAGTGTCCAAGAACAGAGACCTGCATAAAGAAACTTTATGCTGAGTGAAAAAAGGAAAGAGGCAGGGGAGAATCCAAAGTCCATGGCCAGAGAGCTAGTACTGGGGGCTAAGGTGCACATCTTTCCTGCAGCCAACTCCAGTTCAATCCCTGGTACCATCTGGTCTCCTGAGCCTCACTGGGGAAAGTTGTAGCCACACCTGAGCACCTCCAGGGTGCTCCTACTCAGTGCTCTGGAGTCCCGGGAGGCTGTCTTGAGATTCTCAGCTATTCAGACTGGCTATTAGTCCAAGAGCCTGAGAATATGAAGCTGCTTAGGCTACAGTGATGGGGGATACACTCATCACCTCACAGGTGCTTTAGGGTGTCCAGGATTGCACCCCATGGATCTGGGGGGATCATGCAGTGCCAGATTATAAACAGGAGTTGGCTGTAAGCAAGACGCGCATCTTATCCCCCATACTATTTCTTCCTTTTTGTCATGCTGTGCAAATACTGTGTTCTGACAGACTGAATCTCTGAGGCAGACCTACAAGGAGTAAAACTGTCAGCACCAAATCCATGACTGTGTGTACTCATTTCCCATCTCTGTGAAACCTTCTGGTAACACTGCAAAGATTTTCATATTTGTTTAACTGTTATATTGACCTGTAACCAGTGATCTGTGCTGTTCTGATTCTAACTACTCCTGGCAACAAAAATTGTGCCTATAAGAACACCAACATAATCCGTGTCGTAAGAGTTGGCTATTGTACCCTCTCTTGCCTCTCTCCCTTTTCCTGGGACATCCTATTTTCCAAGCCAGTACAATATGCCTGTCAGTACTTATGAGAAGGGTCTGTCTTGCTGTAACTCCAAAGCTAGAAATGGCTGAGCTTACTGAGAAAGGCATTAGCAACAGCCAAGCTAGAGCAAAACTAAACCTATTTTTCTAAACAGCTAAGTTGTGAAGGCAAGGGAGAAGTTCTTAGAGGAAATTAAAAGTTCTACTCCGATGAATTCATGGATGATGAAAAGCAAAACAACCTTATTGCTGATAGGGGGGAAAAAGTTTGAGTGGTCTAAACAGAAGATCAAAGAAGTCACACGACTCCCTGAAGCCAAAATCAAATCCACACACTGATACTCTTCAGTTCTCTGAGAAGTGAGGATGGTACAGAGGAAAGGTTGGAAGCAGCAAAGGCAGGTTCCTGAGGTTTAAGGAAACAGTCTCCATGGAATCAAAATGTCAGGGAAAGCAAGTGTTAATGGAGAAGCTGCAGAAATTCTCCAAAAATCCAGCTAAGGCCACTGACGAAGGTGTCTCCACTAGACAGGTTTTAGATGTAGACAAAACCGTCTTTTATCCAAAGATGTTATCAGAGCCAGATGAGAAGTCAATGGTCATGCTTCTGAGCTTCAAAGGATGGGCCGCCTCTCTTCTGAGGGGCTAAGCCAGCTGCTTACCTCAAAAAATGAAGTCCATGATCATTTATCATTGCAAAAATCCCACAGCCTTTTATGAACTCTGATAAATCTACTCTGCCTGCCTTCTCTAAATGGAACAGCAAAGACTGAATGACATTGTATCTGTTTACAACATAGCTCACTGAATATTTTAAGCTCACTGTTGGAAAAAAATTTCTTTTGAAATTATGACTGCTCATTGACAATGCATGGTCATTCAAAAGCTCTGATGGAAATGTACAAGAAGGCAGAGGCTGCTTTTATTCTAGCTGAAAAAAAAAATTACCATCCATCTGCAGCCAAAGGATCAAGGAGTAGTTTCAACTTTCAAGTCTTACTTCATTAGAACTAAGGCTGCAGCTGCCATAGATAGTGAGGCCTCTGATGGATTTGGACACAGTAAATAGAAAACCATCCGGACAGGATTCACCAGTCCAGGGGCCATTAAGAAATCTATGATTCATGAGAGAAAGTCAAAATACAAATGTTAACAGCAGCTGAGATTGATTCTGACTTCAACCACTTTGAGGGGGTGAAAGACTTCAGTGGAGGAAGAAACTGCAAAGGTAATGGAAACGCCACGGCAATAAACCTAAACAAGAAACTGAGTCTGAAGTTTTGACTGAAGAGCTGCAATCTCATAATAAAACCTACATGAGGAACTGCTTATTATGGATGTGCAAAGAAACTGTTTACATGAGATGGATTCTACTAGTGAAGATGAACGTTACTGCAACAATAGTAGAGGAAACTAAATTGATAAAGATTTAGTTGATAAAGATAAGGATGGTCAAGATTTAGAAGGCTGATAAATTTCAACAATTATGAAAGAAGTTCTACTGTAGAAAAGTTTGTGTACTGTGCTAGAGAGATAATGCATGGGATAAGGTCTTGTCTTACATGTAGCTAACCTCGAGAATCTCACATGGTCCTGTAGCAGTGCCAGTAGTGAACCCTGAGCACAGAACCATGAGCATTTCCTTGATAGTATCAATGGGTGTTGTCCCACACACACCCAAACCAATACAGGTCAAAAAATATCGTATCCCTCAAAGAAGTCACTGGTGAAAGAAAGAGACAGTTTACAGGTCAAACTGCCACAATAATCTTATCAACATCCACTGGCCTGATCAGTCAGCAATCATTAATATTAAGGCAAGACTCTCACCAGTAAAGATTTAGGGTGCGTGTGTTTGTCGGGGTGGGGCGACTTTGGCATACACACTATAGTGATCAGGGCTTACTACTGGCTCTAAGCTAAAGGATCACTCTTGGTAGACTCAGAAAATCATGTGGGGTTCAGGGGAACCAACCCTGGTTGGCCTGTGCAAGGCAAATGCCCTACCAGCTGTGCTATCATTCTGGCTCTGTACCAGTAAAAATTTTCATTGATAAAGACTCATGATGCAGGAATTTTTGGCAATAAAACATTTACAAATATGTACATCATATACATTGTTTTATGATGTTTCTAATAATATCACACACTCAACAGTCTACTATCTAATGTAAACATAACTTTCACATGCACTAGCAATCACAACATTTATGTGCCTCAATTTATTGTTATATTTATTTGCAGTGATCTGAAACCAGGCCTGCAATATCCTCAAGCCAAAAAATCTTTGGCCAGGAGAGATAGTACAGTGATGAAGGCACCTAGCTTTGCAGGCAACTGACTCTGGTTCAATACCTGGCACTACTTGTGATCCTCTGAGAACTGCCAGGAATGATCTGTAAGTATAAAGTCAGGAGCAATCCTAAGCACCTCTGCGTGTGGCCACCTTCCTCCCCAGTTTGGACAATGAAATACGTGCATCTTATAGGATTTATCTGCTTACTAAGAAAAGAATTTTCCTTCAATTAAATTACTAGATAATGGCAGATAAATAATATCTAAATATAGAAACAGTTACCATGAATAATACTGATGAATTGTATTAATATTCCTAAAGAGTTTACGACCCATTATTAGATAAGGCTGTGTATATCAATTATCTAAACTGTGATCTCAAAATCTAATGGAGCTAAGATACACAGTAATTAACAAAAATTTTCTTGGGCAGAATTTGTTTATGTACTATAGCTACCTTTATATGCTTTAGCAATTCTTATGATATTTTCTTATGTAAAATAAATCTTTTCAAAATAAAAATGTTTATGTAAATCTTAACTGATGAATTTGGTGTCAATTCTCTATGTTTCACCTGTACATTTTTTTTTTTGCAATCTCTAGCTTTTGCAGGTAAGTCAGGGTTGAATTTTCCATCACTTCAACTTATTATGAGATTTTTTAATAATTGTTTCTAGTGGGTAAATTACCTAGATAGTAGTAGTTTGTGAAAAAATTAATGCAGCACAAATTTTTTAAATAAAAGAGGCACACTAAAAATTCCTAGACTTGTCTTTCTTCTGTACACCTTGTTTCCTTGTACCACCAGGCATAATTCCTGAGTACAGAGCCAGAAGTAAACCTTAAACATGTCTGGGTGTGGCCCCCAAAACCAAAACAAATTAAAAAAAACCCAGAAAGGTAACAACTAAAGGCCAAAGGCAACATAAGGGAGGACTGATCCACACATTTGAGTTCGTGGGAAGGGAGTGAAAAGGTGGAGCATTGGGGTTCTTGGGAAGAGGGAGGTGGGTACCCTGCAATAGGTATGGTGCTGGAATTACATGTGAGAAATCATCATTAACTATACTGAAAGCCACAGAATCTCAGTCAAAATTTTTAAAAGTTTAAAAGATTAAAAAATAATTATCTTACCTTTCCATTTAGCCTATGCACTGTGTGCTATGTACTACACAGGTACATTTCTAAACTGTTTATAACCAGTCATTCACTGGATTCTCACAATAACATATGATGTACATAGTCTTATTTTTCTACTGAAGAGATTAGAAAACAAAGGCACAGTGTCACAAATTAAATTGCCCAAGTTCACAAAGTGATTAAGTCACAGAGGTATGAGGTGCGCCCTATACTTGATTTACCCCTCAAACCACGAAAGGCAACAGGAAAACCTTAACAGACGCTGACTCTCACACCTGGAGGAAGACCCAGTGTGAGACAGAGTCTTAAAAAAATATGTCTTTACAAAAAAGCATCATTACAACAAGAAAGACTGAATATGGAGAGCATATCCTTTATGATCATAAACTCTCCCTCTTCATCAATGCATTACAATCTAGGAGCAATTTGCGGTGAGGCTGCCTGAGCTCGGAAATACCTTCACAGTTTTTATATGGAATCTTCCCTCTTATACAGCAGAAAATGAAATTCCCACACAAATTGGTTATAAAAACTGATAATAAAACAGTGGTTCTCAAAGTAGGTGGTGGGTGGGAAAGTGTGTTAAAATGAGGAGAGTATTTTTAAGAACACATAGTGCTGGAGTGATAGTACAGCAGATAAGGAGTTTGCCTTGCATGCAGCCAACCCAGGTTGGATCCTCAGCAGACCATATGGTCCCTTGAGCACTGCCAGGGGTGATTCCAGAGTGCAGTATCAGGAATTAAGCCCTGTGCAATGCTAAATGTTGCCCCCAAAACAAACAAACAAACAGGACAAAAAAAAAAGTATTATCCATCTAGGTAAGTATATATGGGGAAAGAGAAGGAAAAAAAGAAATATTCAACTTAAAAGATTCTTCTTTGGGTCAAAGAGATTATGGTACTCGCCTTACTTGTGGCAAACTCAGTTTGAGTCCCTGTGTCACATGGTCACTGAGCACTGTCAGAAGCCACCCTGCACCTGAGCACAGAGCTGGAAGTAGCCTCTGAGCACTACTGGGTGTGCCCACTACCTAAAACACTTTCCCTAGCCAACTTTAGCAGGGTAACTGCTGAGTTACAATCTACCATCATAAAATCTTCAGTGGGGTCAATTCTGCGATCCAAGAGAAGCACAGTCTTTTGTGGTAATTGAGAATGTAGTCTAGTCAGATGCTTGATTTGTAAACCTCTTCCTTCTTATGTGACCTTGGAGGGTTGCCGAACCCCTGTCATTAGTGTGCAACTTTCTAGGACTGTGGTGTGAAGTAAATAAGACTCATCACATCTCCAAATCCTTAGAATGAGACCTCAATGAATAACATGTTTATTTTACTAGGTCTGGTGAATATTTAGTTTGTATTAGTTTTGCCTATCGATTTTCAAGGTCTTAGCCTATAGTGAATTAAAAAGTTAAATGACCAAACATATCTATTTTCTTTAGTAACGTTATCAGCTAAACAGTCAAAGCTATATACTAAATACTTCAATGTTGTATGGGAGAGAAGGGGATTTATCATAATCCTCTTCCTGGTACTTAGAGAATATCCTTATGTGTCTGGAAAGAAGCACATAATAGAAATGTTGACAATTTTCAAAGACACATGATTCATAAGCCGCAACTGAAGCAGAACGACATTTGACTTCAAACTTGGGTATTCTAGAGGGGAAATCGAGAAACACAGTGAGATGGAGCTTAAGTACACCAGGCAGTCGCTCCAGATCAGCATTCGGTCTAACACACCTCACCAACTGGCCGCCTTTCCGAGAGTTTGCTGTTTCCATGATTCTCTTCTAAATTCATTGACACACTCCAAATATCCTTTTTGTTCCCTAAAATTACACACCACATACAAACCAACGGCTTGAAACACCAACCTCTCTCTTTTTTTTCCCCAGAAATCAAACCTGGCATATAAAAATTGCTGCTTCAAAATTGGAGAGGTCAGGTCATGGAGAGAGGTCCAGGGGTGAAGGGGGGGCTGCCTTGCACACAGCCCATGCTAGTTCAACTCTCAGTATCATTTAGAGTTTCCCAAGCATGGTCTGGAGTAATCCTCAACACAGAGACTGGAGTAAACCCTGAACACACGGATTGTAACCCCCACCTCCCCAATCAAAAATAAAACTGAAAATTGGAAGGCTGGCAGAGAATAACAAGAGTTTGTCTCCTGACACTCTGGACACTGTACAGCAACTGTAGGATGAGAGACTTCATTATTTCCTGTAGTCCCTGGATATACTCTCGGGACTTACTTCCTTTCGGATGCCCTCCTTGGTGTATCGGAAATGGGTGTTGTTGGTAGGTTTTTATAAGACTGAAGCTTTCTCTTCCGACCTCAGGTTGGTACCCCAACTATAAATTTAAGACTTGAACACTAAATTTTTTTAAAAAAATTGCAAGTGTAAATCCTTTATCAGCATGATCCTCTCAGCAACTCATGAGGCTGCTCCCCTAGCTGTTTACTGTGAGTTCCATGGACCAGTAACCCACCATCTACCTTTAAGAAACATAGTTCTCATAAAAGCTACATTGCTTTGTGTTCTCTTTTCATACCTCAGCTCTGGAATTGGGGGCAGCACTGCACCTATAAATCTTCTCCAATTTCCAGTTTGATCTTTGCTTAGAGTTATTTTTTTTTTCCAGCAGAAATATGTTAAGGTGTCTTAGTCTTAACCTGATATTTGCTTTGAGGCAACAGAATTAGCTCAATAATTTTAAAAGTGGGCTCAAAGCTATACCATTAATGTTATTTCTGACAAATATCTGATACAATTGGGGTGGGTGGCATATACATCAGTGCTCAGGGTTTATTCCTGCTTTGTGCTCAGGGATAACTCCGGGAAATGCTCAGGGAACCATGTGTGGTGCTAGTGGTTGAGCTGTGGTCAGATGCATGTAAGGCAAGTTCTTTAGCATGGGTATCACCTCTCTGGCCCCAAGATAACTTTTTGTTTTGTTTTGTTTTGCTTTGGGGGTCACACCAGGTGATACTCAGAGGTTGCTCCTGGCTCTGCATTCAGGAGTCATCCTGAAAGTGCTCAGGAAACCATATGATATGCTGGAGATAGAACCCAGATCAGCAACATGCAAGAAAAGTGTCTTACCCACTGTACAAATGCTTTGGCCCCTGAAGACAAAATTTAAATGAGCTTTTGTCATTCAAAACCAGGTAGGGGGTTAAAATCTAGGACATACAAGACACTGGTAGAACTTTACAAGAAAAAGACCTCCAATTAATCAAAAAATGGGGAGAAGAAATGAACAGAAACTTCCACAAAAAAGAAATACGTATGGCCAAAAGGTTCATGAAAAATTGTTCTCCGATGCTAATCATCAGGGAGATGCAAACCAAAGCAACAATGAGATATCATCTCACACCACAGAAACTGGCACACATCAAAAAGAACAAGAACAACCAATGCTTGTGAAGATGCGAGGAGAAAGAGACTCTCCTTCATTTTGGTGGGAACGCTGACTGTTCCATCTTCTTGGAAAACAATATAGACATTCCTCAAAACACTAGAAATTGAGCTTCTATATGACCCAGAAGTACCACTTCTGGGAATATATCCCAGGGATGGAAAAAAGCACAGTAGAAATGACATCTGCACTTGTATGTTTATTTCAGCACTGTTCACAATAGCCATAGACTGGAAAGAACCCAAGTGCCCAAGAACAGATGACTGGTCAAAGAAACTATGGTATATCTATACAATGGAATACTATGCAGCTGTTAGAAAAGATGAAGTCATAAAATTTGCTAGTAAGTGGATGGATATGGAGAGTAGTAACATGCTAAGTGAAATGAGTCAGAAAGAGAGGAACAGACATAGAATAACTGCACTCATTTGTGGACTAAACTAAACTCAACTCAAACTCATTTAGTTTCATAAGACGAAACTAAACCTCAAGGACAGTAGAGACAAGGACCAGGAGATAACCCCACAATATCTAAGCTGCCTCATGTACTGGGGGATAAGGTAGTTGTGATGAAGAAGGGACTACTAAGTCAATGATGGCTGGAGGAATGGGATTGCTTGCGATGGGAGATGTGTGCTGAAAGTAGACAAAGGACAAAACATGATGACCTCTCCATATCTGTAGATAAAGGTAGAGAGAATAAGAAGGAATATGTTTGCCACAGAGGCAGGGGGTAGGATTGGGGTGTGTGTGGCAGGAGGGACACTGGGGACATTAGTGGTGGAAAATGCGCACTGCTGTTCGGATGAGTGTTCGATCGTTGTATGGCTCAAACTCAATCATGAAAGCTTTGTAACTGTACCTCCTGGTGACTGAATGAAACAAAGATGAAAAAACCTTTCCCAAATGCATTTATTACTGTTTGGAGAAAAAATGAACAGAAAGTTCCTCAAAAAGGAAATATTAATGGCCAAAGGCTCATGAAAAATTGGGGGTGTGGGTGGGGGGTAAAGCAGTTACCTTTTAAAACATAGCAAGACCACAAGTTTTTGGATCCCATTTCCTTTCATATCTCTAAAGTGACTATTTTTTTCTGAATAAAGGTCATTCTTTGGTAGCTTATCAAATGCAAATCAGCATATTCTACTGCTGTGTCCAATTCTCTTTCCCGACAGTCCAAACTCATTGGTTACATAATGTTCCCCAAAATATCAAGGATAACATTTTAACCAAATGTTTACCCACTTGATTGCAAAGATTGAGGCCATTCAGTTTCCAATATCCCTCTTTTGTAACCTAACTTTTAAATCAATGTCACAAAGTTTAAGTTTTTCCTCCAACAAGACGGTAGTTCTTGCACCAATTACTGGATTAGTGAAGATGGATTTTATTGTGATGTGAAAAGAAATTAAGCTGGAAATTTCAAATATTATGCAGTAAAGTTTGCTTCCACAGACCTACAGTATGTCTGCCAGTCGTCAGCAATGTTTTCCCTTCCATAGAGTCTCTATGACCTGGACTAACGGAAGACCAATCTCTAGATTCTCTCTGATCAGCCAGCATGGATGTAGAAAGAACATGAGAAGTCACCTGTCTCTGCTTTCGCCCACAGGTAACATATATCAATTCCATTCAGAGATCATTAGAATTAGTAAGGTTCTGATCTTGGATTCATATTTGGTCAGTATTTCAGTATGGTTTACAGAGAAAAACTATGAAGGCCTCTGGCTATGAAAAAATATTGGAGACTTTGTTGTTACTGTGTCTGGCATATCGAATACTCTCGGTAGCTTGCCAGGCTCTCCGAGAGGGGCGGAGGAATCGAACTCGGGTCGGCCATGTTGGCCGCGTGTAAGGCGAACGCCCTACCCGCTGTGCTATCGCTCCAGCCCTTGAAAAAATATAAATTAAAGAATTTACATATTTACTATTAGAGAGTTATTCGGAATCAGTCTCTTGTAGCCTTTTTTAAAAATAACTTTTCAGATAGAGTCAATTCTACTTACAATGAGTGAAAAATGTACTAAGTTATTTATGGCACAATGGAGCAAAAGTCATAAAATTCAAGAAAAGATGCAGAGGTTGTGTATGAGGCTCAGCAATCGAGCTTTTGCCTTGTGTGTGTATGTACCACGACCAACTGCATCTGAAGCAAGCATATATTCTCCCTTACAACTGAGAAAGCGAATCCCGGGTCTAATACAGAGAAGAGCTCCTACCCACAGACATCTAAACTTGAGAGAGATACCGTGACCTCATCAGACTTTGAGATTCTCCTATTGGCATTCACAACATTGGATTTGATATAGAAGTGGTTTTGAAGAGGAGGCAAGTAATACCAGATAATGTCTATTCAAATATGTATTATATTATAGGTTCCTGAAAGATACTAAATAATTAAAACCTATTTATCTCCTAAAAATAAGAAGCCAGACAAGTTTTATTATAAGTAACATGGAGAAAAGCACAAGCGTTATTCATTTTCTGGAGAGGGTTTAATTCAGTTGAACTTCTCGATATACTACACTTCCTTTTTTTTCTTTTGGCTTTTTGGGTCACACCTGGCGATGCACAGGGGTTACTCATGGCTCTGCACTCAGGAATTATCCCTGGTATACTCAGGGTACCATATGGGATGCTGGGAATCGAACTCAGGTTGGCCACGTGCAAGGCAAATGCCCTACCTGCTGTGCTATTGCTCCAGCCCCTATACTATACTTTATAGTAATAAAAGCGAAATACTTTATTTCTGGTTCAAGTTTTTTTTGGTTTTGTTTTGTTTCGGGGCCCACACGGCGGTGCTCAGAGTTTACTGGCTCTGAGCTTAGTAATCACTCCTGGGAGGCTCAGGGGACCCATGGGGTACCCAGGACAGAAGCTGGATTAGCCAGAACCCCCTGTTCTAGCTCTCAGGTCAGTGGATCAAGTTAATTATTTAAAAATATCTTATTTCTTAATCTATAAATATTCATATTCTTCAACTATTCTATTAGTAAAATGCAAATGGTAGAAATAATCCTTAATTCAATTATGTATATAAAAGTATTATTTATTTTTTGTTGCAGAAGTTTTAAACTGCTCCTTAGCATGATGTAACTTTTAGTTTAAAGTGCCTCAAAATATTAACTATAATGCTAACAGGTACTAGTCTCACTTCTCATCCTTAAAACATCTTTCAAATATAATGTTGACTTATATAAATGAATCACCAAATCAAAGATTGTCATTGTGAATTGACTTCTAGGTTGCTCATTTATATTTTTTATAACAGGCATGAGGACATTAGCCTAAAAAACACTTTAACACATCCAGCAATTGGTTTCAGTGTAGCTGGTAGTTAGCAGAGTTTTAGTCCCTTCGACCTTGCTTGCTTTGCATACTGTACAAAATGATGCCCCCGAAGCTGCTAGCATCACGGATGTGCCTCTATTATAAAGACACACATCACTGCTTCTCTCAGAAGCTACCCAGAGACTCCCCCTGGGCTGCTGAGCAAAATTGCCTAGATGCTTAAGTTCTCGCCCCTCCCCTTTCTCTGTTGGAGTATCCTTGCTATCCTTTCTACTGGGCTATGGCTCCCCTCCCTATGCTCAATTTCCTGGCATGATAGACTTCCCTTGCCCTTGAACATGAGCGTTACCCAAATATGTCTTTCTGTTTATTAGCTTTGGGGTCACACCCAGTATTAATGAGTGCTTACTCCTGGCTTTGCACTCAGGGATCACTCCTGGTGGTGCTCAGGATACCATAAGAGATGCTGGTGATGAAACCCAGGTTGGACTGTGGACAAGGTAAGCAACGTACCCACTGTACTGTACCTCCAGCCCCCCCCCCCCCCCCCGCCAAATCAGTCTTGTGTGCCTCACTGCCAAATCAGGGACATAGCTTTTTCCTTGATCAGCAAACCCTTCAATTTCCCACACTACTTGTCACAGCATTTATCCCACGAAATCAACTGCACACATCAACAGTTCTTCACTGATGTCTTCTTGTGCTCATTCATGCACACCTACCCTTATTCAACAGATTATTAACCAACTGTTTAGCACTAAATGTAGAGTATGAGTACTTAGATAAATGAAGATAAACAGAATACGATCAATTTTCATGGAGGTATATATACGGCAGCAAAGCAGTCAGATGCAAATCTAAGTAATGAGCTGAAAGAACTGTAAAAGTTATGGAAGAAGAACCACAACAGTTCTTTTTTCTTGTTTCTATTTTCATAACTGAAAAACTGGTCATGTATATAGTAAAGGCCCAGAAACATTTATGTCCCTGAAGAGTTCCCTGATTCAACAAGCTCTCTAGCCCTGCTTAGCAATCCGTAGGAAGCAACCATTAAAAATCATCTTAATTCTCCCACACCCCTTTCTCCATGCTCATTTGCCTTTGATTTACACTCACCTTCCTCCTCTTTAAGAATTTTTGTTACATGGAACTTTAAGGCTCAGAAAAACTGAAGAATGGTGGGTACAGAGATCTCCCCAAAACTGTCTACAAACATGCCAATAATTCCCCATTTTCAGCATCTCCCAGAAGTGTGCTAAATATGCAATCTACGAACCTACATGGACTCTCATTTTAGAAATGTACTTAACATGACATAAACGGGAACATTGTAAATTACAACAATCCGAGTTATGTTATTAGGTTCATACTGTGGTATAAACAGAGAGATACTGACACACAGATAGACCTCAGCTACAGCAGAGACAGAAATCTCTGTCACTCATCCAGCTCATATAAAATTAACTCAACATTCTTTCTTATTTATTTAGCTAACTGAATAAATAATTCTACTGAACTATTCATAACCTGATAAGTGAGCTTCCTGGTCAATATAAACTGCTCCTAAAATATATCTGAGTATTTTCTTTAATTAATCAACATGTATTTGATACCTATTAATATAGCTGTAAAACTTTTATTTTTCATTCTAGTACTATCACTTGGGAAACTTGCTTTTATTCATTTTGAGGTGAAGGACCTATAGAAAGAAAACTACAAAACACTACTTCAAGAAACAAAAGAGGACATGAGAAAATGGAAACGCATCCCCTGCTCATGGATTGGGAGGATTAACATTGTCAAGACGGCAATACTCTCCAAAGAAGTAAACAGATTCAATGCTGTCCCTTTAAGGATACCCATGACATTTTTTCAAAGAAATATTCAAACACTTCTGAAATTCATATGGAACAACAAACTCCTACGAATAGCTAAAGAAATCCTTGGGGGAAGACGGGAGGCATCACCTTACCTAACTTCAAACTGTACTACAAAGTGGAAGTAATTAAAACAGCATGGTATTGGAATCAAGACAGACCTAAAGATGAAAGAGAGTCGAAAATCCTGATATTGATCCTCAAATAAATGATTACATAATCTTTGAGAAAGGAGCAAGAAATATGAAATGGAGAAGGGAAAGACCCCTTAAATAGTTGATGCTGGTAAAACTGGGCAGCTACATGTGCAAAAATAAACTCAGACTCCTTTTCTCTAATGCCAGGCACAAAATCCAGATCAAAATACATTAAAGACCTCAATATCTGACCTGAACCCATAAGGTACATAGAGGAAAATATGGGTCGAACCATCCATGACACTGACGCTAAAGGAATTCTCAAAAATGAATCACCACTGAGCAAGCAAGTGGAGGTAAAGGTAAAGGTAAAGGCCCTCCCGTTGTTTGTCGATTTGCTCAAGTGGGCCCAGTAACGTATCCATTGGAGACTTTTGTTGTTACTGTGTTTGGCATATTAAATAAGTCACGAGGAGCTTGCCAGGCTCTGCCGTGCGGGCGAGATACTCTCGGTAGCTTGCCGGGCTCTCCAAGAGGGGCGGAGGAATCGAACTCGGGTCGGCCATGTTGGCTGCGTGCAAGGCAAACGCCCTACTGCTGTGCAAGTGGAAGCAAAGATAAATAAATGGGACTATGTTAAACTAAGAAGCTTCTGCTCCTCAAAAGAAACAGTTACCAAGATACAAAGCCCACAGATTGGGAAAAAATTATTTACCCAATACCTATATGATAAGAGGTTAATATCCAAGATATATAAGGCACTGGTAGAACTTTACAGGATAAAAACAACCAAACCCATCAAAGAATGGGAAGACGAAATGAACAGAAATTTCATCAAAGAAGAAATACAAATGGTCAAAGACACATGGGAAAAAATGTCCTACGTCACTAATGATCAGGGAAAGCAAATCAAACAACAATGAGATATCATCTCTCACCACAGAGACTGGCACACATCAAAAGAACCAGTGCTGGCATAGATGTGGGGAGAAAGGGACTTTACTTCATTGTTGGTGGGAATGCTGACTGGTCAAGTCTTTTTTGGAAAACAATATGGGAATATCTCAAAAAGCTAGAAGTTGATGAAGAAGCTTCAATATGACCGAGCAATACCACTTCAAGGAATATACCCCAGGGAGCCCAAAACACACAACAGAAATTACATCTACACTTCTGTGTTTATTGCAGCACCATTCACAATAGCTAGAATCTGAAAACAACCCAGGTGCCTGGGAACAGATGACTGTTTAAAGAAACTATGGTACAATTACACAATGAAATACTATGCAGTTGTTAGGAAAAATGAAGGCTTGAAATTTGCTTATAAATGGATGGACATGGAGAGTATCATGCTGAATGAAATGAGTCAGAAGAAGAGAGACAGACATCTGTGGGATGTAAAAAAATAAAATATGAGACTAATTCCTAAGGACAACAGAAATGAGGACTAAAATAATCGGTCCAAGGTTGGAAGCCTGCTGCAAGTACTTGGGGAATAGGCAGTTGGGATAGAGAAGGGACCACTATGAGAAAGATAGCTGGAAATGATCACTCTGTATAAGATGTGTGCTGAAAGGAGAGAGAGAGAGAAAGAGAGAGAGCGAGTGAGCGAGAGAGAGAGAGAGAGAGAGAGAAGGAGAGTGCGTGTCATAGAGACAGACTTGATGGGGGTGGGGAATGGGAAAGAAATGGGACATTGGTGGTAGGAAATATATACTGGTGGAGGGATGGGTATTGAAACAATTTATGGCTGAAACCTGATTATGAACAGACTTGTAACTGTGTATCTCACAGTGATCAAATAAGGTAAGGTAAAGGTAAAGGCCCTCCCGTTGATCGTCGATTTGCTCGAGCGGGCCCAGTAACGTCTCCATTGGAGACTTTGTTGTTACTGTGTCTGGCATATCGAATACTCTCGGTAGCTTGCCGGGCTCTCCGAGAGGGGCGGAGGAATCGAACTCGGGTCGGCCATGTTGGCCGCTTGTAAGGCGAACGCCCTACCCGCAGCGGAGACGTTACTGGGCCCGCTCGAGCAAATCGACGATCAACGGGAGGGCCTTTACCTTTAGTGATCAAATAAAAATAATAAAATTAAAATTTAAAAAATTAAATTAAATTGAAGTTGTACATGGGCTGGAGTGATAGCACAGCGGGTAGGGCATTTGCTGGGCTCTCCGAGTTCGATTTTTCCACCCCTCTCAGAGAGCCCAGCAAGCTACCAAGAGTATCTTACCCTATCTCACCTGCACGGCAAAGCCTGGCAAGCTATCCATGACGTATTTGATATGCCAAACACAGTAACAACCAAGTCTCACGATGGAGACGTTACTGGGCCGGCTCGAGCAAATCGATGAACAACGGGAGGACTGTGACCGTGACCGTGAAGTTGTACATACTAATCTGTACAAGTTCAATTTCAAAAACCCCTGAGATTATTCACCAACGTGGTTTGGTGCATGCCTCAGGCAACTGCAAGCAAATGTCCGAGCTCACAAAGCAATGCAGAGATGCAATAAAGGAAGACCTCAAAGAGAGAAGAGCAGAAGTGCTGGTAGATACGGCAGAAGCCGGGAAAAGCATTGGTAATGCCCGCCTGTCCTTCGCCAACTACAAGACCAAGATGACTGCACTCTGATGTCCTGATGGATCTATCACATCTTCCAGATGGGCAATGGAGAATATTATCTATGACTTTGACTCAGATCTCTTTGATAGCCACGTTCACCTGCCCACATACCAAATTCCGCAGGATAGATATATCATTCCCAACATTCTCCCTTCTGAAATCTGACACGCCATTTCGTCAGTAAAGAAACAATCCGCACCTGGCCCAGACACGGTCAGACCTGAACACCTGAAGAACCTGCTGTCAGTACTCATCAATACATTGGCTCGACCCTTCATGCACTCCCTGTCTGAATGCAAGGTTCCATCCCAATAGAAAACCAGCAGGACTGTACAAGAAGGGAGACATCCACGACATTGGGAACTATCGCCCGGTTTGCCTATTGTCTGTCATCTACAAGCTGTTCACTCGAGTCATCCTGAATAGGATGGCAGAACACTAGATGAAGGACAACCATGCGAACAAGCCGGGTTCCGAAAAGGATTCAGCATGATCAACCATATCCACATGATAACCAAGCTCACTGAGGTTTCTCGGGAGTTCAAGATGCCGCTGTGTCTAACGTTCATTGATTTAAAGAAGGCCTTTGATTCTGTTGTGATGAAAGTGGTCATTGAAGCCCTTGCCAATAAGGGCATTCATACTTAATACATCAGGATCGTCTGTGAGCTGTATTGCGGATTCACTACAAGGATCTCACCATTCTACAAAGAAGTAATCATTGATGTCAAGAGAGGGGTTCGGCAGGGTGATACCATTTCACCGAAACTCTTCACTGCCACCCTCGAGAACGTCATGGAATGACTGGAATGGGAAGGAATGGGAGTGAAGATAGATGGTCGGCAACTACACCACCTCCACTTTGCTGATGACATCATTCTAATAACACCAAACATTAGCCAAGCGGCACAAATGCTGGCCGACCGTGAGTATAGAAAGGTCAGATTCCAGCTGAATCTCATGAAGACAATGTTTATGAGAAACAGTCTTTTTCCTGACATTCCATTAGCTCTCAACAGAATGACCATCTCTGAACGTAACAGTTATGTTTACCTAGGTCAAGAAGTCAACATGATGAATGACCTGGCACCTGAGTTGCGCAGGAGGAAGAGAGTGGCTTGGAACACCTTCAAGAGCATTGAAGAAATAGCTAAGAGGACAAAGAACCTCCGACTCTAGGCACATCTCTTCAATTCCACTGTTCTTCCTGCATTAACATACGCCTCAGAGACCTGGGCCCTATGAAAACAGAATGAGAACTCTATTCGGGTCTCCCAAAGAGGAATCGAAAGAGTTATGCTTGGAGTATCACGTTTCACTCAAATGAGAGAAAGAATCCAGAGTTCTGACCTCCGTCGAAGGACAAGAATCAGGGACACTGTCTAGTCTGCCAAGGTGTCGAAAATTAGATGGGCTGGACACGCAATGAGGTTTGGAGACAACCACTGGATTAGAGCCATTAACAACTGGCACGGGACGTAAAAAGAACGTGTGGTCGCCCACCTACAAGATGGTCAGACTTCTTCGTCAAGACCCTGAATGATCGGTTTGAGGCTCTTCGTGTTCCTAGAACGAACAGATGCCATTGGGCTACACTAGCACATGACAGGGATGAATGGAGACGTTACTGGTGCCTGCTCGAGCAAATCAATGATTAATGGGAAGTCAAGTGATCACGTGATCAAGTGAAGTTGTACATCACAGCAAGAGCTGGAGCAATAGCACAGAGGGTAGGGCATTTGCCTTGCATGCAGTAACCCGTGTTCGATTCCTCCATCCCTCTCAGAGAGCCCTGCAAGCTACTGAGAGTATCCCGCCTGCACAGCAGAGCCTGGCAAGTTCCCTCTGGTATATTCGATATGCCAAAAACAGTAATAACAAGTCTCACAATGGAGATGTTACTGGTGCCTGCTTCAACAAATCGATGAACAACGGGAGGACAGTGGTACAGTGCTACATCACAGCATACTCTCCTCACTGCACTGTGGGTGGGTTCACATCCTAAAGTGAATTTCACTGAAGTTAATGATTGTCCTAGGAAATTTCAATCAAATGCTCTGGCAACTTTTCTCATCGTTTAATAATCACTAAAATGGTTATTGTATTCTCTCTTTAGAAATACTGATATGTAGAATGTTCTTTAAGTTATTTAAGAACAATTCTCAGATTTTAGATAGCTACTCCTAGCTTAAATCACTACAACGTGATTTAAAGCTGGCACCTGAAACATCTGGATTCATGCATCTTTATTAGCCTTTTAAGCCTGGGCAAGCTATTAAATATTTCTGGGCTAGATTTTCTTCATCTATAAATTGGGATATTGAAAATTAATATATAATACTGAGAGTATCCTGCCCACACTGCAGTGCTTGGCAAGCTCCCCGTGGCATATTTGATATGCCGAAAACAGTAACAAGTCTCACAATGGAGACGTTACTGGTGCCTGCGCCAACAAATCGATGAACAATGGGAGGACAGTGCTACAGTGCAGTACATAAACTGTCTGTCTGTCTGTCTGTCCTCCCGTTGTTCATCGATTTGCTCAAGCGGGCCCAGTAACGTCTCCATTGCGAGACTTCTTGTTACTGTGTTTGGCATATTGAATACTCTTGGTAGCTTGCCAGGCTGCATAAACTAGGATAATAATAATACTCTCTATATAAAAGTTATTATAAAAAGTAAAGGGAATTATATTTGAAAAGCACCTACAAGACTGACGGGCACATAGTATGCACTCAATAAACATTGACAGTTCCAGAATTCTTAATGACATCTAGCAAGATAGACAGTCAAAAAGCTACTAGAATAGATGTTCTTTGACCTTTCACATCTTTCCATTCCTATTTGCTCTAATGAAAGTAGCAATAATGAATAAAATGAACAGTGAACCTTGGAAATTAATATGTGTGAAGAACATCTGTTTAAAGGACCTTTACTACTAAGTATTTCCAGAAGAATAAGAACATACGGCAAGACAGAAGCTTCCAAATAGTCTGTTTGGCTTAAACAAATAAATATAGCCCAGAATAAAAAAGAGATTTTCAATCTGAAACTAATGAACATTTCATTACCCCCAGTTCTTGCCAACTGTCTGTCTATTTTGATATCCAAGTTTTATTGAAATTTGAAGTCTGGAAGTTGGTTGTTAAGTAGTTTGGTAAATCGTTCCTTTTATTGTGTGAAAAACTACACCTAAAAGGTGAAATGTGCTGGTTCAAATACACTTAATAACATGAAACCATTCAATAAGTGACCAACTTGTTTAAACAGCAAGCTTGGGTTCGGGAATGCTGTATGTCAAAGGATTATTGTATTATTAAGGGATGGTCACAGTTTTTTTAGTTCCTCACTTGTATAGGTTTTGAAACCTCATTTTATAATGTCAAGAGACAGTAGCTAGAATCCCACTTCTATGTATTCAGATTATACAAAATTTTACCTAGTCTTCTGAAGTCCGTGATGAATTTTTTATAAACTAATGATGCAGCCATATTCTAGGTTCTGCGTTCAATTCAGTATAATTCAATAAATATTTACTGAGGGCTCGCAGTGCGGAAGACTACACTATTAGTGATATGAAGGAAGCAAAGAATAATTAAGTGCTCCTTATTCTCAAGAAACTTTGATCCTCATGAAGAGGCAGAAAAAAGAAATGAACAAAATTTGTCAGTGAGGTTTTTGCAGAGAAATGCATCACAGTTGATAAGAAAGTCAGAAAACATTTCACAGAAAGGTAGTATTTCAACTGGCTTATAAAGAGTGAGCTGAACTGTAAGGAACAGATCATTTAGTTAAGAGCAAATGCAAAATCACAGCAAATTAAAAATGCCTTTAAAAAGTTTTCTACTCTAGGCGTGGCCGACCCGGGTTTGATACCTCGTTCCTCTTGGAGAGCCCAGCAAGCTACGGAGAATATCTTGCCCCCACAGCAGAGCCTGGCAAGCTCCCGGTGGTGTATTTGATATACCAAAAAACTGTAACAACAAGTCTTACTTTGTGTTCCTGGAGTGAGCAGATGCCATTGGGCTACACTAGCATGTGACAGGGACAAGTGGAGATGTTACTGGTGCCCGCTCAAGCAAATCGATGAATAATGAGACAGTGCTACAGGCTTTCTCGAAGGTAGGAGGCAAGAACCTCCTTGTAATTCTGAAACATGAACACCAGGGACAGAGATCTGGCTGAAGTGGTAAGAGCAGCGACCTACCAGGTGCAAGACCCTGAGTTCAATCCCCAGCACTGAGTAGAATAAGACCATGCTTGCACACTGCTTGTGCAGAACCATGAGTTTCGAACTCTGATACCACAAGGCTACACTTCAGCACCAGTGAGTGTGGCCCTCGTCGTCGTCCTCAGCATGGTAGACTTGAGTAGCTCCATCTGGCCAGCCCCAAGGGCACAACATCAGGCACACAGCCCCAAGTTGTACATCTCTGGGGGGTGACTACAGAGCTCCCACGCACCCATGGGGGAGGCTCCTCAAACATTTGCTTTTAAATAATCTAAGTATGAAATGTAAGTGAGAGTTCTCTTTTATTTCATTTAAATGCGGGGCCATTCAATCACTCAAGTTGGAATCCACCATCCCAAAGAAAAACCCTAAACTGCTACTTCCCTAGTACTATCCCAAACATCTTCTAGGCATTTCCATCAGAACCTTCACTTCTTTATCCACAGGTTTTACCCAGTGCTAGCAAAGACTGCAAACTTCCCAGCTGCCTTTCTGTGAATGTGAGTTCTTAGCTGGATTCAATGTGAGGAGGAAGGAAAGTGAGAGTGGCAGAGCTTGACTGTGAGCTGAGTGGGTGAGTCTCTGATGTGAGAACAGAGGAGAAACACTAGCGCGTTGGGAACTCAAAAGAGCTGACTTCTTAGTTTGCTCTGAACACGAGTTTCAACATAAATGAAGATTCAGAAGGGATTTCTTTTGTCTGTCTTATTTTTCTCTCCATCATAGCAAGAAAACTGTACCAAAATAATTTGATGAATATAAAAACCTGCCAATATAACTAATGCAGTGAACTGGAGACATAATAGCTAATGACCAAATTTCTGCTAATCAGGGACTTACATAAAATGAATCTTTTCTGAATTCAAAAGGTTATTGCTTTAGAAATCTAAGAAGCTTATATTCTTAACTTCTCAATGTTCAGCTAAAATTTGCTCAAATTTATATTATTGCTTTGTGTTATTTTTATCCTCTTAATCATTTTCTTTGTACCAGTCCAAATATGCTGCACTTTTTATGTGCTATATTTTAAAATGCTATAATTTAAGATTCAATTTACAAAATTACAAATATAAAATGGGACAAGCCTCTATAAGTAATTCCTAAAATAAGCTATGATCTTTCCAAAGGAATATAATGTTGGAAAGAGAATAGGCTTAATAGTAAATCTGAATGAACTTCTAGCTTTGCAATTTTCCAGTGACTGTGAGATGGGTACATCTTTGCCTCCATGGAGTGGGAAATGTACACTGGTGGAGGGATGGGTGTTGGAACACTGTATTACTGAAATTCAATACGTTATTAAAAACTTTGTAACTGTATTCAAATAAAATACACATTATTCAAACTAAAAATTAATGATTTTTAATTTTTAAAATGATTCCATTTTAAAAAGAAAAATTGATTAGAAAATAATGCTGCAATATTAGGTCAAAATAATGAGATATCAACAGTGAGATATCATCTCAAACCTCAGAGACTGGCACACATCCAAAAGAACAAAAGCAACCAGTGTTGGCGTGGATGTGGGGAGAAAGGGAATCTCCTTCCCTGTTGGTGGGAATGCCGACTGGTCCAGCCTTTTGTGAAAACAATATGGACATTTTTCCAAAAACTAGAAATTGAGTTCCTATTTGACTCAGTAATACACCTTCTGGGAATATACCTTGGAACCCAAAACACACAGCAGAAACACCATCTGCATCCCTATGTTCAGTATGGCGCTATTCATCATAGTCAGAATCTGGAAACAATCTCAGTGCCCAAGAACAGACAAATGGACAAAGAAACTATGGCACATCTACACAGTGGAATACTATGCAGCTGTCAGAAAAATGAAGTAATGAAATCTGCCTACAAATGGATGGACATGGAGAGTATCATGCTGAATAAAATGAGTCAGAAGGAAAGGGATGGATATAGAATGGTTGCATTCATTTGTGCTATAAAAACATATATATGTAGTAGGAGAATAATATCCATGACCAGGGAAAACAGGGGTTAGGAGGACTGGTCAATGGCTGAAACTAACCACAAGTGTCTGTGCAGCTGAGAGTACGTGAGATAGAAAAGAGACCAGTATGACAATAATAGCTGGGAATGACAACACTGGACAAGATTTGAGGGTTAAAAGTAAGGGATATTTGATAACCTTTCAGTATTAATACTGCAAACCACAATGCCCAAAAGGGGAGAGAGAGGGAAAGAGAGAGAGAGAGAGAGAGAGAGAGAGAGAGAGAGAGAGAGAGAGAGAGAGAGAGAGAGAAAAGAAGTGCATTCCATAGAGGTAGGCAGGGGGTAAGGGGGTGGGAAGTGACGGTGATGGGAGGGAACCTGGGGACACTGGTGCTGGGAAATGTACACTGGTGGAGGGATGGGTGTTGGAACACTGTGTGACTGAAATCCAATCATGAACAGCTTTGTAATAGTCTATCTCACAGTGATTCAATAAAAAAGTTTTAAAAAGCTGCAGCATTAAAATCAATAGGTACAAAAATGAAAAACCTAGAATATCAACATATCTCAAGTGTCAAGTAACTGATAGAATTCAATCATATGAAAATGCTTATATATGGTGTTCTCAAAAGGACACAGTACATTACATAAAAATGTATTGTTTTAAAGTCTATCAACTGTAATTCCTTTAGAGGTGACAATGATATTTATCACTTCCAACTGTACCTAAAAGTAAATAGTATACACAAATCTAGTAGCATTGTTTCTGTTTTTGTTTTTCCAGTTTGACTTCTCTTTTATTTTTAAAATAAATCTGCATGTGAAATTCATTGGGCCATCTTGTTCTCTCACCTTATGTTAAGCATCAAATCATATCCAAACCTAACTTCAGTAACCATAAGTCAAATTCTTACCCTCAAAGTAGAATAGTGAAGTTTTGCGATGGCAGCTTTAGTTTAAGAAGAGAAGGTCATATTGCTAACAAACCGCATACTCTTCCCTGAACCTCTCACCCCAAAGTACCACCTCTCTTGGAAGTTTTCTAATTACTTTCTCTCTCCCTGTAGAATCAGTGGTCTATCTGTCTGTGATCCCCCTCTCTCCCACAAGCTCAATCACCAGTGTTCTTTTGGCTAAGGAAACAAGGGCTCTTTTTAAGATAACTGAAAAGAGGAATATAGATACCTTCCTTGATACTCGTCTTCTCTCAAATACAACAGGATTTGAGGATAAGGACCATCTTTATAATTTATAAGACAAGTAGTTCTTAAAATAATGCGTATATTTTATACATAAACACAACTAATTGACAATTGTTTATATTAAATAAGCACAACCAATATTGTACTTTACTTTTGGCTATTATCTAAGGTCAGTAATACCTTCTTCTCCATGAAGAGTACATGGAGAAACAAAGAAAATCTATGAATCTGATTATCCACTAATTATCCTTAGGAAAGAGTTGGTCAGAGAGACAGCAGTGGCATTAAGGCAGTGGCATGAGCCCAATGACGGCAGCACAGCCAGGGCTGATCCCTGAACACAGAGCTAGGAGTAATCCCAGCCTACAGTGTGTGTGGCCCCAAACAGAAACAAAATTACTAATTGCCCTTAATATTTGGTGAAAGATCTGTCAAGAGGCTTTAGACCAAAAAGAATGGTTAAAAATATTTGAGAAACCACAAATCTATTCTTGAACTTGGAGCAGGTATAGGCTGAGCGTTGCATCCGCCAAGTGCAGCCTCTGTTCCCCAGCACCCCATCCTTCTGAAAGTCAGTGACCCCTCTCCTATTAGTTGGAGATCATAATTGGCTCTTTCCCTGACCTTGAAGAGCAGCATGTTCTGCAAATCTCACTCCAGGATGCAAAATAAAAACAGCCAAATCTTTACATTTTCTGCAAGGTTAAAAAAAAGGTAGAATTGTTTATGGACAAAAAATAATAACAATGCTTCTTGACTTGCACTATATTTTCAGTACTTAAATATTTTTGCACTGATTCTCACCTTTTACTTTGGTTTTGTTTATTTGGGGGTCACAGCAGCAATTGTCAGGGTTTATTCCTGGCTCTGTGATGAGAGATCTCTGTTGGTGGCATTCAGGGGGAGCCGGGGGGGGGCGGTGGTGCAGGGGATGGGACCTGGTTGCTATATTATCTCTCTGGCCCTCTCATCTTTTTTTTTTCCTGGCCCTCTCATCTTTTTCACAATAATAACAAAGTTAACCAACAAAGAAACTGTAAGACGAAAAAGTAAATGACTGCCTCTGATTTATAGAACAATAAGGGGGAAACCTGCTCCAGTATCCAGGGGCTCTCCTTTCTCCTGCCCTGCTGACTTAGACAAACCTCACTGCATCACCCAAGAAACACAGGTGCAGTCTCTCCCTTTTACATAAATACATTATTATGGTAGTAAAAACAAAGTTAAATCTCTAACAAGGTAAGACGGGACAGTATCAACCACTACATGCTTAATGAATAACCACATAGATGCCTCCCACAAAATATAACGGTTATAAATAGGCTATTTGCTTAGCATTAAGGAGATTTGCCTTCCCCGGTTAAGACAGAGTCTGGAGGAATGGAGATAACTTCTCACATTTTCTTTTAGATTTTCAATATCAAACATACTGTGAGATGTTTTGGAAGATTCATAAATCAAAAACTACAACTTAAAATACCAAATCATGGCAAGTACATTTATGGACATATTTTCCACTGTAAGGAAAATAAAAACAAAAAAACCCCAATAACAATAATTGGAGTCTAATATGCCCAATGATTGGATCAAATGTATTTTCATTTTCTTCCACAATAGCAAGGAGAGCCGATGCAAATTTCCTCTCTGGCATTCACGATTTTAAGCATTGCATAGAGACTCTTTTTGTTGTTGTTGTTTTTGTTTGGGGGACATACCCGGCAGTACTCAGGTCTTACCCCAGCTTTATGCTCAGTGATCACTCCTGATGGGTCTCAGAAGACACATGGGGTGCCAGGGATCAAATGCAGGTCAGAGGTATGTAAGGCAAGAGGTCCCCCACAAGATTATTGCTCCAGCCTCACACAGAAACTCAACCCTTACAACAACTCTTCTAGAATTATTCCCATTTAGATGGATATTATCCCCAAATTTAAAGAAACATTTCCTTGTCCAGGTATTCTATATACAAATAAGAGAGAACATCCTGTGTTTGTCTTGCTTCTTTTGTCTTGCTTTACTCAACATATCTTCTAGCTCCCAACAGGTTGCAGCAAGTAGCCTGATTTCATGGTTCATTGGAGCTGCATAGTATATCATTGTGTGCATTTATATCACATCTTCATTATTCACTCATCTGTCACTGGACATCTAAGTTGATTCCATTTCGTAGCTGTTGTCTGAGTGCTATAATGAAAAGTGGTGCATCTATGCTCTACCTGAATGAATGTTTTGTTATCCATCCTAGGCCTAGAGAACCCTTGATCTCAGAGTCTAAGGAGGAGAATAGAGAGGAAAAGAAATCAAGAGGGGAAGAAAGAGGATGAAAAGCAGAAGTAATAGGAGAACAGGAGTCAAGGGATTTTTCGGTATATCAGTGGTATGAGAGTGGTCTAACTATAGACATCTAAAGCCTAGCCTAACAAAACTGAAAACTGAGATCTAACTACATACCACTGAACTTTAAAATTTGTTTGTCCAGGTTGTCAGGGCAGGAGGTCGAGGGAATATGGGAACACTGGTTGAGGGAAGTGGACAATGGTGGTGGAATTGGTGCTGGAATATTCTATGCCTAAAACTCACCTATCAATAACTTTGTAAAGAACAGATATTTAATTAAATAATTTAAAAAGGAAAAAAATTAAAAGATAAGATAAAGAAAGAGAGGCTCAGGGACACTCCTTCACTGTTGGTGGGAATGCTGACTGGTTCAGCCTTTTTGGAAAACAGTATGGATGATTCTCAAAAAGTTAGAAATTGAGTTCCCATTTGATCCAGCAATACCACTCCTGGGAACATATCCCAGAGAGGCAAAAAAGTATAGTCGAAGTGACATCTGCAATTGTCTGTTTATTGCAGCACTCTTTACAATAGCCAGAATCTGGAAAAAACCTGAGTGCCCGAGAACAGATGACTGGTTAAAGAAACTTTGGTACATTTACACAATGGAGTACTATGTAGCTGTTAGAAAAGACAAAGTCATGAAATTTACATACAAGTGGTATTACATGGAAAGTATCATGTTAAGCGAAATGAATCAGAAATAAAGGGATAGACATAGAAAGATTGCATTCATCTGGGGAACATAAAGTAACAAAATAGAAAACTAACACCCAAGAATGGCCGAGATTAGTACCAGGAATTCTACTCCATGACTTGGAGGCCAACCACACATACTAGGGGAAAAGGGAGCTCAGATAAAGAGGGGGACACCAAATAAAGGTGTTGGGAGGATCCTCCCAGGATGGGAGAAGCATGCTGAAAGTAGACTATAGACCAAACATGATTGCCACTCGATGTTTCTTTTGCAAACCACAACACCCAAAAGGAGAGAGAGAACAGAGGGGAATGCCCTGCCACAGAGCCAGGGTGGGATGGGGGGGATGGGGGGTGGGAGGGATACTGGGATCTGTGGTGGTGGAGAATGGGCACTGGTGAAGGGATGGGTACTCGATCACTGTATAACTGAAACCCAAGCACAAAAATTTGTAAGTCTACAACTGTACCTCATGGTGTTTTACTATTAAAAAATTTGTTAATAAAAAAATAAATTAATTAATTAAAAAAAAAGAAAGAGAGGCTTTAGAAAGGAAGGTAACATGAATAAAGTTTAAAGAAAGTGAGGATCTTGGCTGGGATGAAAAACCCAGGCAGATCTGGTTTCATAGTCTGATTTCTTTACCACTCTGGTAGCATATTATTCTGTCATATTCTATTTTTCTATATTATTCTCCAAATTATTCTATTTTTGCATGTATCAAATGCGAAAACTTTCTAAAGGATAACACATTTCCAAATCAAAGAAAAAGTAAATGACAAGTCATGAAATTGGAGACTGTTAAAAACACTTCTAAGTAATCACACCTCTTCTTGTTCTCAGCTTTTATATTCAGCTGAGAATTCATTTGAGAAACATAACAATGTATATATGAATTTCAGAAACATAATTGTAAGTGGGAACTAAATATCTGAAATTTTACCAATGTTGAAGGGGGGGAAAGGCATTCAATAAAAATCTTACTATGATACCATTTGTATTTCATAGAACAGTGAAATTTTTTTGTGTACCATGAATATATATATATATATATAAATGGTTTATTGCTTGGAAGAATGTCTTTGGCCCTTTGCTACAGGCAATGTTTTGCTTTACAGCTTTTATTCTTGTATTATGTCAATGCAAAAGCACTGTAGGGCCAGAGTGATAGTACAGGAAGTATGGTGCTGGCCTTGCATGCAGCCAGTCTTGGTTTGATGGCTGGCACACATATGACTCCCTGATTCCACAGAAGTGATCCCTGAGTACAGAGGTTGGGTACCACAGGGTATGCTCCCCCAAAAAATCACTCTGGTTCACACTAATAAGAATATCTCAGTAGTACTATTCTGTAACACTGTTCTGTAGCACTGTTCTCCCATTGTTCATCAATTTGCTCGAGCAAAGTCATCTAAATTCCTTATGCCTCCAATGAAATACCAGAGATGTTGTCTCAATAAAGAAATCTGTAATGTTATCTACTCCAATTGTAATTCATATCATATTAACAAGTTACATCTGCTACATTCCATTTTCTAAACCATCTATGTTTTCCTACTTACATTCTATAGCAATATAAGAAGAAAATTCAAATTTTGATGATACTGTGTTAAAGAGGTTAGTACAAATATTTCCTTACATTTCAAGATACTGGTTTATTTTAAGATGATTAAAGACATTTTCATTTATCAGATTTAAAAACAAACTTTAAAGAAACATATTATGACCTCAAATATAATCACTTGAAAACTTTTGTCTACTGCTGGTAGGAATGTTGCCCGGTTCAATTCCTATAGAAAACAGAATGGAGGATTCTCAAAAACTTAAAATTGAGCTCTATATGACATAGTAATTCCACTTTTGGTATTGACCCTCAACACAGAAAAGGGTTCGTTCAAAAGGACATACCACCATTATTCATTGCAACACAGAGACAATAGCTAAGATTTGGAATGAACCTAGATGCCCAACAATAAATCAGTGGATCATGAAGGTGCGGTATAGAGGCACAATGAAATAATATGTAAAGATAAGAAATGATGAAATCATGCGATTTGCTGCAACACGAATGAAACTAGAAGACATTAAGCTAAATTAAATAAGCCAGAAGAAGAGGTATACACACAGGATATTACTTATATGTTTAGAGTAACTGGATGAGGAAATGCAATAGTTTAAAGGAACAACGCCTAGATCACCCTTGGTCCCAAACTATAGGGAGGAGAAGGAAAGACAGTGAGTATATGTGTGTGACTGTGGAGATACATGAGAAGCAACAGGGGGAAGTTTCAAGGTACCATAAAGAAACGATAGAGCTAAATATCGAAACCATAGAGTCAACAACGATGAAATCATGAGACCCAAATTTTAATAACCAAACTTAAAAAGGTGCCAGTAATCATGTGATCCTGTGATTATTTTTTAAAAATTTTTATTAGTGACACACCATGGGGTACAGTTGTAGACTTAAACATTTTTGTGCTTGGGTTTCAGTTATACAATGATTGAGTACCCATCCCTCTACCAGTGCCCATTTTCCACCACCAATGATCCCAGTATCCCTCCCACCCTCCTGTCCCCCCTCCCCCATCCCACCCTGTCTCTGTGGCAGGGCATTCCCTTTTGTTCTCCCTCTCCTTTGGGCTGCTGTGGTTTGCAAAAGAGGCATTGAGTGGCAATCATGTTCGGTCTAGGGTCTACTTTCAGCATGCATTCTCCCATCCTGGGAGGATCCTCCCAAAACCCTTTATTTGGTGCTCCCTTCTCTATCTGAGCTGCCCTTTCCCCTAACATGTGTGGTTGGCCTCCAGGTCATTGAGTAAACCTCCTGGTACTTACCTCTGCTCTTCTTGGGTGTTAGACTACTATCTTGCTACTTTATGTTCCCCAGATGAATGCAATCTTTCTATATCTGTCCCTCTCTTTCTGACTCATTAATGTGATTATACCTCCACTGTTTCAACAGAAATATAATCAATAAATCTGTCACTGTCACTGTCCTCCTATTGTTCATCGACTTGCTCGAGCGGGCCCAGTAACATCTCCATTGTGAAACTTGTTGTTACTGTGTTTGGCATCTTGGTAGCTTGCCAGGCTCTCTAAGAGGGGCGGAGGAATTGAACTCAGGGTGGCCGACCCGGCGAGTACAAGGCAAATGCCCTACCCGCTGTGCTATTGCTCCAGCCCCCAATAAATCTGAAAATTAAAATAAAAACCAGAAGAAATATGGATGAAATGGCAAAGGGAAGAGATTCCATGCTAAAGTGAGATCATAGTGAACATTTTAAAAAACAAATGATAAATCTTATGTAATCCAAAACAACAGTAGCCATTTCCATGTTAGGAACACTGAAACTGAACAGAGAATTAACTAGGCAATGAGAAAGTAACAGCCCTGTCACTACAATTTATGGACACTGCCAAATCAAGAGATTTGAAAAGTTTGAGAGTTTATTGATATATTGAACTAGAGGTTCCAAACCTGCAGATTGGTAGAATTCCATGGACAGGCAATTGAAAACTCAAAGTACTAAATTAAATATTTATCCTCAATCAAGGTTAAATAGTGAAATAAAAGCTATTCAAATTAAAGGTAACCAGGGAGATGAAAATACTAAATACTTTGACTGCTAAACTAAAATCATTAAAAAATATTATATATAAATTGGATATTTTTAACATTTCATGTACTATATATTTTTACCAGGCTGGAGTAATAGCACAGTGGGTAGGGCATTTGCCTTGCACATGTCCGACCCAAGTTCAATTCCCCCACCCCTCTCAGAGAGCCTGGCAAGCTACCGAAAGTATCTCACCTGCACGGCAAAGCCTGGCAAGCTCCCCGTGACATATTCAATATGCCAAACACAGTAACAGCAAGTCTCACAATGGAGATGTTACTGGTGCCTGCTTGAGCAATTCGATGAACAATGGGAGGAGAGTGCTACAGTGCTAGAGTGCTATATTTTTAAATGAAAAGGCTGAAACAAAGAGGAAAAAGAATATTCAACAGATAATTTGAAGAAGCGATAAAAAGAAGCTGAGTAGAAGAAAAATAATTATTGGGCATGAGCATAACCATGTTGCCATACTCTGTGCCAGGCTGTTTCACCTGTGGTGCCCCAGAGGAGGGTGGGTGAGACCCCCCTCACCGCCTCATGGGACCCAGGTCCAGCAGGAGAAAGCCTCCAGAACTCAATCGCCGCCATGCTCACCACTGCTCTCCACATGCTTGGGTGGAGCTTCACCCATGAGTAAACGTGTTCCTGGACACTTCATAGGACACACTGTACCCATACTCTAAGACTACCATACCACATTTGATGGAGTACAAAGTAGTAGGCAACCAATCTTAGAGGGATTATATATATACATATATATATATGTATATATATGCTACCGAGAGTATTCGATATGCCAGACACAGTAACAACAAAGTCTCCAATGGAGACGTTACTGGGCCCGCTCGAATATATATATATATATATATATATATATATATATATATATATATATAAAGCTTAGGGGGCTGGAGCGATAGCACAGCGGTAGGACATTTGCCTTGCACACAGCCAACATGGCTGACGCGAGTTCAATTCCTCTGCCCCTCTCGGAGAGCCCGGCAAGCTCCCGAGAGTATCTCGCCCGCATGCAGAGCCTGGCAAGCTCCCCGTGATGTATTCGATATGCCAAACACAGTAACCACAAGTCTCCAATGGAGACATTACTGGGCCCGCTTGAGCAAATCAATGAACAACAATCAGTGATCAATGACAGTGATATATAAAGCACACAAGGCTCAACCTTTAACAACATGTTAGTGATCTCTTATAGAAGGGTGATTAAGCCCTTCTATACAACAATATTCACACTCTCTCCTCCAAGAAAATTTTTTGTAGCATTTTAAGTGGTTTTTCATAACAAACAATACAAAATATATTATTTCAGTTCTGCTTTGGGGCATGGATTGTGGTTCAGAATGGAAACATGTGACATACAGTGGTGGGAAGGTGTAATGGTGGTGGGATTCACATTTAGATATTAAATATAATCAAATACTGCAAACTACTTCATAAAATAAAGAAAATAAAAACAATTATTGGGCATGAGGATAATACAGGAAGTATAGCACTTGCTTTGTACTTTGCCTTGCTTGCAGTCAACCTTGGCTCAAATGCCCCACACCACATATGTCACTGGAGGTGACTCGTGAGCACAGAGCAAAAACAGCACTGCTGAGTGTGGCCCCAACCCCTCTTAAACACCCCTCCCCCTGCCGCAAGCAGGAAATTGCAGGGTGTTTTTGTCATTTCTGGCTCCTATTCACTTGATACTGTCAGTATCAAGATAACCAAAATTGTAACCCAACACTTCCAAACATTCTACACTGGTCAAAACCTAGCCCACCCCCACTGATATCCATGTCAGGAAGATGTGATATTACAAACACACACACACACACACACATACATGTATATATGTATACAGATGCCTATATATATATATATACACACACAAAAAAGATAATGAATTTTTTTTTCACGATAATGCAGCCGATTTCACTCCGGCAAAGTACCACGAAGTAAAATGCTATGTTGAAAACATCACTTGTTTGTGATTTCCTCCAAAAGTATTTGGTGCTCAAAGAGCAGCCAAATGTACAGTGGCACTTGATGCTCTAATTCTCAATTCAAATCTTGAAGTAAGAAATTAGACTATGGACTCGAGAAGCCCCAGGATGGCTCAGGAACAAAGCGCCTGCCTCGCATGCCTGAGGCCACTAGTTCAATGCCCGGTTCTGGGAGGATTGCGCTCTGGGACATGCCCCAGTCCATGCAAGTGCCACCCTCCGAGCACCAGGGCCAGTGTGGAAACGGTGACAAGCACCACAGCCTCGGGGATGGGCACCACAACAAATCATGGGTGTGGTCACTGTAACTACGGGCCACAAGAACAAAGGGAAGGGGAAAATAAACAGATGGAATGTCTTTCAAAACTTAAAAAAAAGTTCATTCTAAGTATTGTAGTTATATGTTTACATTTATTCATGAAAACTGCAGCCACTTATACAATAAGTATGTATTTTATGCATTATAAATATATTTATGTTTATGTATTATAAATGTATTAGTTTATATATTATAAAATTTTATTTATTATGTATTATATAAAAAGGTAAAATGACTGTCTTATCAAAGGAACAATGTTAATGATTCTTGTATAGTTGCCTCCAAATCCTGAGGCATAGAAACACTAAGATGTATTATCTTATTCTTTTTCAAATTTGTTGATGGGCCACATTCAGTGGTACGCAGGGCTTATTACTCTTTGCTCTGTGCTCAGGAATCACTTCTGGGGGCGCTTGAAGGACCATATGGTGTGCCAGGAATTGAACCTGGGTCGGCCATGTGCAAAGCTACCCTGTACCCTCTACCATATCTCTGCAGCTCTTTCCCTCCCCCATCTGGTATCAGCAGTTCTTGCGTCTTGGTCCTTTTTATTTTAGTGCTGGCCACTGTGACAAATACACTACTTCTTCTTCAGCTACTCCCTCTGTATTAACCAAAAGCCATTAGCATTTTCCCCATCTGGTCTTCAAATTTCATAGCCAAAGGACCAAGCACATGTACCTAAATTGCTTGGATAATGTTCCTAAGCCGAACGATTTTACTGTGGGCTTACAATTAGCTAGACAAAAATGCAGAATTCAATTTTTTGCAACATAGGTGTTAAATACAGAAGCAGTTAAGAGGACTAGTCTGCCACAGAGCAAGGTGACCTGGATATCTAGGACTTCAGGGCTGAATTCCATTACCATGAGGTAAATAAAAAGGTATTAAAAGGAAAAGGACGACAAGTGAGTTGGATTCCAATTCTAGGAGCAAAACAGAGAGGGGGAAATGCGCCTTTTCTCCCCTACAATTAAAAGAAAATCTTGAAATGTGCAAAGAACAAATTTTACATCCAATTGTTCATATGATAATCCCCCTAGTTTTGGAAAATAATTGTAAACCTTAATGATAAAAATAACTTGAAAAACGTACAAGTATTTTATGTATGATTTTTTTCACTGCAAATTATAAAATTGCTTCAAAACTGTAAGCTTACATAGGGTGATGGGACATAAAAAGTTAATTAGCAAAATAATGACTCACTATCTTGAACAAAAATATTCTTTCCATATATGCATTACTCATAGAAAATTAGAAATAGAAGCTATCAAAAACCTACATATTATCCTCATAAATTATAATTGTTCATATCTAATAGCACAGCAAGAGAATGACATTTGAGATTTAAAATGGTGTGATGATTCACGGCTTTTCTTTGCCACATCTTTGTTCTGCCTCTGATTTGACGTTGTTCCTACGACCAAACACAAGTGCAGTGTCTGTCTCTGCAACGGAGACCACTGCGTGCAACTCCCTGTGGGGCTGGCTATAGAGAGACAGGCTCAGCAAGGGCTTGGCCAGGTGGTTGCAGAAGCTAGCAAGTCCTTAGTCATCTCTTCCATGGGAAACTTGGACAAAGAGACCAGGGAGGGAAGCTCAATGGGAAGTGGAACCAGGAAGAACACCCTTAAGAAGGACCTTGTTGGATGGATATAGAGAGTATCCTGCTGAGTGAAATAAGTCAGAGAGGGAGAGAATGGGCACAGGATGATCACACTCATGTGCACGGTATAAAGAAACCTAACAGGGGAATAACTAAAGCCCAAAGTCAATGGAAACCACAAGAGGAAAACTGGTTCCTAGTAGGAAGCTTGCCACTGGGACTTGGGGGCAGGAGAAGTGGGACAGGTCATGCAAGCGATCACTATGACAAGGTCAGAGGGAAATGTGGTCCAGGACAAGGTGATGAGAAGAGATGAAGTGATGGGCATGATACCTTATATCAGTGACAGTGTTTTAAATCACAGTTTTTAAGGTGAGGGGTGGGGGTGGGGATGTGGGGGGAGGAAAAAAGAAAAAGAAAAAAGTGCCTGTCATAGAGAATGGTTAGGAATGGTGGGAGGGAAACTAGATTCAGTGGTGGAGGAAAGTGGACACTGGTGAAGGGATTGGTGTTGGAACTTGGTATGCCTGAATCTCAATTATGAATAACTCTGTAACTGTAATTCATAGAGATTCAATACAATTATTATTATTATTATTATTATTATTATTATTATTAAAGAGGCTTTTAGGCAGAATAACAGTGATGCTGATGTGCTAAAATGGAATTCAGGTGAGGCAAGGGTGCTGGGGAAATGGCACAGATCAACAGTTGCCAAGATTCCAAACAAACCACCTGTCTGTATCTGAGTAACACAGGGAACACTGTGCTAAAGTACCTTCAGAAAATACTTGGTCTACTTAGTTTTAGAGGGATCTTAATCCTATGGCAAATGAACCTGAAGACAATCCATTTTGCACAGCAAAATCAATTAAATATTTTACATAAGTTAATGCTTAGTTCTCATCTTTTCCACAAAATTCTTCAAAGAGCATGTGTCTTTGAATCATTCAAACTCCAACAGATTTACTGGCTTTAACAAACGTTGGTGCTGTTTTGTATTTTGTGAATCATTTTGTGTAATGATAATGTGATAATATATAGCAGATGCTGTGTACATTTGAACTTCCTCATTAATCATTTTATTTATGTATGTCAAACTTCTCTGACTAGATTGGATATTACTTGAGAGTAGATAACTCACTAAATATTTTGTAAGCCAAATATCTAGTGGTGTTTCAGGCATAGTAATAGGTATTATATAAATATTTTAATGCATTTAAAATATATAAATGGATGTAGGCAATTATATTACATGCACATAAACATCCCACATAAATTATAAGACAAATGTGACAAACTGCCAAGATTATAAAATATATCTTGGATTTCTATGCAGACATCAGATCAAAGCCTGCAGCTTTTAAGTCAGACCAGATGGAATCAATCCTTGACTCAATCCATCCTTATTCAGTCTAGTTACTAGCTTATGTCCATCACAAAGCATCTAAGCTCTCAAATTTCAATTTACCACTGTTAAATTGAATAATAACAGTTGATGGGACTGTTTCATAATATACATAAAGCACGGTACAAGCCTTAAGATAAATGCAACCAAGAAATAACCAGGTTTTGTTTTTGTTTTTGTTTTTTTTTTAAGTACACTAAATTTCAATAACAACTTGAATTTCTCCTTAGGGGAAATATATATTTATTTATATAGCAGTTTCCATGTCTAATGTGATCTTGCTTTAAAAAATTTGATTAATTGAGATTCTGTGATTGACAAAACTGCTGATAATGCTTTCTATGTGCATCATTCCACATCACACCCATTACCGGGGTACCAATTTCCCTTTCCCAAGGACCCCGGTACTACTCTCTCTCAGTCCCACTCCCTCAACTCAATTGTGCGGATGAGTTCTCCATTATAATACGATTTTCTTTAGATGACTGATCTAATTTTCATTAGCTGATATCAAGTACATGCCAACTGTTTTATTTTTACCTTAAAAAATTAAAGAGTTTTCCTGTTTGCTTTGGTGTGGGGCCACACCCAACACCATTGAACACGGTGTTCAGAGACTAATTCGGGGCAATGCTTGAGGGATGCTCCTGGAGGTGCTTGGGGGACCATTTGGTGCTTGGAATCAAACCTGTGTGCTTTGTAAAACATAGGCACACTAGCTCTCTGAACTATGTCCCAGGGTCTAAAATGATTTTTAGTAAAATTATTTTTGTCATATTTAGGGCATCATTTTTGTGATACATTACAAACAACTATCAAATTAACAGTTATCCCCTTCAAATGATGCATTAGATTTTGTTATTTACATTTACTTTGGTTTTGAGGGCCATACTCAGCTGAGTTTACTCCTGGCACTGTGCTCAGCAGTCACTTCCTGGCAGTGCCTGGGAGGACCATCCTAGTTCTGGGTATTGAATGAAGGCTGGCCACATGTAAGGCAAACATGTTAGCCTCTGAACTCTCTCTCCAGCTCCTTGACGCTATCATTTAAAAGAATGTAGTACTGTCCTGTTGTTCATCGATTTGATCGAGCAAGCACCAGTAACGTCTCCATTGTGCAACTTGTTACTGTATTTTGGCATATCGAATATGCCATGGAAAGCTTGCCAGGCTCTGCCATGTGGGCGGGATACTCTCGGTAGCTTGCTGGGCTTTCCAAGAGGGACGGAGGAATCAAACCTGGGTCGGCCATGTGCAAGGCAAATATCCGACCCGCTGTGCTATATCTCCAGCCCCATTTAAAAGAATAATAAAAATAATTTTGGATATTTAAAATTAGGTTATGAAAAACTCATCTGAGCTCATAAATAAGGCAGTCTTCTCAAATATTCTACAAAAATCTTCAAAATATAACTTTTTTTAGGAATATGTGATTAGGCCCACATTTCACCATCACTAGTTATATAAGCTCATCTACTGGCTGGCCCTGCATCATGAAGAGACTGATTAAATCTTTTTTTTTTTTCCTTTTTGGGTCACACCCAGTGATACTCAGGGGTTACTCCTGGCTCTGCACTCAGTAATTACTCCTGGTGGTGATTGGGGGACTATATGGGATGCCAGGGATTGAACCTGGATCTGCCACATGCAAGGCAAATGCCCTACCTGCCGTACTATTTGTTCTGGCCCAGAGACTGATTAAATCTTGAAAGATACCAATTAGAGGAAAAAATCTCTCAGATACATCAGTCCCCATCTGAGACCTTTGGGACAATCTTGGGAGGGCATTGGGTCAAGTTCTTTCCCTGCTGAAGCCACAGTAGCCATACTCAGGTCCCAACAGCTGCCGCAATGCCTATGGCCAGATTTTAGATTCTCAAAACTGAGCTCCAGAGAGATGACAAACTGTTTCAGGTACACAGGGTTTTTTTTTTTTTGGCTGAAAACTCCAGGCCTTGTTGGAATGCAGGTGGATGACCTCCCCCACACCACCATACTTCTGGAAGCCCTGGTAGTCACACCCAAGTTTCAACACCTCCGTGTAAGATCACTGCCCAATTAAATATTTGGAATTTTCTCCAAACCCTACAATACTCACATCTCAGTGGGGGTACACATCAGATTGTATGTATATGAAACTTAGAAGCTAATTAAGCTTGATCAACAAACATATTAACACAGAAGGCTCACCTAGCAACAATGGTTTAGTAAATCCTCAGAGAAGGACATGATGCCCTCGTGGTGAGATATAACATTTTTCATAGATTTTCTTTTACTGAAGCATTTTTGATAATTCCATTAGCCATTTAGTGGTCACAAGGAATATAAAATAAATTAATCTGGGCCTGATACTGGGACAGACTTGAAGGGTGGTTGGTAAAATGGAGACAGAGTTGGAGGGAAAGTCACAGTGGTGATGGGATCTATGTTGGAACACCGAATGCCTGTAACAAATGCATCATGAACAACTTTGTCAACCACGGTGTTTAAATAAAGTGGGGAAAAAAAGAACATGTGATTACTCAATAAGTTTGAAGCTAAATTATGTGGCAAAAAGCTTGCATGCATTTGATCAGTGTACATCTCAACAAAATAATGTCCCAATGCCACCAATATAATTAGATAAAATTCACTTTAATTGAGTCATCAGAGCGATGCTTCAGAGAACATATGATGTATTATTATACACTCTATTACAGACTTCTTATCACTTATTAAATTTGAAGTTTCAGTCTGACAGAAGCATGCATCTATTAGACAGTCAGACCTAATGTAAACAGACTTAAAACCCTTGAAATAGGACAATCAATAAAAAGTACAGGTGAGATACAGGCCAAGAACAAACACAAGCTGTCTGCATATAATCATCTTACTCTTATTTTTGAAACCTATATACTGAGGAAGTCTTGGCACAGAAGCTGATCTATCTGTAGAAATAATTTTGGTCCTTCCATCGGTTTTTCATTGAGGTTTCAGTATATTGGTTAAACTGATTTCCCCTCTATTTCTATTCCTTATGTGTAGTACATGTCAAATGAGTGCTGATTTATACATTTAATATTAATTCAAAATGATTAACCCATTCAATATTCAAATTGTTTAACTCAAAAATATTTCTCCATGTAATATCTGTAAGGATATTTGACAATTTTTATTCTTGTTTTTTGTTTGTTTTTGCCACATCCAGCAGCGCTTGGGGCCTTAATCCTGGCTCTGGTGCTAAGAGATCCTGGAGAGGCTGGGGACCATATGAGGTATCAGGGATTGAATCCAAAGTGATCATGTGCAATACATGTGCCCTACCTGGAGCGATAGCACAGCGGGTAGGGCGTTCGCCTTACAAGCGGCCAACATGGCCGACCCGAGTTCGATTCCTCTGCCCCTCTCGGAGAGCCCCGCAAGCTACCGAACAGTATTCGATATGCCAAACACAGTAACAACAAAAAGTCTCCAATGGAGACGTTACTGGGCTCGCTCGAGCAAATCGACGATCAACGGGAGGGCCTTTACCTTTACCTTTTTACCTGCTGTACCATATCTCTGGCCCCTGTCACTGTCACTGTCCTCCCGTTGTTCATGGATTTGCTTGAGTGGGCCCAGTAACGTCTCCATTGGAGACTTTTGTTGTTACTGTGTTTGGCATATCGGATACATCATGGGTAGCTTGCCAGGCTCTTCTGTGCGGGCAAGATACTCTCGGTAGCTTGCCGGGCTCTCTGAGAGGGGCGGAGGAATTGAACTCGGGTCGGCCATGTTGGCTGCGTGCAAGGCAAATGCCCTACCACTGTGCCATCGCTAAAGCCCTCTGGCCCCTACCTGACAATATTTAAAGGTGCGATTATAAGCAAACATTTGATAGGCCAGAAAGATAACTCAATAGGCTTGAGCACATAGAGAAGAGGCAGGAAGCCTGGATTGAATCCCCAGAAACACATGGTGTTCTAAGCAGGGCGTAGTCACTGAGTGCCATTGGGTATGGCTCAACCATTCCACCATGAAAAAGTTGATATTAGCCAGCAGTCCTGAGATAGATAAGTTATTAATTCTTGTGGCAAGCTCATCTAGTAACCTATAGACAGTCCTCTATTCCCTAGAGTTTTTCCTAAACTGAGATTAGAAAGAGATGGATAGCTTTTGCCTTTCAAGATTAAGGCTAGTAATAAAAGCACTAAAAAAAAGATGATGATGATGATGATGATGATGATGATACGTTCTACATCCATGAATATAAATATATTGGGTATTCTCCTTTCCCAGACCTGTTACCTCCCCACTAGTTCCTGTTCCCATCTTTGTCTAAACCTCTGAGAGATAATTCAGTGGTCAGGAGAACATGCTTCATCTGTGCTAGGACATGTTCAAAACCATATGCCTCCTGCTCAAAATCTGTCACCACCCGCCCCCTGCCCCAGCACTTCTAAGTGTGTCCCTGGTGGTCCCAGGCACCGCAGACCAAAATACCTCTGCATCTGGGGACCCTACCATTGAACCACACTGTTCTGGTGGCCAAAGAGGGCCATGGATTATTACCTGGGTACCTGGTAACTGCTTGGAGGCCACTGTGCTAAGAAAGCAACTACCCTAAGTCTTTTCCATTGCTTTTTAAGAATATAAAATTAAATACGCATACATAGTTACATGTGTGCTCACATGTGTAAAAACACACATATGATACATGAAGCTGAGCCCTCACTATGTCAATAAAATTAGTCCCACCTTCTCTCCTGTAGAGCAAAAATACTTTGTATTGAGCTCTAGTTTTTAAATTTGACTGCTCTAATATGGCTCCAATTCTTACTTGTTTATTAAAATTACCTTAGGGCCTATATATATATACATATACATATATATATGTGTGTGTGTAAGTAAGTAAAGGCCCTCCCGTTGATCATCGATTTGCTCGAGCAGACCCAGTAACGTCTCCATTGGAGACTTTGTTGTTACTGTGTTTGGCATATCGAATACGTCACGAGGAGCTTGCCAGGCCCTGCTGTGCGGGCGAGATACTCTCAGTAGCTTGCTGGGCTCTTCGAGAGGGGTGGAGGCTGGAGCGATAGCACAGTGGTAGGGCATTTGCCTTGCACGCAGCCAACATGGCCGATCCAAGTTCGATATAAATATATATTATATATATATATATATATTGTCAACCTAATTTTTTTCTTTTCAAGTCCTGACTTGGGCTTTTCAGAGCATGTTTTTACATATTTTTCTTCTAGGAATACAGTATAGTAGCATCCTTCTCATGCATGGCCCTGGTTGCTCCATCACGGCTGCCTCCCTTATTCCATCACCCACTTTATACTGAAGAGTCCTCAATCCACATTACCAACCTTCCTCATCCTCCTCAGTAAGTTTGCTACTGCTCTGATTTTGCACTTGGAGTTATAATAGAAGTACAGACAGACATTTATTCATACTTTATTAGGTATATACTAAAACTGACTAAAGATTTAGACTATTAAATATTATGAGCAGTGTGTTGACTTTTAAAAGGTGTGGGATTCAAAACATAAAATTTTGATTTCAATATTTAGGAATATAGAATTTTTTAAGGGACGTCATAAAAATAAAGGCAAAGTTACAATTATGTCTTTACATTCGTTTTAGCATATCAATCAATATTTGATATGCCAAAAACAGTAACAATAATGGGCCTCACTTCGTGTTCCTGGAGCGAGCAGATGCCGTTGGGCTACACTAGCACATAACAGAGACGAATGAGGGTGTTATTGGTGCCCGTTCGAGGAAATCAATGAACAACAGGACGACAGTGCTACAGTGCTACATTTGTTTTGGTTTTGGTTTGTATGTTTTTGTTTGGGGGCCACACCTGGCTGTGCTCACGGTTTGCTTCTGGTTCTGTGCTTATTCCTGGTGGCCCCAGGGACCACTCAGGAGGCTGGGATTGAACCTAGGTGAGCCGAATGCAATGCCTTATCCACTGTATCATATCTCTGGCCCCTCTACATAAGTTTGTAATATTCCGCGTTGTATTTAGTTAAAAGTAAATACAAAATTAAGTCCAAAGAATTCAAGAAGCATGTCATGCTAGGAAAGTTAGGACATAAAAATAGAATAAGAAAAAAATGTGCTTCAGGTGCTTCAAGAAGTTCTTAACTACGGGGCTGCAGAGACAGTCCATCAGGTAGGGTGCTTGCATTGCACAAAGCTGATCTGAATTTGATGACCAACATCCCAGATGTTTCCCCCAGCTGCCAGGAGTGATCCCTGAGTGCAGAGCCAGGACGAAGCCCAGGTGTGGCACAGCCAGGTGTGGTCCAGAAAAAACAAACAAGCAAAAATGAATACAAAAGAAGTTCATAACTAGTAAAATGCCATTCTATGGCCACTATAGGTGAAAGTAAATGCTGAGTATACCTGGCTAGGATTCACAATGGTCGGAAAAAAGGGCTGCCCTGGCATATAATGGAGGAGAAGTCAGAGATCTGACAGTCCATATTGTATGTACCGATATTATAATGATTGCCACTGATCCATAAATGGGTGTAATTGAAATGGAGTGAGCTAGCAATTTAAAATGAAAGGGTCACTTGATTATGAGGAAACTGAAATACAGACTATGAAGCACAGAATGATAAACGCCTAGCGGTGCTGAGAGACCATGGCCCAAATAAGCAGGTGATTCTGAAAGTACCTCTCCAGCAGTATTATCACAGGAACGGAATCACCTGTTTAAATATAAATGCTAAGTATGTTTTACAGTTGCTACCGATAATAGAGTTTACAAATTCCACTATGGTGTATTTAAGAGAAGACTGCTTTGGTTTTACAACTAACCTTATCATTAGTTGATCCCCTTTTCAGAAAATCACACCATTCTACTGTAATGCTATCATTCTGTTGCAAAGATCACAGCCATGCTAACCCTAAAAAGGCCAACACCTCTGACTACTTCATCATAAATGTTAGCCTTACTTGGATATTATAATGCATTTTGACTTTTCACGAACTGGATTCCTCATTGTGTCTCCTTTACATTATGACTTCTTTTTGCATCTTAAAATCTATAATTAATGTAAGTTATCTTGTTACACATTTCACATCAAGCTAATGAAGGACACAAAACAAAGTACCCAGCATAGGGCCAGGCAGAGAGCTCAAAATACTATAGTGCAGGTCTAGGTATATAAGGACTTCCAGTTCAGTTCTGGGGACTGCAAGGTCACCTAAGTACTGCTAGGGTGGCCTTGGTGGCCCCCGGCACTTCTTGACCCAAGCGAAATTATCAGCTAGAGTAGCCCCAACCCCTCTGAGCACTGTGTGGAACACAGAGTGAAATAAATATAACTACATATGCACAAACACCAAGAAAATAAAACAGTCGCAATGATGGCATGAAGTAGCACTGGGAAAATTCTCAAAACAAAAGAACAAGAGGGATAGGACCAATGATGGTGTTGGAGGATAGTAAGCACACCAGATTATCTGGCTGCTACCAGACAGCAGAAGTGCTATTCCCAACGCCCCTGGTATGAAGTCCAGGACTTAACACTAATAAGATCCTAATGGAAAGTACTTGGGCGAATGAAGAACATTTAGCAGCAGCAGTACAAATTGGCTTTCTTTCACACTGAGGAATGGTCTAAAGAGGAATCTGGGGAGGATTTCTGCCGCAGACAAAGGAGAATATCACAAGGAAAAGTACAAGAGTTATCAATAAAGGAGGATGCATTAAACCTGCTGGCTCAAAGTGTTGAGCTGGTTTCTCCCACAGACATTTTCAGGGTCAGGGAGAATAAACTCAGCTTCCTGTCATTCTCACCAGCTCATCGTTTTAAGCCTTAAGTATTAATATCTGGAAAGAACACAGGTTGATCACGGTAATGAGCAATTTGCAGCCTTTGTTGGCTAATAGCTTCCTCAATCTGTGAGTAGAGCTTGTTCAAAAGAGACAAAGTAAACCTCCAAACAGGGACACAGAATCAACGTTTTTACAAAATTTAGAATAAAATGTTAGCTAATATTAAAATAGTCATCTGAGGTTGTATGTTATACCCTAAATTTTTGTTTTTCTTAAAGCTCCTCAAGCTTTTCTCTGCTAATATTTTATTGTTGTTTTGGAATCACACTTGGCCGTGCTAAGGGCTTACTCCTGGCTCTGTGCTTAGGGAGCACTCCTGGCTGTGCTCTGGGGAATGTATGCGGCGCTGACGATCAAACTGGGCTCAGCTGCATGCAAAGGAAGTGCATTAACCTCTATACTACCTTTTCGGTCCCTTCTATGCCAATATTTAAAGGAAAAGGAAAAATTTGAATCATTTAACTATAGATTTTCATTCTGTCTACAATAGCAATTTCAGTCTTCCTATGTGCAAATAACTGAAAAAAAAGTTTTCTATTTTGATAATTAATAGAATATTCAGATTGCATAGATTGTATTCAGTTCTAACAAATACATTTTCAGAGACAAATATTATTTTATTATCTCATAAAAAGAACCTGATATCATTAAATTTAATATTAATATTTAAGATGTCACTGTCACTGTCATCTCGTTGTTCATTGATTTGCTCGAGCGGGCACCAGTAATGTTGCCCTTTGCCCCAGCCCTGAGATTTTAGCAGCCTCTCTTTATTCGTCCTTCCCAATGGTGCCGTATTGGAGGCTCTTTCAGGGTCAGGAGAATGAGACCCGTTATTGTTACTGTTTTTGGCATATCTAATACGCCATGGGGAGCTTGCCAGGCTCTGCTGTGAGGGTGGGATACTCTTGGTAGCTTGCCGGGCTCTCCAAGAGGAGTATTTAAAATGAATTCTCTAAATTCAGAAATGAAGAAATTAACTTATAGACATATTTAAGATCTAATCTGTATGTGAACCTCAAAGATGTCTTTGCTAAATAAACACTAAAGAAAGAACTAGTTACTGAGTTCCAGTTATGCAGTAAGGCATTACACTATATACTCTTCTGTTTTAAAGATAAAATTTTACATATGTATTTCTTGGGGTTCACACCCAGTGATGCACAGGGGTTACTCCTGGCTCTGCACTCAGGAATTACTACTGGCGGTGCTCGGGGAACCATATGGGATAATGGGGATCGAACCCAGGTCGGCCAAGTGCAAGACAAACATCCTACCCGTTGTACTATCACTCCAGCCCCAATTTTACATATATTTTTGAAAGCATCATCCTGGGTGGGGGGAGGCGTTAAGGAATGAGGGACAGATAAATAAATCAACAATTATGCAGTAGCACAAGCCACGTGAGAGTGGGAAAGGCAGGCCGTAGAAGGACAAAAAGGAAGCAAAGTTCAGCCCATCACTGCCATGTTTGGAAAAGCCTGGCAGAAAACTGGGACAAGAGGACACAGAATGTCCAAGGGGAGAATCTTGATATTGTTTGAGAATAGAGACAGATTTCAGCAAGCGAGGAGACAGCTAATATTCCAAACAAAGGGGTAATGGCTGAGAAGAGGTCTGGAAAAGACCCAGACATTATGGTGAAATTCAAAGCATAACCAATGCGGTCATGGAGGATTTTGAAGAAAATTCTGGAGAGAAAGACATCCTGAGAGTGGGGCCTGAAGGAAATAACTATGATCACAGCATTGAGTGCTTTTTCTTTGATGCCTGATGTGTATAAAATGTTATACTTTAAGCCATAAGGAGGCACAAATGGACAAAATGCCAGAACATGATCATTTCTGATGGATACTTACACGTGCACTGTCAAGTAGATAAATGCATATTTGTAAACAGTCAATATAACATTTTTGAAAAGCCACAAATCACAGCTCAAAACTGAAAACATGTGAAAGCTTTTAATTTAAAGTCATAAAACTGAAGTGTTTTATGAGCCAAATGTTTAACTGCTTGTATTGATTAGATTACCTGATGACTTAGTGTTTTTCATTTTGTATTATAATTATTTTATTCTGTGACAAGTACAAATTGTTATCTTAAATGCATTAATTCAAAAGCTTCTTCTCTAGAAATTCATTTTAACTAGAAATTACATAAAAACTCTTTAAGTTGGTAATAATTGTTTTTCTAATTTGCTGGATGAGAAATCTGCATGTAATAAAAATTTTAAGAATCTTTAGTAAACAATGAAGTGGTTCGTAAAATATAAAACATCCATCTTGATCAAAATAAAGTACACATATAGAGCAAAAAAAAAATACCCAATTAGAACTTGAGAATATCTTTCTGAGTGAAGCCGGTCAGAAGTAAAGGGACAAATACAGAATTTCCTCTCTCATCTGTGGGACTTAAAAGATACAGAGTGACGTGGCAACAAAGATGCAAAGGCAGCTTAAAGGGGGCACTGACACATATAATTTATTTGGGGAGGTCAGGTGAGTGGGAGGGGTATTGCGGTTCTTGAGGGAGGACACAGTAGTGATGGGGGTGATGTTGGAATTAAGTCTGTAAGAAACCATTAATATATTGTTGGTCAAAACAAAAAATAATTTAAAAAAATTTAAAGTATCCAGTGGTTTTCAGGTTTAATAATACATAATAGAAATCAGTTAAAATAAAAGGAATTTTTGTTTCAAATATATATATATGCATACATAATTATATATATATCTCATATGTATTCTAAGTCTCTAAAAATAACAGGTCCGCAGGATGGTACGCTCTCATTCAGAGAGGCTTTGAGACTATATGAAGCCCTGGGTATACTATTTCTTTACTGTTTTGCTTTTAAAATCTCAGTGACAATTTATTATCAATTAACATGAAGACCTGATATTTGCTTCCATTTCTACTTGTTGCCCTCAACACTTCTTCTAATCTATAGACCAGCCCATGTTCACTTGCACTGACAAGGTATATTTCACAAAAAATTTTGATGGTAAGATGTATTGTGGATGTACTGGCAGCAAATGTACACCAGGACTTCTATTATTGGTCAGTGTGGGCATTTTCTAGGTGTCTCAACTTTTAGCTCCTATCACACTTAATGAATTCTTTTTGAGTCATAAGGAATAGAGAACTGGGGCTGGAGTGATAGCACAGGGGTAGGGTGTTTGTCTTGCACGTGGCCGATCCAGGTTCGATTCCCAGCATCTCATATGGTCCCCTGAGCACCGCCAGGAGTAATTCCTGAGTGCAGAGCCAGGAGTAACCCCTGTGCATCGCCAGGTGTGATCCCCCAAAAAGCAAATAAATAAATAAATAAATAAATAAATAACAAGGTTTAGCATCTCAATTATGAAATTGTTAAACTTGGCACGTTAGTCACACCTGATCAGATAGGAGAGAATAGGCATTCTAAGGGACTATGCTAGGGCCTATCCAAATGCTGACGTTAAGAGGGACACTGCTTAAGAACCACAGCGCTGGATGAGGGGTTAGGGTTGGGGGTTCTGAGTTTCAGAATCCTGCCTATGAGTGCACCAGAGAATATAAGACCAACTTGTACCCATCCCACTGATGAAGGGGTCTGGTCTTAGACCCTACTCCTGCCCATCTCTTCTGCATTGCACCCTGGTCACTTTGCACAGTGGGTTTCCCTTAGATAATCACGGAAAGAATCTAGAAAGGCCACACAACCACAGACAGACATGTGCAAGGAGAGAAAACAAGGGAAGACCAAAAGTCACAGAAGAAGGAAGTAGTGATCAAATACAAACCAGGAACAACAGGGGCTGGAGGGTGCTTATCCCACACTCTGGAGAGCCAGCTCCAATGCCCGTGGATAAAGTTCCTTTCTACTTTTAATTTCTCTAAATGTCTCTGCAGTATACTCTCTTTTCCTTTCTTGTCTTGTAAAATTTCTGTTACTTTATCCTATTTTAGCAGTGAATTATCTCTGCAGGAACAAGAACCAAGAACCAGGCCAATAGTACAGGAGGCCAGGTGTTTTGCCTTGCAGATGGCCAACCCAACTTTGGCCCCAACCATTTCAGATAGTCCCCAGCACAGCCAGAAGAGACCCCTGAGTACCACTGGATGTCACTGCTGGCACTACACAAGGGACCATTGGTGCTAGGAATTGACTCTGGGCCTCCCACATGCAAAACATACACTACAGCCCAATGAACTATCTAGATTTCCAGCCCTAATAAGGTGATAGTAAAATTTATTAGGGGAGGGGGAAGAGAGACAGTACAGTGGGTAGGTCACTTATCTTGCATGCAGCGGACCTAAGTTCAATCCTTGACATCCCATATGATTTCCCGAGTCTCCCAGGAGTGAAGCGATCCTTGAGCACAGGGTCATGAGGAAGATCTGAGGCCCTCAGGTGTGACCCAAAATCAAAGGGTAATTTACCCAGAGACATAAATCAGAGGTGACAGTAATTGAACAAAAATGTCAACTGCAAGAGAAGTTACTTAGTTGGGCATAATTAGCTAACAAAAAGACGGAAATGTAAACAAGTGAAAAGTGGATCTACCCAAACAATGCTCCATTAAGTCTCTTCTCCTATCAGACAAAATTTAGGTCTGATTCTGTGGCTGGCTAAAGCATGCCCTTTAAGTTTTATTGGAAAAAATAAAAATGATTTTTAAAAAGTTAGCTAATCCCTTATCATCCAACTTTAAAAAAAATCCACCAAAAATCCACAGTCAGTTTTCCTATAGAAGACTTGCAAGTATATTCATTCTATTGGAAGCCACTTGTTTTGCTTTTCCCATTTCATTATCAAACTATCTCCCAGACTTAATGTGTTTAATCATGAATAATAAAAAGCTATTAAATATATTATATCCATGAACTAATTTGATTTAAAGAAAGCTGTCTACTGGCCAATAAAATTTCATTTATATATAGATTACAAGAAGCAAAGACAACACAGACATGCCCTATGCAATGGACAAATAGCTTTTATAAACTACCAAGATCCTTGGACAATAACATTCAATTGCTTCAGCTCTTCACACACTAAGGCTTACAAGTTCTTACAAGAACATATTGTAAGAAGGTCATGGAACTGATTTATTTTGCATGTGCACAGCTTAAGCACTTGTAATAACAAAATCGCAATCACGTTCACTCGACAGAAAACTGTCCAGTGTTAAGTTGCCAATGGTCATCTTAATAAGGTTTCCTACCCAACTTGGCTGATAGAAACTTCCAGCTCAAATGCTATTAATTTATTTAGTAATTCTAAAACTCATAAGTGAAAGGAGAAAAGATACTTTCTAAAGAAACAGATAATTCAGGAGGTCTATTGTTGTTCTTCATAACAATGGAGCTTTTAGTTCCATTTTCTAATTTACTGTCACTTTATCACTTTTATCTTCCACTTTAAGTCTGTTTCTTTTATTGGACTATCTATTCAGCTGATAATTCATTTAGACTTTTGAAGTTCTATGCCATAAAAATTCCATTTAACTGCGTCCTAAATGGTGGTTAATCTGCACAAATTTTAAATTTGACCTTAATGGAACAGCTTATTCCTGAAGTTATCAGGACATTGGAAAACAGATCATGTCCTTAGAAGTGTACTTATTTTAACAATCCTTTTTAATCATTCATAAAATGAATTTTGCAGAGAGAGATATTTGCAAAGTGCCTCCTTTCAAAATAAAATGCAGAGTCATTCTGCCATTTGAATTCCCTTTGTACAGTTCAGAATCTCACTCAGGCGTCAGATGAGGTGTCAAAGAGCTTTGTTAACAAACTTATTTCCCAGATGTGTATAGAACAGGGACAGACGGCTTAAACGCTCAAACATACCTAACAATTCAATTACAGTTATCTTATAGTGCCATCACATATTTTTCTTCAACAATCAAACAACCTCAGCTGGAAACCTCTAGCAATAACATAAATAAAGGACCATCTGGCTCGAATAATTAAGGAAGGCTGGAAATAAAACATTAATTAGTGCAGTATTTCAAACGACCTTCAGAGGCCTTATTATGAAATTATTTCCAAACAGGTAATCATTTATTTCATGTTGCTGTTAAATTTAACTAGGCATGAATAAATACACACACCAATTTTTGACTCTTTCAGTGAGGACTATTGACTTAAAATGATAATGGCATTATATTTCATTTAAATTAAAGCCACAAATAAACGCAACAGAAATGACACTGCAAACTTTTAAAATTTACATAACACCGATCTCATAGAGTTTTCACATTGAAAGGACCTTTGGCGGCCATAATACCGCCTCAATTTGCAGATGAGTAAACATGGGCTCCAAGAGAAGAGAGGACATTCCCAAGGTCACACACGAAGGGAGTGACAGAGACCAGAGACAGACACAAGCCTGCTTCTCATTTTGGAAATACTGTTTACACTATGTGAACTTGTAATCTGACGTTCTATAACAAGTGTGTGTGTACAAGTCTGTGGAGTGGGTGAGTATGTGTGTGTGGGGCGGGGGGGGGGGGGTGTAACTATTGGTTACTTGCCTTTGTTAAGACAAAAATTTCACAAAACCTACTAATGTATTAAATTACTGGGCTGCGGGACGAGATCAGGCCAGCATAACAAAGTTTCTGTGTGTTTCTATATGCCAGGGATGACAAACCCTCCACAGAAGGGTAAACTACCCTTCCACAGCTCCTTGTCGCTACCCGGTGTTACTGCAATGCAGCACATGGGGAAGTGACTACTTCGGAGTCAGAGCAGGGTTTCAGCTCTGAATTTGGTGTTGGTTCCTTTTTTTTTGGTGTGCTTTCTGGTTCTTTTTAGGTTCTCATGGGAAATTGCACACAATCTGCCCTTCACTTATTTTCTAGCATGATGCCTTCGAGGTTTCCTAACACTGCTGTAAAGTGCAGGAATTGCCTGCACTTTTAGTGGCTAAATAATATTCCCATATGTATAGTACATATTGCATTTATATACTGCATATATACACTGTATATACAATTACAAACATTACATACATACACACATATACACACATATATGCCACATCGCTATATCTCAGGTGTTCTTTTTTTTTGTATTGATGATCAGAAATAATGCTGCTATGAACATGAAGGCATAGGTAAGCTATTGTTTCGTGTTCCTCTGTATATATTCCTGAAGTGTAACTGATAGAATACGCTCTGGCTCTTTTTAATTTTGACAGAGGTGGGGTTGGACCACACAGTGCAGCGTTCAGGACCTACTCCTGGCTTTGTGCTCAGGTTAGTTACATTCATTACTAAATTTAGCTTTCTCACAATATCTAACCAGCTGACAACAACAACAAGAAGAACAAAAACCCTGGAGAGCACTAATTTTCATGTTCCATCTGTAAGGTAAAGGTAAAGGCCCTCCCGTTGATCGTCGATTTGCTCGAGCGGGCCCAGTAACGTCTCCATTGGAGACTTTGTTGTTACTGTGTTTGGCATATCGAATACTCTCGGTAGCTTGCCGGGCTCTCCAAGAGGGGCAGAGGAATCGAACTCGGGTCGGCCATGTTGGCCGCGTGTAAGGCAAACGCCCTACCCGATAGCACAGCGGTAGGGCATTTGCCTTGCACGCACCCAACATGTTCCATCTGTAGTTATAAAATATCAATGAAATTTTTTAAATGGGGCAGGAGAGAGGTCAACACCTGAAGCTGAGCACATACTTCACATGCAGGCAGCCTGGGCACCAGGTTGGCACTGCAAGGCCCCCTGAGCACCACTGGGAGTAACCTGCAAGCACTGTGTTGGGAGCAGCCACTTTCACCAGTATGGCCCAAAATCTGAGGAAAAAAATAATTTATGGGGTAGATACAGGATTCAGTGTGTTGAACACATGCCTTGCATGCAAAATGACCAGGTGTGATCTCCAGTACCATCTGGTTTTCAGAACACTGCCTTGAGTGGCCCCAGAACACACAGCCAGAAGTAGCCCCTGAAGACTACTTGGGTAGTCCACAGTATGATAATAAATAAAACTAAATATCACTGTATCACTCCTTCCATTGTTCATTAATTTGCTCAAGCAGGCACCAGTAACGTCTCCATCGTGAGATTTCTTGTTACTGTTTTTGGCATATCGAGTACGTCACGGGTAGCTTGCCAGGCTTTGCCATGCAGGCAGTATACTCGCGGTAGCTTGCCAGGCTCTCTGAGAGGGGCGGAGGAATCAAACCCAGGTCGGGCCGGGTGAGCCGCGTGCAAGGCAAACGCCCTACCCGCTGTGCTATCGCTCCAGCCCAAAACTAAATAAAATACAATAATTTAAATTTTAAAGAAAACACGAGGTAAAAAGTACACCTATTTAAAAAATCAGATAAATTTAAGGACTTTTTTTTTTATAAAGGTCATCTCTTTTATAAAGTCTTCCTTATGTAACTTCTTACATTTGTTGAGCTTAACTGCTTACATAATGCAAGTTTTAAAGATTTGATAAAAAACACCCAAAAGCGGAAAGAGTGAGATAGAGCTAACCATAGAGGAAATTCTGTGGCAGGGGTCTACTTTCTAGCTTGAGATGCCAAGAACTAAAAACGTCTGTGTTAATCTTCACCATCTTCACTCCTCAGCTTCTTACTTCCAACACCATGCGGATGGGTAGCAGGGAAGGAGAGGGACTTGGCAAGGGAGGGACAGTTCAATAGCAGCCCCAGGCCCGACTCACGCGAAATCACCGCCATAGATAAATAGGAGAAACAAGACTCGCTGAAAGTTGAGAGGCTATTTGATGGCTTTTGGGCACACCCAGTAATGCTCAGGGTTTCCTCCTGGCTCTGTGCTCAGGGATCACTCTAGGCAAGGCTCGGCTACATGCAAGTCAAGCACCATACAATCCACTACACTAGGTCTCTTCTCTGGCCCTGGAGCCTTTAATTTTTAACACTTTATATATTGATTGAGTTGTCGTGATTTAAAATATCATTTATTATGGTTTAGAGTGTATATAATTCCAGTCCCACCGCTCCTTCACCAATGTCCCCATCTCCCGTCCCCAAAGTTCAAAATGTCCCTCCCTCTCAATCCTCCTCAAAATCCTCTCAAAAAAATTTCAGTTTTATGGATCAGTTTTTCTGTTGTGTTGCCTTTGAACCTTTGTCACTACCTTGCTGTGTATTATCTTTAAATCTCACATATGAAAGAGGTCATTCTGTATCCCTCTTTCTATTTCACTCAACATGATATATTCTATATCATCCATATCATGAAAAATTTCATGACTATGGAGATCTCTCGAACACTGAGAATAAAACCCCCATATGACCCGTGACACTACTTTTTAACCTCTATCCTCAAAATACAAAAAGAGCAACCCAAAAGGACATATACATACTTATGTTCTTAGTGTGTACCAATGTACTCCAGTCCAAATACAGTGGATTGATGTGGTAATAACATAGGAATTTCACCTTTTAATGTCTGTGGCCAAAATACAATCCAATTGAATGTCAAAATTCTTAGGAAACCTTGTGCTGCTTGCTTGTACATGCATAAAAAGGAGATGAGTGTGTATGTGTAGATATGAATACATAGGAAACTAATGGAAATCCATTAGAAATGGAATATAAACTGTGTAAATGAGACCCAAGAGAGAGGAAAAACTTTCACTGTACTCTTCTTGATGATATTCTGTGGTAAAGACCACGTACTTATATTAAGAAAATTTTTCCACGTACCACTGTGCTATGGGAGCACAGTGGTAGGGCATTTGCCTTGCGTGCAGCCAGCCTGGTCGAGCCAGGTTCGATTCCTCCGCCCCTCTCAGAGAGCCTGGCAAGCTACCGAGAGTATTCAATATGCCAAACACAGTAACAAGAAGTCTCACAATGGAGACGTTACTGGGCCCACTCGAGCAAATCAATGAACAACGGGAGGACAGTGTTTGTTTGTTTGTTTTGTTTTGTTTTTTTCCACGTATAATAGGTTAAGTTACAGAAATATCCTATAAAGTTTCTCATTTTTTCTCATTTTTTTATGTCTTACATATGAACAGACATGACAACCTAGATTTATATCCACTCCGAAGCTCAGCACAAGCACAAGAAAATAGAGTACTTAAAAATCTTTTTATTTAATGACTTCCCTTTATCGGTCACAGTTGGCTGGAGCATAGTACAATGGGTAGGACGTTTGCCTTGCAGGCAGCTGACCTGGGTTTGATTCCTCCGCCCCTCTCGGAGAGTCCGGCAAACTACCGAGAATATCTTGCCCACACAGCAGAGCCTGGCAAGCTACCCATGATGTATTCGATATGCCAAAAACAGTAACAACAAGTCTCACAATTTGCTGTGAGACATTACTGGTGCCTGCTCTAGCAAATCGATGAACAACGGGAGGACGGTGCTACAGTGCTATTGGTCACAGTGAGTGGTATTTCAGGGCTTACTTGTGGCTCTGCACACAGGGATCTGTCCCAGTGGACTCAAAAGACCACATGGGGTACCCAGGATCGAAACTGGATCAACCATATAAAAAAATGTCCTATCTGTTACACTATTGCTCCAGCCCCAGCACTGGAAATCTCAGAGTCGCTCAGAATATTATGCTCGTCAGCTCATCCATTAGGCTCGAATGATGAGGCAAAATCTTGATATGTCAGATAATAATCTCTAATTACATGTGTTCTCTAAACTGAGCCTAGCAACATCAGAAATGCTCGTGTGTTGTAAATTTTGAAGTTGCTTCTTTAAGACAGTTTACATGGAAAGCAGGTGACTTAAAATCATGTCAAGAACGAACCTGCTAGAACATGCAGTGTTTTTCCTAAAACGAGCAGGATTCATAATTCTATCCACCACTACTGTTTGCTCTCAACCCGCCTGCCAGTTTGTTTCTAGGCAACTTACATGTAGTTTTCTAATTACTACAAAATCCATGCCAATTACAGAGGAGGGAAAAAAGAACAATAGCTACCATTAATTAACAATTTGCCTTGGCCCACATTTTATACTCATTCATTTTTGGTAATTCTCACAGCACTGTGAAATAAACACCATGAGTGTTTCCACAAAGTGGCTATCATTTCAAAGAGCACTCAGAGTTGGACAAGGATGATACAGGTCTCACTGACAGTGCACTCTAATGATCAAAGGCCCTCAGTTATAGAATAAAGATGATGCAGTTCCAAATGACTGGACACTCTATGATGAAAAGTAGACAGGTCTTGGGATAAGGTCTATGTAGGAACATTTTGGGCTCTTTGACATTGAACAAGTTACCTTATCTCTTCGAGACTTATTTTCCAAATCTGTAGAATGGAGCTGAGAATTTCCTGCACACAAGAACGATAGCTGTGACTCTTACCAGTGAGAACGTGGCAGGATTTGGTACTGTGGGTGGCTATGGTAAGGCTGGTTGATGATACAAGGGATCTCCCGGGAGACTGCTGAAAGAACAAACTAATTCACTGCCATCTCACGAGCAATGTAAGTGAGATCAGTTCAGACACCAGCCGCAATCCAGGGGAATACTTCAACATCTTTTGTTAAGCTGGGTTTCTAGGGACTTAATTATTTAATTTTTATGGTTTTTAAATTTTATCTATTTCTCTCTTAGTTCTGTTTAAATGTATAAAGCAACAGATTTTTGGTACATTGAATTTGTAGACTGCCATTATACTGTGTTGGATATTTGTTTCCCATAGGTTGAAGCGATAGCACAACAGGTAAGGCGTTTTGCTTTGCACATGGCCAACATGGCCAACCCTGGTTCAATTCCTCCGCCCCTCTCAGAGAGTCCAGCAAGCTACCGAGAGTATCTCGCCCACACGGCAAAGCCTGGCAAGCTTCCCACGATGTATTCAATATGCCAAAAACAGTAACAACAAGCCTCACAATTTGTTGTGAGATGTTACTGGTGCCCGCTCGAGCAAATTGATGAACAACGAACCGGAGGACAGTGACAGTGACAGTTTTTAATGGAGTCTTTAGGGATATATTATGTGTATATATATGTATATATACATATATATTATGAAAGCAGTGATGTTTTTCTTTTATTTTTCAATTTGAATCCCTTTCCTTTCCTTTCCTTTTTTCTTTTTCTTTTGCTTAATTGCTGTAGCTAGGACTTCTAGAACGATACCAATAGTAGAGATAAGAGTAGACATCCGTGCCTCTTATGTTCAATCTTATACAAAAAGCTCTCCAGGTGCTGCTGCAGGTGCTGGCAGTGGGTCTGGTGCTGGAATACAGCATGCCTAAATCTAGACATGATAAAATTTGTAAAACACAGCATCTTGATAAAACAATTAAAATTTAAAAAAAAAGAAACAAACAAAAAATATTAATTGCAGCTGCTTCTTATACTCTTGAGCACAACATTTAATTTTACGTAATAAAAGACTTAAAATACATTGCTTAAAATATTTTTGCTGAAGTGGCTCGCCTTTAATTTCATATTAAACACCCATCTTAAGCATCTAAGATACAATTTTTCTTGAATTGTTTGCCTTCTATAGGCAACAAAGACTACATTAGGCTTAATGGACTACTAAATTATATTGATTTTTGACATCTTATTTGCTTACTGTCTGGTGGTCAATTAAAGTCATTGTTCCAGTACAAATTTTATCAACCATAAAATATGCTACCTTTTACCAGAATCTAAGGCTATCAAAATCCAAATATATGTATCACTATTCTTTGAACCATCCTGCAAACAGGTCAGTGCTTAGTATGGCTGACTGAATTCAAGACCCATTATAGACACTAATGAATTGTTATTGTGTCACATGAAATAGAAAATCTGTTTCATTGCAGTAACTTAGAAAATAATAAAGATAATTTGGCAGAGATAATAACAGTGCATAATAATCATAAGGTATTGTTTGCCAAAAGTTGAACTAATTTAAGACATTTTATTAAATAAAATTAGTTTGCTCTTTTTCCAAGATACAAACTTTAATTTTGAAATACTGTGCTCATTAATATTCCATTATCAAGTTACAACATATAAGAGTAGCTTCCCTTTTCTGTACCATGGTAATGATTTCAGATTTGAGGATAATAGAGGTAGATTTATTCACAATTAAAAATTTAACCATAGAAAATAACAACTATAGACTTTCATGCTTATCATAGAATATATAAAAGGGAAAGACAGTGTAAGGGTCAAAGCACTTTCCTTGCATCCTGCTGACCTGGTTTGGATCCCCCATGCCACGTACCCCAAGGACCATGAGAGGTTATACCTACGCTCCAAGACTGAAATAGTCCCTGAGCCTGCTGATTGTACCCGCCACACACACACACACACACACACACACACACACACACACACACACACACGAAAGACTCACTTTCTGAAGCCTCATTGGTATCAAAGTACTTCAGTGTCAATGTTTGACTGTAGAGTGTAAAGGACATATCGATGAATGAGCTAATGAGAAAAAAACATTATCTCATGCTTAAAGTATATACAACTTCTGAAATGCATGTCACACAAAAATAGGAGGGCTTGTGGATCTATGTTAATAAATTTTTATGCATCCCACTTTCTTAAAAAATACTTTAAAAATACATGTAATCATTTGTTAGTACTAACAAACCAGAACTTATAACTATAAGTTCCACAAAGAAAACATTTCAACTCCTGCCTTTGAAATTACAAAAGCTCCAGAAAAAAAGTACAACTTTAAAATTTATTTCAATATAAGACAATTTTTTAAAAATTAGTTATTATTGTTTTAAGTTTTATTATAGTTTAGGTTTGATGGTTAGATCGGGGTCCAAATATGTGGTACTGATATAAATAATCACTGCACTGCCCCTCTTCCCACCAAAGTGTTCAAGACCCTTCATCACTGTCCCTATGTCACCTCGTCCAGTAATTAATCTACATGCCCAACCCCCACGGTTAGGTAGTAAATATTGTAATCCAATGTCAAATGTTTGTAATTGGCTTTTCCCTTGAACATTTCTTTTTTTTTTGCTTTTCGGGTCACACCCGGTGATGTTCGGGGGTTACTCCTGGCTCTGCTGCACTCAGGAATTACTCCTGGCGGTGCTCAGGGGACCATATGGGATGCTGGGAATCGAACCTAGGTTGGCTGCGTGCAAGGCAAACGCCCTACCCGCTGTGCTATCACTCCAGCCCCTCCCTTGAATATTTTTATAGAGTAAGTGGATTAAAGAATGAGGCTATGCTCTAGCCTTATTATAGTACAACCACAGTATGCTCTCCCTTCACTGTAAGTGAAGTACAGTGCAAGTGTAGTACAATTGATAGACCTAATCCAGAAATACAGAAACTGATCAAGGTGACACTCAAAACAAGCAAACACTCGAACTTTCACTAAGGAAAATATTTAAGTTAGATTATATTTAGGGCTCACCTACCGTCTCTATTTTCTATGGAAGTGGTTTAACAAATAGAGATATGCATAATTTTGCACTGACTTAGAAAAGCTGACACTTTCTTTAAAATTTAGTCTTCAGAGCAAGTATTTGTAATATCAATTCAACATAATAAACATTTGATTTTATATTATTCATGCATTGCATCTTCAACAATACTGTTATTCGTCGATTGCCTCGAGCAGGCCCCAGTAACGTCTCTTTCATCCTAGCCCTGAGATTATATTCAAGGCTCTTTAGGAGAAAGAGACCCATCATTGTTACTGGTATTTGGCATATTTGGTACGCCACGGGGAGTTTGCCAGACTCTGCCCTGTGGGCAGGCTACATTTGATAGCCTGCAAGTTTGTCCAATACTTATCAACAATACTATTATTAAGAAAGTTATTAGCTTACTAGAAATGTCCACATGATAAATTACATAATTAATGGAGTATATTCTATCACCAGTTGCTTATAGCCTTTATGTCAATGTTTTTTGAGAACTCTCAGGAACGCAGAAAATATCAAACATATGAAACTGCAGTTTGCTCAGAAAAAAAAAATCAGTTACATATTTGAATGAACCAAGATAGGGAAAAACGCCCTAACTGGTTTTTAAAAGAAAGTGGTCACTCGAAGAAACATTCTTTATCTGAAGTCTGTTTCCACTTTGAACATATGCATAAGTTCTTATAACCAATTACCAAATGGCTTTGATATTTAATATTTTAATTTTATTTTATTCAGTTTGGGGATCATATCCAGTGTTATTTAGGAATTACTCCTGGTTCTGAGTTCAGGTATCACTTAAGGTGGTGCTGGGGGGCATAATCAGAGCTGGGGATCAAACTTGGGTAGACAACAAGTAAGGCAAGTGCCTTACCTTCTAATTAACCCCACTCCACCAAGATACCATACTGCTTTGTGAGTACCAAGATTCAAAAAAACACTAGAAATTCAAGTTCAAATTCATTAACTGACATTGAGAACTGTCAGGTGATTCACCAGTTTATCAGTCCACCCTCAAGGGATTCTTATTTCACTGAATCCTCATTATTTCAAAACTGAATCTACACGACAACGAATGTGGAGTGTGGTAAGCATTCTCATCTTGAATCAATATCTGCAATAGCTCAAGGGATTTTCCTCGCTCTGGCTAAGAAAAACAAATTGGCATTTTGTCAGGATTATCATGGACCCAATGTTTAGTCCCAGAAACTTACTAGCTATGGTTTCCAGGTGTACCCCTTTCAAAATGCAATCCTGATCGTATCAGAGGGCATCACCCCGGCCCTGGCAACAGCACCTTATCTTAGATGTAGCATAATACTGTAAGTAGATTCTAATGCGAATACACCATTATTCTGACTTTGATATTTTGAAACTCCCCAGTGATGTCATTACTTAGATGTATCATCTATAAAAATATGGACTCGGTTATTTATTTCATCATGCTGAGTTTGACATCTCTAAGTCCCTCAACTGTTATGTTCACTCACTTCACCTTCCTTATCTTCCTCACAATGGTGATGTGAAAATTGAAAGACATAATTGATAGGATAGCATGCACTGTCTTTTTAAATTTTTTTATAAAATTGTTCACAATAATTTATTACATTAAATGTTCCAACGCCAATTCTAGCACTATTACACTTTCACAACAACATTCTTTCAAAATTTCCCACCACCACCCACACCTGTCCCAAAGGCGGATCCTAAATAATTTATTTTGTATTTCTTATTACAAATAATTAGCTAAAAATGATCCAAATAGGTCTTCTTAGAGGAAAGTGTGTGAATATGATTGTATCTCACCTTGGAGCCATTAAACTCTCGTTTAAGAGATTACTAACTTGTTGTCACAGATTGAGCACTGTCTGCTAATACATTTTTTGATCGATAACAGTTTTGCCTTCTACTTTACATCCCATCCAATATGGTGTGCTACTCTTGGTAAATCAGAGGCATAGAGTCTGAGATGTTGCTCCAGGAATTCTAAAAATTTAAACATGGTGATACAGCTGGAGTTAAAGTTTTACCTGGATGGTGACTTGGAGGTTCGGAGGCATACTGCAGCTTGTTGTTCTCTTCTGAGATTTATTTATGAGTCTCTGGATCATGGCCGTTAATGAGCTTATATGGTGCCAGAGGCAATTTGTGGGCATGAATGCCAGGCTTCCAGAAGAACAGGGGGATGTGGGGAGGTCTCCCATTCCCACCTCCGCAGCATGCACTGTCTTTCCTATCTTTCTTCTAGTATAGCAATATCGTCACATTATTATTATATGATTGCAAGCAGGGTTTAATGCTTTAAGATTCTCTTTAAATCCCTTGTGATGCTTCTTCTTGCCAGGCCATTTCCCGTCTTTGTTGTGTACCTAACAGCTCCTTGTTATTTAACCTTCGATTCAAATATCAACATGTCAGGAAGCTTTGACTGATCATACTTTAAGCACAGTGCTCACCAGAGTCAGAATGTTTCACCTTCAAGAGACATAATTTCACAGGCTATCATAAATGCAAATAAATTAAGGAGCTCACACAAAGGTAGGTTAGTTTTCCGGAGTAGTTGAGCCAGAGATTCAATGATGTCAGCAAGATGCAGTTCAGGGCTGGAACAATAATATAGCAGGTAGGACATTTCCTTGTATATGGCCAACCAGGTTCAATTCCTGGCATTCCATATGGCCCTCTGAGCACTGCCAGGAGTAATTCCTGACTGCACAGTCAGGAGTGACTCCTGAGCATTCCCAGGTATGACCCCCAAACAAAAAAAACAAAAAAAAACAAAACAGAAACAGAATGATGCAATTGAGTTCTGACTTATTAGATTTACTGTTCTGCAGTTCCAAGGGTAGCTTTGTCCAATACTGCACCATCTGGGGAACCCATTTCCTCCTTCACTTCTATTAAGAAACTGTCAACCTTTTACAGCTTTCTTTTGTGAGTGATAAACTGTCATTTCAAGAGCCCTTCAATAACCTGTAGCAGTACTTTCTGTGGTTTAAAGTGACCTGGATATGCCTGGCCTTGAACACAAAAGCCTTGGCAAGTGGCAAGGGCTTTGTGACTAGTTTCGACTAATCAACTAGAAATGAATGAACACTGGTATATTTTATTATGCAATTTAATTAGACAGATTCCACACTAAACATGAAGGTCATTCTTTTTCTTTTTATTTTTTCCTTTTGCTATATTTTTGTCCACACCTGTTGGTCATTATGGACTACTCCCTGTTCAGTACTCAGTTACTCCCAGCAGTGCTCAGGAATGTCTGGTATGGGAGATTAAACCTGGGGCTTCCAAAAGCATGGCATTTGAGAGCATTTGAGCCATCTTCCTGACATAAGCTCATTTTTGTAAGTAAAGTAAGTAAAGTAAAAGCCCTCCCGTTGTTCATCGATTTGCTCGAGCGGGCCCAGTAACATCTCCATTGGAGATTTTGTTGTTACTGTGTCTGGCATATCGAATACATCACGGGTGGCTTGCCAGGCTCTGCCGTGCGGGCGAGATACTCTCGGTAGCTTGCCCGAGAGGGGCGGAGGAATCGAACTCGGGTCAGCCATGTTGGCTGCGTGCAAGGCAAACGCCCTACCGCTGTGCTATCGCTCCAGAGAGAAGGGAAATACAACATGCAACTTTGTATTCTTTCTGCCTAGCAGAGTGCCTACTCTGCTATCCACATCACTGAGAATTGGTTGAAACTTATAGGATCATTTAAAGTGCATCCCAGCTCCTATTTTATTTAGTCTCAAAATACCTGTAAGTTTAAACATGCAAATCAACGGACTGAAAAATGAAAGTCCAAAGATAAACACACACACACACACACACACACACACACACACACACACAAAACATAGTCAACTGGGAAGTAAAAATGATGAACTCTGACAATTCAGTGGGGAAAACTGTATCTTCAAGAAATGATACAGTTACAACTAGATATTCACATGCAAAAAAGAGAAAAACTGTCCAACCTCTACTCGGTATACAAAATTAAAACATAGAGAATGACCTTGTTATTCTAACATATCAATGATCTTTGCGGCCGCGCGACATCTTATTATCTCACTCCTACTTTGGACAAAGTTGCAGGCTATCGAATGTAGCCTGCCCACAGGGCAGAGTCTGGCAAACTCCCCGTGGCCTACCAAATATGCCAAATATGCCATTGTTACTGGTATCAGTAACAATGATGGGTCTCATTCTCCTAAAGAGCCGTGAATATAATCTCAGGGCTAGGATGAAAGAGACGTTACTGGGGCCTGCTCGAGGCAATCGACGATTAACAGGATGATGAAATGAAATGAAAAAAAATCAATGATCTTATTGTTGGCATAAATTCTCAGATGGGATGCCAAAACAAAGAACAAAGACATAAACATTAAACTTTATGAACATTTTGTTTTTGTAAATAACAAGATTTTCAATTGAAAAGACACCTGCATTACAGGAGAATTTATGAATCAAACATCTCAGAAAAATCAGAAATCCGATATACATAAAATACACACAAAAAGACCAATAACCTAATTAGGATAAAAGCATCTGACTTATCGAATTTTTTTCCAAAGAAGGTAAATAACTAGCAAACAAGTACATAAAATTATTATGTTCAAAATTATGTCAGGGATGAAAATCAAAATTACAGTAAGACACCACTTCACACCAACCGGGATAATTATAATTTAAAACATGGGTAAGAGAAATATAGGTGTGAATAAGAGTATGGGAAGCTCACATGCCACTAGTGGATATAAAAAAGTTCTTTTCACCTTCAGAAATCGTTTTCATGGTTTTTCTAAGAGTTAAAGAATGATAATAGCAACTAGACATTATGCTAGGGATAGGACCCCAATCTGAAAATTGATACTCAAGTATGTTTATGTTCATATTTATAGAAGTACTATACATAATAGTCAAAATGTACAGTTTTATTCTCCTCAGTGAAGAAATAAAAACCGTGATACATACAAAGAAGTAATAAATGAATCATAACAACAACTGTGCAAAAGTAGAAGGCTGAAAAGAATAAGTCAGACATGTGAGTCTATATATATATATACATATGTATGTATATATATGAAATATCCATCAGATATTAAACCCAAAGAGACCACTCAAGTTAGTGGTTTCCAGGAATCTGGTAGTAGGAGAGAAAAAAATAAAAGCAACTGCAATAATAATAGTAATAATTATAATAGTATAATGGCTGGATAAGTTATAGAGGGTGAGGTGCTTGCCTTACATGTGGACGACCCAAATTTGACCCCTGATACTACTGAATATAGTCCTCCAAGATTCACCAGACAATCCATGAGCACAACATAGGAGTAAGTCCTGACTCAAAACCAAATAAAAATAATAACATTGGGAGTATTGTCAGTGTTTCTTGACCTTTTTCCAGACATGCTCTTGTTTTCTTCCCATGTTTCTTTCCCTCACCCATTCTTCCGGTTTGTCCCCTAGTTCTGGTTTCTTGACCCCTAGTTTATACAATTTTCACCTGTGGTTCCCTTGAAATATCTTGGTTTTCCGTAGGGAATATGGCCATGTGTAGCCCCCAGATGAGAAAAGCTGCCCTAAACTACAGCAAGTTATTAACTTGGAAACAGTTACTTTGAAGCTGAAGATTTAACACAGAGATTAAGGTGCTTGCGTTAGAGGTTGCTGACCCAGGTTTGATCACAAATGATCTCCTGAGTACAAAATGGTCTCCCAAATACACACACACACACACACACACACACGCGCGCGCGCACGCACGCCCACATGTACACACACATGCACACGCACATTTTAAAAACAGGTAAACAAAATTGTTACTTTTAAGTTGTGCAGATTGAATCCACTGAAAAATTTTAATTGTTTTACATACCTACATAGTTATATTTCTGTCAACAGTACATGAAATATGGAGGTTATGTGGTGGCTAGTACAATACTAAACATCGGGATATAGAAATCTATATATGACAAAGCTTTTTAAGAATGGCTAAGACATCATATATCTTGATTTCTAGATGATGAAATGACTCTTAAACAGGTCCTAGATGGTAGAGCTCCTCATATTCGTAGTACATAATATCATAAATTGAGTTAGGAAAATATTTTTACATTATATCTACCTATAAATCTGTAATAAACTATTTTCCACTGTGACAGCACACACATTCATATTTCACATTAGACCTAATTTAGTTTGTGTACTCTGAGAAACTGATTTGCAAGCCCACTGCTAGAATCAAATAGGAACAATATGAAAAGCAGAGTTATTAGAAACAACTTAAAACATTTAGTACACTATCTATCTTTGGAAGCATTAAATATCAGAGAATAGCGCTGAAACACAGTTTCATTTCATTATTTTAAAGAACCAAATATATAGCAAACACAAACCAGAACATATTAAAACGTTATAAGACTAATTTGCAAGACAGACGCTTAAGCAAGACGGAGACCCTAAATAAGTTACTTGAACTAAATTACTGTAACTCTAAGTAAGCTATTTTCTAGGACAGTCTGATATTTCAAATAAACCTATGCTATTTTGGCCACTGAGAAACTTATTAAGTATAATTATTCTATAGGAATAATTATTTTTTTAACCTCTGAATCAACTGACAAAGGAAGGCAATTCATACCATTCAACATACCATGCATTACTTAAGTATACCATGCTTTTCATTCATCATAAACATTTTGTACTTAATATGTGTATCTGTATAAATGAGAAATAATTTATACTCAAGCTATTCAAAGTGTTAATACTATTACATCTCTTGTTTTGGGTCAGCACCAAAAATAGACTTCACAAAAAATATAGTGTGATAGTGTTATAGGCAGAGAGATAAGGGGCCCTGGAAAACTTGGATTGGGAAAACATATGGTTTGGAAAGCAAACCAGCCCAGAGGCAAAGAGAGATGTTTGAAGGACAGGACCTATCCCTGATGTCTGGAAATCCTTTGAGATGCAGAATTCCAGGAAAAGGAGAGAAACAGAGTGGAGGGGAAGTGGAGAAGAGATAGATGAGAAGGGACTGGAGGGCAGGGGTGGAGGAGATTCAGGTACAAGGTATAAGGAATGACAGAGCTAAACATCCAAACCACAGAGTCAACAACATTCAAGTCATTAGATCCAAACTTTAATAACTGAACTTAAAAAGGTGCCCATTAATTGGGCAGGCTGGGACTGGGGGCATAGAAGAGGAACCCTGGGAACACTGTTGGAGGGATTGGTGCTGGGAACACTGCATATCTAAACATGCAAACGTCGTCTATTTAAACTTCAAAACATACCTCAGCTATGAGCAACTTTGTAAATTGTAGTGCTTTAATCAAACTTAAAAAAAGAAAAAGAGAATTCCAGACCAAAAAAAAAAAAAAAAAAGAGGGGGGGGAAGAACTTCCAACCTGGGACAAAGTTCATGATAAGAACTGCAAAGATGATCCTCAACCTTGCCAAACTGTCCCCACTGAAAACACCCCAGCGACAGACTTTGGGGGAGAAATGATGGCATGCATCTCCCTAATCTGGGGTCCCCCACATCTCCACCCATACGCTCTTTCTTAAAATGCATGGCACCTTCTCTCCATCTTGGGCATTTGCTGCAGCTCTACAAGGGACGTGTCCTTGACTCTCTCCACTCTGGAGAAGGCCAGGTTCTCTCTTCAGCATACAACTCCCTGTCTCTTCCTTCAATGATCTCTAATAAACTTATCCCACATCACTCTCTGTCTCCTTCCTGGAATTCTTTGCTTTTTTGAAAGTGGGGGAAGGGCTGGGCAGAAATTCTTACTGATTTCCCTAAATCCTCACCCTAACTGAGCCCATGGCTCCTGAGAAATCCTCAGCTGGTGGGGATAAATTCCTGTGCCGTGAAGATCAAGTGTGACTTAGGCACAGTTTGATGAGTTGCCATGTGGAACTAGTGAGACACAAGATTTGTACCATGTGGTGGAGTTCATGCACAATTCAATCAGTCTAATCAGTGGCTGAATAAATAGCAGTACTCCTACATAAAAAAAAAAAAGAAAGAAAAAGATTTGTATCATGTGGTGCTGAAAGAGGAAGCTGGAATTCTGATTAAGAAGATATTTCCTCTGCGAGGCAAATCTGCAAGAGGTGAATTCAGGAGGTAACAGAGAAGGTATGAGGTTAGTTAAGTGAGGTGCGTAGTCAAGGACAAGAGAGGGACAATCAGGACAATCAGGACTGCTTGAGGGAATTTGATTTAGGGACACTGAAGTTTCCTGGGGAGAGAGAAGAAATTGTTCACTGAAGTAAAAAATAAAAAGACACAGGGTCATTCCTTTCTCCCATACCATCAAATTCTGTTCTCCTTGAGAAAACTGTTCTCAGAGGCAGGAAGGGAATGATGGGAACTCAGAAACACAATAATTACCCTCCCAGCATCAAGTTTTGTACCACAAATAGGTACATAATCCAGAGAGCACAATAAACGATTAGTGTATCAATGTACTAAAGTATTACACTATAGCTAAGTGGCTAGGTGGTCATTGCAAATAGCAAAATACTTTGGTAAAGGAGCAAAACGTATCTTCCCAGAACACACCTCTCTGAAATATTATTTCATGAATTAATATTTTTAAGAAATATCATCTATGGGAAAAATCTCTGAAAAGAGTATGTTTTAGCCTTTATAACAGATAATTACATTTATTTATTTATTTTGATTTGGGGGCCACATCTGGAGGTATTCAGGGCTTACTCCTGAGTCTGAGCTCAGGGATCACTCCCGGTTCTGGAGGATCCTCTGGAATACTTGGGATGAAACCTGGGTCAGCCACATGCCAGGCAAGTGCCCTACCCACTGTACTATTGCTCTAGCCCCCAAGACAATTATGTTTACTTTTTTAAAAAAGTACCACTTATAAGAATCACAATCTCTCTGTACCAGGAAATGGAGAACAACCAAGAGACTTACCAATGAATCAAGCCTAAGATAGTAACTGAAATCTGTAATAATCATACCTTCATTTATTGGGCTCACCGTGATAACCTCCAATAAGTGTCTCCTCACCTTCCAAGATTTTTTTTGTTAAAAAAACATGGCTTCAGTATTGTGAATATTTACAGTGTTGATATATGTACCAGATTCACTTCTCAACAACCTGCTCAAGACCCTCTACCACTGTCCTTATATTAATTTCAGCCCACCTCTTCCAGGTGCTGAGAAGATATTTAAGATGTTAGTTTCACATATTACGTGGAACATCTCCATTTCCCCCAATATTTTTTTCTCCTGTTAATCTGTCATAATGACAAAGGAAGGTCTCGATCAAGAACCCAGAAGGGTTAGGGAACAAAAAAAATCATTCTCTCTGCTGCGTATTATTTTTACCAAAAATGTATCTATTGTAAAAAAAAAAAAAGGTTAAGAGAAATACTGTATGGCAGGGCTGGGGAGAGGAGCCCTGTTTCAACATCAGATTGTGCTTTATTCCTTCTTAAAAATATATCATTCTTATGAGTTTGGGGTCTCAGCAATTATGAGTAATAAGCGGCACAGGGATATCAACCGGGACTAGAAAATCAGGTAGCATGACCTGATTCGAAGGTTTGTGGCCTAACTAACAGGTACACACTCCGTTAATTACAGACGGGGGTTATTTAAGAACCAATAACACAGACAGGGCTGAGCTCAGGGGCCCCATTCAATGCCTAGTACCACAGACCTCCCACAGCACCCCCAGGTGGGCATGACCCAGGAGAGTCCAGCCCTCTGGGTTAAGCAGAGCCGTGCCTTGACCAACCAACCAACCAGGCTGGCCACGTTTCAAAGAGCGTCCCCTGCCTCCCTGTGCACTGCCAGGATGCCCCCTTCCAAAGAGAAAACGAAACTGCAACAGAGCCTTATTTTCTGTTCAATTTATGTAGATTTTAAGAAGTTATGTCCCTGGGATATAAGTTTTTGTCCTGTTTTTCACATAAGTACATTCTAAACAAAGCAGTTAAGGTTCTTCAAAGATACCCGGGAGCACCGAGAGTGACTGAAGCTCAGAACGGAACAGAAAAGCGCTTGGGCTTTGTCTGTCTCTGGGAACCAGAGATGGCATGAAAGGTTCTCAAAATAAACAAAAATCTGCTCAACAATGAAATCCAATCTCTTACGTGAGAAATCGAAACAAGAGAGTTAACTATGGAAAAATGGACTTTAACAGTGTGTCGAGAAAATCAAAGTGTAGAACTAATATTAATCGACACTGGATTAAGAGAACAGAGGCAAATCGTATCCACAAGAGACCTTGGGAATATGAAATAAGAATAAAAATTAAAAAGGAAGGGCAGAGGAAATTGAAGTATAGATTATTCTCCAACAGCTGCTCTGTTTAAAGGAAAAAATGTAACAAAAGAGTCTCTAAAGCTAAAAGCATGCAGTTAAAAAGGCCCTTTGATTTGAATTATTTTTTGTTACTGTTGTTTTGTAGGAGGTGAGCACGTAGCAGTGCTCAAAGATTACTCCTGGGTCTGTGCCCAGGGATAGCTACTCGCAGTGCTCAGGGGAACATGTGATGTGACAGGGATCAAACCAGGGTTTGCCGACATGGAAGGCAAACACCTTAATGGGTATACTATCTCTCCAGCCCTGCAAATTCTCAACATTTTCATCATTTCTTGATGAATCTTACAGAAATATTTTTTAAATATTTAAAATTAAAGAACAAATAAAATTATTTTTTTAAAGATTTTTGGGGGCCACAGAGATAGTACAATGGGTAGGACATCTGTCTTGTATGCAGATGAGTTCAATCCCCAGTATCACATATAGTTCCCCAAGAACCTGCTACAAGTGATCCTTGAGCATGGCCAAGTGTGGCAAAAACCAAAAAACCCTACTGAATTAAAATACACTGAATTTAAAATTATTTTGACAAAAGATGACTCCATATTTACAAGTGTTCTAAGGAAATGACAATACCCCAAATGGAAGACCTTGGGCAGAGCTCCCTTAAAACTTGTCACCTGGTAGATGCCTAGGAATATTTCATGGAATCATATGTAACTATTGTTAACTTTATTAAATACACCAAGCATTCTATAGAAAAACAAATAAAAAACAAAACTTATCACCTAACCCAACTGCAATTACAATCTCACCCAAGATCGTGGTCTGGGGTCACGTACAGCAAGCCCTGCATGAGTAATCCAGGTTCAATTACCAGCACCCCATATGGTCCCCAGAGCCTGCCAGGAGTGAACCCTGAGTACAAAGCCAGGAGTAAGCCCTGAGCATCACCTGGCTATTGACAAAAACAAAACAAAAAGAGAAAGTGGTCCGAACTGGTTAGGATGGAATTCTCTGATGGGGAGAACAGGGAATATTTTCCATGCCACAAAGGAAAATGAGAAAATGTGCTATAAGACATTTTTCTGTTCCCTATATGTAAGGGGTTACCTAAACCAGAAATAATTTCCTATTCCCTTATCTCTACCGTCTGTGCCTTCAAAAATCACTCATTTTGTACCGTGGTGGGTCTCTCCTCTCCTTTTGAAGTGGAAGGCTGCCTGGCTCGTGAATGGTTTAATATAGTCAATTACTTCTTTAAATGAACTCAGCTGGGTTTCTGCTCTTTAGCACAGTGATAAGCTTTCCCATCTGACTTCTGGCCTTCTTCGCAGTTCCTCACTTTTTATACCATGGACATAGAACAATGCCTGGAAAGATATTTCCAGAAAGTGGTAGGTGAGGATTCCCAGACTAAGTATCTTTCTTTCTTTCACTTTTATACTTTTCTAATTTTATGTGTTTTCAATTAACATACAAAATGAGAGACTCTTCTTGAAAAATCAAAACAGCAAGTAAAATATGCCAATAAAATAATGCAGTTAGGGTAATGAATGACTATTCTCGCCTCTGAATTTTCTCTGCCTTTTTTGGGGTAAATTTCTAGAACAAGAAAATTCAGGCATTCTCAAAAATTTCTGTCAGGTGAAGAATTTTGCACTCACAACTCTCCCTTCTCAAGTTCCCCTCGTAGCATTTTTGTAAAATAGGGGTCACACCCTGGCAGTCTCAGGGGCCCCCAGGGCTCCACTCAGAGGTGCTGGAGGACAGGGCATGTGGTCCTTGAAATCAGTTCAAGGGCCCAGCATATGCTCACATGTGCTCTACCACCTGCGCATCTCCCTAACCTCACAGTTACTTAGTCCTTAATAAATCCTGATCATTAGTGTATGTTACCTGAAAGAAAAGATATTAAGGTGGGATGTTTGAAACACGCTCGTATTTCCTCATTCATTTGTTTATATGGCTTGAAGGCCACACACAACTGTGCTTAGGGTTTGTTTCTGGCTCTGCTCTCAAGAATCACTCCTGGTGGGCTCAAGGGACCAACTGGGATGCTGGGGATGGAAGTCGGGTTAGCTGTGGGCAAGGTAGCACCATATTCACTGCACTATCTCTCCATTCTGATATTTCCTCATTTAATGCAGTGTCCATTACACTTGTAAAGTGGTACATAAATGAACTGTATAATATACTCCATGGTCACCAGAGAGTTCAGGCCAGATTTCAGGTGCTGCATGTGTGGAACCCAGCTTGATTTTCCATACTTTACACACCTTCACACACACAAAAAAAATCACTTTGACTCTCAAAGGACTTAGTTAATGTGGTTCTCATTTAATATTAATTGTGCTTACAATTGGCTGAAAAGGAGGGAATTTGGAAGTAAGCCTGTTCATACATAATTTTTTTGTTTTAGTTTGAGAGCTACACTCAGTGGTGCTCTGGGATCACTCCTAGCAGTGCTCAGGGAACCATACGGGGTGCCAGGGATTTAACAGATCAGCCACGTTCCAGGCAAGTTTCCTGCCCACTATACTATCTAGCGATAGCACAGCGGTAGGGCGTTTGCCTTGCACGCAGCCAACATGGCCGACCCGAGTTCGATTCCTCCGCCCCTCTCGGAGAGCCCGGCAAGCTACCGAGAGTATTCGATATGCCAGACACAGTAACGACAAAGTCTCCAATGGAGACGTTACTGGGCCTGCTCGAGCAAATCGATGATCAACAGGAGGGCCTTTACCTTTACCTTTTTATACTATCTATCCATCCCCAAATTCTGAAGATACAGCATATCCAACCTGGAAGTGATGGAAGCTTACTGAAAAGGAAATGAATCTTGAAAAAAGGAGGGGCCGGAGCGATAGTGCAACGGGTAGGGTGTTTGCCTTGCATGTGGCTGACCTGGATTCAATCCCCAACATCTCATATGGTCCTCCAAGCATTCCTGAGCGCAAAGCAAGGAGTGATCCCTGAGCATCTCTGGGTGTGACAGAAGAAGAAGGAAGAGATAAGAAGAAGAAAGAAGGAAGAAGGAAGAAGGAAGAGGAGGAAGAAGAAGGAGGAGGAGGAGGAGGAGGAAGGAGGAGGAGGAGGAGGAAGAAGGAAGAGGAGGAAGAAGAAGGAGGAGGAGGAGGAAGGAGGAGGAGGAGGAGGAGGAGGGATTAGGTCAATAAGGGTCATCTATTTTGATCCATAATTATTGTCAATCACCAAATTTTAGAAATACTCTTATATAATGGAGTCTTCAGAAAGCAGTGGACATGTTAGCAATCAACAACTCAAAAAAGTGAGGGAGGGAAAACCCGATGTATAGGTTTACAGATTACTGTGGTGTCAATACTCCTGCCAGTCTCTGATTTCTCACCAAAGGACCCTGAATGTGACTTGGTCGGGCGTGCAGAGAGCTGGTGCCTATGGAGCTGCCCTCCCAGAATCTGCAGAGCACGGTCACGGTGCTTTTGTAATGAATGTTTATTTGATAACAGATTATCAGCGCTTAATAACAATTCCAAAACGAATGCCATTCAAATGTTAAGAGAAGTATTTCACATCCGCATGAAAAATTAGTTCTGGTGGCAATTCACTTTGTAACAAAACCAAGTATGATATTGAAGAGGGCTAGAACATGACAGTCCTTAACAATTTTGTGGCTTACTTTTATAAAACATCAGTATCTACCAACAATTTGGAGCCATGACCATTAGTCTTACAAACTTACATAACATACATCATCTTTCCCTAGCCTGGAGGTACTTAAAATATGATACTAAATTCAGGGGTAACTTATTTATGACTTATTTTTTTAATTACAAGGGATGTGGAGGAGGTGGTGGGGTCACATCCAGTGGGGATCAGAGATTACTCTGAACTCTGTGCTCAGGGGCCACTCCTGACAGGCTTGGGGGAACAGAGGGGCTACCAGGGATTGAACCCAGTTAGACTACAGGCAAGGCAAGTTCCTTGCCCACTGTGCTATCTCTTTAGCTAGCTGATGACTTTATAGCAGGCACTAAATACCCTAGACTCTGTGGATCCCATGAAAATCTTTAAGAAAGAAAGAAACTCAATGAGAGACATAGACAAAACTGTATTTTATGATAGAAAACAGACTTTTGGGCTGGAGTGGTAGTACAGGGGTTAAGGCAACGCCCTGCATGTGGCTAATCCAGTTTGATCCCCAGCACTGCATATGGTCTCCAGAATTAATCCTGAGTGAGGCAGGAATGAGCCCTGAATATTTCCGCGTGTAGCCTAACCACAACCTCCCAATCCTCCCCAAATTTTAAACTAGGAAAACAAAATATAAACTAAATTCACTATGATGCAGGGTTTTTTTTTATTTTATAAAAAAAAATAAAATTAACTTAGTTTCGTAAGCTCCTAGAAATACCATAAGCCTGAGGCCTTGTAGATACTGTGTCTAATGAATAGTTTGGCCCTGGTAGAAATGGAACGAATCACGTGCAAACATATTGTACTAAATAGAAATCACTTTTAATTACTAGATAATCAGAGAAAATAAACAATATTCTTTATAGCTACCTTTTCAAGCCTATTGTTCAATATTCGCATCTTCTCTTTAACAATTTTGCTAATCTCTCTCTCATCCATTAGTCTTTTCAAAGCCTCACTATGGGATTTGTTTATTCTCTTTATGGACTTTTTCTTTAATTTTTGCTACTGGTGCTTATTATTTTCTTCCCTCTATTATTTGGGTTGATTTTGTTGTTCCCCTTAAATCTCTTATATTAGATACACAGCTCATTAATTTCCACCTGCTGGGATTTTTCCCGTGAACAGTCAGGCCCATAGATTTTTCACTAAGTGTTACTTTCACTATCTGGGGTTTTGGTGAAAGTAATATTCTGTGTCATTTAATTCTACGCATTTTCCAATTTCTATCTCACTTCCTTCTTTGTCCTTTTCAGCACTTTGTTTTTAATTTAAATTTTTAAAAAATTACTGGCATTTTCAAGTTAGATATTTTTAAAGTTTCCTTCTGAGTTCTTGGAATAGTGTAACAGAATGTAATCCTCTGAAAACGATGCTTTAAAACAGTCCGAAATCTATTTGGGGGGCCTCATAGATTGTTTGTAAATACTGATTAGAGATGAATTGATTTTAAAAGTTCTTATTTGTGGGTTTCAGGAATTAAGGTTCCAGTTGTATCAATTAAATTAAGATGATTACTTATTGCTTTATCAGGATATTCTCTTTCCTTAATTATTTTATCTGCTCAATTGATCAACTGCTAAGGAAATTATGCTAAAACTTCTCACTCAGGTTAAATGGTAATTTTGTCATTCTTTCTGCATGCCTATTTCTAATCCCTCATGTTACTAGGGGATGACACACAGATATACCCTTCTGATAAAAATCATTATCATAATTTCTTTATCGATTGGAATGCTTGTGTAATAAGCTCTATAAACTATAAATGCAACAAAGTCCTTTTTTTTTTTTTGGGTCACACCCGGCGATGCTCAGGGGTTACTCCTGGCTCATGCACTCAGGAATCACTCCTGGCGGTGCTTGGGGGACCCTATGGGATGCTGGGAATCGAACCTGGGTCGGCCGCATGCAAGGCAAATGCCCTACCCGCTGTGCTATTGCTCCAGCCCCAAAGTCCATTTTCTTTTGCTTAGAATTTCTTTAATATGTTCCTTGGTCAGGGTCATGACAAAAAACAGGTTGTCACTCCATCCAGCAGTAGCATACTTATTTAAATAACTGTACAAAAGAGCCGGCAGGATGGAGTCAAATTTGACTCTTAGCTGAGAAGCATAGGGGTAGCTACTTAAGTAACAAGAAGTTTCAACACAGAGACACTGGGCAGCTAGAGGAAACCCTCTCACAGAAGTGCGGCTTTGGTAAAGAAACAGACTATCAAGCCATGGTCTCAGAGGAAGCAGCTACAGGAAAACATCCCCCCCCCCCCACCCCATCTCTCCTCTCACTTCAGAAACTTCTAGTACCTTCTCCCACCGGCCAAATCCACCAGAAGGCAGAAGGCTGGGACCCTCTGGCTAATACAACCCATAAACTATATTGGGTCACCTTGGAAGACATTTCAAATTTATTTTTCAATTCCATGAGTTTTATTGTGTGTATATCTTAAATGGGCTGGCTTAAATGGTTTGCTTATTTCCAGGGTTATGTCAAACTTTTCCTTTCAGCATTGCAAGCACTGCTTTCAGAGCCTGTTTCTATCATTCCCATAGTTGAAATCTTCACGTCTCTTTTATTTCTCTGTCATTTCTGCTGGGTCGTTCTCGCGGCATTTTATTTTTCTGTGTCCTTAGTGAGTTTTGATTGTGCTTATTTTCCTTAAAACTTTAGATGAGGAAATTCTCTGATGTCTGGTTGAAGGTATTTTCCTTCAGCGGAAGATTTCCTTTCTCTTCGGACAGAGCTACTAGAAAGTAAACTCCCGGTTCAAGGTCATTGTAGATCATATGGGTAATGAAGGGACAGCTTAATGGTGAGAGTGTTAGAGAAGGGACCAACTACCATTTTCCATGGATGCACAGCCCCTTGGCACTCTGCTTAATACAATGAGCATAGCTCCCCGGTGATGGGTTGAGCTTATGCTTTTCTTGGTTGGGGGTCTAGGGGGGGTCCCAAACAAAACTTAGAGGACCCGAAAAGCTACTCTGTGGCTTAACCTTTTATTTCTTCTCTCTTATGCTCTTTTGGTGAACAAACTAAATGTCTTCCAAGGACAAATGCCGATAAGCCAAAAGTTGGTGTATTTCTTCTCAGTTCTCCTGATCCCTTGCAATTTCTAAACATTTTGTCAACTGAGTTCTTTGGTATTCCTAAGAATTTCAAAAGCTTTACTCAAGGTCAGAGAGATGGGACAGGGGATAGGTGCTTGCGAGGTGAGTACCAACTCTTATTTGATCACTGACACTATGTATGGTCCCCAGGGCACCACCAGGAGTGATCCCTGAGCACAGTTAGGTGTGCCTCCACCCTCAGATTTCTGTTTAGTGCTTTGTGATCCTGTGAAATATCTGATCTGATTAACCTGTCACGAGAATCTCTACAACATTGGCCTTGACTTTTTAGATAAAGCTTAATCTAAATACAGGATATTAAACAATATAAAAGTATTATTAAATTCTTTGTGTCTGTATAAATGATAACTGATACAATAAAATATAGCACAGAATTCAGCTATTCAAATTGTGCTTTCTCAAATTAATTAAGTATGAAACATGCATCCTCTGTCACTACATAAATATTTGCATGGGGATATAAAAAAACACATTATATGAAAGTGAGTAAACTAAAGCCCCCTTTTTTTGCGTTTTGGGTCACACCCGGTGATGTACAGGGGTTACTCCTGGCTCTACACTCAGGAATTACCCCTGGCAGTGCTCACGGGACCATATGGGATGCTGGGAATCGAACCCTGGTTGGCTGCATGCAAGGCAAAAGCCCTACCAGCTGTGCTATTGTTCCAGCCCCTCTGAAATCCTTCCTGAATATCATTAATTAAATCAATTAAGCCTATTCAATTATAAAATTTCTATATCTTAAAAGGATATTAGAATAGATGTTCTATCAATTTATACTCTTAATGTCTACTTTTTTTTTTTTTTTTCAGAAACCAATTTTTTTTTTAAATTTTTTTTTATTTTTTATTTATTTATTTATTGAATCACTGTGGGAAAGGTCACAAAGCTTTCAGGTTTATGTCTCAGTCATGCAAATATCAAACACATTTCCCTTTACCAATACTTATCCTTTCCCATGAAGAACCCCAATAAAACCCCACCCCCCACCCCTCCCCGTCCCTGTGAGGCAGATGAATTCTAGTTAACACTCTATCCGCTTTGATTAGATTGTTTCAATAAAAGATTCACCACTATTATTTAGAGTTTACCCCCCCCCCCCCCAAATCAGACATGCTGAAAAAGCATTGTGAAGTGATTTGCTTTCTCCAGCTGGGTTCAAGAATTAAATGTTGGTTTTGGATTTCTGCTATTTTACTTATTGACCCTGGAAGTATTTCTACTGAAAGTCAGATAGTTAAGAAATTGGTTTCTGTGTTCTGGAGTCGTGGCCGTGCTGGAGAGCCGCTCGTGGGGGGCAACTGGTGGCCTCGGTAGGGCGTGAAGGGCGGAGCGAAACGCCCCCCTTCCCATGAGGTTTTAGTCGCCCCCACACTCCCGGCTCATACCTGCTGTCCACAAGGCTCCCATGTGGCCGCCATCTTTCTTTCCAGAGAGGAGAGGGCGAATGGGGCAACACCCTTTCCCCTCCGGCAGACTTGATGGGCTGGATCAACGCATAGTCCATTCACTTTTCTGCTCCAAGCTGCTGGGTTCTGCATTAAGTCCTTGTGCTTCTGGGGCCATGGCCGTGCTGGAGAGCCGCCCGTGGGGGGCAACTGGTGACCTCGGTAGGGCATGAAGGACGGACCGGAACGCCCCCCGACCCATGAGGTTTTAGTCGCCCCCACTCCCCCGTCTCATACCTGCTGTCCACAAGGCTCCCATGTGGCCGCCATCTTTCTTTCCAGAGAGGAGAGGGCGAATGGGGCAACACCCTTTCCCCTCCGGCAGACTTGATGGCCTGGATCAATGCATAGTCCGTTCACTTTTCTGCTCCAAGCTGCTGGGTTCTGCATTAAGTCCTTGTGCTTCTGGGGCCGTGGCTGTGCTGGAGAGCCGCTCGTGGGGGGCAACTGGTGACCTCGGTAGGGCGCGAAGGACGGACCGGAACGCCCCCCTTCCCATGAAGTTTCAGTCGCCCCCACACCCCCGGCTCATACCTGCTGTCCACAAGGCTCCCATGTGGCCGCCATCTTTCTTTCCAGAGGGAGGAGGGCGGAAGGGAGCAACACCCTTTCCCCTCTGGGCGGAAATGATTGCCTGGATTAACGCATAGTCCTTTCACTTTTCTGCTCCAAGCTGCTGGGTTCTGCATTAAGCCCTTGTGCTTCTGGGGCTGTGGCCGTGCTGGAGAGCCGCTCGTGGGGGGCAACTGGTGACCTCGGTAGGGCGTGAAGGACGGACCGGAACGCCCCCCTTCCCATGAGGTTTTAGTCGCCCCCACACCCCCGGCTCATACCTGCTGTCCACAAGGCTCCCATGTGGCCGCCATCTTTCTTTCCAGAGAGGAGAGGGCGAATGGGGCAACACCCTTTCCCCTCCGGCAGACTTGATGGCCTGGGTCAATGCATAGTCCGTTCACTTTTCTGCTCCAAGCTGCTGGGTTCTGCATTAAGTCCTTGTGCTTCTGGGGCCGTGGCTGTGCTGGAGAGCCGCTCGTGGGGGGTGACTGGTGACCTCGGTAGGGCGTGAAGGACGGACCGGAACGCCCCCCTTCCCATGAGGTTTTAGTCGCCCCCACACCCCCGGCTCATACCTGCTGTCCACAAGGCTCCCATGTGGCCGCCATCTTTCTTTCCAGAGGGAGGAGGGCGGAAGGGAGCAACACCCTTTCCCCTCTGGGCAGAAATGATTGCCTGGATTAACGCATAGTCCCTTCACTTCTCTGCTCCAAGCTGCTGGGTTCTGCATTAAGCCCTTGTGCTTCTGGGGCTGTGGCCGTGCTGGAGAGCCGCTCGTGGGGGGCAACTGGTGGCCTCGGTAGGGCGTGAAGGACGGACCGGAACGCCCCCCTTCCCATGAGGTTTTAGCCGCCCCCACACCCCCGGCTCATACCTGCTGTCCACAAGGCTCCCATGCGGCCGCCATCCTTCATTCCAGAGAAGAGAGGGCGAATGGGGCAACACCCTTTCCCCTCCGGCAGACTTGATGGCCTGGATTAACGCATAGTCCTTTCACTTTTCTGCTCTAAGCTGCTGGGTTCTGCATTAAGTCCTTGTGTTTCTGGGGCTGTGGCCGTGCTCCAAACTTAACTCTGACTTTCAGGGAGAAAGATTGGGTGGTTTACTTCTCATTGATCACTTTGTATATAGAGAGATGTCGCGCGGCCGCGTAAGCGGCCGCGCGGTTTTGAGAAAAAGTCCTCGTTCCCGCATACTCGAGCTGTGTTTGTAGAGGCTTCTGGTCACCGGGGTTCCATCTGGGGGAGGCGAGATGCGGCGCCTACTCCATCTGGAACTTGCGGGTGAACTTGGCTCTTTTTGGAACCTGTTTTTTCTTTTTTTTTTTTCCTCCGGGATCCCGCACTCTCCATGTGTTCTTTCTCTTATGCTTAAGGCTTCAAAGATGGCGCTGGGGGGCGGGCTGTGGGCATGACTTCCGGAATCAGAGGTTACCTGGGAGGTGTAGTTCGGCAGATTTGAGAAAAAGTCCTCGTTCCCGCATACTTGAGCTGTGTTTGTAGAGGCTTCTGGTCACCGGGGTTCCATCTGGGGGAGGCGAGATGCGGCGCCTACTCCATCTGGAACTTGCGGGTGAACTTGGCTCTTTTTGGAACCTGTTTTTTCTTTTTTTTTTTCCTCCGGGATCCCGCACTCTCCATGTGTTCTTTCTCTTATCTTAATGTCTACTTTTAACTTCAGAATCTTACTCTGAGATTATCCAACACAATAATCTGAAGCAGAATCTAACAACTTGATAAAAGTAAAATTTCCCTTCAAATGAAATGAAGGCATTTACAAGTTTAAAATGCACCCCGTAATCAAGAATTATAAAAAAAATATTTTCCAATGTTCTATTTACTTCTTTATGTTACTTATGTTAATCTGCTTATTTAACAACTCAATCTCATGGACAATTAAACAATACCCAGAGAGGTATACAAATGTCCAATCTAATCAGTTCCACTTTATTAAGTATTTCTTCCACTAGTTCATTGTATCATGAAACATAAACTGAAAAGTAATTTGAAAGCTGAAGAGAATCTAAAACTTGAAACTATAAATTTATGTTCAAATTAGAAATTTTAAAACAAATGTAGATAAGTTTGTTACTTTCATTTTTAATACTCTTCTAAACTCAAACTTCCAAGTTAAAATTTTTTCTGTTATTCTGAATGCTGCTTGCATATAGACTGCATATAGATTAGAAATGGATATTTGATTGAAATTTTGATTTAAAAATAAGTAACCCTGGAGTTTGTAATTTTTTTCTTTTTGGGTCACACCCAGCGATGCTCAGGGGTTATTCCTGACTCTGCACTCAGAAATTATTCCTGGCAGTACTTGGGGGACCATATGGGATGCCAGGGATCGAACCCAAGTCAGCCGCGTACAAGGCGAAAGCCCTACCCGTTGTGCTATCATCACTCCAGCCCCAAGGAGTCTGTAATTTTGACATGAAGTCCTTGTAAGCCACAAGTGAGTGTTAACTAGATCACAAGCATTACTCTACAAATTTTATAATGGAATTTATGGTTTCATTTATTGTTCATGGCACATATTTGATGTACTGATATTTCCCTTTGTTCATAGATGAGAAAATGGAAGCACAAAGAAATTTGATAACATGACTGAAATTTGAATTCAAACTGACTCTAAGCAGCCAGGCTTTAAAAGTCAATTTAAAGGTTAATTGTAACAAAAGTGATATAAAAGTAAATATAAATGGTTACTAATGGCACTTTGATGAGTCCTCAAAGAAAGCCAAAAAAAAGTCTCATATTTCTAGAAAAAACAAGCTACCATAGAAAATGAGTTTTTTAAAAAATATTTTATAGCTCATATAGGTTCCATTAGATTTAAATAATTTTCTTCTATTCATTTCTATCATTTGCTTAGATTTTTTTTCTCCAATTCAGTCTTATTGCAAGTTTGGAAACTGCATAGAGTATACCAGAATATGACAGTTAAGACAATAGTTTCTGGAATAATGACACAGGAAGTTTGCCAGATTCTGGTTTTGCCATCCCTAGCTGGGTCATGGCTGATAAATTAAAACTAAAAGAAGATGATAATTTTATCAACTCTGAAAGTTGTTCAAGAATAAAAGGAAATGTTTCTGAAAAGGACAGCATAGAATCCAAGATAACAAAAAAAAAATTTGGAGTTCCTGCCAGTTATCTCATCACCTCCTATTCCTGCCTAACATCTCCCAAGATCAGCCTGTGATTATTAAGTTTTTTAGGAGCACAGAGACGCCCATGGATTTTTTTTTTCTTTTTTGGGTCAGATCCAGTTATGCACAGGAGTTACTCCTGGTTCATGCACTCAGAAATCTCTCCTGGCGGTGCTCAGGGGACCATATGGGATGCTGGGATTCGAACCTGGGTCTGCCGCGTGCAAGGCAAACACCCTACCCGCTGTGCTATTGCTCCAGCCCCCCGCCCATGGATTTTTTGAGAACTCAGCTCCTCACCTTTCTCCTCGGGTGCTACAGACTGAAGTCTTTTACCTTCCACCTCTGCTCACATCACTAGAGAAATGGCCTGTCCACTTCCTTCTTTTGACCTTGAACTTCGAGTCACAGATCTTCAGTCAGATCCGTTGCTCCCCACCAATGCACCCACCCGCTCATTTCCCCTGTTTTAGGAACTGTGGCAAAAACTGCACCAGCGAAAGGAGGCCAAACATCCATTCTCGCGGGAGTATGGTATCAAACCATTGGTGAGTTTTCAAAAAAAAAATCTCTCGTGGAAATCTCTTCAAGAGCTTCTAAAGTATAGATATTGCTCATGGTTAGAGCATTTGTCTTGCAGGTGTTGCTGGGTCTGAAACCCAGCCAAAGAGAGGCGGGGAAATGTTCCTTAAAGTAGTAATGCAATGCTGGATATTAGAAGGTGATTGACAGGACAAAGTTGTAGTCAACTTTTTTTTTTTAATTGAGAGGTATTATGTGGGAATTTAACCCAGGGCCTCACACACGCAAGTGCTCTACCTCTAAACCACACCACCCACCCCTCAGTCATTTTTATTTGAACTCCTAATGAAACACTCTTAATTTGTAGTTACTACCTTTGCTACCTGGTTTCACAGGGTTGGTCATGGAAGCAGCTTTGGCTGTTCAGGAAACTTCCGTGGGGGTCTGCAACAGCGCCCTCTGCTGCAGCATTCTGGCACTGCCAGAGTCACTTGCTCAGTGTGTGGGGATCCTAGACAAGGCACAAAGACCCTTTTTGTGTCTAGAAAGATTGCATTCATCTGGGGAACATAAAGTAACAAAATAGGAGAGTAACACCCAAGAATGGCCGAGATTAGTACCAGGAATTTTACTCCATGGCTTGGAGGCCAGCCGCACATGCTAGTGGAAAAGGGAGCTCAGATAGAGAAGGGAGCACCAAATAAAGGGTGTTGGGAGGATCCGCCCAGGATGGGAGAAGCATGCTGAAAGTAGACTATAGACCGAACATGATTGCCACTCAATGCCTCTTTTGCAAACCACAACATCTAATAAGAGAGATCGAACAAAAGGGAACGCCCTGCCACAGAGGCAGAGTGGGATTGGGGGGATGGGGGGTGGGAGGGATACTGGGATCCGTGGTGGTGGAAAATGGGCACTGGTGGAGGGATGGGTATTTGATCATTGTATAACTGAAACCCAAGCACAAAAAATTGTAAGTCTACAACTGTACCTCATGATGTCTCACTAATAAAAATTTTAAAAAATTAAATTAAATTAAAAATTTTTTTTCAAAAAGAACCTTTTTGCCTGTGGGGAAAGGGTTTTGCTCTTGTTGTTGTGGCCACACCTGTCAATGCTGAGGGTTTACTCCTGGTGGTGCTTAGGGAACCATACCGGGTGCCAGGAACTGAACCCCGGTAGGCCGCATGCCAGGCAAGCATCTTCCCTGCTGTACTATTGCTTTTTCGCCCCACTGCCAACCTTTTTGAAAAAGTCAGAACTTCCCTGGAGCCTAGCTTGCATTCCATTAGTGTTATTTTATTCCGGTAGCACTAAAAAACTTCTTTTTCACTCAACTTTCATATTTAAAGAGATCTATTAGCTCTAAGCTATTTTCTTTTGAGAGTTTGCTTATCAGTAAACAGCAAATGCATACCTGAACTTGAAATGATCTCTAGGTGCCAGAGAGAAAGGCAGGGGTTAAGGTGCATTCCTTGCATGTGGTTGACCCAGGCTGGATCACTGGCATCTCATATGTGATTCCCTGAGGATTGGCGGTGCACCTCTGGAGCTCAAAATGATGATGAAAAGACCAAACTTTTCAGTTTGGTCTTTTCATCATCATTTCATCATCCTGTTATTCGTCGATTGCCTCGAGCAGGCCCCAGTAACGTCTCTTTCATCCTAGCCCTGAGATTATATTCAAGGCTATTTAGGAGAATGAGACCCATCATTGTTACTGGTATTTGGCATATTTGGTACGCCTCGGGGAGTTTGCCAGACTCTGCCCTGTGGGCAGGCTACATTCGATAGCCTGCAAGTTTGTCCAAAGTAGGAATGAGACAATAAGATGTCATAAAAAAAAAAATGGGACAAAGCCACGCGGGTTCCGGGGCCGAGACCTCCAAGCCTACTCGAATTGGAGTCGAGCATCTTCCACCCAGATCTTCCAAATTCCAGTAGGCGGGGGTCGCACCCACCACCTGGCCCCCTGGCGCCGTTTAATCCCATCAGCGGCCAAGACTCAGAGACTATAAAATCCAGATCTCGGACGAGAACAGTGCAGTCTTCTGCCCCCGCGCCTGGGTGTTCCTTCCTGGAGCCCCTTGGAGGGGAGCGGGTTGAGCTTTCCTCCCCGCCCCGACCAGGGCTCCGGCAGCCGAAGACCTCCAGGACCAGTTTGGTCTATTGAGATTTTTTAACGATAGTGGGACTGATGACTTCCAATCAAAAGTATTAATCATTATTCCCAAGTTAAAGTTGAAAGAATAAAGTGATCTTCTTTTTTTTTTTAATTTTTATTAGTGAAACACCATGAGGTACAGTTGTAGACTTACAAATTTTTGTGCTTGGGTCTCAGTTATACAATGATCAAGTACCCATCCCTCCACCAGTGCCCATTCTCCACCACCACCAGTCCCAGAGCTCTTCTTTAACCTGAACAGTCTTGCTATAATGCCTTCGCAATTAGTTTTATGCCAGTTTTAATTTTATACCAGTCTTCAACCCATTGCTCAGTGCTGGACTGGGAGACCACCAGCCTACTGCCTATGTTATAACCGCTGATCTGCAGACCAGTATGGAGGGCAGGTGGGATGCTGGTGCAAATAGGCTGAAGAACACTGGTTTATAAACTAGCAAAGTATCTTCAAATTTTCAACAATAAAATTTCTTCATTAGGGGCTGGAGAGATAGCACAGCAGGTAGGGTGTTTGCCTTGCACGTGGCCGACCCGGGTTTGATTCCCAGTATCCTATATGGTCCCCTGAGCTACTGCCAGGAATAATTCCTGAATGCAGAGCCAGGAGTAACCCCTGTGCATCGCTGGGTGTGAACCAAAAAGAAAAAATAAATAAATAAATAAAAATAATAAAGAAAATTCTTCCTTAACATATCATATATTTTTACTTCATATGACTTTGATCAGTAATAAAAATATCTAGTGTCTGTCCACATGTCACATTTAAATGGCTTAAGATCTGAATGCAAACATTAGTTAATAGTTATGAATCCATAGTTAGATATTTGCTTACAAAATAATTGCCATACATTTTTGTCAAGAAGCTTCTACCTGAGTCTCTGTATTGTTTGGAACCAATTTCTATTTGACCTCCAGTGAGCTTTCAAAATCAGAATGATGATACAGAATGCCACAATTCAGATCAGCCTTTCAGACCCTCCTTCAGCTGATCTTAATGATTTTTGAATAGAAGAATTCTGAGTTTTAAATTACATCTTCTATTCTTTTAGACGATTACAGAAGGATAGCTGGAAATTGTGTGTTACGGAACTTAGTTGAGCATATACAATTGCTGATGATCAAATTTTTTTTAATATTTACAAAACCTGTTTTGAAAAATAACAGTGGATAATAAAACTACAAAGCAAATTGAGGTCTTTTAAAAAGTCTAAAAATGCTATGGGGAACAAAAATAAATGGTGTTTATGCCTAAATGGTGGATGACTGGATTTAGGTAATTGCTTTTTTTAGTGAATTAAAATAATTTTATTTTAAGGCATTTACTTAGAGAAATGTGGGATGAGAAAAACAGAAACGTGTTCAGAAGAGAACATGGACATGTTGGAGAGATAGTATAGAGTCGCTGCATTAGGTGCCTGGCCCGCACACAGCCAACCCCCAGGACAACCATCCCTGGCATCCCACATATACACTAAAAATGCCAGGAATGGTTCCTTTGTATAGAGCCAGACTAAGCCCTGAGCACCATTAGGTCATGGTCACAGTCCTCCCGTTGTTCATCGATTTGCTCCAGCGGGCCCAGTAATGTTTCCATTGTGAGACTCACTGTGTTTGGCATATCAAATAGATCACAGGTAGCTTGCCAGGCTCTGCCCTGTGGGCGAGATAGTCTCGGTAGCTTGCGGCGCTCTCCGAGAGGGGCGGAGGAATCGAACTCGGGTTGGCCATGTTGGCTGCGTGCAAGGCAAACGCCCTACTGCTATGCTATCGCTCCAGCCCAGCACCATTAGGTAAAACCCCAAAAGAAGACAAGAGAAAACAGGCTTCTCTGCAGGGGAACAACCCGAGAGTCTGCATCTCAGCGCAGGCTGTTCCCCAGGGTCGATACTCTAGGAAACCTTTCAAGGCCCGGGTTGACAGTCAAGCTTCTCCCAAACTGACTCTGCCTGGAGTTCCTGGAATGCAGAAATGTTAATCTGCAGGTTGTCACATGGTCAAAGTCCCGGACTCTTGATGGTCCTTTCTTATTCTTATCATGGCCTTGGCCAATAATATATAATGGTTTCTATTAAAAACAGTACACACTGGTTTCTATTAAATGGAGTAAATGCAGCTATCCTGTACAAACATGTACAATATATAATTGGTACTTTACTCAGGGAAGTTTCAAATATATTAATGAAAATTATAAAGGATGGCATCTTTTATCTGCACTAAGTATGGGTATTATATGAAGGAGTGATAGCGTAACCAGCACGCTTCTGAAGTTTTGCGAGAAGTGAAGTGAGATATAATACAGTGGGGATTTAGCAAGACTAATCCAGAGCAATGAATATTTAATTACAGCAGCAGTAATTTTATTATACTATAAAAACACACTATATTATTTATTCCGATGCTATGCAATCTTTGGATTGTCTATACTATAAACAAATACTGATGGAGTAGAATTAAATATCATAGAAATGGGGTGGAAAAAGTCTAGCTTTGAGTTCAGGCTATTTGAGCTTAGCTTGAATTAAATAGCCCATCGGAATAGAGAGCGAGCATTTCCTGAAGTATTACAGCATTAAATTGCTACTGGGATAAAAGTAAATATTTCCAATGAGACCACACTGCAAACTTCAAAAACACTCTATGAATGATATTATTACTGACTAGAATGATACTGTGTGTCATATAACAAGTATTTTACAAATCATTTCATACTCACAAAAATAAATATAGAAATAATATTGCATGGCAATCAGGGAAACAATATGTGAGATAAATCAAAAAGCCGACCTTGAATCACATTTTCACGGGTAGTCACACACACACACACACACACACACACACACACACACGGCAGTTTACTTTTACTTTTTTGTTTGTTTGTTTGTTTACTTTTTTAAAAAATGAATTGAGAAACTGGAAGAGTTATTAAATACAAATAAAATCCCCAAGACAAACTCTTCCTTAAATTGCAATATATGTTTCTCTCAAAAGGATAAACTATTCAGCAAACCCACAGAAAACAATTCATGATGGAAACTGTAGTGATGAACAAATTGTCCAAACTACAGATGAATCTCATTATTTCGACCTTGAGTACAAAGTCTCTGGTAAATATCATCGGGGCATTAATACACTTAGCAGCGCAGGAAGACGATGATCCTCAGACTTGATCACGCATCAATGAGCTGTAACAAATGCTGACAGTTAGAGAGCATCTCTCTAAACATTATGACACCGTCTTAGTGACAGCTCAAGAAGAAAACCGAGTACAGTATTGTTTCGTATTCACTACTGCAGGCATCGCTAGGAAATACAAAAAAAAATAAACTGACTGAAAGCATCTGGATAAGCATCTTTAATTCTGGCACTTTCAAAAACAAAAGTGGGGAGGTGAATTTGCTGAGTCTTTTACCGTCAGAAATTTATCCTCCGATCTGATGGATAATACTGTCAAAGAACATCTACTTTAAAAATAGTATATGATAACCTTGCTCCATCACAAAGCAATTCATGACAGAGGTCTTTTGCAGTAGCAATAATATTTGCATAGTAATTGCAGACATCAGAAAATTTCAAAATGCCACAATCATATTCCACCTTTTTTAAAATGCAAAACGGAAATTCTCCCAAAAGCACTTCAAAAAGTTGATACTTTATTTCTGAATTCTCTACACATTATTTTTAATGGAATATCAGTCTCATACCTTGAAAAAAAAAGTAGATAAGAACACTTGCTAATGAATTTTGTGATTGACTATATTGAGCAGTAAGGGAAATGTTTTCAGAGTAACACTAAATTAAGCATGCAGTTCCCATTAACAGTTTTGGCAGCTGTGTATTTAATTATATGACTACCATGCTGAAAATGTGCATTCCTAGAATCAAATATGCAAAGCTTAATCTGTAAAACTGCTATCTGAACTTTTGCCTCTCGATTAAAGAAGATGTGTGAAAAACATTTCTAAGAACACATACACACTTGCAAAATGATCAAAATAATCTCTCATACATTTCAATTTATTCCACAAGAGGCATTATGAAGAAATGTATTTTGGCATTTTTTATACGAAGAATAAAATTAATTCTGATAAAATGTTATTTTATTTATTTTCCCTTCAACTTATGGTGAATCCAGTACAATGTAAATCCTGGTAATGTAGAAAAGTTGTGACATTTTAAGTTTTTATTTTTAAAACACTAAGTTATAGAATAACTTGGTCTGAGGAAGCTAAGATAATTTAAAATACTTAGAAAAATTATGTTTAAAATATATACATGAAGATAAGAGTATTTGATCTTCATAAAAGTACACGATTAAAACATGTTCAAATTAGAGACATGGTATACTAGTCATACTGCTTTTACATCCTCAACAAGTAAGACAAATCCATCACGAAAATACAGAATTATAATTGTAAGTAAGGCATATTACTAACATTGAAAGGTGAAAGGAACCAATAATCTTATTCCAGGGATCAGAATCATTCTTCCTGGTTAATAAACATGATAAAAGACTAAATCTAAGAACAATAAAGTCTTTGAACTAAGTTATTATAAAAACATAATAACTATATTAAAAATACAAATTGATGTATACTTATAAAACTCCATAAAATGCCACTACATATACACACTCTGATCAATTAACTAACCTAAACATTTATTATAAAGTCCTCATTGTTTCATGTCACTGTCACTGTCCTCCCGTTGTTCATCCATTTGCTTGAGTGGACCCAGTAACGTGTCCATTTTGAGACTTGCTGTTACCGTGTTTGGCATACTGAATACGTCACGGGTAGCTTTTTTTAGTGAATTAAAATAATTTTATTTGCCGTGTGGGTGAGATACTCTCGGTAGCTTGCCGGGCTCTCTGAGAGGGGTGGAGGAATCGAACCTGGCTCGGCCAGGCTGGCTGTGCACAAGGCAAACTCCCTACCACTTTGCTATAGCTCCAGCCATTGTTTCATGCAGCAATATTAAACATTTTGGTGGTCTCTTTTGTTTTCCCAGGTGATGCTCAGGGAATTACAGCAAGGCAGAGTGCACAAGGGACTATATAGGATGTTAGGGATCAAATCTAGGACAGCCACATGAAAGGCAAGTGCCCTACCCACTGCACTATCTCTGCGACCTTAGAAACATTAACATTTAAAAAAAAAGAAATATGAACATTTTTCAATGTGAAAAATATTTATTACTTAGTATCTTTTTAATATAAAGTACAAAACAGAAAAATATCTATGGAAAAAATATATTTCAAATATGTACTCTACAAGGCAAATCATAAATACAAAAATGAAGCCAATCAGATTTCCACATACCAACCTAATGTAGAAATGGAGATTGATTTATCCACTAGAAAGGAGACATAGAAAGAACTGTTTCTAGAGAGGAGACAACAGGAAGAATACAGCCGTGATCCTTAAGAGAAAAACAGAGAGAGAAAACCCCTGCATTCACGAGAACAGCAGAGTATACCAGAAGGGTATCCAGAGTTAATTAAAAGAAAAAAATACATTTATACATAAAGAGGAAAGGCTCTTTCCTCAGAACAGCTGCCACTTAAGAGACTCTTTTCTCCAGCACAGGGATGCCCACAGAGAACATCTGAATTTCTTACTGAAAACTAAAAACTGCAAGGCAAGTCCAAGAACCATCAAAGGACGGTGAGCCGCAAACTTTGCTCAGCTTGCAAAGGGGTGGAAGACATCTGAGTTTCAACTAGACCAACTGAGGAACATTTGATCCCGGGTGTTAATTAAAATAAGCTGGAAGAAAAAAGAAAGACTGGACTGGTGGCCCTCAGATGTGGAGTAAAAAAAAACAAAGCAAGGGAATAGTGAATGGCCCACGGAGACAAGCCCTGAGGCACTGCCTAGAGAACTGGTTTACCCAGGGAGAGTGGCTGGAAGGACAGGTTGAGAGGCAGGGGTGAGAGTGGAAGAGAAGGGATCTGACATAGACAGAGAGGACAGAGATGGGTGTTGACTCCTAGGTGTGTGCAATAACAGTTTATGCCTAAAACATAAATAGTAACGCTGATCGAAACCTTGTTACCTCAATTCAAAAAAAGAAAAGAAGCTTTGAAAACTATCTCTTTGAAAACTATCTCTTTGAAAACACCTGGGGCGTTTGCCTTGCAGGTGGCACACCTGGGTTTGATCCCGGCATCCTATGTGGTTCCTTGGGTACGGCCAGGAGTGATCCCTGAGCGCAGAGCCAGAAATAACCCCTGAGCATCGCTGGATGTGGCCCCAAAACAAAGGGAAAAAAATGCAGCTAAAAAGAAAACTAAAATTGGGGGATGCGGGAGGGGGAACAAGAGAAAAGTTTTTATAACATTTTGATACAAAAGTTTTTCTAAAACACGGAAAAAACACAAACCATAAAAGAAATTTTCTAAAATTCATCAACAATAAATCAAATTATTTGAGTGTCTGAGAAATGTAGGGATTGTTTTCCCCAAGCCTCATTCCATCTTGAACATGCATTCCTCTTTTTCTTCTCTTCTCTCACACTTCTCTAAGTAAACTTCTTTTTTGGTGGTTGGGGGGAAGGATCCTCATTGGTGATGCTCAGGGGTTACTCCTGATTCTGCACTCGGGAATCACTCCTGTCATTACTGGTGGTGCTCAGGGGACCATAAAGGATGCCAGAAATCGAACCCAGGTTGGCCACATCCAAGGCAAATGCCCTACTTGTTGTACTATTGCTTCATATAAAAATTTCTTTCAATGAAAACTATTTTACCTCACTAATAAAATAAAATATATTTGGAAAGCAAACACATAGACTTGGAAGACATATTTGTACTGCAAAGGCCTGGCAAACTCGGCAGCCACAATATGAGAATAAAGCTTACATCTGAATATATTTTTAATTTGAATCAGCTGAAGGAAAAATACACTTGGTAATAGATGAACAAATCTGAAATGAACTCAAGTTTTAAGATGTAACTAGCCGCCCCTACCTATCAAAAAATAAAATTAAGATCACTGTATAATCAAAAAGAGAAGATAAAATGAAACACACCGACAATACTAAGTTAACAAAAATGTGAAACTCTGACATTCTCACATTGATCTGGCAGGATTTAAAACTGCACAACTGTTTTGGGAAATGGCTTGACATTTTCTCATGAAGGTGAACATATATTTACAGTAATACAGCAAGGAGAAATAAAAGTTAATGTTCACAAAGTATTTGTAATTATTCATAATGGGTTTAGTACACAAATCAGCAAAAATAAGGTGGAATAAGGTTCTATTTAAAAATACTGATACGACAGCGGTAGGGCGTTTGCCTTGCACGCAGCCAACATGGCCGACCCGAGTTCGATTCCCCTGCCCCTCTCGGAGAGCCCGGCAAGCTACCGAGAGTATCTCGCCCGCACGGCAGAGCCTGGCAAGCTTCCCGTGATGTATTCGATATGCCAAACACAGCAACAACAAAGTCTCCAGTGGAGACGTTACTGGGTCCACTCAAGCAAATCGATGAAAAACGGGAGGGCCTTTACTTTTACTTTTTTATCTTGAGATTGCTATGGTGGGTGAAAGAACTCAGAAAGGAAAATGTGTGTATTGTGTCTGGATAGGTAGTAGAGTGGGTAAGGCATCTGCCTTGCACATGGTTAACCCCAGTTTGGTCCCTGGTACCACATATAGTTCTGTGAGGACTGCCAGGAGTGATCCTTGAGCACTGAGCCAGGAGTCAGCCCCAGAAAACTACCTGATTTGGCTTAATAATCAAAGCATGAGGAGAAGGAAAAAAGAGAGAAATAAAAGAAAAAATGCATGTATTGAATGGGAACTCTTAATATCAAACTCTAAGAAAGAAAAAGAAACAAAACTTGAGAAAATTAAGGCATGTGTGCCTTGCACAGGGCTGACCACTGTTTGATCCACAGAACTACATATGATCGCCCAAACACCACCAGGGATCACTGTGAGCACAGAGCCAGAAACAGCCCCTGACTCAAACCTGGAAGGGAAGGGAAAGGCAGGGGAGGGAAAAGAGGAGAGAGAAGGGAAGAAAAAAAAAAACACTTTGCTAGAGCATACATCAGTGGTGGTTTGGAGAAGAATGAACAGTGGAGATTAACCGTAAGGGTGTTAAGGTCACTCTGGTGTGGTTAAGTCAACGCACATTAACTTAATTATCATCTATATTCTTATGTTTTATTGCTGTATATTTATAGATTTGATTTTTGTAATTAGCAAGTTTCTAAGTAGCAAGTATTTCTCATTGTGTGGGTTATACAGTTTTAGAAAATCCACCACAACATCCACAAACTCAAAATTGTTTTCACAGAGCTTCTAGAAATGTCATTGTGTTTGAACTGTTGATTTTACAGTGTCATTCATGGTGCAAAAGCAAATATGGGTAAACATGCTAGAACTTCAATAATAGTCAAAAGAGTGGCACCCAACGATTAGTCATTATTGACCTTTATACTGCCAAGAGCTAGCAAAATAACATAAAAAGTCAGGTTTATATTTAAACTTTCCTTGATGAGTAAAAATTATTAATTTCAATAAATATTGACTGAATGAATAAAATAAGAAGTAAGCATGCAGCATTTCTGCTGAACTATGAAGGAGAAATGTTTTGTGCTATTGTACTGCAAGTTGATTTAAGCTGACTTTTTCATAAAGCAGCGATTTTACTTGAAAAGCAAGTGACAGAAATGATTACAACGGGGCATTTTGTAGGTATCTACTCGAAAATGAATCAAGTCTGCCTGTCACTTTAAGGGAAATGACTATTTGCAGAGCAATGAAATGGGAGGTATCTTGCTATACGTTAAGCAAAAATTGTTAATTTGGAGACCATTTTAGCTGGCACTGAGAGCTTGACAGCTTTCTTATAGTTAAAAACAAATTTTAATGTACTGATCATGATATATTTATATAAAAAATTACATTGGGTCACGATTTAGAAGACTTACATAACTCAGTGGATTGGAGCGATAGCACGGCGCTAGGGCGTTTGCCTTGCACGTGGACGGTCTGGCTGAGCCGGGTTTGATTCTCCGCCCCTCTTGGAGAGCCCGGCAAGCTACCAAGAGTATCTCGCCGAAACGGCAAAGCCTGGCAAGCTCCCTGTGACGTATTCGATATGCCAAACACAGTAACAACTCTCGCAATGGAGACATTGCTGAGTCTGCTTGAGCAAATCGATGAACAACGGGAGGACAGCACTACAGTGCTCCATAAGTCAGTGAATCAATATTCTCCAAGCGACCAATGTCTTGTGCTACAAAATCATACATGGACACCAAATATCAGTTATATTATTACTCTCTTCATGAAATTACATCTTCTCAGGTTTATTGAAATATCAGTGAAAAAGATCTACACTTAACTGAAAAGACTTTTAAAATGGGAGCTGGGGAGATGGTTCAAAGGGCTGCATGGGAAGCCTGTGGGAAATCCATGTTCATTCCCTGGCACCACCCAGTTCCCCAAGTGCTACCTGAAGTAACAACCAAGCACCCAGCAGAAAGAAGCCCTGAACATTTCCTGGTACAGTCCCATCACCCTTTATACCCCCCTCACCCACCATGCACACACTCGCCACACACACACACACACACACACACACACACACACACACACACACACACTACCTGTTTCCCAACATTCTGTAGGGAGCCACATCTAGCAGTGCTCAGGGCTTCTTCCAGGCTCTGCGCTTAGAGATCATTCCTGAAAGGGCTCAGGGGACCATTTGGGGTCATGGGGATTGAATTGGGTTGGCTGTGAGCAAAGCAAGTGCCCTCCCGCTATATTATCACCCTGGATCACTGTTTTCCCTACCTACGTAAGGCCATATTGTCTTTGTACACTTAAACCAGCCAAGAGAGGAGAATAAGTGTGAGAAATAAGTACGAGATGGGTCTGGAGTGATAGCACAGCAGGTAGGGCATTTGCCTTGCACACGGCTGACCAGGGTTCGATTCTCAGCATCCCATGTGGTCCCCCAAGCACAGCCAAGAGTAACTCCTGAGTGCAGAGCCAGTTACCCTGTGCATCAACAGGTATGACCCAAAAAGGGGAAAAAAAAGAAATAAGTATGAGAACTCTGGATCTTCCATTGTATCAGATAATTTCTTAACTTTCTAATCTATACTCATCACTTTATTGCAAAATAGTTATGTTTTAAAAAAAATATTGTGTATTATAATGGCATCTTTCATTGCCAATACTAAGATATTTTTATCTAATAGGAATAGAAATGTAAAATTGGTTCAACTTTAATTCCTAAGAAGCTAACACTATATGCTACATATATCACCTCTCTGGGGTGTTCAGTAGTTATTATGTATGTACAATGTCCTTGAGGTCAAAGTGCTTGGGAAAGTCCCACTGCAAGCAGTCATACTGCAATGGATGCAAAGAAGCTATTGTTGGCCTGAACGCTTCTCAAATAGCCTCATCCTTCGTCTGTCTTCCTCTGTGCTACATACAATCATCAGGTGATTTATTTCCCACCCCTTTCCTTATCTTAACACATAAATCCACAGGTGACCAACTTACAATCATAGCAAAAAGAGAAGGCAACTGACAACGGAATGTAGTGTTCCTGCTGCTGAGAGGAAGGATACAAGTAATTATTGCTCCCTTTACAGATGAAGAAATAAGCTAATAACATGTTACAAGATGTTACTTCACTTTATAGTGGAGGAAACAAAGAAACACTAACACAAGGACAACAACAACAAAACACTGTAGCACTGTAGCACTGTCCTCCAGTTGTTCAACAATTTGCTCCAGCGGGCACCAGTAACGTCTCCATTGTGAGACTTGTTGTTACTATGTTTGGCATATTGAGTACACCACAGGAGCTTGCCAGGCTCTGCCGAGCAGGTGGAATACTCTCAGTAGCTTGCTGGGCTCTGCAGAGGGACGGAAGAATCAAACCCGGGTTGGCTGTGTACAAGGCAAATGCCCTACCTGCTGTGCTATCGCTCCAGCCCAACAAAACACTAATAATGGCTAATGTGTGTGGGTGTTGAGATGAATAAACCTGGAAAGAGGCTGACACTTTTGTCTGCAAGCAGTAACACAATTGAGACCTGCAAAGCATAAGGCATTAGAAGTGAAGAAATCAGGGTTTAGAATACTGAATTTTGTTAAATTATGCTGGGCGCTATTCGTTAATCACTTTGTCAATCTGCTTCAAGTCTGTTATTCCTATGTGTTCAGCTTCTTTGCACTGAAGCTGAAACTCTAGATTTTTATGTAGACTTTCTTTAAATAATACATTGAGTCTACCAAGCTGAATGTATTACATTGTATATAAGTTTAGGTAGACAAATACAATTCTTCCTACTATAGAAATTGGGCGGTAATGCTGCTGAAAATGTCTTTGCTTTCATAAGCAAAGTATATCAGTCGAGATTTTCAAAAGGTGTTCTAATGACATTTTTTAAGTGGTTGAGAATATTCTATATTTTTTATTGCAATAACTGAAATATACAATACAGCAAATTACACACAGCTTCATACCTACCTAGATATAGGATACTACCCTATTTTCTAAACAATGTTAAATAATGTTTCTATTTAGTTACTTCAAAGTCAATTAACTGTCACTGTCACTGTCCTCCTGTTGTTCATCATTTGCTCCAGAGGGCCTAGTAACATTGTGAGACTTGTTGTTACTATGTTTGGCATATCAAATACATCATGGGTAGCTTGCCAGGCTTTGCTGTGCAGGCGCGATACTCTCGGTAGCTTGCTGGGCTCTTCAAGAGGGGTGGAGGAATTGAACTCTGGTCAGACAAACGCCCTACCTGCTGTGCTATCACTCCAGCCCAAGTCAATTAACATTTAATAAAAATTTAAGTTTTGTCGTAAGATAAATATTACAGTACATTTGTACTCATACCATCTCTTATTTACAATTTAATGTTATTTTATTATTTTAACTAGTTTCAACATTTACAATCTAATATTATTTGCTTCAGAAATTACTGATTTATTAGTTTAACCAAGAGCATCAAATCATTTTGGCAAAGAATTGAAAATAATTTCCCATCATTTCTAATGAGCAAAAGCTTTCCAAAAAAACAGAGGAAATGTTATATTATTTTAAAAAGAATAGTGCATTCTTTAGGGCAGCAATAATCAAAATGTTTTACGAGACTATTTGAGCAAAATTAAATAATTTAGAGATAAAATATTGTTAAATATGAACTGTGAATAGCAAGAGAAATTTAAATTATAGTGAAGACTAATGGGATGTGATAAAGTTTTTAAAAAACATTTTGTCAGCTTACACTGTAACAAACTGGAGCAACAAAAATTAAATGTAACATAATAAATCAGCTGTAGTTCACATATAAGATGAATTTAACTTGATTTTAGGAATCTAAAGTCTTATATTTTATTTCCAATATCCTACATCAAGAATAATAACATTCCTTTTATTTAGTCAAATAAAACTTTTTTTTTTTGGTTTGGGGGCCATAACCATTAGTGCTCAGGGCTTACTCCTGGCTCTGCACTCAGGAATAGCTCCTGGCAGGGCTCAGGGAACTGTACAAGATGCTACTCAAGGAAACGAGATTGACCATGTGCTAGGCGAACTGCTATAATATCTCTCCAGCCCCAATTGTCATTTTTTTCCTTCTGACTTTGAGCCACGTCTGGCAGTGCTTGGGGCTCACCAGAGCGTGGTGGTGCTCCAGAACTCCAGCTCTCTCTGGCCCTATTCCTGAATGGTCAACTGAGGCTGCAAAGTGGGGAACTAGAAGTAACTACGGGAGACTGGTGGGAGGTTGCTGAGACTTTTGTGCTGGGTGATAAACCAACACTGGAAGTATGAAACACTGGTATCAAAAATGGTGTAAACCAAGCTGCCTCAATAAAAATGGTGGCGTGGAGAGAGAACAATTCCGAAGACATGGCTTGTCTTTATGACAGCTCGACGAAGAGATTGCCACATGAAATTAAACCTAGGGTTTTATGTCTGTGTCTTTTGAAGGAAATAAAATGGGCCTCTAATCTTCATGTATTTCTGGCTTTTAAACTAAATAAACCAGCAAATAAGATTCATGTTTGAGTCAAAGACAAGATGCTAAGTTTAGGTAAGGGTAAAGGAAACATTTTTACAAAACCATTATTCAAAATTTAAAACTTAAACCATTAAAACTTAAACTTCAATCCTTCAAAATGACAAGATTTTGTTTGTAAAGCAAGATACTATTTAAAACAGGCATATTAATACTAACAAGCAATACTGCATATTGCCTTAAGACATGACAAGGCAATTCTCCACATCTACTCTTATTACCTATTGCCTGTCACCTTGAATGTCAATTCATCTTACAATCACAGGTTCTAGTACTATCCTTGTTCTACCTTGTACCGATTCCAGCTGATCCATCTAATCAAAAGACTTTCTCTTTAAGTCAAATAAATCGGTCCACTCATTGAAAGTTACTGCTGCTTCGACTGCGGCTTTCTGAACTACGAAATGTGACGTGAAATCATTAAAGCAGAGAAGGACACAAAGACATTCCATTTCACTCCTTATTCCTTCAGCTTTCCCCCTTTATTGTTTACCATAACTAGAAAATAGGAGTCTACCACAAATCTCCTGAACAGGTGTATGACTTAATTCGCACGACTACAATGCCTGACAGGCCGAGACTGTCCCTGCACACATCATCAGCTGTGCCACGAGATCTGGGAAGGCCTAGGAGGGCCCAGTGTCGCTCCAGCCCACTTTTCAGTTTCTAGGATTGGGCCAGTCATTCTCTTCATGGAATGAGCTCAAGGTGTGTTAGAAACACCTCAGTCTCTTCTGATTGGCTCAGAAAATCTGATACACAACTACCCCCTTCCCAGAATTGGCTACGGTTTTCTGCTCCTCCAGGGCCTGGAATCAACTACTAAAGAAAGCAGAGACTTCCTACCTTGGCAATTCCTGCCTCCTCCCCACCTTTCAAAGTCCACCCCTACACACACACTCAGTCTCTTTAAAACTGTGCTAAGTAAGAGGGTTTCTTTTGGAGGCCTCCACTGCATCAGGCTGATCACTGTACTCTCTTTCAGTCAAAATTGCCCTCATCTAAACATCCTTCCTCTCCTCTCCCTTCAGAAAAGTAGCACTGTCCTCCCGTTGTTCATTGATTAGCTTGAGTGGACCCAGTAACGTCTCCATTGTGAGACTTGTTGATACTGGGTTTGGCATATTGAATACATCACGGCTTTGCCATGCGGGCAATATACTCTCGGTAGCTTGCCAGGCTCTCTGAGAGGAGCAGAGGAATCGAGGAATCAAACCCGGATTGGCTGGGTTGGCCACGGGCAAGGCAAATGACCTACCCGCTGTGCTATTGCTCCAGTCCCTTCAGAAAAGTAGCATATATAAACAATAACCTACCCTTACTTAACCAAGGAGAATAATGAGATAATTCAGGTATGATAAATTTCCAGATTAAAAACAATAAACTATACAATGATCCAGTACCCAACCCTCCACCAGTGCCCATTCTACATTTTTTAAAAAAAATATTTGTTAGTTAAACACCATGAGGTACAGTTGTAGATTTACAAATTTTTGTGCTTGGGTTTCAAATGATAGAATATAAGTTCAAAATTGTGGATAAGAGAAGGGAGGGAGGAGAGCGAGGACCCCCAGCGAGCCCAAGCCCCAGCGCGCGTCCAGAGCCGGAGCCCCGCGCGGCAGCACACCGGCCCCTCCCATCCAGGTGGGTCGGAGGACCCGAGCGGAGCCCCGCCCCTGAACCCGGACGCGCGGCCCGCGGAGCGAGCCCAGCAGGAGAAGGGAGGGAGGAGAGCGAGGACCCCCAGCGAGCCCAAGCCCCAGCGCGCGTCCAGAGCCGGAGCCCCGCGCGGCAGCGCACCGGCCCCTCCCATCCAGGTGGGTCGGAGGACCCGAGCGGAGCCCCGCACCTGAACCCGGACGCGCGGCCCGCGGAGCGAGCCATGCCAGAGAACAGCGCGGATCCCAGGATCCTGGGAGGGAGTGGCCTGGGATTATCTAGGGGCGTGGCCTCTAAGAAGGGGGCGTGGCCTAAAAGTGGGCGTGGCCTATTTCCGGGCGGGCGGCCGCTTACGCGGCCGCAGGTATATCACTCACTTCAATCAACTTGGACCTGCATCCTTTCATCCTTTACATCAACTTGTTACCTAATACCAAACAAAATTTCTCACCTCTTCCACTACAATTCAACAAAATCCCACTCGCCTACTCCATTTCCAACAAAAGTTCAGTTCGAAAACAGCTATACAAGTTCAGTAATAAATAGTAACGCCTCTAAAAGTTTCACTCAATGTCAGTTATAAAACAAAGAATAACGCCTGATTGAGAAGAAGGTCAGACTCAGAAAGGTAAAGAGGCGCATCTAGCAGCAACAAAGCTGGATGGCTCCTGGCAGCCTCTCCTCACTCAACTAGAACAGTAGCAGCGAGTGTGACGGACCAAACCACACTGGTCACAATGGTAAAGCAACGCAAAAGTCCACCAAACTTTCTTATTCACGAGGCTAGCCCAGACGACACCAACAGTACTATAGCGATAGACAACCTCTCTGACAAGGAATTCAGAATGGAGCTACTCAGGATGCTTAGGGAACTAAAAGAAACAATGGAAACCAATGCCAATAAAAGACAAGAGGATTTGAAGGCAGAAATGAGGAAAATGCAATCGGAAATGTCGGACCTGAAAAACCTGGTAGCCGAATTGAAAACCTCAGTGGAAGGCCTCAGCAGCAGAGTAACAGCGGCTGAGAACAGAATCAGTGAGCTCGAAGATCAAGTTCAGAGTCTTGTCAGAAAAGAGCAGAAAATGGAAAAGAGACTCACAGTTCGAGAACAGATGGCAAGAGAAGATCGTGATGAAGCCAAGAGGGGTAACATAAGAATTATTGGAGTCCCAGAGGGACGGGAAGAAAACCTTGATGAAGAAGAAACTGTCAAAGAAATCATTGCTACAGCGTTTCCAGAGCTGAAGAAAACTTGTGACCACATCCAGGAGGCCCGAAGGGTACCGGCTAGAAGAAATCCGAATAAAAATACCCCAAGACACATCCTGATCAAAATGACCAAAACTTTAGACAGAGACAAAATTCTGAAAGCAGCAAGATCGAAGAAAGAAATCTCTTACAAAGGAGCATCCTTAAAATTCACTGCTGATTTTTCTGATGAAACCCTCAGGGCCCGAAAACAGTGGTGGGACATAGTGAAAAAACTCAATGAAATAAATGCTTCTCCAAAAATACTTTACCCAGCGAGACTCACATTCATAATAGAAGGAACAACACACAGTTTCACGGACAAACAACAGCTCAGGAACTTCATAGACTCAAAACCATGGTTACAAATACAACTAAATGGGCTACTTTAAGGCAAGACAGACCTCTCAAATACACCAAATTTCAACAGAACAATGGGACAAAATCCCATAACAATAATCTCTCTCAATGTCAATGGGCTAAACGCACCAATTAAAAGACATAGAGTGGCAGGATGGATTAGAAAATTGAACCCAACATTCTGCTGCCTGCAAGAAACGCATCTCAATAGTCAAAGCAAACACAGACTCAGAGTCAAAGGCTGGAAAACAATCCTACAGGCAAACAGCTCCCAGAAAAAAGCTGGGGTAGCTATCCTAATATCAGACCACATCGATTTCAGAGTGAAGAAGGTCATAAGAGACAGTGAAGGCCATTTCCTATTGACCAAAGGATCTGTACAACAGGAAGAACTTACAATAATAAATGTATATGCACCTAATGAGAGACCAGCAAAGTACTTAAAACAATTACTCATAGATTTGGAAAAAGACATCGATAGCAACACAATACTAGTGGGAGACCTCAACACCGCTTTGTCACCTCTTGATAGATCAACCAGACTCAAGCTTAGCAAGGACATACTTCATCTGAGGGAAACAATGGAAGAAAGGGGCTTAGTAGATATATACAGGACACTTCATCCACAAAAAGCTCAATACACATTCTTTTCAAGCGTACATGGAACGTTCTCCAAGATAGACCACATGCTGAGCCACAAAACATGCCTCCATAAAATTAAGAAGATAGAGATTATATCAACAATCTTCTCAGACCATAATGCGCTGAAATTAGAAGTAAATCACACACAAAAACAGAAAACTAAATTAAACACATGGAAATTAAACAGTGCGCTATTAAACAACGAGTGGCTTAGACAGGAAATTAAAGAGGAAATCAAAAGATTCCTAGAAACGAATGAAAATGAGGACACGAGTTACCAAAACCTATGGGACACAGCAAAAGCAGTCTTAAGAGGAAAATTTATAGCTCTACAAGCATTCCTCAGGAAGGAGGAGCGAGCCCACATAAATAAACTAACCTCACAGCTTAAGAACTTGGAGAAGGACCAACAAAAGGAGCACAACCCTAACAGGAGGAAGGAAATAATAAAACTCAGAGCAGAGATTAACGAGATGGAAACCCAGAAAACAATCCGAAAGATCAATGAAACCAAGAGCTGGTTATTTGAGAAAATTAACAAAATCGATAAGCCCCTAGCAAAACTCACAAAGAAAGGGAGAGAGAAAACCCTAATAAACCGAATCAGAAATGAAAAGGGGGTCATTACAACAGAAACCACAGAAATTCAAAGGATCCTCAGGGAGTACTTTGAAAAGCTTTATGCCACAGAACATCAAAACCTCGAGGAAATGGATAAATTCCTAGACTCCTACAGACTCCCAAGGCTGAACCAAGAAGACCTGGAATACCTGAACAGACCTATCACCATCAAGGAAATTGAAATGGTAATAAAAAGTCTCCCCAAGCACAAAAGCCCTGGCCCGGATGGATTCACCAGTGAATTCTTCCAAATCTTTAAAGAAGACTTACTCCCAATCCTCTTTAAGCTTTTCCATGAAATTGAAATATCAAACACACTTCCGAACAGCTTCTATGAAGCAAATATCACACTGATACCAAAAGCAGACAGAGATAACACAAAGAAAGAGAACTACAGGCCGATATCCCTGATGAACACAGATGCAAAGATCCTCAACAAACTACTAGCAAATAGAATCCAACTACTCATCAAAAAGATCATACACCATGACCAAGTAGGATTCATCCCAGGGATGCAAGGATGGTTCAACATTCAGAAATCAATCAACATAATCCATCATATCAACAAAAGAAAAGATAAAAAGCATATGATCATATCAATAGATGCAGAGAAAGCATTTGACAAGATCCAGCACCCCTTTATGATGAAAACCCTAGCCAAAATGGGCATAGAGGGGACTTTCCTCAACATAGTTAAAGCCATCTACCACAAGCCTACAGCAAGCATCATCCTCAATGGGGAAAAACTGAGAGCCTTCCCTCTAAGATCAGGGACGAGACAAGGATGCCCACTCTCTCCACTGCTGTTCAATATAGTACTGGAAGTACTTGCAATAGCAATTAGGCAAGAAAAAGACATTAAGGGCATTCAGGTAGGAAAGGAAGAAATAAAGCTCTCACTATTCGCAGATGATATGATACTATACTTAGAGAACCCAATAACCTCCACCAAAAAACTCCTAGAAACAATAGACTTGTATAGTAAAGTTGCAGGTTATAAAATCAATACCCAAAAGTCCATGGCTTTCCTATATGCAAACAGTGAGAGAGAGGAAAGCTACATGAAAAAATCAATCCCGTTCACAATTGTGCCCCAGAAAATCAAGTACCTAGGAATCAGCCTAACTAAGGAAGTAAAGGACCTGTACAAAGAAAACTACAAAACGCTACTTCAGGAAACAAAAGAGGACATGAGGAAATGGAAAGACATCCCCTGCTCATGGGTCGGAAGACTGAACATTGTCAAAATGGCAATACTACCGAAAGCACTGTACAAATTCAATGCAATCCCTATAAGGATACCCATGACGTTCTTCAAAGAAATGGAGAAAACACTCCTGAAATTTATATGGAACAATAAACCCCCACGAATAGCTAAAGCAATTCTGGGGAAAAAGAAAATGGGTGGAATCAACCTCCCGAACTTCAAACTTTACTACAAAGCGGTAATAATCAAAACAGCATGGTACTGGAACAAAGGCAGAACTACAGACCAATGGAACAGAGTTGAATACACTGACATCACCCCCCAATCATATGATCATCTAATCTTTGATAAAGGTGCAAGAAATGTGAAGTGGAGTAAGGAAAGCCTCTTTAACAAATTGTGCTGGCATCACTGGACGGCTACATGCAAAAAAATGGGCTCAGAACTCTGCCTAACACCATGTACAAAGGTAAGATCAAAATGGATTAAAGACCTCAACATCAGACCAGAAACCATAAGATACATTGAAGACAAAGTTGGCAAAACCCTCCATGACATTGAGGCTAATGGTATGTTCAAAGATGACACGCCACTGGCTGAGCAAGTGAAAACAGAGATAGATAAATGGGACTATCTTAAACTAAGAAGCTTCTGTACCTCCAAAGAAACAGTGACCAAAATACAAAGACGGCCTACAGAATGGGAAAGAATATTCGCCGAATACACATCTGACAAGGGATTGATATCAAGGATATACAAAATACTGGTTGAACTCCACAAGAAGAAAACATCCAACCCCATCAAAAAATGGGGCAATGAAATGAACAGAAACTTTCTCAAAGAAGAAATCCGAATGGCAAAAAAGCACATGAGAAAATGCTCTACATCATTAATCATCAGGGAGATGCAGATCAAAACCACAATGAGATACCATCTCACACCTCAGAGACTGGCCCACATTCAAAAGAACAAAAGCAACCGTTGCTGGCGCGGATGTGGCGAGAAAGGGACACTCCTTCACTGTTGGTGGGAATGTCCACTGGTTCAGCCCTTCTGGAAAACAGTATGGACGTTCCTCAAAAAATTAGAAATTGAGCTCCCATTTGACCCAGCGATACCACTCCTGGGAATATATCCCAGAGAGGCAAAAACGTGTAGCCGAAGTGACATCTGCACTTGTTTGTTCATTGCAGCACTCTTTACAGTAGCCAGAAACTGGAAGAGACCTGAGTGCCCAAGAACAGATGACTGGTTAAAGAAACTTTGGTACATCTACACAATGGAGTACTATGTGGCTCTTAGAAAAAATGAAGTCATGAACTTTACATACAAGTGGTACAATATGGAAAGTATCATGCTAAGCGAAATGAGTCAGAAAGAGAGGGATAGACATAGAAAGATAGCATTCATCTGGGGGATATAAAATAATAAAATATGAGATTAATACCCAAGAATAGCTGAGAGCAACACCAGGAGAATTACTCCATAACTTAGAGGCCAGCTGGGTATTCTAGGGGAAAGGACAATTCAGATAGAAAGGGGAACACCAAGTGGAGGGTGTTTGGAGGATCCTCCCAGGAGGGGAGATGCAGGTTGAAAGTAGACTGGGCTGAACATGTTCGCCACTCAATGCCTCTTTGGCTGATCACAGCGCCCAGGAGGAGAGAGAGAACAGGGGGGAATGCCCTGCCACAGTGGCAGGGGGGGATGGGGGGATGGGAGGATGGGGGGGGAGGGATATTATCCTGGTGGTGGAAAATGGGCACTGGTGGAGGGATGGGTATTTGATCGGGGTATGACCGAGATCCAAGCACAAAAATTTATAAATCTACAACTGTACCTCATGTCGTTTCACTAATAAAAAAGAAAAAAAAATAAATAAAAAAAAATTGTGGATAACAATTTAGCATTGTAATTTTTTATAAAAATAGAAACAATTTTGAGATTCCTGCAAGAAATTTTGGACCACATTTCAATTCAAGGTAAGCTAAAACAAGCTTAAAAGTATCAATGTTTTCTCTCTGCAAGAGCAGAGCATATATAAACGTGTGTCAAAAATGTTAGGAAATATAAAAATATAGATCAATTGTTAAAAAATGAATGATTATCATCTTTACTAACAGAACTTTTTGTTTGTGTGGAGCCACATGCTGCAGTGTTCAGGGCTTACTTCCTATTCTGTGCCTTGGAATCATGCCCCAGGGTGCTTGGGACCAAAGATGGTGTCTGGAATCGAACCAGGGTCAACCGCATGCAGAGCAAGTGCCTAACCCTGCAACTACCTCCCCCACCCCAGTAAAATAACTTATTATATTTTTGGTTTTTAGTTATACAACCACAGAGACAAAAATAATAATAAAATAAAGCTTAATGTGAAAAATTCTCTTTAGAAGCCAGACAGATAGAAGCAGGGTTTAAGGCACTTGCCTTATATGCAGCAGACCCAGGTTGGATCCCCAACACTAAAGATGGTTCCCTGAGCATCACCAGGACTGAACCCTGAGCACAAACCCAGGCACTTGAGCACTGCTATGTGTGGCCCCCAAAACCCAAAACAATTTTTTTAAGAGTTATGGTACTGCAAAGTGTTGCCTTCAAAATTTTGCCGTGATATTTTTGAACAGTGATTGTCTGATATCTGACCGGTAAAATTTTCAGCCCCATCCAAGACACTTAACAATATAGTGACGTTTTAATGTCAAATTCCAATTATCAGTTCTTAGCATTTCACTATAATTAATTCTAACCTTTCAAATTCAGAGCCAATTGTAACATTTGAAGAGAATAAATCAATTCGCAAAACGTTGAGTCACAAGCCTAAACAACTGTACTGTCATATTGCTATTTTAATATCTACAATGATTCAAATGTGATTGTGATGAATGAATGCTAAAAAGAAAAAAAGAGCACTAGCTACTCACTTAAACAAGTGAAAGGATAATATGTAAGTGCTCCAGTTTTTTTAAAAAAACTTGCCTATTTCTTCATTCACAATGGGCTCCTTGGTATAATACTTAACTGTAGCACGATAGCACTGTCCTCCCATTGTTCATCGATTTGCTCGAGTGGGCCCAATAACGTCTCACAACAAATTGGCATATTGAATATGTCACGGGCAGCTTGCCAGGCTTTGCTGTGTGGGCGAGATACTTTCGGGAGCTTGCTGGGCTCTCCGAGAGGGGCGAAGGAATCGAACCCAGGTCAGCCAAGTCGGCCACAAGCAAGGCATGATCACAAAGTAACAGAGTCAATCTAAAAGTGAATACAATGAGAAAAGCAAAGTACTATCAGTTAATTCAACAACTATAGTTTTATTATGTAAGTCACATGAAGGGCCCGAGAGATGGCTCAGGTGGTAGCGCCCAGGTCTCACCTATGCTAGGCACTTCTAGCCCCCCAACCTCACACTGCTAGGATTTCCCTGTGTCCCCCACAAATAACAAAAGCAACACATAGAGGTCACAAAAATACCATGGCTTTATTTCTTTCAGACAAAAGCATTTCACAAATGCTTGCCATTTTCCATCTGGAAGCAGGTAATATTATAGAGATTACATGAGTCCCACACTGCCTGATTTTGAAGTGAAAAAGCAAAATGGGAGCAAGAAGGGTAAAAGAGAAGAGAGGACAGATGAACATTTTCAAATCCCCAGAATAAGAATAAGCATGAATGATTTGTTTTTGTTTTTGTTTTTTGGGGGGCCATACCTGACAATGCTCAGGGGTCACTCCTAGGTCTGCACTTAGAAATTACTCCTGGCAGTAACTGGGGGGGGGGGGGTCATATGGGATGCTGGGATCGAACCCGGGTCGGACGCATGCAAGGCAAGCACCCTACCCACTGTACTAGCGCTCGGTACACAAAAATGATAAAAGGTAAAGGTAAAGGCCCTCCCGTTGATCGTCGATTTGCTCGAGCGGGCCCAGTAACGTCTCCATTGGAGACTTTGTTGTTACTGTGTCTGGCATATCGAATACTCTCGGTAGCTTGCCGGGCTCTCCGAGAGGGGTGGAGGAATCGAACTCGGGTCGGCCATGTTGGCCGCTTGTAAGGCGAACGCCCTACCCGCTGTGCTATCGCTCCAGCCCTGCTATCACTCCAGCCAAAAATGATCTTTAACTGAAATGTCAGAAAAGTCGCTCTATGAAGAGTGCCATGGCTGTGCGAGGTTGCAGAACCTCATGTCCTGCTTCATTTCTTTCTCTCCATGGGTGCAGATGAGAGTGACAGACAGTGTTCGTTCTATGAAAATGCATCACGCTTCACAGTTTGGACATGCCTGTCATTCTAATGACAGATTACACAGCAAAAGAAACTGCGGAACAGAAAACTAGTAAGGGTATCGAGACATCGCTTCTTGAGAAATTGAACTATTTTCTAAATATTTCTTTCTTTTCTTAATATTTCTTAATCCAAGAAATCACTATTCAACCACAGCGATAGCACAGTGGGTAGGGCGTTTGCCTAGCATGTGTCCAACCAGGATTCAATCCCTGGCACCTCATAGGGTCCCGTGAGTACCACCAAGAGTGATCACTGAGTTCAGAATAGGAGGATGCCCTAAACACTGCTGGGTGTAGCCCCAAAATAAAACAACAACAGAAACACCAATAAGAAATTATTACTTGATAATTTCTTACAATAAGAAATTACTCCAAGAAATTACTACTAAGTATCTGTGACCAGAGTCCTAGAAAAATAGTTCAGGATGAACTAGAAGGGGCCGCTGAGCACTCTGGTCTGAGCTAAAGGCACATATAACCTGATGACCTTGTTAGATACCTAGAAGATTTCTCAGAAATCAGTTTACTGAAGGATTATCCTAAAGATGCTGGGGGAGATCTGCAAATTAAGATAGAGTCTTACCACCTGGATCACATTTTCAGAATTCTTCAGAAAGTTGAATGAAGCAAAAGTGAAATTTCCCCAGAGAGTAAAAAGAGGTCCTAAAATCTACTTAAAATTCAAGTTTAAACTGTCACAATAAAGGCATACTCTCCACATGCATGAAAGTACCAGCAGAGGAACAAAAGCATGTGGGTCACGATGCTGAGATCTCCAAGCCTGCTCGGATTGGGGCTGAGCATCCTCCGCCCAGATCCTTCATCTTCCTGAAGGCAGGAGTCACACCCACCAACTGCCCCCCTGGCGCCATGTAAACCCATCAACGGCCAAGACCCAGAGACTATAAAACCCAGCTCCTGGAAGCGCACGGCCGCATTCGCGGCCGCTTGGCACCTTATTATCTCATTCTTACTTTGGACAACCTGGCAGGCTACTGAATGTAACCTGCCCACATGGCAGAGTCTGGCAAATTCCCCGTGGCATACCCAATATGCCAAATACCAGTAACAATGATAAGTCTCATTCTCCTAACCCTGAAAGAGCCTTGAATATGGCACTTTTTAAAATCTCAGGGCTAGGACGAAGGAGACGTTACTGGTGCCTGTTCAAGGCAATCGATGAACAACAGGAAGATTGTGATTATGGATAATATTTAATTCTAGAAACTGATTTGTCTTTATTAGGACTATATTGTTTATAAGTTACACTGAGTATGTAAATGTATATCAAGGTAAAGGCCCTCCCGTTGCTCATCGATTTGCTCAAGCAGGCCCAGTAACATCTCCATTGGAGACTTTGTTGTTACTGTGTTTGGCATATTGAATACGTCATGGGGAGCTTGCCAGGCTCTGCCGTGCGGGTGAGATACTCTAGGTAGCTTGCTGGGCTCTCCGAGAGGGGCGGAGGAATCGAACTCGGGTCGGCCATGTTGGCTGCGTGCAAGGCAAACGCCCTACCGCTGTGCTATCAGATCTCAAGGTATTACATTGACTTCAGACCTTGAGAAAAAACTTTTTGCTAGAAAATAAATGTTCATATCTTATTAGGAATAAGTTCTGAAATATATTATTTGGTTAGTAAGATTTCATATTTCTTTTTTTTTATCTATTTACAATGACTGGAAATACATTTCTTAAAATAAATTCTTAAATCTTACTAACCAAATGGTATGTTTTAGAGTTTTTATCTGAGCAAGATACAAAACTCCAGTTCTTTATATCATACAGGGCTGGAGCGATAGCACAGCGGGTAGGGCATTCGCTTTACAAGCGGCCAACATGGCCGACCCGAGTTCAATTCCTCCGCCCCTCTCGGAGAGCCCGGCAAGCTACCGAGAGTATTCGATATGCCAGACACAGTAACAACAAAGTCTCCAATGGAGACGTTACTGGGCCCGCTCGAGCAAATCAACGATCAACGGGAGGGCCTTTACCTTTTACCTTTACCTATTGGTGTTTTCTTTAAATTTATTTTGTTAAAATTTTACTTTGTGAAATGGAGCAAACACTCCTGAAATTTATATGGAACAATAAGCCCCCACGAATAGCTAAAGCAATTCTTGGGAAAAAGAAAATGGGAGGAATGAACCTCCCGAACTTCAAACTGTACTACAAAGCAGTAATAATTAAAACAGCATGGTACTGGAACAAAGGCAGAACTGCAGACCAATGGAACAGGGTTGAATACACTGACATCTCCCCTCAATCATATGCTCATCTAATCTTTGATAAAGGTGCAAGTAATGTGAAGTGGAGTAAGGAAAGCCTCTTTAATAAATTGTGTTGGCATCACTGGACGGCTACATGCAAAAAAATAGGCTCAGAACTCTGCCTAACACCATGTACAAAAGTAAGATCAAAATGGATTAAAGACCTCAACATCAGACCAGAAACCATAAGGTACATTGAAGATAAAGTTGGCAAAACCCTCCATGACATTGAAGCTAATGGTATCTTCAAAGATGCCACGCCACTGGCCGAGCAAGTGAAAACAGAGATAGATAAATGGGACTATCTTAAACTAAGAAGCTTCTGCACCTCCAAAGAAACAGTGACCAAAATACAAAGACAGTCTACAGAATGGGAAAGGATATTCACCGAATACACATCTGACAAGGGGTTGATATCCAGGATATACAAAATACTGGTTAAACTTCACAAGAAGAAAACATCCAACCCCATTCAAAAATGGGGCAATGAAATGAAAAGAAACTTTCTCAAAGAAGAAATCCGAATGACAAAAAAGCACATGAGAAAATGCTCTACATCATTAATCATCAGGGAGATGCAGATCAAAACCACAATGAGATACCATCTCACACCTCAGAGACTGGCCCACATTCAAAAGAACAAAAGCAACCGATGCTGGCGTGGATGTGGCGAGAAAGGGACACTCCTTCACTGTTGGTGGGAATGTCCACTGGTTCAGCCCTTCTGGAAAACAGTATGGACAATTCTCAAAAATTAGAAATTGAGCTCCCATTTGACCCAGCAATACCACTCCTGGGAATATATCCCAGAGAGGCAAAAATGTATAGTCGAAGTGACATCTGCACTTGTTTGTTCATTGCAGCACTCTTTACAATAGCTAGAAACTGGAAGAAACCTGAATGCCCAAGAACAGATGACTGGTTAAAGAAACTTTGGTACATCTACACAATGGAGTACTATGTAGCTCTTAGAAAAGATGAAGTCATGAAATTTACATACAAGTGGTACAATATGGAAAGTATCATGCTAAGCGAAATGAGTCAGAAAGAGAGGGATAGACATAGAAAGATTGCATTCATCTGGGGGATATAAAGTAACAAAGTATGAGATTAATACCCAAGAATAGCTGAGATCAGCACCAGGAGGATTACTCCATAACTTAGAGGCCAGCCGGGTATCCTAGAGGAAAGGGCAGTTCAGATAGAGAAGGGAGCACCAAATAAAGGATGTTTGGAGGATCCTCCCAGGAGGGGAGATGCATGTCGAAAGTAGACTATGGACTGAACATGTTTGCCACTCAATGCCTCTTTTGCAGACCACAATACCCAAAAGGAGAGAGAGAACACAGGGGATTGCCCTGCCACAGAGACAGGGGGGATGGGGGGATGGGGGTGGGAGGGATATTATCCATGGTGGTGGAAAATGGGCACTGGTGGAGGGATGGGTATCTGATCATTGTATAATTGAAACCAAAGCACAAAAAATTGTAAATCCACAACTGTAAAAAAATAAAATAAAATAAAATAAAGGGGGAAAAAAATTTTACTTTGCAACAAAAGGTAATACACTTTAAAATGAGGATACTGTCATAAAAATATAAAATATAAAAAATATAAAATGTAAAAAATATAAAATATATAAAAATATATAATGGCTCATGCTTGCTATTTAGTATATATAATGCTAAGATGAATCTATTCTTAATATGTTATAACAGAAAATTTAGAGTTGTTTGATTTTCTGAGAATCTCTGAGATAAAAATGAAAATCAGATTAGCTAACAAACTCTTTGTAAAATAAAACTAATGACTGGAACAACACTCACACATTTCTATTATTCTCTAATGGCAAGTCGAATGGTTCTTTATATCTCAATCTACTCTTTCAAAAGTCATATCGGATTTTGCATTGAGAAACTAAATTGTGAAAACACTTATTTTTTGAAATTGCTAATAACAGAGTCATTTTTCAATGCTTCATTAACAATATAGCATCCCACTTCTGAAGCATTTGGTTACACAATAACATAGAAATTATTTACTGGAAGTATTATTAAAATTAGCTGTAGGAGCCGGAACAACAGCACAGAAGGTAGGGGAGTTTGCAGATGACCTAGGTGCTTACAAGCAGATGACGTAGCTTCAGTCCATGGGACCCCATATGCTCCCTCAAGCCCACCAGGAGTGACCCCTAAGTTCAGAGTCAAGAGTCAACCCTAAGCGCTGCCAGGTGTGGCCTCCCAAACCCACAAACAAAACAAGAAGTTGCAAACCACACCAAATATTTTTAAGTGATGAAAAAAAATTGTTCAGATACTGAAAATTTATACTTTCCTTAAAACCGTGAATTGCTCATTGATATAAAGAAAAAGGGATCATGTTTTCTTTCTATGGCAGAGAGAATCATGGGTTCTCTTGAAATAATCTCCTTGACAAAGATGTCTGAGAATGACCCTTCTAGTCCTCAGTGTGTGGCTACATCCTGACTTCCGCAGCTCACTGAAATGTATAGATAGGTTTCTATTTCACTGAAGTTGAGATGCATATCAAAAGATTTTTATTGAAGTTGAAATATTTTTTGAAAACACGATTTATGTTATTTATGTTTGCATTGTGTCAAAAGCAGATTCAAAGGGCTGGAGCAATAGCATAGCGGGTAGGGTGTTTGCCTTGCATGCGGCCAACCCAGGTTTCATTCCCAGCATCCCATATAGTCCCCTGAGTACTGCCAGGAGTAATTCCTGAGTGCAAAGCCAGGAGTAACCCCTGTGGATTTCCGGGTGTGACCCGAACAGTCCACAAAAACAAACTGTCCTCCCGTTGTTCATCGATTTGCTGGAGCGGGCCCAGTAACGTCTCCATTTTGAGACTTGTTGCTGTGTTTGGCATATTGAATACATCACAGGGAGCTTGCCAGGCTTTGCCGTGTGGGCGAGATACTTTTGGTAGATTGCTGGGCTCTCCAAGAGGGGTGGAGGAATCGAACCCGGCTCAGCCAGGCTGGCTGTGCGCAAGGCAAACGCCCTACCAGCTGTGCTATGGCTCCAGCCACATTGCCGGGTGTGACCCAAAAAAGAAAATAAATAAATAAATGCAGATTTGAATTTCTCTAGGCCAAGTCTAGAAGTTTCATGAAGACGCAGGGGTTGTTTGACATCCCCCAAATCAGCATATCCTCTGGACCCAAGGGGCACTCGAAAGCACAGACCTCAGGTGAGAAGGAGCTAGCACAGACTCCCTGAAAATCTGCTCCGGGGAGCCATGCTGAGATGGCCCAGTCAGCCCTGAACAGGATTTTTTCAAATGATTTGGGATAGTTCCTCTAAGTAGCACTATCACACTGTCCTCCCATTGTTCATCGATTTGCTCGAGCGGGCACCAGCGACATCTCACAACAAATTGTGAGACTTGTTATTACTGTTTTTGGCATATCGAATATGCCACGGAGAGCTTGCCAGGCTTTGCCACGCAGGCGAGATACTCTTGGTAGCTTGCTGGGCTCTCCAAGAAGGACGGAGGAATCGAACTCGGGTTGGCCATGTTGGCTGCGTGCAAGGCAAATGCCCTACCTGCTGTGCTATCGCTTCAGCCCTGTTCCTCTAAGTAATGAGCTGTTGATTATAGTCTACAAGTCTAGTACACTAAACTCAAACATGTGCCATTAGTTTCAGTGTAAAAGTAAGAGGCCAGTAGTTTTGGAGGCTGAAAAGGGGGCAAGCATGTGACATGCAAAGGGGCAGTGAGTCTATTGTAGGTTAAGTCAAGCCTTTCCGTGTATTATTCCGTCATGTGTAGGAGCCTGTGTGGGGACCACCGATTCTCAAGGGGCAATGCTATTCATATGAACTGACAAACACTGCTGAAAAAGATAAACTAACACCATAAAGACTTGATTAAATAATTTTTGTCTAAACATTCCAACTTTCTTCCTAGAGGAAAGAGTAAAATGGGAAGAAAGGAAGGATATTGGTGAGAAAGTGAATTAGAGTCTCCATTTCCCCTCTCTCTCTTTTCCTTCCTTGTTCTTTTAACTGGTTTTGCGGCCACACCAGCAGTGGTCAGGGCTTACTCCTGGCTCTGTGCTCAGGACATGATCCACTTTCTTTTTTAATCTTCTCGAGGGAATGTTGGTGTATAAGGTTAGATATGTTTTACAGAGATAGTTTTCCACCTCTGGGGAGTGAGTTTGTCCCACTTTCTTCTGATCCCAAGTCCGGGCTTGCAGGAGCAACTTCCAGACATTATGCCTTTGTGACTATAGAAACCAATCTGCGCTGTCAAGCAACAACTAGGCTTTGTTCAGCGCAGAAAGAGTCAAGTACTACTTCTGATACAACGCGAATGTAAATAACAGAAATTGTGTTTTCTAAAACACTTAAAACAAGTAAAAACACTTCTGACACTTTGGTGGTGGGTGTGGTGTGTTGACACACAGGGAGGAGATTTTCTCCTTGGCCACACACGTTCCTCTTCTCCCTTACCCACTGTGAGTCGGGGAGCAGACTCTCTGTTGATATTTACTTACTTGCTGGACAAGCACAAGGGCCTGTAGCCCAAATCACAAAACTCACATGCCAAACAAATATTTATAATTAGGCAACTAAAGGTGAATACACACAAGGACTTGCTAGAGCAGAAAAGCAAAGACTTCGCTAAAAATAGGTTGATTCTGAGGATACAGCCCGTTCAATGCAATGAACAAAAGTGTAATTCATATGCCAGAATAAGGCTACTAATCTTGTTAGGATATGTATTCATGTAAAATCAGGCTCTGCATCTCGGACTGAAAGAAGCACTTAGACCTTTTTTTTTTTAATTTTTGTGGCCTGTGGCAGCAAGTGATTGCAGTCATTTAACAATCAGACGCTTTACAATTCAGATTTATTCTTAAAGCTGGCAGAGTCAATACTTTCAATTTAACTAGCACAACAATGAATTCATTTATTTTACTACAGCATGTTCTATACCGTGAATTGCACAGACTTAGAGTAAGCTGCTATATTAGAGCTTTCATATAGAGAAGTAACAAAGAGCCGTATGAACCATAACTTAGTTTCATACACACACACACAAAAATGATCAACAGCCGCAAAAAGATGGTCTATTGCCTAATGAAGTTGACTGATTAGTAAATTACTGACCACGGGTTCTGTCCTTTCTATCAGAAGGTCAACAGTTTCATCTCTCACTCTGACATTTTTGATTCAAAAGACTTTGGGGGAAGAGAATATGTGTCATATAAATAAATTTAATTCAAACTGACCTCATTCAAATTTATAATCAAAGGTGATAACAGTTGCTAAAGCCTTGGTAGTAAAAAAATATTGTCCAAAATAGATAGCCACAAGTGTGCACAGATGATAGAATCAAGAGATATCTATCCTAAACACTCAAATAAAGAAAAGGAGGGGACTTCATTTATCTTCCTGAAAGTAGTCTTTATACAATGAGAATTTAAGACCAGCTGTGGAAGGTCTGGAGCACTTACATAATTACTGTCAAAGACCAGCTCTTGAAATATAGTCCCTATGACAATTCAATGTGTTTTCTTCATTAAGCAAATGAGAATTCAATGACAAAGCAAGGATATAATGATAAGAGGCTATGAATAAATATGATAATCCCCATACCGATCTAGATAACCCATTTGAAAAATGATAAAAACATTCTGTCTCTCATGTTCAAAGAGGAATTGACTCAAAATGGAGCATTTTAATATTCCTACAGCTCCATATAACTAATAAACTGCTCACAATCCCTTGTTTGTATTGGCAGAATTGAGTTTGTGCTTTATAGGTAGTAAGGATGCTAACAATATTCAAAGTGCAGTTGCTATGTGATTGTAGCTGCCACCCGTGCTGTGCTCAGGGGACACCGAGGTCACATCCAACAGTACTTGAGAGCCATGTGGTCCTAGGAACTGCATCCATGACCTCATCCACACAAGGCAGGGGCTACCACACATCTGCAGACACATCTTAGACGCATATTCTTGGTATTCTGTTATATTCATGGACTAAGTTTTAATTAGTCTCCCAATCTAATATCTCAACTCACAAATATTATCTTTCTCTTGAACATCATTTTGCTGTCTGTTTCCTACAGTCGTTACTTTAGTATCAGTTGGACTGAGTCGGGTTTTTTTTTTTTTTTGGACTTAACAGTAATGGTTCTAATTATCTGCAAAAATAAATAGTTCTACATGGAAAGTGGTAGGAAAGTAAGAAATTTTACTACATTAGTTCTTCTATATTAACTCTACATCAAGGATGCTTGAAAAAAACCCATATTTGTGGCATTAATATGAAGGGAGAAAAGAGTTTCTAACATTTGGCCAATACTAGCAGGGATGAAAAATGGTCACAAGATGAACAATAAAATGAGAGTAAAGCACATTATGAACCATGTTGGAAAAAGACTCAGACGTCAATGACATTAAACCTTTAGGCATCTAGATAATTATAAACCCAACCAACTACACAGAATTTGCTTCTCAACTCAATCCTAGCTTGATAGAGATGCTGACAATATTCTGCTTCAGCACAAATAAACATGTGTATTTCTCAGCACAGTACACTGTCTTAAAGGCTCTACCACACTCAGAATCACCCAGATCACAGTTCTAGCTGATTTAAAAAATGACTTGAAAGTAGAGGCCCTTTAACAATTCACATTTTCTAACACTCAACATTGCATGGAAAATGTAAACATGAATTATCAGCACACCCAAATGACCTCTGAAATCAATGTTACAAACACAAAACAAAAGCTCAAATCCAATGTTTTTAAATATATATACATATATAAATCTTTCAATAAAAGATTTCTTTTCCCTTAAAACATAAATTTAGAGGGTTCTAGAATAAATAGCAATGGAGCGATAGCACAGAGGTAGGGCGTTCGCCTTACAAGCGGCCAACATGGCTGACCTGAGTTCGATTCCTCCGCCCCTCTCGGAGAGCCCGGCAAGCTACCGAGAGTATCTCGCCCGTACGGCAGAGCCTGGCAAGCTCCCCATGACATATTCGATATGCCAGACACAGTAACAACAAAGTCTCCAATGGAGACATTACTGGGCCCACTCGAGCAAATCGACGATCAACGGGAGGGCCTTTTTTTTTTTTTACCATTTATTATAGTTGTATTTATAAATGATATGAATGAATCGTAATGAACTCTTCTCTAAAATTAAATCAGATTTGAACTATTTTTCAGAAATATTAGTAAGTTTAAGTGATGCTACTTCAAACTTAAGCTATTTGAAGCAATAGGTGTTTCTAAATATTAATACAGAGAAAACACTATGTTTTGTTTTGTTTTGCTTTTTGGGTCACACCGGGCAATGCACAGGGGTCACTCCTGGCTCTGCACTCATGAATTATCCCTGGCGGTGTTCAGGGGTCCATATGGGATGCTGGGAATCGAACCTGGGTCGGTCACGTGCAAGGCAAATGCCCTACCCGCTGTGCTATCACTCCAGCCCCTGAAAACGCTATGTTTAAAATAAATAAATAGAAGATAGAAAGTTTTGTTTTAGTCCTGCTACACACAGAAAACAATGCCAATAGGGTAGAGCAAACTTTAACTGACTTTACATTTGGTAATGGTCAAGCAATGTCTGGATTGTGTAAATCTACTTCTAAAACTCAATTAAGAGAGGGGCCATAGAGATAATATAATGGGTAGGGCACTTACCTTGCATTCAGCCAACCCAGGGATTATCCCTTGTCTGAGTGATAATTGTCTGAGTGTCAATCCAGAAGTATGTCCTGACTACAGCTACACTCAATAAAAAAACAATTGAGATATACTTGGTAGCACTGTACTGTAGCACTGTCATCCCGTTGTTCATCGATTTGCTCGAGTGGACACCAGTAACATCTCCATTGTGATATTTGTTACTGCTTTTGGCATTTCGAATATGCCACAGGTAGCTTGCTGTGTGGGCGGGATACTCTTGATAGCTCACTGGTCTTGGTATTTAAGGAATATAGAACTTCAATGTGACTGAGATAAACAGTTCATCTATCAAGGAATTTCAGGTAAATGTTTGGCATAGGTTATAAAAGATTATAGACTGAGAAAGCAGATGTTATTAAAAATGTTCTTGATGACCAATAGCAGACTTTTACAGATTTTTAATATGTTCATAAGAACAGTAAAAACAAATTTATGAAACCTGTTTCAAAGGAATAATATTGTCATTTAACTATAGCACTTTTTTGAAAAACAAAAAAGTATAGTATACTCCTGCATATATGATTATTTTGCTACAGTTTGGGTCTTAGGAAGAGTAGAAGAAATGGAATCATGAGCTTGAAAGTAACAACTGAGGTAACCACTTTTCAGATAATATACTGATTTAAATGATGCACCCATTTCTGTTTTCATACTCTACGTTAAATAGCAAAATAAAATAACAGGTATGACTGTTAAAAAAGAAGAGATAAACCTATTTCAAGCTGAGATGATCACACATTTGGAAAATCCATAAACATGAACTGAAAAACTATTACAACCAATAAGGGAATTCAGAGTAGCATGTAATATGAAATCAATAAATATAAAATAATGATATGTATATATGCATACATGTATAAGCTTTAAAACACGCAAAACTTAAGAAAGCATTTACATATTTTAATGGCATAAAAGTCAGATAGACACAATATGCTCTTGAATAAGAAGACTAAAATTCATAACAAAAAATTTGGAACAGTTGCGACAAGAATGAGTTTATGGCTTTATTTATTTAATATTCAAACCCAGGGCCTCATATATACAAAGGAAGCCATCTAACCACACCTTGGCACCTGTGATTTTCATTCATTAAGTATACGAAGCATTGCCTCTTGAGAATATAACAGGTGGTGAAATCTATTTTTTAAAATAATATAAAGATGAGCTGGGGAGATAGCTCAAAGACAGAGAGAACATGCCTCGCACAAAATTTATGAAAGCATAAGTCTGAGAGGTAGCTAGGCTCAGAGGGAAATTCTAAGTCCTCAACATCTGTAGCGATGCAGTTCACAGAGAAACGGATTGATGGAAGCAAACAGAAGGAAGCACAGGAATCACGGGAATTCGGGACGTGATCAGGAGACCATCTGGACGTATAGAGGGGGAGGGGGGTAAACTGTGTTATATTAATGATACTTATATAATGTAATAGTCACTTGGACAAAGAAAAGCTGAGTCAAACCTAGGCATAAATCCTCCGTGGCAGTTTTCTGGGCTAGGACTGTCTTTTTTTCTCAACACCACTGAGTTCAAGCTGCCCTCGGTCTGCCTTCTTTTATCCAAATGAAGAGGTGAGAAAAACAACAAATAGGCATGGCTTTGAAGAGGAACTGAAGCTGACATTTACTTCCTGTCCCAAATCAGCTAGCTTTGCTCTTAAAACTAGCAGTCCTGACAAGGGTCGGTCCTGAGGGAGAAAAACTGAGTCCCTCAGACAGCAGCTACAGCTGAGTTGAGACTCTCAGTTGGTGGCTCTCACGGCCAAGCTCTGAGGTCCTCACTGAGTGGCTATGACTAAGCTCTGAGGCCCTCAGTCAATGACCCTGGTTGAGCTCTTAGCCAATAGCCACAGGTACTTAACCTCTGTCAGGAGATTTCTCCTGACCCTGAGTTGTTCCACAACCACGTGAGGGAGAGATGTGCCACACTTGCTGAGCCCTGACATAACTGTGAGCAACAAATGACTGTTGTAAGCCACGTTTTGAGGCAGTGTTAAATAATTCAGTGGCAACAATGCATATCTTACAACTATGCATGGTACTGGGAATTTCTGTCCCTCTTGATGAAGGGATGTGCACACGAGAAAAGCGGTGACAAATTCAAATAAGAAATCACCTGGGCTGCAGGGTGGGAGAAGAATGCTAAAAGTAGTCTATAGACCAAACATGATTGCCACTCAATGCCTCTCTGGCAAAACACAGCACCCAAAAGAATAGAGAGAGAACAAGGGGGAATGCCCTGCCACAGAGGCAGGGTGGGACGGGGGGCGGGGGATGGGGGTGGGAGGGATGCTGGGACCCGTGGTGGTGGAGGATGGGCACTGGTGGAGGGATAGGTACTTGATCATTGTATAACTGAAACCCAAGCACAAAAATTTATAAGTCAATAACTGTACCTCATGGTGTTTCACTAATAAAAAAAAAGAAAAATAAATAAAGTGTATGAGAAAACTACTAGGCGATTCCTAATTAGGTGATTTCTAATCTTGATTCCTATTATACAATGACTTGCCAATATAGCTGCATAAAAGGGAAATTTTTACTTTGTATTATTCCAAAGCAAACTTAACTTTTATAAGAGGTTTCACTTTTAGCTCTTCCAAAACATGAGACCTTGAGAAAGTTAAGTGAGCTTTCATGGGATTTATGTCTCTCTTACCTAAAAATAAAGGACTACATAGTAACTAAAAAAAAAAAAAAAAAAAAAAGAAATCACCTGGGCTGGAAGGCCTAGGGCACTTGGATTCCTCCTCACCTGGAGATTGGGACTCAGGTAAGCGACCGTCTGGTGAGACTGGTGCTCTCAGATATGAATCTCCCAACCGGTGTTCTTTAATACATGACAGTTGGGCTGCAAGGAGTATTTAATCAGTAAGATTCCAGATGGTATCTAGGGCCAGACCACCCTGAATGCATCTGAATGCATCCGATCTCACCTGATCTCAGAAGCTTAGCAGGGTCAGACCTAGTTAGTTCTTGGGTGGGAGGAGTCCCAATGGAAGAACTGCCAATTTACATAAAACCCAACTTACAGCTGATGAAGAATCCATCACTCAAACCATAATGGAGTCTGGTCAAAGTAGTCAGAGCCTGTCCAATCGGTATGATGCTAAAATTAGCCACATGAATGATACTAAAATAATCGAACAGTCATTTGGAAAGTAAAAGCAAGCCCATCAAAAAAGTCCGTACAAATACTACGAATGTAAATGATGGCTTCTTATGTGCATAATTCCAACACCAGACATATCACCAGTGTACTTCCCATCCTCCCCAAGGACCCCAAAGAAAACCTTTAATTTTCTATCACAATTGGTTATCGCTAAAACCTGCCAGGAAAAATCTGTTTCCATCATTAGGAATAAACTGGAGGAAATTGCTAGCCAATTTCTCGTGATATTCTGGAGACAGTGGTAATTTTCAAGGTAGAAAGCCCAAGTTGTTCTCTGTACATCTTATTATAACTGTTTATTTTCAATATAAATAAAGAGATGTGTATTTGTCTCTGAAAAAAAAGTCTGTACAAAATGTGGAAATAGAGTCATAAACATTTTAAGGGTTAAAAATATGACAGATTCCTTCACAACATTAAAGTAGGCAGTCTTTCTATAACTTAAGCTTAAGAAGCCACGAAAGAAAAATTGGTGAGAACTGATTCCATTAAAAGGAAACAACCTTATATAAAAATGACTGGCAACAAATAAGGGAAAACTAGTAAAAGTAGTTATAAGTCATTCCAGGGACGAAAACACTCATCTCTCTAAAAGCATTAATTTATATAAGTGAAATTTCAACAACCAGAAAAATGGGCAAGGAATAACTGTAGTTTGCTATGAAAGAAAAGCAAAGATCTTTTTAATATACGGAAATAGGCCTGATATTACTCATATAGAAAGTGCAAATTGGATCAGTTATTAAATACAATTTTTGAAGTACTGCTACATGGAGAGATAGCAGAGTGGGTAGGGCACTTTCCTTTCACATGGTCAAACGAGGGTGTAGTCATACTGGGGAAAATAATATGCAGCTGTAATAAAAAGAATAAATAAGATATGCTATGCAAAGAGACTCATATTATATTGCTGGGTGCTATGAATGATGTGCAACAGATATATTTTATAGTTCTTCATCAAAAGATGTATATTTCACATTTTAGCATTCCTGACATTGTAACAAATGTAGTAATCAATGAGGCCACAGTTTAATTGCCAGCAATTTCCCCTTCCTGTTCATTGTGCGTTACTCTACATGATGTTTTTGTTTTTCAGGAAACACAGAAATACATTTTTTTGGTAAGAAATGAAGTGAGATTACATATTTAAGGGCCAGAGTGACAGTACAGTAGGTAAGACACCTGGTTTGCAAGCGGCAGATCTGGGTTTTGTCCCTGGCATCCCATATGGTTCCTTGAGCACTACCAGGAGTGATCACTGAGTACAAAGCCAGGAATAACCCCTTAACATTGCCAGGTTTGTCCCTACTCCCCCCAAAAGATTACATACTTATATATTGCTATTATCACATAAAACTAGAAGGACTCTAAACAAACAATACTCTGTCACATGGCTCTATTCAATTGTAAAACATCAACTTACACAATTTTATTTTGTCCTAGGTTTGAGCCTTTTGTAACATTTATAATATTTAAAGTTGAAACTTAACTTCAAAACCAATTAAGATTATTATTCAGAGATGGAGAGATAGTAGAGTGGGGAGGGTATTATCCTTGTACATGGCCAATCCAAGTTCGATCCTTGGCATCCCATATAAATCCTCAGAGCACCACCAGGAGAAATTCCTGAGTGCAGAGCCAAGAATAACCCCTGAGAATCACCAGGTTTGGCCCATATTCCTCCCCCTCCAAAAAATACATAGATATTATTCAAAGGAGTATTATTTGCTTTTTCACTCACCAAACCATATTCTTGCTAAGATAAAAATCAGGGTTTTGTCAGAAAACTGAAAACTGAGTGTTAAATTTAGGATTTAAATTATTCTGGCACAGGAACACAGGGTATTATTCACAGATAAGAACTGTCCTTGGTCAAAATTAATGGAAGTATTGATACCAAAGTGATACTGCTAGAATTCAAGGGTCTTTAATATACCAAAATAAAGCTACACCTGGCTTTAGTTATTGAGTACTCTATCCTAAATTTCTATCATATATTTTTGTCTCCAGCTCCTGTACTCAGGTCAAGTTTATTTTCAATATTCTTAAAAACTTTCTTGGCATGAAAAGTGGATACAAATCAGAAACTGTTCCACTTCCACTTCTTGTGAACTTCAATATCGAGAAAGGACTCACTATAAAGGATTCCTTTTCCTCATACTCACATAACATATACCTCCAATCACATAATAGCTTTAACAAAGTGTGCTGACTGCCCATATGTATGACAATAACCTCTTCCAGGCAAGAGTCTTTGTGCCCACACTCATAAAAAGTTATTCCACTCTTATCGTTAACTGCCAGCTTTCAGCATCAAAGTCACCTTCATTTGAAATCCAACAAACATTTATCTTAAGGAAAACAAAGGAGAAGAAGAAGCACAATAATGAGGCATATTAAGTAGAATAACAACTAGATAAAGGATGATAGTATTCAAGCTGTCCCCAAATATTTTACTCATCAGGTAGCAGGATTACAAAAGGTTTTATAAAGGTTAAACAAAAGGGAATCGTGGACATTGTGATTCTAACTTATTATGCATTATTCTCCTTGCAAGCACTTTCTGGAGAATTTATTTGGTCTTTACCATCCTAATTAAACTTACTGTTATTAAGATACCGTCTCCTTCTTGTTGCTAATGAGTAGGTAATTTGCTAATTAGGAGATGTAAAAAAATAAAGTTTAACAAAATAAGGGGGAAATGCTTCTACATTGATCTATATTACACATTAAAATAGCATTGGAATAAGTATATGATTATAATTTTTAATTAAATATAGACTAGAACTACCAACAGAGACATAAAGTAAAATTAATCTTTAATGTTTTAATAGGTTTTTGGCAAGCAATAACTTCTGTTTGATTCATCTGATATAGACTTTTAATTAATATATTTTTTAACAAAATATAACCATCAACATTAAAAGTAAAACAAATTTAATTAGGTGAACTCTTATTTTATATTAATCTCTGATAAAAGTAGATGTTTTATTTGGAAAAATATTGTCCCAATATATCTGAAAGAACCATTAAAATGTGGTAGTTCATTTTATCACACATAATGAAGAAGAAAACGGTTATCAGATTCAAAATTGCATTGGCCCTAACCTGGAAAACATAATCATACATATAAATATTCTGAAAAAAATGCCCAGTAACCTAACTTTTTCAGCCACAAAATTCTATAAAATCTACTGAACCTTTAAAAACAGGAAAATTTGGGAGCTACAAAGATAGTAGAGTGGGTAGACGCTTTGCCTTGCAATACAGCCAACCCAAGTATAATTCCATGCATCCCATATACTCCCTAAGCACTGCCAGGAGGAGTTTCTGAGTTCAGAGCCAGGAGTAATCCCTGAGCACAGCTATGTGAGGTCCAACACCCAAAGGATAAATAAATAAGTAAAAAGGTATAAAAAGTAAGTTGCCAGCCACGTTTGTTCCCAGACACTTCATATGGTTTCCCCAAGGATGGCCAGAGGTAATCCCTCAACCACAGAGTCAAAAGCAAGCCCCAAGCATTCAGGTGGGGACCAAAAACTGAAAGAAAGAGGAAAAAAAACCCAGAAAAATGTATATGTTTAAAACAAAATGCAAGAGAGTTGCTGATCATTAGATGTTAAGAATCTAAGATGAAGACCAGCGAGATAGACAAGGGGACAAAGCGGGAGCCTCTAGGCACCTCCAGTAGGAGCCCTGGGTACCCCCATTTGGTAGTTCCTAGCACCATAAAGTCCACACAGCATCACATCCTCAGACCCTCATATGAAAGCACTACCAGTTTACAGAGAATGGACAGAAGTGCCCTAAGTCACCTGAATTCTGCTTTGAGGAGCCCTCTCCCCATCCAAAATAAACTGCAAGGTGACCTTGATAAATTCTTATTCTGTGGCTTTGGTTGACAGACACACCAGTTACCAGCTTTTCTCCCAAACTGGATTTCAGCTGATAGTAACTGGGAAACCACTCACCAGTGAGTGTCACTGATTATGAAAGTGTTGATCGAGTCTCCATGAGAGTCCGTGGGCAGGTTACCTGCATTCACAATGAGCCTTACTCTTTACCTTAGTGCATCCACTCCTTTCAGTGGTACCCAGACATGAAATCGGCTGGGTAGCAATGCATGGTAGCAATAGCATTATTTCTAACTACACTCTATGTAAATATGTATGCAATATTCTAAGTAATTTTGCAATTCCACATTTTAACTTATGATACATGCAATAACCTATGTGCTCTAGAGTGGTTATGATTTAACTTCCTATACACTCCATTCAGACTCTTCACATAATCTTAATAGTCTCAAGAGTATCATTTAGCAAAACAACTGTCCTAAAATAATGATGCATTTTAATTAGATTTTGCATTTCAAAGGACTTTCTATATATAAAACAATTTATGCAACTTATATCAATACTCTAGGATAAAAGAATAGCCAAAGGTTATATGTAAATTACTAATTATCTAAGGGAAGCAAAACTGATTTACTGCTTAATTCATGTTAGCTCATATGTTAGGCAAATTATTATTCTGAAATAATAAATGTCCACATCTATTTGAGAAAAATGTTTTATACTCAATGACATAATAAAAAACTAGCTTCTACAGACAGTATATTTCTCTAATATTGATTAGAAGGTTATGTGCCTTGTATAGTATTTAAAAACAATTATGTATGGATTTTATTCGCCTTACAAGCGGCCAACATGGCCGACCCGAGTTCGATTCCTCCGCCCCTCTCGGAGAGCCCGGCAAGCTACCAAGAGTATTCGATATGCCAGACACAGTAACAACAAAGTCTCCAATGGAGACGTTACTGGGCCCGCTCGAGCAAATCGACGATCAACGGGAGGGCCTTTACCTTTACCTATGTATGGATTTTAGAAAGTCCAAGATAATATTCCAATTACAGACCTAGAAGACTTCATGTTGTCAGTATTTCAGATATAGTAAGAAAAATTAAATTAATATTTTTAGTAGACACTTTAAAAGAAAGATCTTGCAGGATCCTTCTAGCCTGTACCTTATTGAAATTAGTGTTATTTAACAGTATGATGACATTTCAAAGAGAAACATGTCTTCATTGGAGTCAAAAATTGAGTACAATAATTAAAAATTAGAATAGTCAAACGGAAGTTTAAAGCATGACTAATAATGCCTTTATTTTGTGATAATATTACATATTTGACTTTAAAATGCTGACAATGTGTAGGTTTAAAAGTTTGCTGCTATTTCATTTAAAATTAGTAGCGAATGGATAATTTTACATTCAAATTCATTGTAGGTCAATTTCCAGGGTAAGGAATTAGATCCAAGACATACAAATTGTTTTAGTTCCAGCTTAATAGTTCTTGGACCAAGCATGCAACACCTCCAAATTTCATAATACTGTCAGCCCAGTATCACAGTAAATCTAATGGGAAAGTTACAAAACAAACCACAAAGCTCAATGAGTGAAAACAAGAATACAGGAGGCTCAGCTAGCACCAACCCAGAAAATCCTCAGCCAGTGATTCAGTCACACCAGTGTGAGATAGAACAATGATCACAAATTTACTTTTATTGATCTAAGTCACAACAATTCCATTTGCCTTTGTGTTGTTACAAACATATGAAGTAATAATTTTTGTGCCTGCTAAGACGACAGGATGGAGTATTGGGTAGGAAACTGGGGACATTGAAGAGAAGGTCACACAGGTGGTGGGATTGGAGTTAGATCATTTTATGCCTGAGATAACTGCATTGTGAGCAACTTAGTAAATCACGGTGCTATAATATAAATTTTTTAAACTTGTAATAAAAGATAAAATGAAAATAACCTTAGCAATTAAAAACTACAAATTATTTTAAGAACAAAAAGTAGAAGACCTGTTTTTTAAGGGTCATATTGACACTGTTCTTTCACATTAGGATATGACACAGATTTCAAATTGCATGATATAGTGACTGTACAATTATAATCCTTCTGCACCAACATAAGAATGTTATCTTTAATTTAAATGAAGAAAATTAATTTTATTATTTCCCACTTGTTCAATCATGTCTCAATTTTACAACATAGATTAAAGCTGTTTGCCAATATTTTTATTTAACCCCATATGATTCTGGGCTAGCTTGCTGTGCCCTAAATTTCTTATTAAAATCTATTACAATTTTCCTTATAGGTTAATTATAAACTTGAATTCAAGTGACTTGAATTTTTGTGAGGCACTCCACTAAGAGTATGATTTTAAGACTTTGTTCTCAAAAGTATGTAACTATAATGGTATCTGAAAATTCTTATAAAAACTTTGAAAAAATATTCTATACATATTACTGTGCTATATAAATAAACTGTAGAGAAAATGTGATGTTTCATAAAACACTAGCTTATATATTTTGTCTCAATAGTTATAAAATATTTTAAGATAGTTGAATGGTACAATCTGCTCAACGGGAGGGTACATCTGGTATGCTACCATTAGCTAGAGTAATGTGGGAAAAAAGAACATTTGTTGATATTTCATTGTGTTTGCATCACACAACTTCTAGTGAAGTTGTTTTAGAGACACACATACACACACATTCATACACATGATGATAACACTGAGGACCCCAATGAAGAGGCAATTGAATGAGTGAACAGTAATGGAAATCTTGAATTCTGAAATACAGCATTAATTCAAAGAAAATACTTTTAATGCTAATAAAAAGAATATAAACTGGTGCTTGATTTGTTAACTGCCCAAGTTTACTTCCACTAGGCCAAAAGATTTCTATAAATATCTTCTATTTTTAATACCATGGTAGCACTGTCCTCCCATTGCTCACTGATTTGCTCGAGTGGACACCAGTAATGTCTCCATTGGGAGACTTGTTGTTACTGTTTTTGGCATATCAAATATGCCATGGGGAGCTTGCCAGGCTCTGCTGTGAGGGCAAGATACTCTCGATAGTTTGCCAGGCTCTCCAAGAGGGACAGAGGAATCAAACCTGGGTCAACTGCATGCAAGGCAAACGTCCTACCTGCTGTGCTATCGCTCCAGCCCTCTAATTTTAATATTTTTAATATTTTGAGAATTTTTTAATATTTTGAGAAATTACCAGAATGTTTCCCATAGAGGTGGAAATCATCAAAAGTCTCACCAATAGTGTACCAAGGTTGATTTTCTCCAAGCCTCTCCCCCAGTATTTGTTTTAAATAGGCTCAGCCTCAAGGCAAATTAGGAGAGAGAATTCTCAACATATTCAAAATGGATCTATTATATCTTGAATGAATGACTTCACTTGTAGGTATCCATGCAAAAAGAATATAGACACACACAAACAAAAATGCATGTCACTGCAGCACTATTTACAATACGTAGAAACAACCAATATATAGGAACAGTCAGTAATATGGTAACAACCCAGAGGCCAACAACAGAGAAATGGATAAAAACAATGAGGTATATGTTTGCATCACACAACTTCTAGTGAAATTGTTTTAGAGATACCCATACACACACATTCACATATACATGATGATAACACTGAGGATATTCACAGTGAATTATCACTCAACCCTTAGGAGACAAACAAGCACTGCCTTTTTTTTATTTTATTGAATCACCGTGAGATAGTTTCATGTTTAACTTACAATCACACAATGATCAAACACCCATCCCTCCACCGGTACACATTCCCCACACCAATATCCCCAGTATACACTCCCTTTCTCATGCTCCCCCTGCCTACACGGCAGACATGATTCCCCATAATCTCTCTGTACTTTTGGGCATTATGGTTTGCAATACAGACTCTGAGAGGTTATCATGTTTGATCCACTTTTGGGAATATATCCCGAGGATGCAAAAAAGCACAGCAGAAATGACATCTATACCTATATGTTCATTGCAGCTCTGTTCGCAATAGCCCAAATCTGGAAACAACACAAGCGCCTTAGAACAGATGACTGGTTCAAAAAACTTTAATACATCTACACAATGGAATACTATGCAGCTGTCAGGAGAGATGAAGTCATGAACTTTGCTTATAAATGGACAAACACTGCCTTTTATGACAATGTGAACAGAACTTGAAGGGGTCGTGCTAAGCGAAAAAGATCAGAAGGAGACAAACAATTATCAATGATGGCATTCATATGGGCTGGAGCGATAGCACAGCGGTAGGGTGTTTGCCTTGCGCGCAGCCAGCCCGGCCGAGCCGGGTTCGATTCCTCCGCCCCTCTCGGAGAGCCTGGCAAACTACCAAGAGTATTCAATATGCCAAACACAGTAACAAGAAGTCTCACAATGGAGACGTTACTGGGCCCGCTCGAGCAAATCGATGAACAACGGGAGGAGAGTGACAGTGGCATTCATATATGGGATCTAGAGAAGAAAAGCAAGAGACAGACAAAACCAAACAAAACAAACAGTGGGCTCAGACTGGAGAGCTATGGTCCTTAGGGGGGAAAGCAAGGAGGAAATCAAAGGGGGAGGGGCGCTGGTAAGTTAGAGGTGGGTGCAACGTGGTAACAGATATTTACAGAGGTGTGAAATGTTGAGGTATACCCTTGAGATATACACAACTGTGTTAAGCTGATTTTATCTGAACAAATAAAATAAAATAAAATCTCTTCCAGTAGTAAAATGAAAATTTTGTGATAGTAAATTAGCAGGAAATGAAAATATGCACTTAGGAAAATAGGAAGGAAAAATTATACCAGAGCCCAGCTACTCAAGAAGGAACAAGTTGGCAATATAACATGAGTCTGAATGGGCAGTGGCGATAAAGAATCAAGCTTTTATTGCTTGCCTTTATTTAAAGGCTTTGCAATAATATAACCATGAGAATATAAGTTCAGGATAACTAATATACTAAAATAGCTAATATTTCCAATATTAGATTCATGAATAAATCTAATGCAGTGTGAATTCATTATAGTCTCCTAATACTTCACCTACATACCACAATTAAAGTACACAAACCCTGAGTGAATGGCAATGAGCCAGATTAGACTATAATTATGCTAATAAAATAATTTAAAGGTAAATGTAGTACACTATGTAGCAAGAGCGCCAAGTGATTTCCAGAGTGTCATGTGCATTATTCCCAGTTATAAGCAGTGTGTCTTGGACCTGAGAAAGAAAAGTAGAATTGCTTCTCTTCCAAAGGAGAAATCAAAATCAACCAGAAAAAGCTTTTTCAAATTATCCTTTTTGAAATGTGCTCTTTAGCTGAGAAGCCCTATTACCGTGAATCACTACCAGGGATATGGGGGAGGGGGCGGGGGTGCAAACTTTCCAGAAGCTTCCATTTACTACCTATTTTCATTCTCCTTATAATGCTTGAATTATTGGGAAAGCCAATTCTTCAGGATGCTGGCCTTATTGTACAGCACATTTATTTCAAGATAAAAATACAAAGTAAGATACCGCAACACGGGTGAGATGACTAATTTTTTTGAGAACTATTAAGAAAAGCATAATTTAAGTATGTGCAGGTCATAAATGTAACTTCCTGGAAGCACATTTTCCCTTCAAATTAGAACAAGTAGAATATATTTTAAAATCTCACATAGGAGAGGACTTTTAACTCATAAAATTAATTATACGTACTAAGTCTAGACTAGGTTTGGATGCAAATACGTAAATGTCCAAGTGTTCACAACATATACTAGAGAGAAACTGCAGCGCGTATGGGGTAGTGATATGTTCAAGCACAGATGTCAAAATTATGGCACATTCTTTAAATGGGGTCAGTTCTTTTATATTAAGTAAGAGCTTAAAAAACATAGATGATGCTAACAAGGAAAGCTGGAACCCATTATCACCTACACTCAGTGTTTAATGTACCAAATCTTCATATTAATACAATTTGGAGAAATTCTCTTTCTGTGTGTATGGAAGTGAGAGTGTGACTGTGATATGTGTGTGTGTGTGAGAGAGAGATAGAAAGAGAGAGACGGACAGAGACAGAGAGAGCGCGTGCATATGCAGGGGAGAGGGAGACAGGAAGATAGTGGGAGATGAAGAGATGAACAAGCAGATGGAGGAGAAATATTTATTGGCAATTTTTTTTTGCTTTTTGGGTCACACCTGGCAATGCACAGGGGTTACTCCTGGATCTGCACTCAGGAGTTACTCCTGGCGGTGCTCAGGGGACCATATGGGATGCTGGGAATCGAACCCGGGTCAGCCGCGTGCAAGGCAAAGGTCCTACCCGCTGGGCTATCTCTCCAGCCCTTTATTGGCAATTTAAAACTGAACTTGGATTCAATCCTTGGCACCCCATGTGGCCCTCCAAACCTGCCAGAAGTGACCCCTAAGCACAGAGCCACGAGTAATCCCTGAGCACTGTTGGCATGCCCCCCCAAAAAAGAAAAACAAATAGGATAAAATAGAACATAGAATTTATACTCCATAAAAATTCATATCTGAATCCTTTAGTTCAGTGATTCTGACAGACGCACCCACACCTCTGTCAAAACAGAACCATGCCATGACCCTGGGGAGATTCTTGGGTGAGACCTCTGGTGTCCTTCCTAATTCCTCAGGCTCCATCTCCCACCTCAGCGAGAACCAGCTTTTACCACCTCAAGGTTCACTAGAATGAGTGTCGCCTGCTTCAGGACTTACACTGAAATCAGACAGTAAGCACTCTTTTTTTTTCAGTCTGATTTTTGCAAAAGACACAAGTCTTTTAAGTCTTTTTCAAGATCTAGCTTCAGTCTTGCAAAGCTCACCCAAATCACACCCCCTCCTCTGGCTGTGATAGTTGCTGTGTGCTGCGGCCTCATCCTTACTTTGCTCAGAGGTGCTAGGGAGCTAAGACTTTAGCACCTGAGCTGGGGTCAGACCCCAGGAGCTGAGTGCCAAAACCTTGCTGCCCCATCTCCTGGACAGATGGAGAATGTGGGGGTAACTGCCGGTCACACACCAAGGCAGGGAACAGGATTATGAATAGAGAAATTCTATTTCTCCCTGACTCCTCCACGGTTAATATAATTGCTGTGTTTATATTAAGCACATATATAATATTATCACCATGTTCTATATTGTGATACAAGGGACCACATGCCATTGTGGTCTGCTGTATCACAATACTTGACAAAAGTATTTTAGTAAGAGTAGCAAAATCTCAGGTAAGAGGACATCCTTTTTTCCTGTTTCTAGTCAGATATTTACATGTAGGATACAGATGACACTATACTAATTTCCAGACCAAATACATTTAAATAAAATACAAATTGATTTTTTTTTAATGTTCTGGGTCTGTTTTATTTTCTTTCTTTGGTTTTTGGGACCATATCCTGTGTTGCTCGGGGATTATTCCTGGTTCTGTGCTTGGGTCACTCCTAGCGGGGTTGGGGGATCATATGTGGCGCAGGAACTTGAACTCGGGTAAGGTCTGTGCAAATCAGGAGTCTTATCTGCTGGATTATTGCTCTGACTCTGACTTGAACTATTATAAAATCACAAAACTATATTACCAAGTAGAGGCACCATTTCACATAAGCATATGAGTAATCTGATTCTATTTAGCGGCAGCCTCCCTTCATTTATATTATCATTTACTAACAGTATCATTGGTGTCACTTATTGATAAACATCAGTGACTAATGGTGATAATTACTGCTGCATGATGGCATACTATGATTGATCAGGCATTTCCTAGTGGTTGCGAAGTGGTTTCACGCTGTTGTCTTCTGTTTCACTGATGTAATGGCATCAAGTATCTTTCCATACTCCGAAGTGCCCATTCAAATCTTCTGCTCAGTTTTAACTGCTTGTTTTGGCTTTTTATTTGATTTGTAAGATTTAGAGTTAGCTCTGAGTCTCTTGTCAGATATATGATTTGCAAATATTTCCTCTCAGTCTTTAGGCTGTCTCTTTTTTCTTTCTTGATGGTGTCACGTAAGGTACAATTTTTTTCAATTTTGATGAGTTCCAATTTATCTATGCATGTTTCTACTGTCACCTGTGTTTTAATGTCACATCTAGGAATCCTTCCAGGGCAAGGGAATTTGCAGTGTTTCCTTCAAAGACATATCGTTTCCTCTCCTAACACATCTCCTTACTAAGTGCATTTTTGTGTCTGGATCCAAATTCAGCTTTTTTGGAAATAGTTTGGATGTAAATACGCATCTTTAAAAGAGTTAAATGGTGTAGCATAAGTTAATAAAGACTGACTTTTCTCCAATTTTTGTTATCTTAGCATCCTTGGAAAAAACCATGGAACTCTAAGCTGACTGGATTCTCAATTCTACTCTATTAATCTTATACCCATTGTCAGGGCAATAACACACCAAATGTGTTACTACATTTTTGTAGTAAATTGAATTAAAAACACATGAGTTCTCAAGCTTTCTTCTTTGTCAAATCTGCTTTGACTATTCAGGGCCCATTATATGATTTTTTTCTCGATTCACTCAATGTTTCATCTGTCTCGTGACAAAGGTGATGGATAAATATTACAGACTCTTGTATAATCTGATTGTTTTTCCTGGAAAGTTATCTCCACCCTGGAGCAAGTTGTGATGAGAAACATCGGGACCCCTGAATTCCCAGCCTGCTCCCACTGGGGAAGAACTTCTGTCGTCTAACCAGGGGTTTGGAGGAGGAAGAAAGCATTAGATCTTGGCTGCTTCCCTGCAACGGGGCCTCTGCCCTCCAGAATGAGGCACGGACACAGGATAAGAAGCGCTCAGGAAACTGAGCCAGGAAAAGAAGAGAGTAGCTTCCAGCATCTCAAGAGCTACAGAAACTTTTTATTTGTGCTTTCAAATGAGACTAAGTAACTTAATTGAATAAATTTCCATATTACATATGCAACTAATACAGATTCTAGAAATTGAAATAGCTTTAAACGACTATTTTTAATATTTTTTTTCCTCCCGTCAGTTTGTCACAAATAAATGGAGGCCAGTGGAGTTTCTCTTGCTGCCAATTGGGAAGTCATCTCTTCTTCTGCTTTCTTATTCAGGCTTGAATCAAGATTTTGCCAGATTGGTTCATTAAAAGTTATCCTGTGAAGGTCACCTATTACTTACAAGCAGTTAAATCCAGTGGCCAATTTTGATTATAATTTTTCTTTAGCCAACAGTATTCTTTAAAATGTTAGTAATTATCTTTGCAAGGTGCTTGCTTTCACACTCTCTTTGCAGACTGCTTTGCTTCTTCCTCACTCCTTAAATGTCCTAGTCAGTTCAGGCGACTAGAACAAAACACCACAGACTGGTTTGCTTTAAACAGGGAAACAGTAGTGGAAACTGGAAGGGCAGGCTGCAGAGTATATTTGTTTCTGAGTGAGGTCCATTCCCAAACAGCATCAACTTGCTGTCTGCATAGATATAGCGGAAGATGAAAAAAAGAGACTCATGTTTCTTCCTGTTCTTTTTTAATTTTTTTTTTTTTTACTTTCTTGTTAGTGCTGGGGACACAGCTGTCGGGCCACAACTGGCTGTGCTCAGGGCTGACTTCAGGCCCTGCACTCAGGTACTTAATGTGGTTCAGCTATGTGTAAGGCAAATGGCTTATCTGTTATATGATCTATCTGGTCACTCTTTCTGTTCTTATAAGACCATTAATACCGCCATTCTGACTGACCAGTTTCATGTAAAGCAAGATATCTTCCAATAACTTTACAACTGATTTTCATTGCATTGGGGATTAGGGCTTCACTGATGAATTTGGAAGGAAATCCTGTACAAAAATATGTACAAAAAGTATCCTGTATATAATATTTATAATTGAATGCCTTATAGCCTCTTGCATGAGAGTTCTGAACTTATCTCCCCTGCTCATATCCATTTCCTCGTGAGAGAATCAATGTCTGGCTCCTTGAATGACTTAAGTTATTTGAACATCTAATAGACATCTCAAATGTGATCCATTCCAAAGCTAGATCCCCTCTTCCCACACCAACTTAAGTTGCAATCAACTCTGTAATCTATCCTGATAGCAACTTTATGTTATAGTAGCTCAAACAAAAACACCTCGGCATGATTCTTTGTTTACTGCCTTACTTATCTTGGGGCTTATGGGCTACAACCTATAGTGCTATGTGCTTCAGCGGCCATAAGAGGATCCAACCCAGTTTGGTTGCATGCAAGACAAACACCCTACACACTGTAATATCTCACTGGTCCTTGTTTTCCACCCTTTTGTCCACCTATTCCTACTATCCTCAAAACAGGCAAATGATAAAACCACCTCCCCTGCTTTCTCATGAACATAAGTCATCATTGTCTCTTACCAAGTTAAAATAGTTACATCCTAATGAGTCTTCTGGGATCTGCCACTGTTTACATGTAGTCTGTTCTCAACACTGCTATAGAATTATCAGTTAAAAGGGATAAGTCGTATTGCTTCCCTGCTGCAAACCCTCTGTCCCTCCAGGAGGGGAAGCCAAAGAGAGTTTCAGTGTCCATGTTGCATATTAGAATCAACAGCCGTCTTCAAAAACAGATACAAGTCACTAAGCCCCACAGAATAATGATTTACAGGGGGTGGAATAGATGGGTAGAACATAGGGTTATATAAATTTATATTGGAGGAGTTACAGGTGGTTCTAAAAGGCCAACTGGATTGAGAACGACTGGAGAGTCACAATGGAGAAAGAATTCCAAATATGGGTGAGCCATTGTTACGAATAATAATGTATATTATAATGATCAGTCTTTATATTATATAATCAAAATAATAACAGCTAACATTTGTGGAAGTAAGAAGAATGAGCACTTAGCATGCATTACCTCGTTTAGGACTAAAAACCTTATCAGTCCCATCATATTTAGTTGATTCTAAGACACATTTTATTATCTCTGAAATCTGATATCTTACAGTCAATGACTTCATACAGCCTCTGCTAGCCAGATGGCATTTGTGCTATAGCTGTCATGGCTGCGCAGACACAAACTTGATTATTCTACTCCGAGATACTTTGTGATCAAGCGAAATGTTTGACCCGAGTACAAAAGAAAAGCTATTTACGAAAAAACTGAACTAGGAATGTGCGCAAGTTTCAGCAAAATCCCAACCAACTTACTGTGCTCTGCTTTCCTGAAAACATATAGATGTGAATGACAGAAAATAAAATCAAGACTAATTCTCTGAGTCTCTTTAATTTGTACAAAATAAAATGTGAGGGGCCGCCAATGTACTTCGGGGCTGGGTGCAGTTACTGTACAGCCAGGCAGAGGGTTTGAGCAGGCAATGCTGCTTGAGCTCAGTGATATTGGGAACCACTAAGTAACTTGGTTCTGTGCTGGGGCCAGCAGAGCCTTATTTAGTGGTGCCAGGGAACTCCAGAACTGCACCCACCAATTCTGAGAGGCCCATGGGGTGTGAGAGATTGAATCTAGATACTTAATTACTCCTGGCTCAAATAAAATTTCAAGAGGTTTAGGGTTATACCCAACCCCCTTGAATGGGGCTACTTCAGACCTGGTGCTTGGTGGTCTTGAAAGGTGGTGCTCAGGGAAAGGATAGGATACTGGGAATCAAACCCTAGCCTCTGGCATGCAAAGCACACACGCTAGTCCACTGAATTATCTCCATCCCCCCAAACAAACACTTTTCCTAAGAGAGCATTGTGACAGAGTTTAATTGGCATTGTTTTGCTTTTTTGAATGCTATACAAATAGAGATGATGGTCTCAAAATGCTGAACAAAAGCAGCATATCTATCATACATATGCACATATAAGCAAGCAAGCTAAATTATAAGCTGTCAATGAACCAAACTTATTCAAACTCAGGCTATCTTTTTTTTTTGGAGGGGGGAGCTTTTTGGGTTACACCCTGTGATGTGCAGAGGTTACTCCTGGCTCTGCACTCATAAATTACTCCTGGCTCTACACTCAGAAATTATTCCTGGCGGTGCTCATATCCCATTACATATGGGATGCCGGGGAATCGAACCCAGGTCGGCCTCATGCAAGGCAAACGTCCTACCCACTGTATTATCACTCCAGCCCCATAAACTCAGGCTATCTTTGTATGAGTTGAAGAACTTTGTGAATTTGGGATCTCACGGGCAAGATGAAATTATTATCTCCCATATTCAGTTTTGTGGGGGAGACTCTCCAGACAGGTCTGGCAGTGCTACAGGGCGCTAGCGGAGCTTGAAGGTGGGATTTGAGGGACACAGGCACTGGCCTCAACCCTCAAGTCCTCTCCCCAGCTCCCACCATTCTTCCTTTGATGATGGCATATTCCACTCCTCAAACCCCTTCTACAGCAAACAGAAGTAACCTGTCTATGAAAACTCTGAAACCCAGGTTACAAGGTGAGAATCAGTTCATGTTTTAATCTCATAATCCCACAGATAGTTGACTAGGAAATTCTACATATGCTTATGCTAACTTGGTTTTTGTTTGTTTAGTTTTTTTTTTTCCCTTGTGGGCCACACCCAGAAATACTCAGGGCTTACTCCTGGCTCCATGATCAGGAATTACTCCTGGCAGTGCTCAGAGGACCATATGGGATGCTGGGGAGCAAATCCAGTTCAGCTGCGTGCAAGACAAACCCCCTACCAGCTATATATTTGCTCAACCCTGGTTTATGCTAAAGTTTCAAACCATTAAAAATATAAATAAGGTATGATATATATCCAAATTTCTAGTCAGATAGGCTAATGGGAGAAAAGCCATGGTAACCATTTTCTTTTTAATTTCATAAGAGTAAATGACAAACAAAATAAGTTAATAACTGCAAAGATAAACATTCATTTGTATAGCAAAAAAAAATTTGTTGTTTCTGGGCCACACCTGGCTGTGCTCAGATCTGACCCTGATTCCATGCTCGGGGATGGTCATTGCAGGGGGTGCTCAAGGGGCCAGATGTGGTGCCAGCATAGAGAGGGGATTGGTTCTCTACAAAACAAGCACCAGAACTCTTGCCAACCTCTTTGGCCAACACGTATACAATTTAATAACAATTTCTTCAAATGCATTTTTTAAAATATATATACAAAAAAGGACACGTTTAGGGTCAGAGAGAGCTCATTAGCTAGCTGTAGGGAAAGTTGGATCCCTCACACTGCATGATCCCCTAACACCCACTAAACTCTGAATATTATCAAGGGTGACCCCCCAAAATCAAAGATTAAAAAGTTCAGATAAATATTTTTAACAGTAAAATATTCAATATTCTTTAAGTATTAAGAAATTCTGCAGTAAACTGCCTGTGGTTTTTAATTCATCTTAAATTCTCTACAAAAAAAAACATAACATTTTATCATTATTCTCCTCACGCCGTGCCAAGTCCCCTCTCTCTAAATAAGTGATATGTCGAAAGAGGTGGAGTAATCCAGGTTGGAAAAATCATTGCATTAATAATATTAAGAAGCAAACTCAGTTACTACAAACCTCGTGGCACTGTATCACTAATTATTCAGTCATGACAAATCTTTGATAAAGTATAACTTACAGGGATTATTTATTTGGGTTTTTTCCTTGATAAAATAGCTAGATAGAGGAGGAAGAGTTAAAAATGCATATGGCTCTAGAAAACAACGTTGATGCTTACAGCTACTTAAACTCTATTTAAAGGGTTTAGCTTATTAAAAGGGTTTTAGCTTGCGTTACTTTAGTTGCATGATGCTAAATTTAATATACTGATTAAGTGGGCAGGGGAAAACAGCATCATGAGGAATATGCCAGTGACCCACTGGACATTGCCATATACCAGGCAATGTTTATAGCAATTTTTTAAACAGTGGAAAAGAGCATTCTACTAAGAGAGGTCATAGATCATATATCTCTCCTAATTTAAAAACATATATATCTGTGGGGGCTGGGGTGGGACACACCTGGCTGTTCTCAGGGTTACTCCTGGCTCTGCACTCAGGGATCACTACTGACAGGGTTCCAGGGACTATATGGGACACGGGGGATTGAACTCCAGTCAGCCGCCCTATGTTCTGTTCTACTGCTCTGGCCCTTCAATAATATATGTCTTAATATATATTTTAAATATTTTTCTTCTTTGGGGCCACACCTGGTGGTGTTCAGGGTCACCCCTAATACCCCTGGCGTTTGGGGAATATATCCAGTGGTATTTGCGAGACATGGAATGTCATAATGGATATCAAAATTGGGGTTCCTGCTAGCAGAGCATGCACTCAACCTGTCAATTGATCTCTCTGACCCTGATTTTTAAACTTTAAAGAACTGGAAGCTTAAGATAATTAGGAAAATATTTCTGGTACAAGCACTGTAATCATTCAAATACTAATATCAAGTTAATACAAAAATAACCTATTGCCCACATTATACATTTGCAGGTAGGTTTTTAACAGAAGCATACTATAGGTAAGGTATACCGAGACACTCCAATTATGTTGAAAGAAATGTTTCCAAATTTAAAAAATCAAATTATTGTAACTATAAGATATATATGATTTTTTCACTCTTGTGAATCAAATATAAGACTAAATATCTTCATTACTAAGCATAATAATATTTTGATAAATTTGTGCCTTGTGATACCTATTAAAAGCCCATATTTTAGTTTAAAAGTGAAGATTGTTAAGCACAACTATATTTCAAGAGAATCCTTTCAACATATACTTACTCCTAATGAATGTGTCTATAATGTAATCACTATCTAAAGCAGAATGTGTCTTCGAAACTAAATGTTTCCAGTATCTCTGTAATAAGCACCAGCTACAAAAATGAACTCATCTTTTTAGTGTTTTATAATATTTTCATGGATCAGAATTCTCTTATTGTTTCCATTCACTGGTACAAAAAAAAAGCTTGTATTTTTAGTAGTTATTATGCAAATGAGCTTGGGACTCCTACATTAAAAGATGATGTTAAAACTGGGGCCTTTCTATAGTTTCATATTTTTTTTTGTTTTTAAGAGCACCTAACATCTCAGGGGGGTTATTTAAAAGGCTTAACATTAATAATAGACTCTGATGTGAAAATTATACTACAAAACTCTGTCATGTACTTAGGAGAAAACACAATTTCAGAGAGCTTTTTTTTTATATTGGAGAGAAGGATATGATTTTTTTTTATTAGTGAAACACCATGAGGTACAGTTGTAGACTTACAAATTTTTGTGCTTGGATTTCAGTTATACAAGGATCAAGTACCCATCCCTCCACCAGTCCCCATAAAGACAGTCTACAGAATGGGAAAGGATATTCGCCCAATACACATCCGACAAGGGGTTGATATCAAGGATATACAAGGTACTGGTTGAACTCCACAAGAAGAAAACATCCAACCCCATCAAAAAATGGGGCTATGAAATGAACAGAAACTTTCTCAAAGAAAAAATCCGAATGGCTAAAAGGCACATGAGAAAATGCTCTACATCATTAATCATCAGAGAGCTTTTTAAGAAGCGACGTGCTGGGGGCTGGATATACTTTAAGGCACGTGCCCCGTGTGTTGCTGACCCAAGTGGGATCCTGGGCACCACGCGAGCACCACCAGGAGTGACTCCTGAGCAGAGAGCTAGAAGCAAGCACTGAGCACTACAAGCCAGGACTCCGAACCCAAACATAAAGAAATAGATCAATCAATCAATCAATCAATAATAAAATAAGTAACGTGCATAGAAAAAATTTTAAAATTCAAGGATTATTTAATTCAAAAGTCTCAATTTATAAAACAACTAGAACAATTTCTATAATAAATTTGCAGGACTTCTTGGAAGAATCCTTTTAATCTGTGGGGGAAAAGGACTGGGCTACCCCCAGTGGTGCTAGGGAAGGACTCCCAGTCTGGGGGCAGAGGAATTTACTCTAGTGCTTGGGAAACCAAGAGGTGCCAGGGGTTGAATAGGGGTCTTGAGTGCGGTAGGCAAGTGCCTAAAACCCCTGTACTGTCTCTCCAGCCCCCCATTTTTAATTTACCATGAAATATCATTCTACCCATCAGTTTTTCTGAGAGTTACAATAACAGATGTCTTAATGTCTCTGAGAAAGTAACGTACTCATATTAAAAAAAAACTATTTCTTTTTTGGTGACATTAACATTAATCCACTATTTAGAACTATATCAAGAGAGGATCTGTTTTTTTTTTAAATCATTACCTTCGTTTCTTATAAAGTGAACAACTGAGTGATCATAAAAGGTGTAATTAATTAAGTATCTGGGATTCTAAGACTAAAGTGACAATCCTTCAATAAAAATGGTTTTGTTTGTGTCTGTGGGGATGGGAAGGCATTTGCTCGCAAGTAGTGTTCAGGGATCCCCGAGGGCCAATCCCAGGGACATTTGGCGCGTGGGCCAGATGGTTCCCTGCCTGGGCCCCACAGTGCCACACTGTTCAGGTCCAACAGTGCTAGGAGCCATCAGGGCACAGGCAGCTCAGACACTTCTCTCAGGCAAGCCATGGATTCCAGGCCTGTGGGCTAACTCCCTGGTCTCAATCACACAGGCCACTTTAATCTCTGGCAGTCTCTAGAGTAACGTCTCTACTTTGGGCATAAAAATCTGAATGATTTCTAAGCTATTTAGAAGTTCGAATTTAAATGATTTTATAAAATTAAATAAGAAAATAAAAACTCCTCAAAACACTCTGTTTAGTTTTGGGGCCAGCACTCTTCAGGGCTTACTCCTGACTCTGTGCTCAGAAGGGAACACTTCTAATAGGCTTGGGGGGCCCTATGGGGTGCCAGGTACCAAACCTGGGCTGACCACGTGCAAGGCAAATGCCCTACTTGCAACAGCATCCCTCTGGCCCTAAAACATTTTTAACGTGTGATATGTCTGAACAAGACAAACATTTGATCTATATGCTTAATTATTTGGCACAACGCTTATAGGGATGTTTTCATGCCTCTTCAAACTATGTTACCACACCAGCTAAAACCCTGAAGTACAAATAAATCTTCACTACACTGGATATGACAGATACTGTATTTTGGAAGAGGTGGCAAATTAAATGCAAACATGACTAAATTCTTCAACAGAAAAACTCATTATCTCAGAAATCATTAGCCTAAGGAAATATCACCAGGACACAACAATACTTAGGAGCGTAGATTAGAACTGAAACACTATCTCCAATCCAGCCCCCACTTTATCTTTCTCTCTTCTCTCCATGTGCAACATCTATCTTTCAAGACTATTATTTCCAATCAAGAGATAAACCCAATTTGTATTTTAAAAACTGAAGTCATACCAGTCTATCAGAACTTTAGATTATATACCAACATGATATCGTGTCAACCAAAGCAATATGTCTTTTGAGAAGTATGAAGGTTTATAAGCAAATGTACTGCACACATTAGCTTTCTCAAGTAACTGTTGACCTTTCTAAAATTCGGTTATTACACAAGAACATTCCTCAATCTGTTGAAACCTCAAACTGGGAACTGACTCTATAGGGTAATTCCTTCACTTTAGGTGAAGGAAAATACAATTAACCAATATCCAGAAGCCAGTTAACGACAGATTATTTTCACACGGCTAAGTTTAAATAAATGTATTTTATAATCTTTAGTAGTCAGACATTTAAACATTGCTAGAATAATAACGTGGTACTCCAGACTGCCTGATTGATCCCATTTTTCTAATGATCAGACATAAATTGTTACTTGGCTCGACTCCATTATGGAACACCTTTCTACCACCAGCCATACACTTTTTTCCCCCTTCCTGAATCTATCATTTCACGTAACAGAATGTCCAACATGTAGAGTAGAGCATTTATCTCCGCACAGAATTCTGCTTCTTGCCAAATATTTGTATTTGATGAGCTCCTTTTCAATTGGATTACTTTTATAATAAGGTCATACCAAGTAATTTCACGCTGGTATTATACTGGACTTATACAGATGAAAACCAGACAGGTGCTGAGGGTTAGAAGGAATAATTTACTAGCAAGGAAGTGGTGTCACATTTGCAAATACACTGCTGGACATTTGAAAACAGAAGAAAAATTAAGAGCCCTAGTAATTCACTAATTCTGACACTTAGAATATTCTGAATTGTTCTTAAATACCTTTAAATCTGACATTTTTAAATCTGGAAACAAAGAAAGTGAAGAATTATATTGCTAAGTAAAATTTCACATATAAACAAATAAAATATACTAGAAAATGTAACAGTAATATTACTATTGTTACTAAAACACTATATTAATGCCAGTAAAGTACTAATAAAAGTAGAAAACAGCTTCTTCATGAATGTAGGAATATAAATCTACTATATATTTCTGCTCCTCAGATTATATTCCTTGGTTTATTTCAATTTACTAATATATACACTTTAGGTGAAGGAAAATACAATTAATTAATAAAGGAATTAATAAATTTATAGTTGTTCTTTCATAATACTCCTGTTTTGTTCTCAATTTTAAGACTATAAGAAACATCTGTGATTAATTTTTACGTGGGAATGTATCAAATTTAGGCATATTCCACATCTTCTTGGATTAGCAGTAATCACACAATGGATAAAACAGGTTTCAAAAGAAAAATTCTAGAAACTAAAAATAAAAATAGCATTCATCACCTAAATTGCAACTGTAATAAAAATAGTTCTGAGGCTTTAATAACTATCCAAATTAAAGATATTATGTATTAGTTATGAATCAACGGAATTAATACTTATATTCGTCTACAAATCCAAACACATTTTAAAACATGGCAATTAAGCTATGCTTCTACATCGTGTCAAAAATGGCAGTGACAGAAGATGTTCTAGGGCTTAAACAGTATTATATCTATTTGTCCAATTTTAATATGTAAAATTAACTTGAAAATATTTCTCTGGAAGTGGCAGGTTAATTGTGCAATAGAGACCCACATTGTTCAAGTCTTTAAACAAAAGATCGAATGTCACTAATACCTCTCTTCGACGAGAAGCCCAACATGTTTGCTTGATCTTCCATATCACAGCAGCCACCAGTAATAAGGATAAAAAACAACTGAAATATAGAACAAATAATTTTCCTTAACACTTAAGATATGTGATTAAATAATAAAAAATATATTGCTGAAGAAATACAGAGAAGTAAAACTCTGGATGATAACATAAAAATGATACATTAACAGTTATTTAATGCTCAGAAGTAAAATCAAAGTAGACAGCTAATATTATTTATATTTCTTTCTACACACTATATTTGATCTTTAAGATTTCTCTTTACATCAGTAGGAATTTAAAATTCAAACTGCACCGTATTTATGAGGCAACAGAAACCTATGTAGAACTGATGAGTCATAAAACAGCAAATTTATAAATTCAAACACCACGGATGTTCATTCACTTGACTTTGTTGTCAGCTAATTTAGATGTGAGACTATTCCAGTGTCTTTAACTAAAGATTCTGTCCTCCCTGCCACCTCCCAGACACAGAGCTATGTCTGAAGATATTTTTTTGATAATTACAATGGACAGGGGGTCCAATGGCAGCTAGAGAAAGAATCCAGGGGTGTGTATAAATACCTACAGTATATAGAAGAACTTGCCCCCAACAAAAAGAATTAACCGGTCCAAATGTAAGTCACAAGCGGCCAACATGGCCGACCCGAGTTCGATTCCTCCGCCCCTCTCGGAGAGCCCGGCAAGCTACCGAGAGTATTCGATATGCCAGACACAGTAACAACAAAGTCTCCAATGGAGACGTTACTGGGCCCGCTCGAGCAAATCGACGATCAACGGGAGGGCCTTTACCTTTTAAATGAAGTCTTAGTTAAGTTGAAAAAACCTGTATTATATTGATGTTTAAATAAAGAAATAAATCAGGGGCCAGAGTGATAGTACAGTTGGTAGGGCATTTGCTTTGCACTCAGCCTACCCAGGTTCCAACCTTGGCACCATATATGGTCCCCCAAGGAGCACTAGAAGTGATCCCTGAGCACAGAACCAGGATTAAGCCTTGAGCACTACCAAATATAGCACCCCCCCCAAAAAAAAGAAGTAATGAAAAAGAAACAATTCAGTTATAATATTTACACATATGACCACAGATATAAAGCATAATATGCAGTAAGTTTTGATAACATATGATATGCTGTCAGTATTAACTTGGGGTTGAAAAATCTCAAAACAGCAGTTTTATTGGCTCTGATGGATCAATCCCAAACTTGTAACACTGTTTATTTTCTCTCCTTTTGCTCTGTCCATCCAGAAGCAGACCAGGGCTACTACTAAATTTGGTTAGCACTACCAGACCTAAGTAGACTCCTTAATTGATAATCCTTGTATTTATTTGTCAAGGATTCACTCATAAGAGTGCAATTTCTGACTATTCCACTCTAGCCAGACCTTTAGTGTATTTTATTTCCCATTTCACTTGAAGAGAAGATCTTAGAATATCTTTTGATGATAATGATGACAGCAATTTCAGTGTCTATCCACGTAGTGTGAACACATTTCCAATACTCTGTCCGTTCTCAGTGTTGATAAGGTAAGTTTTCTAAGAACACTTAGAGATATGATATAACATTCTTATTTCACAAAAGATGAATCCAGTGCTCAGAGTCCATAGTGAGCTGCTTATACGGCAGTCATATTGAGGAACTAACAGAGCAGAAATTCTAATGCAACTTTAAGAGCCTGGCTGTTTCTTCATGTATTGTCTCACATTAGGAGCTTGTCTGCCAATTTACAAAAGTTGTATTTCCGTATCATATCCAGTCTCTAATCCTCTCTGCAGCATCAAGAAAGCAGATAAAAGGAGTGAAAAGTCACCAGTCCTAATATTTTCTAACACAACCACTAACCTTTTAAATTACTTTGGTTTTTGCATCATTATTATGAGGAGCAGGGGGGCACACCCAGCTATGCTCAGGGCTTACTCCTGATTCTGTGTTCATGACTCAGCCCTGGCAGAGCCTGGGACACCAGATGGGGTACTGGGAATTGAACTTGGGTCAGCCGCTTGCAAGGCAAGCTACCCTTGGACCATCCCTGAAACATTATATTCCTCCCTAATATTTATAAACCCTTTCTCTCTATTTCATCTTAGTTTACATTTCTAAGAAATGTTCAAAGACCATACATATTTCCTCAAAAAATAAAATCAAGAACCCTACTTAATTAGCCCCATAGCTTCCTCCAGATCAGAAGTACCCAACTCATTTGGCCTACTACTCCGTTTTCAGGAAAATAAAAAAACACTCAATGATGATACTGCCCACCACCCCAAATTTTACCTTCTTTAAGTGAACAAACAGAAAGAACCCCTGCCCCCAATCCAACCAAAGCTATTATTGCCTCACCCGCCATCTCAGTGGCCCCTAGGAGAGACTGTCACCCATTTTAGCAATCACCAATCTGGTTTGTCCTGTCAACCAAGTCAAGGTTCTCATCATCTCATAACCTGGCATCTGACTTGTAAACAAATGCAAACATTAACACTAGGATCCAGACAAAGTTCAGTGCTAGGGCACAAGCTTTCTCCACCATGACCAAAAAGATGTTACTATTAATGATTTAAACTTTAGGCAATATTGAACATGATCAAGGATATGTCTGTCACCATGTCTTTTTAGAAAAGATTTATTCTATAACAAACAATTTTCAGATCTTAATTCATAGTACCAGCTAGACAAAACTCTGTCTGAATATTTTATTCCAGTGAATTTCCTTCTTCAGGACATACTCTAATGTGAAGAGAGGGAAGATAATTAATTACTGCTCCCTCTTTTAAATTGTGGGTATCTTTAAAGTCTGTTCAAAACACAACACTTATATTTTTCCTTTACTCAGTGCAGTTTTTCTCATGGTTTCAACTTTGACCTCATCTGGAATTAGTTTCAGATCTATGTCCTTTGTTCTGAGAGCATCTAATTATTAGAAGAAATCTCAGAGATTATTTAGTTCAAATTCTTTCCCAGAAAAGAAATTCCCAGGGCAACTTTAACAGTGCATCACTCCTAATTAAATACTCATCATAGTGGAATGACTGATAATTCAGAGTTATGAGAATTTCATTTACAGGGTAACTCAAACTCCGTACATGCTCTTTTAAGCATCTTTCTAAGCTACCAGTTAGTGCTTCTCTGCTTCTGTCTTCTAGGTTACCTAGAATCAGCTGAAGTCTTTATTCGCTAAAACTTCAGTTTTGAAGTATCTGACTTAAGGAATAATATCTTTAGTAACCAGTGGCAGTTTTCAATCAGGAGAGTTTTGCTCTCCCTGACAAGTTTGACTTAGCACTCTTTCATAGCAAAGTGGGAAATACTGCTAACACCACGGGGTGCTGGAACACAACTGTGGGGGTCAGGGGTGATGCTAAGAGAGTAGCAGCCTCCTGTTGCTAGGGGATGCTTTCTGTTTGTTCAGTTTCTTGGGGTGGGGGCATGGCGGGGGACACTAAGTTTTGTTTGGTTTGGTTTGGTTTTTCCTGAAAAGGAGTGGCAGACCAAAAAAGTTTAGGAAGCTCTACCAGACCATTCTGGATGTCAACATTGAGTGGATATTGAGAAAGATGCTGGTAAAGATCTAGTAGTAATTCAACACTCCCTCTTCCTTCAAAAGAAGAAAAAATGGTGTGTGGGAGGGAGGGGAGGTTTCCGGTCCATCCTTCTAGTTGTGCTGAGAAACCCTGTTTCAGTCTAAATTATTACCAAGTTCTGAGACTGTCTTATTATACTCAGGTTAACACTATAATCTTCAAGATATGGCGCTGAAACTAGGTACTTTGAGTGTCGTCTGAGTAGCCCACTTTAATGATTTTAACGTGAGAGATAGAAATATCAAACCTGAACTGGAAAGACAGTACAGTGGGTAGGGCTCTTGCTTTGCACAAGGATGACCCAAGTTCAATCCTGGCAACCCACATGGTCCCCTGAGACCCACCAGGAATGTTCCATGAATGCAGAGCAGGGAGCAAGCCCTGAGCATCATCAGGTGTGCCCCTGCCTTCCCAAAAGTAAAGAAAACCAAACTTATTATGTCCAAACTAAACTCATAAATGCATTAAACCATTCTAAAATGCCTGCATTACATATAACAAAATTTATTTTATACTTGTCAATTAAAGCAACTCAAATACTTAAGTTTATCTTTATTTCTGTTAATTCCCAATATTCCCCAGCAAAAAAGTTACATGATATATATATTCATTAAAGAAGCTTGATTTTTCAAGTGATAGTTTTTGTTCTTTTAATGAAAAAATACACCAAAAAGGTGGAAATAAAATCCATGGATTAAATTAAGTGACATTATTTTAAAAGGCTATATAACCTATGGTAATATACAGTTACAATGCTGTTCTCTAAAAATATAAATGGCATCCTTTACAGAAAGAGAACCAAAAGTCATGAGGGTTATTTAGAACTATAAAACACCGAAAATAGAGCAATACTAAGAAGGGGGAATAGTCTTGCACTCGCAGACTTCAAATTATATTACAAAGTGGTAGCAATTAAAGTAGTACTGAAATAGAGACACAGATCGATAGAACAGAAAGGAGAGCCCCAAAATAAAACCAAACACATGTGTAGCTCTAATTTATTGGAAAAGACCCAAATGTACATCCCAGAGGAAAAAATTCTGTTACACAAATAGTGTTCGGTGAACAGGACAGCCACATGCAGAAGAATGTAAACTGGTCACTATCTAACAGCATAACCAAAAAATAACTCAAAATTTACTAAAGCTTTGCACATTAGATCTATCTGGCACCATAAAATACATAGAAGCAGAGCTAGGCAATGCATTCCTTGATATTAGTCACACAGAGATGTGTAGAGAACTCAAAGTCAAAGGGAAATAAAGGTAAAAGTAAACAAATGCGACTACATCAAACTAAGAGTTTCTGCACATTGAGAAAAACAATTATATTAAAAAGGTCCTACTGAACAGGAAAAAATATTTTAACACATGTCCAACAAAAGGTTATTAAACAAAATATACAAAGAACTTATTAAATCTCACAATGAAACAAACAACCCAATTTAAAAATGGACAGATCTAGTCACTTCTTCAAAGAAGAAATAGAGACACATGCCCAAAACACACACAGCAAGATGCTCATCATCTCTTATTGCAAAGAAATACAAATCAAAAGGAGAGAAATCACCTCTTCCTTTGACAGAAAGTCAAAGAAATAAATGTATTTCCATGTTGACCATACTATTTATAATATCCAAGAACTGGAAACAATTCAAGTGCCCATCAATTGACAAATGGATAGATATAAAACATATGTGTGTTAAGTATATATAAATATATATATATATATGTATATATATATATATATATGATGTTGGGAATCAAATCAAACACAGGTCGGCCACGTGCAAGGCAAACGCCCTCCCTGCTGTGCTATAACTTCAGGTGAGAGCCTTCCCTACCCCAAGGGACCCAGCCCTGGCAGCGGATCTCCACAATCCAACCACCACCACACTCCAGGGCGCTTTCCACATGTTTGGGCCAAGCCTCAGGCATGAGTGAAATCCCACAGAACCCAGGTATTGAGAAACTTTGTGACCTTGGACTCTGAGCTCAAAGGGACCCAGGAGCAGAGATACTCTTCCAGCTTCCCCCAGTCTTTAGAGATCCAGGGGTCACATCCATAAGACACCTCCTTCCAGTGCCAGATAATCTTATCAGTCACCATCCAGAACTCACGGTTGCTTCTTCTGGAAGGGAGCATAACATGAGGCCCCCATAACCATTCCACCAAACTCTGCACCAAGGTGTTTTCACTTGAGGTGCCCCAGTTGGGGGCAGGTGAGAGCCCTCCCCACCCAAGGGACCCAGCCCCAGCAGCTGACCTCCACAACCCAACCTCTACCACATGATCAGGCCAAGCCTCACATATGAGCGAACATATTCCTGGACACATCATAAGATATTCCTTACCCATTTTCCATAATCACCACACCATATTTGATGGGGTTCAGACAGTAGGCAACAAATCATAGAGGAAACACCTGTTAAGGTGATAGGCGCCCAAAAGCTTCCATCCCTCTCGGAGAGCCCGGAAAGCTACCAAGAGTATCCTGCCCGCACGGCAGAGCCTGGCAAGCTACCTGTGGCATACTTGATATGCCAAAAACAGTAACAATGACAGTCCTCACTCCCCTGACACTGAAAGAGCCCCCAATATGCCATCAGGCTACACTAGCACATGACAGGGACAAATGGAGATGTTACTAGTACCCACTCGAGCAAATTGATGAAATACATATATATATGCACACACATACATATTACTGAAATTCAGCTATTTTTAAAGAATAGGTGATATATTTCCATATACAACACTCACAGACCTGACGGTCATCATAATTAGTGAAGTAAATTTGTGGTATGTAGAGAGAGAATAAGGATCTGAACCAAATAAAATATCATTTTCAACTATATAACCAACCAGTCCTTTAATATGAGAAGTCGTCAAATTATCAGAAGTGTAAGAGTGAAGTATATAAATAACTTAGACAAATGGGACAATTTTAAACTGAAGGACAGAATTGGTTTTGGCAGACTTAATGTAGTGAGTGTGCATACGTATGCGTACACATTGGTAAATTATAAGTTGATTTTTAGTGATACATTACTAAAACCGAGCCCGGCAAGCTACTGAGAGTATCTAGCCCGCACGGCAGAGCCGTGTATTCGATATGCCAAACACAGTAACAACAAAGTCTCCAATGAAGCCATTACTGGGCCCGCTCGAGCAAATCGATGAACAACGGGAGGACAGGACAGTGACAATGCTATAACTAAACACTACTTCAAAAAAGGTTTACAAAAACAATTAAGGAAGCAGAGATGTGGCTAAGTGGTACAGCACAGATCCTGCATGAGCAATGCTCGTGACTGGATCTCCGGCACCATATGGCCCCCGAGTAACTGCTGGTTGTGGCCCTACAACAATAAAAAAAAAAATTTTAAATTTCTCTGACCTAAATTCTATGATTCAAGCTTTAAAAACAAAAACAAACAAACAAAAAACTTTACAGCAGAGGAGAAAGCCCATATTTAAAAAGTGCACAAGTTTCATACTTTCACCTTTTAGAGGACATTTTCACCCATCTCCTCTATAGTAGTTTACAACAAATGCTTTCCATAATACATCATATTAGATGAGCAGTAAAGATATTATGATGATATAAAATTAGCTGGAGAAATCAATAAAATGGTTTAAGAAATCATTCTAACAACACACTAGTCATCTCCAATGACTATTAAGAACTCAGTAAATTATATTTCAGTTATTGGCATACAGTCATGGTCATTAAACTTTTGCAAATGAATGGAATTGATTATTTAATTGACTGGAAAATACCATAATTTGTTTGGATATGAAAGTCTTCTTAGCTGTTATTATCCTTATATAAACATAATACTTTGTTAAGTTTTTAATAAATTATACTGCCAATAAAAGTTAGAGTTCTGGGGCTGGAGGTAGAATTAAGGCACCAGTCTTGCATGCAGCAGACCCTGGGAAGATCACTGGCTCCCACAGTTCCTCCCTCACTAGAAGCCCCCTCGCACTCCTTGGGTTGCGCAAGTAATGTCCAACACCTCGGGATCCAAACAGCCTGTAGCCTCGGACCTTTCTACTGAAATTCCAGCCTTGGTAGCTGAGAGTTGTCAGGAGGGGAACCCCAGGGCTCCTAAGCACCACTTGGGAGGCGACCCAAATGTCTTGATTCTTTTTTAAAAACTCTGCATACAGGGACCCAAGACATAGTGCAATGGGTAGGTCATTTGTCCTGCACATGAAAGGCCCTGATACCCTATATGTTCCCCTAAGACCCGCCAAGAGTGACCCCTGAGCAGAGAACTTGGAGTAAGCCCTGAGCACTGACAGGTTTTGCCTCTCAACAAAGCAAAACAAATCAACAAATAAAACAAAACCCAGTTTATTACAAATACTCCATTAAAGAACAAGCAGTGTGTGTGTGTGGGGGGGGGGGCAGATAAATAATACAGGGGTAGGGCATATTCCTTGCATGCAGCCAACCAGAGTTAATCCCCAGTACCCTGATCCCTGTCAGAAGTGATTCCTGAGCAGAACCAGTAGTACACCCTGAGCACTGATGGATGTGGTCCAAAGACATAAACAGAAAAACAAATCCCCAGAAATATACATAAAAACAAAATCCTGTATGTTAAGAATAACCATGAAAAGGCATGTAAATATACAAAAATCCCTTAACACATGCATTCATGGCTTTAAAAAGTTAGATATATTTTTTTTTGGTAACCCCTAAAAAAGTCACCAAAAGACTCCAAAGACTCCCATCAGAAAACAGGAGTCTTCAAGGATGGAAGAAGGCTGAGGTGTGACAGCTCGTCCATCACCTAAAATTCCTCAATGCAAAAGTGCCCAGAACTGGTCCCTCCCCAACCCACCCCTCCCCCGCCTCCCCTCTGCAAGTCTCCTCTCCCACTTGAGTTTGAGGGTAAAATAAATTTTTTATTATATAAAGACACTAAGATTGCTGAGTTTGTCTGTTACAATTCGCTTTGGCCTAACACATTAAGTCAAAGACCAGTGGGTAACATCAAACAGCCTTTAATCTGGCGTTATGGCTAGGTTTCCAGAGAAAAAAGCATTTTCATTGTTTTATTTTCAATGTCTTTATTGCAGTTGCTTTTCCTGCTGCTGAGTACAGAAATACGTGTGATGGTGGCAGTGTTAAATGTGTGTGATGGGGAGGGGGGGGTTGGGCTTCTTATTATTTTATTCAGCTTTATTATAATGCCAGAAATTTTAAAACGTTTAACACCTTTTCAGACATTTCTACAGAGGTATTGGGGAGAGGGGAAGACAAGGAAAGGAATGGATAAAAGCAAGCTCATGAGCCACAAGGACAATAAATGAATGCACTAGGAACTCAGGGAAGGTGTTTCAATAATTTTAGTAATTTGATATTAACAAATCGATGAACAACGGGAGGACAGTGACCGTGACAGTGATATTAGCTTTCATAAAATGGTCATTATAGAAAAGATGTCTACGTGAGACAACATGGCACTCGTCAAGTATCCTCATTTAGGGAATATTAAAAATAATTCAATACAAAAAGCACAAAGTAGCATAAGGTTACGCTGTAAAACAGGCTTTGTGGGGGGGGGGGGAGATTTTGGTGGTAATCTAGAAGCCCAGTGCACCTGGGCCATGCTGAAGTGGGCGTCAGGGCTTCTACTTGGTCTGCACTCAGGGGACCATCTGGGGTGCTGGAGATCAAATCTGAACTTTCTGCATGCAAGGGAAGTACCTACCCACGACACTCTCTCTCCAGAACCACCTTTCGTTACTTTTTGGTGTTCTTCAATTGTTATCGACCGCCTGCCTTTTCTAAGGTATCAAACATTTCCTATACTATCTTCTAGTTCCTTCACTGTTTCTCCTTTCCTCCTGAGATTCCTGTTTAGTCAAAGCCACCTTTTTCATCATATGTATAGATAATTGATCCAGTTCTGATAAAGGTTTTTCTTAAAGTAATAAATGTTACAGTGCCTGACTTGGTTAAAAAAAATATAATGGCACATCTCGCAGAGGTATAAAGTTGCTCCCCTAAACATATACAGTTTTGAACCGCTCCATAAAACACAAAATGTTTTTAAATGGCCTACTTCCATCAGCGTTCTCTTTACTCCTGTTCCTTATTCTCTGATGCTCTCTTGTGCTGTATTTCTTCAAAAATGGATTGAGATCTTATTTATATCCAACAGAGAATGGTGGTTTCTCTTGTTGAGGCGCTTCAGCTATTTTTAGAATGTGGTTACCAGTGTACCCAAAATATTGCAATGCATTTTTTTGAGGATGTCCTGCAATTTCAGTTGTATCTTGGCAGCACTTTACCCATTCGCTCAGCTTTTGAACTTTCTGGCCTGCTAACAAGAATCAGGATCTCAGGTGTTCACATCTAAGTGCATGAAATTCTTTTTCTCGTCCTAAAGGAGGTTCCTTCCAAGCTCCTTTTGGGTACCCTGAGCTTTTCCTCAGCTTTACTTTTCTATCCTCTCGCCAGAAAACATCCACATGCAGTATCTACAGCACCATGTGCTGAGATGGCCAGAAAGAGGGCAAGCAAAGTGGTTTCTCTCAGCCTTCTTGAAAGCTGAGCCCCACCACATACAAAGGAAGACACTTCTTTGGAGTTGGAGCTTATGGAGTTTGCACCAACTCCTACCAGGTTTTGCTGGTGCCAGTGTACCTGCTGGGGAACTTCTTGGGACTGCTTGGAGGAATAAAGGAAACAGAGGAGGTGGATTTTTTTTTTAAAAAGGTGAAAATCAACCCTGGTTTCTCTTATGTTTGAGTTATTTTCCCACACAAGGCACTGTAGCACTGCACTGTCCTCCCGTTGATCATCGATTTACTCGAGAGGGGCCCAGTAACATCTCCATTGTGAGACTTGTTACTGTGTTTGGCATATCAAATATGTCATGTGGAGCTTGCCAGGCTCTGCCGTGAGGGTGGGTAAGGTGTTTGTCTTGCACGTGGCTAACCTGGACGACCTGAGTTCGATTCCTCCACCCCTCTCGGAGAGCCCGGCAAGCTACTGAGAGTATCTCGCCCGCACACAATAGGAAACAGAGGAATTTATAAGGAGCCTGATGTGTGGCACAGGTTCAGACATTCATGAGAAAATGGCAAACATCCAAGCTTCTGCACGTGGTGTGCTGTACTGGCCCAGTCCTCCCTGATACAACTGCTCACACTCCCTCTCATCAGCATCAAACAGCTGCCCAGGAACTTCATCCCGGCTCAGTAGATGGATCAGCTTGGGTAAAGAGAGGAACATATATTCCAGACTTTCCACAAACTTGCAAAGGCCTTTCAATTGAGAAATAACACTGACAAATAAAGTTGCAATAATTAGATATCTGTCCACATGCAAAGTAAAAAGATCCTGACATATAGCTCAATAATAAACCAAAAATAACTGAAATGATCACAGATCTAAATATACAAGATGAAAATGTAAAATTCTTAGAAAAAAAAAGCTAATGTGGTATTGAGTTGAGCAGAGTTCTTAGACATGACATTCAAATCATAATTTACTAAAAAAAGAAAACTTGATTTTATAAAGTAAAATCTTTTGTTCCATAAAATTAACTGTTAAAAGGAATGATAAAACAACTTAAAGGCTGTGAGGAGATATTTTCACATCAGCTTGCTACTGAAAACATATCCAGTTGTATAAAAACACATTCGAAACTCTGTAATAACCCACTAAAAATGTACCAAATGATGTGCAAAGACACGTCAGAAAAAATATATTTGTATGATTTATAAGCACATGAAATGATATTCAATGTTATTAGCTATTAGGAAAATAAAAACGAAAATACTGATGATACTCAACACATGCCTTTTACAATGTCTAAAATTAAAAATATAGGCAAGACCAAGCAATGAGAATATGGAATAAGCGAAGTCTCTATGCTTTGCTGGTATAATGAAAAATAATGCTGTCATTCTTATAAACAGTAGCATTCGTAATAAAGATAAATATAACATCAACCACACAATCCAGCAATCCACTCCAGGTGTCTATCCTAGAAAAATGAAAACTTACATTTGCACAAAAACTATACAAATGGGAATGTTGTTCATGGAAGCACTATGCAAAATTGCCCAAAGATTAACAATTCATTTCTCTCAATATATACAAGCATAAACAAATTGTGCTATAACAATACAAAGGAACACTACTTAATAAAAAAGTGAAATAGGATATTGATAAAAAAAAAACCTCCTTGGATAAATTGGAAGAGAAGCACTGGGTTAACTAAACTGTAACAAACTTCTCACAATCACTCTTACTTGTGGTACATTTGTTATTTTTATTTGAAAGAAAAGCTGAACTCTAAATATCTGTTTTCTTGGAGATAATTCCTGAATAAACCTCCCATATAATGTGATGTCTTTTATGGTTTCTACTTAGCTAAATACATTTCTCCAGGCCTCATTTCCATTACCATATCCATTATCATAATCTCATTTTTGAAAAGGAAAATTTCTGTTTATTTTTCATCCATTATTTTCGTCCAGCATACCTTGTCCTTGCATGATTTTAAATATATATATATTTAATTTTATACACATACACACACACACACATATATATGTATATATATTTACCAAATACTCCCTCTGGGTAAAGTCACTTTGATGTAGACATTCTATTACTGAAGATTTAGGATTGCTTCTCTCCCTCAAGGGAATTGTCTCATTTTTTCTCTTTCCTGAAATATCTCCATCAAATGTACAATATGAGTGTAAGCTTCATTTTCCACAAATCTTGGTAATTCTTCTTATGCATGTACTCACATCTATAAAATCCATGTTGATTGCTCTTATTTTACAATGTTTAACAGCTGATTGGTCTTTTTTAAAAAAAAATTTAAGTTTCTTTATCTAGGCCTTTAATTTTGAATAAACAAAATTATCATTATCCTTTGCAATTTCACCCACAAAAATGGCCATAATCAATAAAATAGCTGATAATGTGCATTAGTGTGGACATGAAGAAATTGGAAACCTCATAGATTCCCAGTGCATCTTCTTTGCAAAGTAAGTAGCTTGCCACATTCTCATGATGTTAAATCTAGAACTACCACAGGACTCAACAATACTACTCCTAAAAATATCACTGTATCACTGTCATCCCACTGTTCACTGATTTCTTTGAGCAGGCACCAGTAATGTCTGCATTTGTCCTAGCCCTGAGATTTTAGTAAGTGCCACACTAGAGGCTCTTTCAGGGTCAGGGGAATGAGACCCATCATTGTTGCTGGGTTTTGGCATATTGAATATGCCACGGGAAGCTTGCCAGACTCTGCCATGTGGGCAGGATACTCTCGGTAGCCTGCTGGGTTCTCCAGAGAGCGAGAACTAGACAATAAGAGGTTGTGCAGCTACAAATGCGGCTACGCGCTTCCAGGAGCTTGGTTTTATAGTCTCTGGATCTTGGCTGCTGATGGGATTACACAGGCAGGGGCAGTTGGTGGGTGTAACTGTCTAGCTACTGGAAGATGGAGTATCTGGGTGGAGGAGGCCCAGTCCCAATCCGATCCAAGCAGGCTTGGAGATCTCAGCCCCGCGTCCCACACACCTGGGTTCCTCTGCCGGTTCCTTCATACATGAGGCTCGTCCCTAAAAATATCACTGTCACTGTCCTCCCGTTGTTCATCAATTTGCTTGAGCAGGCCCAGTAACATTGTGAGACTTGTTACTGTGTTTGGCATATCAAATACATCAGCTTGCCAGGCTTTGCCATGCGGGCGAGAGACTCTCGGTAGCTTACCGGGCTCTCCGAGAGGGGCAGAGGACTCGAACCTGGGTCAGCAATGTTGGCTGCGTGCAAGGCAAACACTCTATTGCTGTGCTATCGCTCCTAAAAATATACCTAAGAGAAATAAAAAATGTATTTTCAAGGGCCAGACAGAGAATCCAACAGTGCTTGGAGCACAGGCTTTGCATGTAGGTGTCCTAGGCTTGACCCCAGCACAGAATCCCCCAAGCACTGCCAGGGATGACCCCTAGGCATAGAGTTGGAGGAAAGATAAAAATATCATAAAGTTATAAAAGAAAATGGAACTGTATTGCATCCATACACTAGAATGGCATTTATAAACTAAAAAAAAAGTATTGGCACAGATTAAATCATGTATAAATCTCCTAAACATAGTGCTAAAAAAAGATGCTAATTACAAAATGTACATATTATCTGACTACATTTATATGAAACTTGAGAAGAGACAATTTTATGATGGGAGATACATTAGTAATTGTGGAGAACTGGCTGTGTGGTGTGAGTACATGGAAGGTAACTGCAAATGGGTATATGGCTTCATTACAGCATGATTAAAATGCAGTACAATTGATTGTGATGATGTTTGCAGACCAGTTGATTGTACCCTTCGATGGGTGAACCTTAAAATAATTAATATTTACCTCAATACAGCTATTTAAAAAAAACAAATTAAAATTAGAAAATACAACTGAGTAAAAGCTACGACAATGTAAGTGTTCCTAATTTTCCCTGCTCCAATAGGATACAGAGGATAATACATTCTTAGTGACGCTTGGGAAATATTCATGTGCTAAATTTTAATTCAGTCATGTATCTGGGCAGGGTCATCATGTCTAAAATATAAGTACCTAACTAGCAAAAAAAAAAAAAATGCACTCGAATCTATTAAAATGTCCAAGGGAGCCAGAGGCATAGAGGAATTAGGATGCATGCATTACATACATTGACCCTGATTTGGTCCCTGTCATCTTAAGGTCCCCCCAAAACTGCCAGGCGTAGTTCTACAGATCACCAAGTGCAGCTGAAGGGCTCTGGCACTGACAATCCCCACTGCCGCAGAGCTGAGCAACACTACATCCTCAGGACCCTGCACTGAAACCGTGGCCCAGATGGCCAAGATTCACAGGGAGTAACCCCCTCACCTCTACATACAGTTTTCAAGATCCCCAAAAGGACCGAGGATCTGAATGCACATTTTTCCAAGGGACATATGCAAATGGTCACAGTATATAAAAAGATGCTCTACATCACTGGCTGCCAGGGAAATGCTGCAAGTTGAAACCAAAAGATACCACCTTGTACCTGGTAGGATGACTTTTATTTTTAGAAAACACAGGGGCCGGAACACTAGTGCAGCAGGTAGGGTGATTGATTACCTTGCCTGTAGCTGACCCAGTTCAATCCCTGGCACCCTATATGTTTCCCCGAGACTTGCCAGGAGACATCCCTGAGCACAGCGTCAGGAAAGCCCTGAGCACTGCTGAGTGTGGCACAAAGAAATAAATAAATAAATGAATAAGAAAGTAAACAAAATACAAAAAAATACTCTCAGAAAGATTAGTGATAAAGTACAAAAAGTGGAAATCAAACAGTGTTGGGATGATAATTAATTGATACATCAATCACTGAAAACATGACTATGCCTCAAACACATTAAAAATGGAGCCAGCAGCTGATTCAGGAAGCCCATTTCTGGGTGTACGTCAAAGAAACTGGCATTAGTATCCCAATGAGATACCTGTATCTTCATGTTCATGGCAGCTTTCTTCACAAGTGTCAAGATATGCAAAGAATCTGTCAGTCACATTAAATGAGATATGGATCAGAGGATCACATACACAATTCTAATTGCAGGATTTCCAGTTTCTCATGGTTGAAAAATATTCCATTGTGTCTATCATCCTTTCACCATCCTACCATCCTACCAGCTATGGGGTGGTATCTCTGTGATTTCAATTTGCATTTCCCTGATGGCCAGTGATGGTGCTCATCTCTTCATATATGGATGCTATGTGAGACAGACTGAGAAAGAAATATTACACAAAGCCTGTTACATGTGTAATCTACAAAAGCTGAACTTAATATAACTGGAAATATGATAAAGGTTCCAAGGGTTGGGGAGATGGGAAATTAGAGAAAAGCTGTTGGAGGGCAAAATTGTTCAAAATTCCAATGAGGAAATAAATAAGATCTGAAGAGCTTGTGCCAAATATAGTGATTATTGTCACAGAATTTGAAATTGCCAAGAGAGACCAGGGAGCAGCTCAAAGTGAGGAACACCATGCCTAGCCGGACAGAAGTCAGGTTCAACCCCCAGAAACACAGGAACAACAAGGACCACCAACTATGGGCCAAGCATCAAACTTTCAGGCTCACAGAGCCAGACCAAGTATCTGAATCTCCAAGCATTGCAGGAGATGCCTCCCAAAAATTGGACACTTTATCTTAACTATTTCAACATACAAGGAAAAAAACAAGAAAAATGTGCCATGATAAAGGTCTTAGCTAATGCTACTTGGGTAGCATTATGTTTTATAAACATAACAGCTATGTTTATATTAAGCAAAATACATAACAATATAAAAGCACTAATAGGGGTACAGCAGATAGGGCAACTGCCTGGTGCCTGGCCAACACCCAGGAATGATTCCCAGCATCTTATAATATCCCCGAGCCCTGCCAAGAATGATCCCTGGGTGCAGGGCCAGGATTACGTACTGAGCACTGCTGGGTGTAGCTCTCAGACCCCAGAATTTCAAAGTATTGATAGGGAGAAAAAATAAGTACAAAGCGATTAAAATAAATATTCAATGTCAACCTCACTACTAGATAAAATAAGTAGAGAAACATAAGTAAGAAAGCTAAGTACTTGAACCAACTGATGTCTAGAATACTCACCCCCCCCCCCCCACGACAACAGAAATATTCTTCCAAAGTGTACTTTAGACCATGTCCAGGACATTTTAGGGAATGCATTAAGGTAAAGGTAAAGGTAAAGGCCCTCCCGTTGATCGTCGATTTGCTCGAGCGGGCCCAGTAACGTCTCCATTGGAGACTTTGTTGTTACTGTGTCTGGCATATCGAATACTCTCGGTAGCTTGCCGGGCTCTCCGAGAGGGCCGGAGGAATCGAACTCGGGTCGGCCATGTTGGCCGCATGTAAGGCGAACGCCCTACCCGCTGTGCTGGAATGCATTAAATCTGAATCAATTTTTTAAAAATAGATACCATGAGGAGGGGGAAGAGAGCGTGAGTCAATGTTGCAAGAAGCGAGAAAAACTGGTACAGGGACTGGTGTAGGAATGCCACAACTATACAATCACAACTTAATACTATTGTCAAACTAGTATAACTTAATAAAAAATATTTTTCATAAAAAGTTTACCACAAAGCATATGTCTCCGCATCCGGACCAAGCTACAAATCAGTAACAAATGAAAAACTAGAAAATTCCCAACGTTGTGTGAATTAAATACCACTTAAATATCTAGTCACAGCCTCAGAGAAGAAATCACAAGAAACATTACAGTTTTTAAAGACAAAAATGAAAACACGACACAACAAAAGCCTTTGGGATGCAGAGAAAACAGGGTTCAGGAAGAAACGGAGCTATAAATGCTCAGGAAAAAAAAATCTCAAATCAGCAACTTAATTTTACAACTTCAGGAAATAAAACAAGGAAACTAAACCCAATACTTAAAAGAGGAAGGAAAATAATAAAGACTAATGCAGAGTAAATCAGAAAGAAATTTTAAGAAATAGGAAAACCAACAAAACCAAAAGTAGGTTCCCAAAACAAATCAACTACATTAGCAAACTTTTAGTTAGGAGGAAGGAAGGATGGGAGGGAGGGGGACAGGGGAGGGAGAGAAAGAGAGACTGAACTACAGAGTATATCACTGGGCTATAGACCATATCATTGATAAGGCACCCCAGCTCCTGTATTCTGAAACCATTCACCAGTTTTCATCCAGGTATTTTCTAAAAACTGTCCTCAGCTAAACAGTGAGCATGGAAGTGACAGCACAAAAGCCTCGTCTAGGGATTTTCAGAACTCCCCGCAACGGTACCCACTGGTCTTGTCAAACTGTCCAAGATCTGCACAGCTGTCTCAGGAGATTTTTCTCAGTTTCCCATTGTTGCATGTCTGTTTCATAGGCAGATGGTCTGAAAGATCTCTCACCTTCTCCCCTGTTGTTCCCTAACTGAAATTTTCTCTAAAATGTGTCCAAGCCCATGCTGATTCTCTCATATATGTCTAACCCTATCTGCTTTCCAGAGGATGTGTGGTCTGGGGAAATTGAGAGGTAAAATGAGATTTTAGCACCAGTTCTCTCACTATGTGACAGGCTGGACACAGAGACACTCTCCTGTGCTGTAGGTGTGGCACATAAGGCCTTCAGTCCTAAAAGTTATTCAGTGTTGACTTGGGAAAGCATCCTAGATAAGAGAACATGGTTTTAGATACAATAGTTCTGGGTGTTAAAATTAGAAAGTAAAGGCCTTAAAACGAAAGGCAAGTTGGTGGATCATTGCTGTGTTACATTAATACCTGCAGAGGGATAACGAGAGACTGAATGCCCATTAACAGACATTACTGGCCAAATGTATGAGCTAGAGGGTCTCTTTTATAGCTCTGAATGAGGCCGCCACATCCAACAGTGGAAGAGCCAATATGGATGAACAGCAGGCTGATGGTCCAACTGTTAGAGCCAAAGGGCCCCAGAGGTGGCGGAATATCCAGTCAAAGCAGTTTTTTTTATCAGCTTCTTTATGAAAGAGAGGGGCCACAGTCTGGGCAACCTGAGCTCTTGATACATGGCACCGCGATATCCAGGATGAAATACCTAGATGACTCCCTCTGCAATAGATTATCTAGTAATCCAGGCAACCGCCATCCCAAACAAGCACCCGCCATATCCTCCCTGGTTCCCACCCCAATGACTAGGATTAAATCGGGGCATGATCCATCCTGGTTTAGAAAGGAAGGAAAGAGATTATACACATGACAGAAAGGCAAAAAAGACTCATCAAGAGTCAGAAAGAGAGGGACAGACATAGAAAGATTGCATTCATCTGGGTAACATAAAGTAACAAAATAAGAGACTAACACCCGAGAACAGCTGTGATAAATACCAGGTTGTTCACTCCATGGCTTAGAGGCCAGCCGCACACTCTAGGGGTAAAGGCAGCTCAGATAGAAAAGGGAGCACCAAATAAAGGGTGGTGGGAAGATCTGCACAGGATGGGAGATACCTGCTGAAACTAATCTATGGACCGAACATGATTGCCACCCAATGTCTCTTCTGCAGACCACAGCACCCAAAAGGAGAGATAGAACAAAAGGAAGTGCCCTGCCACAGAGGCAGGGTGGGATGGAGGATGGGGGGAGGGGGGTGGGAGGGATACTGGGATTGGTGGAGGTGGAGAATGGGCACTGGTGGTGGGATGGGTACTCGATCACTGCATAATTGAAACCCAAGCACAACAACTTGTTAAGTCTACAACTGCACCTCATGGTGAAAATAGACTCATCAAGCAGCAGGCAGAAACCTGTGGAGGTTGTGCGAGGAATTGGACTCGGGTATCAATTGCTGGAGTCGGGGAGAATGTAAGACTCGGGATCCCAGTACCTATTTCAGGACTATAGGGTTACAGAACGCCCTACTGAGCAATCCAGGGGAGAGGGCAAACTCATTACTGGGGAGTGCTGGAGTCTAGAAAAAGCAACGGCCAATACAAACAAACTGAAATGGAAATGCCCATGCTGTCTCAGCAGATGGAAGGGGATAGAAAGAAGGAAGCCGAGGGGAGGCGGCGCATGGTTATGCTCATATTACGTAAGGGCAGGAGAACCACCAAAAAAGATGGTGTTTCTATGAAAAGGGGGCAGGAGATCAAGTAAATTGCTAATCTTGGACTCGGACCACAGAACTGAGGGATATCAACTGAGGGATTTCACTGAGGGATTACCAGAGGGAAAGGGATACAAGTGCAAAGGGCCCCCCGTGGACTGTGGAAGGAGGCCATTGGGTGGACACTGATGGTAGATATGGCATTGTATGTTCAAAAGACATGTGAAGGGGATGGAGCAATAGCGCAGCGGGTAGGGCGTTTGCCTTGCACGCGTACGAGCCGGCTTTGATTCCCAGCATCCCATATGGTCCCCTGAGCACCGCCAGGAGTCATTCCTGAGTGCAGAGCCAGGAGTTACCCCCTGTGCATCGCCGGGTGTAACCCAAAAAGCAAAATAAAAAAAAAGAGAGATGCGAAGTTACACCCAAAAGACATAGTCTTGGAAATCAATAGTACCTCAATAAAAATTTAATGAAATAACTTCTTTGAGTTGTTCCAATCATTTACAATATGAAACCGCAGACTCCAACAACAACATCAAACTTGGAGAAGTTAAGGCAACTTACATAAATGGCAAGGAAAGCGAAGAGCAGGGCCAGGATCGGTCTATAAGTGATCTCCCTTGTCCTGACCTAATTATGTTTCTCTCCAGACTAGGCCCAGTATGGAAGTAAAACACTGACGCAGAGTTTGTGAACTGGCCTCCCCACAGAACCGCACTAAACTGAAAAGCTGACACATTCACCTTTGCTCTCCCAGTAGTGAGGTAGCAATAGCAATAGCGGCTGGCACCGATGAGAAATGCTGGCCCTGATCAGAGAGGGCCGCACAAACCCAAGCTGGGGGGAATTTCCTGCAGAAGGACCCTTGTTCATTCTTGGTGGAAGGGCAAACTGGCTTAGCCTGAATGGAAAACCAGTATAGACGCATCTTGGAGATTTAAAAGTAGATCGACCAAAAGATCTAGCAATTCCACGCCCAGGCATCTCTTCTAACAACACAAAGATGAATTTGAAAAATATATGTAGATATGTCCACCTAAATTCACTATAGAGCTATTGGCAATTGCCAAGTTCCGGAAACAACCCAGATGCCCAACAGGAAATGAAATTGGTGCAGGAAGGGCTGGAGAGAGAGAGAGTACAAAGTTTAAGGCACTTGCCTGGCAGGGAGCTCTGGTCACTGCAACCTGGGTTCAAATCCTCGAATGTAACATACAGTTCCCACAGCCCTGCCAGGAGTGATCCCTGGGCAGAGAGCCAGAAGCAGATGCTTTTGAAGACCACTGGGTGTGACCAAAAAAAAGAGAGAAGAGAAAAGGAGAGGAGAAGAGGTGAGGAGGAGAGGGCAGGGGAGGGGAAGGAGAGGAGGGGAGGAGAAGGGAAGGGAAGGGAAGGGAAGGGAAGGGAAGGGAAGGGAAGGGAAGGGAAGGGAAGGGAAGGGAAGGGAAGGGAAGGGAAGGGAAGGGAAGGGAAGGGAAGGGAAAGGAAAGGAAAGAAAATGAAAGAAAAGGAAAGAAAAAGAAAGAAATGAAGAGAAAAGAAAAGAAAAGAAGAAAAGAAGAAAGAAAAGAAAAGAAAAGAAAAGAAAAGAAAAGAAAAGAAAAGAAAAGAAAAGAAAAGAGAGATGTCTTTCACTACAACATCTATGGAACTAGAGAGGATGGTGTTACATAAAATAGTCAGAAGAGGGGCTGGAGCAATAGTACAGTGGGTAGGGCATTTGCCTTGCATGCGACTGATCTGGGTTCAATCCCTGGAATTCCACATGGTCCCCCACGCACCGCCAGGACTAATTCCTGAGTGCAAAGCCAGGAATGACCCCTGAGCATTGCTGGGTGAGACCCAAAAAGCAAAAAGAAAAAAAATAGAAGAAAGACTAATATCAGATGATTTCAGTCAGATAAAGGAACTAAAGGAACAAAGCAAGGGGATGCCCAAAGGAAAGAAAGTAAAGAAACCCTTTAGATTCTCCTGAGAGAGCTGGCTGCCGAGGAACAGGCTGTCCCCGTGGGAAGGGTCCTGTCGACAGGGGTGGGCATAAGCACTTCAGTGGCGGCCTTGCTGTGGAAAGACTGTAACACCTAAAACACTGACATCTATACATATTTTTTAAATCATAACTACCCCAGTAAATAAAAGAATAAATAAAATCAAGAAAGAAGAAAACAGCAATAGCAGTAATAGTGGCATGAATAAGTGACATCCATAAAAGCTGATCTATTTAAAGCCCCACTTGAAAATTTATCAGCAGTGCTATTTAAAAAGAAAACAAACAGTAACTTAAAAATATTCTGCACACGATTTGTCTTAACAAGGAAACAATTTAAAACTATTTCATTTACATTTCACTACCGGGATAAATTTAAATGACAAAAACCCACAGAATAAATTTTATTACACTAAATGATCAGAATATTTTATTTCACTTGGTTCACTTTGTCCACAATGACAACATAATAAATGGGATCATCTCTAAGACATGAAGCACATTAGCACCAGCTTTCTTTCACTTCCTGAAAGAGGTACTAAACTTAAATATGCAAATTCCAAACCTTTAAAGAAAAAAAACTAAACATTTAAATAATTTACATAACATTCGGTTTTGTGAATTTTCACACAGAACTAAATTTTTTCGAATATTTCACCCACATTGTTCTGCCTCAACAATATTTCATCTTGATCCATTAAATAATGCTCACTTGATTTAACTCACACTTTCCCAAAGCATTCTATAACCTGATTCAGATCTTGAAATTGACTTATAATCGTAAGTACAAAAATGTAAAATGTTAAATACACTGATGACATTTTCTCAAATTTCAAGTTCTTAACTCATTTTACTTTGTTAGTGTGGAGGGTTGGGCCACACCCAGCAGTGCTCAGGGTTTACTTCCAGTGCTGGTTCACTCGAGAATTACTCCTGGCAGTGCTTGGGACCCATATACCGTGTGGGGACTGTTCTTGTGTCAGCCACATGCCAGGGAAACACCTTAACCTGAGGACTATTTCTCCGGCCCTCTCAAATTTTATTTTTAAGGGAAAACTTAAAGTATGAATAAAATTTGCATGCATTAGTGTTAAAGATTTGTATAGCATTAAATCCTGTGAATTACCACTCCTTTTTTTTGTTTTGTTTTTGTTTTTGTTTTTGTTTTTGTTTTATTAGTGAAACACCATAAGGTACAGTTGTAGACTTACAAGTTGTTGTGCTTGGGTTTCAGTTATACAATGATCGAGTACCCATCCCACCACCAGTGCCCATTCTCCACCCCCACCAATCCCAGTATCCCTCCCACCCCCCCATCCCCCATCCCACTCTGCCTCTGTGGCAGGGCACTCCCTTTTGTTCTATCTCTCCTTTTGGGTGCTGTGGTCTGCAGAAGAGACATTGGGTGGCAATCATGTTCGGTCCATAGACTACTTTCAGCAGGCATCTCCCATCGTGGGCAGATCTTCCCAGCACCCTTTATTTGGTGCTCCCTTCTCTATCTGAGCTGCCTTTACCCTTAGAGTATGCGGCTGGCCTCTAAGCCATGGAGTGAACAACCTGTGAATTACCACTCTTTTAAAGACATAGATAAATAGGACTCTGTGCAGAGCAAAGTGATCAACATGGCCAAGATTTTGAAAAGAGAGTAGATAAAAATATACGTTGAAGAAAAGAAGGTAGAAGCAGAAGTGCTATTGTTGGATATGAGAGATTAGACTTCTTCAGTACAGACTCCGTAAATAAATTAAAATAAATGCAACAGGGAGACAGATTTCCATTCAATTACGAAGAACAATTAGTTACTTGAAGATAAAAACTACTATCTCTGGGAGATGGTGTGTTTCCCGTCATTAAAGGCATTGAAGCATAAGCAAGATGAAGGGTTGGACAAATTGCGTCCACAGGCAGAAGCCAGCCCACCAGCTGTTTTGATCATAAAGGTTTATTGGAACATAGCCTCCCCCATTTGTTTCCATCTTGACCGTGGCTGCTTGAGCAACACAGCAGCTGAGTGGAGCAGATGCAATAGTGACTGGTAGTGCACAAATTCAGAAATACTCACAGTTTGGCCCTTTACAAAAAATGCCTGCTAACCCCCGTGGAGAACATATTAGGAATGCAATTGTCTACATGCGTGCACATGGTAGCCAATAAGGATTATGTTGGTGTTTAAGAAAATGCCTTGTATATCATCTGTAAGGACTGGATGGTACAAGTTCTTACAGGACAAGAAGGCAGGAGAGTCAACTAAGAAAGTAGAGGTCAAAATTTATAAGGCACTGTTTTAAAGCACTGTGCTAGGAGTGAGGCTACAACAGTCAGAAAGAGGAGACACATTTGCCTCATTTCCACAAAGACACCAACAGATAAGTAGAAGCTTCACACGATGTGATCATGTCAAAAGAAACAAAATCCCTTTCAATCCAAATATGAAATGCCATAGTACAGTTACTCAGTTTCCCTCTTCTCCTAAAGATTACTAATATCCCAAGGATATGAAAAGAGATATATCCCATGAAGAAATTTCACATTTTGAGAAAAACTATAAACTCGACCTCTTTGAGAAAGACAGATTGTAAGTCATCAAAATAAAAATTCAAGAAAAAAAATAACGGCTATGTTAAGTCAATCACAGAAAACAAAATATATATAGAATTTCCCTAAACTACAGAAGCCCATTTCATCAACTTATACTTAATGTTATGAATAACTAAGATTCTAGGAAATAATGTTCTATTCTATACCATATTCCAGGTAGTAAGTTCCTTAAGAATGGAACATATGCATATTTTAACACTCTATACAGATTTTAATAACATTGCTGTGTACTTATGATAATTACTTGAAAAATAATTGAATTAATTTAATGCTAGATGTGCAGAACCAATATGGTGATTTCACTATGCAACTATTCATCTCATTAACTAAAGCTGCCTTTAATTCCTTATGTAATAGTAGAATACGGAGTCATCATCTTTTTTTTTTTTTTTCACGAAATCCACTCAATAATAGTGAACTAATACTGCACAGGTCTATTTCAAGGATACTTCCTCTGCTCTGAAACTTAGATGTAAATGTGAGCATATCAAGCTATTCAAGGCGCACTAGAGAAATAATAAAAATTACTTCCTGGAAAGAATATACATGCAATATAGGTCTAATAGATTCATAGTCAGGAAAAGCAAATTACCTGAAGAAGGTGACAAAAAACTGCACAAGATCCATAATTGTATTGTGTTGGGAGAATGCAATCTGAAAAATCAAAGAGAAAGTTTTAAACATACTGAGTCTGTTCTTCGCTAACGCCTGTGGTGATGTAAAGGCATTTGTAATTTTTCATCATCTAGACATTTGGATCATCATATAATTTACCATATATGCTGAAAGGAAAACCTTATCTAACACAATATCCTCAGCTGCCAGTCATGACCTCTGCATAGCTATAAAATAAAATAGTTTGAAAAAACTTTTATAAAATGAAGGATTAAAGATAAGATGGGGAGGCTGGTTGGGGCCTTGGGACACTGCTTGAAGAAAATGTACACACTGTGGTGTTAGAACGATGTATGCATAAAAGGTATAATCAACAGTAATTTAAATCATAGTATTTCAACAAAATGCTGAAGAATAAAAGTGATTTCAATAAAGAATGTACAATAAGAGTTTCATATAAGACCTTATTACATAATAAATGTATCTATCTAAAAATGAAAGTATTGTTTATCTAATAATGATCATATCTGAGTTAAAGAAATCTATCCCCATCAAATTCTAACTCTATTGAGGAAACTGAAGATATCTGTTTTTCTCTATAGTCTTCTTTAGGAAAATTGCATGCCTATAAATTACTATAAACTACTCAAAGAATAGAATGTCATCTAATTTTAGAACTTCGTGTGGATAAGAAATTAATTTTGAGAGGTGAAACTTCAATAAACTTGTCAAAATTGTTCTCTATTTCTATGAGGCTTACTGATTCATACCATGGTAACTTTACCATGAACAAAGTAAACAGTGTATTAGTAATGAGGCATCAGAATAGAGAATATTTTGATTTGAGATCCAACACTCCATTTACTAGATGAATTTAATTGGTGAAACATTAATTTATTAGTGCCTCAGTTGTCCCATATTTGGATACTAAATAACAAAAGCACTTAGCTCATAGTGCTAGGTAAAAGGATAACTGAATTAACAGGAATAACATTTCTGCCACAATATATGGCATTTGCTCGAGGCCCTCGAGCAGGCCCAGTAACGTCTCCATTGGAGACTTTGTTGTTACTGTGTCTGGCAAATCGAATACTCTCGGTAGCTTGCCGGGCTCTCCGAGAGGGGCGGAGGAATCGAACTCGGGTCGGCCATGTTGGCCGCTTGTAAGACAAACGCCCTACCCGCTGTGCTAAATGTATATTATATCATAATAACATGATGATCAACTTTTTTTTCAGAGAGCTAAAGCTAAACCATTAAGGAACTGAACTCCTTTTAAAAATAATCTGTTATACAAACCTTTCAGAACATGTAATAGAATTTATACTTCTAGTGAAAAATGGATGAAGAGGAATAATATTTCTCTTTGATCTTAAACAACTAGAAAAAACAAACAAAATACACAAAACAATCATTTTTAGGACTTTGGCCAAACAAAAGCAAGGGAAAGATATAATCCGCGTATGAAGGGAATCTAAGATGAGCTTCTCAGTTATTCCTGTTTCAATGCAAGGAAATGGCAACACAAAAGGCATTCTAAAATAAGATATATGAGCATTTCTTATATAAAGAACTACATCCATAGGAGGCCATTTAAATTTGTGACATATGTGCTTAAGTATAGTAATAATAATATCCAAACTGCTTCTAAGAATATGAAGTACAAAGCACTTATAAAGAAACCAAGGAAAATAATTGCTATAAGATATTTGTTATAGTTAAAATTGTCTTAAAAGATTTTAGCATTTGGGTCAGAGTGATAGGACAGTGGGTAGGGTGCTTGCCTTGCACACAGCCAACCCATGTTCCATCCTGGGCATCCCACATGGTCCTCCGAGTGCACAAGGAGTGATCCCTGAGCACAGAGGCAAGAGTCAGTGCTGAGCACTCTGGGTGTGGCCCAAGTCTCTCTCCCCACCTCCCCCAAAAGAAAGCCATTTTTTAAATTGAATTACCGTGAGATACACAATTACAAAGCTGTTCATGGCTGGGTTTCAGTCATACAATGTTCCAATACCCATCCCTCCACCAGTGTACATTTCCCACCATCAACAACCCCAGTTTCCCTCTTGCCACCCCACCCTCACCACAGCCTACCTTTATGGTAGGCACTTTTCCTTTTTTTCTCTCTCTCTTCCTTTGAGTATTATGGTTTTCAATTAAGGTATTGAGAGGCTGTCATGTTTGTTCCTTTACCTACTTTCAGCATGTAGTTCTTATCCAGAGTGATCATTTTGAACTATCATTGTCATATTTGAGTTTCCCTCCCCGCACCGAGCAGAGTTCTGGCAGTCAAAGACCTCCAGAACCAGTCACAACCATGCTGAGACCACTCTCCACATGCATGAAGGTATCGGCAGAGGAACAAAGACATGCGTGTCCTGGGGCTGAGATCTCCAAGCCTGTTCGGATTGGGGCTGAGCATCCTCCACCCAGATCCTCCATCTTCCAGTAGGCAGGGGTCACAACCACCAACTGACCCCCTGGCGCCGTGTAATTCCTTCAATGGCCAAGACCCAGAAACTACAAAACCCAGTTCCCAGAAGCGACATCTTATTATCTCATTCTTACTTTGGAAAACCTGGCAGGCTACCGAATGCAACTTGCCCACACGGCAGAGTCTGGCAAACTCCCTGTGGCGTACCCAATATGCCAAATACCCATAACAATAATGGGTCTCATTCTCCTAACCCTGAAAGAACCTTGAATTTGGCACTTTTTAAAATCTCAGGGCTAGGACAAAGGAGACATTACTGGGGCCTGCTCAAGGCAATCGACGAACAACAGGATGATCGTGATCGTGATTGTGATTGTCATGGTGGTCCCTTCTCTATCTCAAGTGTCATCTCCCTGCAGCACTTGAGGCAGCCTTCCAATGGTGAACCAATATTCCTGCCCTTGTTACTAATATCTTTGGATATTTGTCTCATATGATGTTTAAAGAGCATCTTTAAATGGAAAATATGTAAATATTCTCCTCAGGTGGTTGACAAAAAAGAATGCATTAGAAATGGAGCTACCAAACCATTTTTTCCAATGGTAAATTATCTTCCTCAGAATATTAATTCTGGTTACAGAAATTAAAAACTGACTCATTTCCAGGGAAAGAATTTCAGCGAAGGCTCACAAAAAGTAGCAACAGGATATGAAATAGGAAATGAATAAGATAAATACGAAAAGCACAAAAGTCAAGAAATAGGATAAAGGCATATAAGTAATTCCACAAAACAGTGAGCAACCAAAACCTATGTTGAGGCACAGATTTCCATAGTGATATCAACAGGTGTAATTCAGCTTTGTTATTTTAGAAAATCATCCAATTCAATGATACATTTATATCTAAAATACATCGATGTGGTAGCACTTCGCAGAAAGACTAAGAAAACACTAATATCAGTGTGGTGAAAGTAGACTATGGACCAAATATGATGGCCACTTATGACCTGTATTGCAAATCATAATACCCAAAAGAAGAGAGAATAAAAAGGAATGAGCTTGCCACAGAGGTGTGTGTGTCGGTGGGTGGGGGGAAGGGGATTGGGGGCATGGCAGGAGGGGTACTGGGAACATTGGTGGTAGAGAATAGGCACTGGTGGAGGGATGGGTACTCGATGATTGTATGATTGAAACATAATCATGACAGTTTGTAAGTCTGTAACTGTATCTCACGGTGATTCATTAAAAAATAAATATATAAAGATTGCAACCTTGGAGCTGGAGAAGTAAAAAAAAAAAAAGAAAAAGAAAAGAAACACTAATATCAGCAGAACATTTCTCTTATGGAGTGCCATTTTATCTAACCACCAAAATTTTTCACTGTGCATCTGCTACATTCTGAGCACCAAATCAGGTCCTTGATTACAAGGGAAGTTCTTGGTAGTAGTGATGAAATGGGACAAAATGACAATAAATTATCATTCACTGTATCACTGCCATCCGTTGTTCATCGATTTACTCGAGTGGCACCAGTTAACGTCTTCATTCATCCCAGCCCTGAGATTTTAGCAGCCTCTCCTTACTCATCTTTCCCAATGCTGCTGTATTGGAGGCTCTTTGAGGGTTAGGGGAATGAGACCTGTTATTATTACTGCTTTTTGGCATGTTGAGTACACCACGGGTATCATGCCAGGCTCTGCCATGTAGGTGGGATATACTTTAAAAAATAATCCAACATAATTGAATTGATTCAGAGGTGTCAGTCTCTTTACAAATCGCCTACAAGCCATTCTTTATGGTTCAGGGATATCTTTCCAACATTACAATTCATCTGCGATGCTTGGTTTAGAGAATGGAGGTACTAAGCAGCTCAGAGCTCTTCACTCAACTGTGTGCAGTGCATAAAACTAGTGTTCCACTTTCTGACACTCAACTCTAATTAATAGCCAGAAATCACATATTTTTGAAGTCACTTGAAATGACTTTTATGGTTTTTAAATGATAGCTTTTGGTTTTTACAATTATTTTATTATTTCTATTTCCTCCTTTCTCTAAAGATCCTATTATGTCACTGTGGGATAGCCCCAAAATACTGCACTGAAGTGAAAAAGTCAGGAAGATAATATATAATGAAGTAGTAAAATTGGTACGTGGTATTAAAGATACAATGCAAGGAACAAATAATTTTGGTTTGGTTCATAGACTGTTCATTACCTTAAAGATTTAATTATATATAGGGGTTATCTTAACTTTTTATTAAATTATCATAATAATAGTAAATTTTCCAGTATCAGAACTTGAGAATAATGGTTATGGTCATGCTGTTCACTGTACTAGTCCTGTGTCTAGAATAGAATCTGGTACATAATGCACAGGAAGCATTTAATAAATGTTGCTCTATAAATGAATACACTTAAGAGCAAAATCTAGCATGAGTCTGCTTTTAGGGCTTCATGTATCCTTATAAAAAACCATTACAGAAATACGTTAACAATAATTACATATTTGTTAATAACATGTTTTTCTGAGAAACATTTAAAAAGTGGTTGAATTTCATGAATAAACACATAAATGATAATCAACATCAAATAGCAAAATATTATCTTTCCTTATGTAGCTGATATTAATGAGTTTATAAACTATGAAACATGAAAATTAATGCACGGAAAATTTTATTTCAGGTCAGACAGACAGTACGAAGTTAACACACTTGCTTTGCACAAGTCCAACCCAAGATCAAACCCTGGCACCTCACCTGGTCCCCTGAGCATCACCAGATGTTTCCACCCAAAATCATACTCCCCACAAAAAATCCATAATCTGTTTTTTTTATTTTATTATTATTATAATTATTATTATTTTTCTTTGGGGGTCACACCCAGCAATGCTCAGGGGTTACTCCTGACTCTGTGCTTAGAAATTAGTACTGGCGGTGCTTGGGGGGCCTATGGGATGCCAGGGATTTAACCCAGATCGGCAACATACAAGGCAAATGCCCTACCCGCTGTACTATCACTCCAGCCCCATGTTTTATTCTTAATTAGGTAAAAATTATTAGCAATTTTAGTGCTTATGATTTTAGCTACAATATTTAACAATGTTAAAATAAGAACACTAGAACTCCAATATGTAGACTCACCACTCTTTCTAGATTTCAATTGTGAACATTTTTAATAATGTTGGTTTCAAGGAACTTCAAATGATGAATTAAAGTATACTAGTCTTAGAATTCACTAACTAAAAAAAAATGTTTTTAACTTATGAGATAACAAATGAGATCAGCTATGAGACTATTTACTTAACCAACCCGACAGAAAACAGTGAAACAAATCAATAACAACATCGTATACTTTTATTTTCAGCGGGAGTGTGTCTCCCAAGGTGATGCAGCATTTCTGACCTAAAAATCTGCAATTGTCTCATTAGGAAGATTTTCATTGGCTTCTGTCATGATGAGTAATGACCTTTACAGATCATCGGTACGTTCTATTTTGCTTCTGTGGTCTCTTGCGCGAAAAGTTTACTCAAGTCTTATTGAGTTTTTAATTCTTAGCCAGCATAGATGTGCAGTCCCCTCTTCCATTAAGGATTTTATTCAACTTACCCCAAAAAATTTGATCCAAATCAAGAGATAAATATTGGTAAAGTTTTAGAGTTAGAGACACATTAATTTCTCCCACAGTTAAAGTCCTCACAAATAATTAATAAAGCAGAATGCTATAAAACCAAAATGAGTTTTGTAGTTTCTTTGAAGTTGAAACTAAAATGACAATGATAAAATATTTTCCACTTGAGCTTAAATGCAAATTCAAATCAAATTTATAAATTCAGAGCGATAGCACAGCGGGTAGGGCATTCGCCTTACAAGCGGCCAACATGGCCAACCCGAGTTCGATTCCTCCGCCCCTCTCGGAGAGCCCGGCAAGCTACCGAGAGTATTCGATATGCCAGACACAGTAACAACAAAGACTCCAATGGAGACGTTACTGGGCCCGCTCGAGCAAATCGATGATCAACGGGAGGGCCTTTACCTTTACCTTTACCTTAATATAAAAAATATAAAATCTTATTTCAAATATACTGTGTTTTCATTTAACTAGAAATCAACAATTGGGATTTGACCACTTCATGAAGAAAAGTTTCAATTAGTTACATTTGGATTAAAAAAAAAAAAGGAGGTAAATGACTTGATAAGAGGCCCAAGAGTTGAATGGGAAAAAAAAGTTCTTGTTGTGAAAAACAAATTTTATGTGTATAAAAAATGTAAGCTTTCCATAAATAAAAATAACGTATTTGAGAAAGAAGGAAAATGAAAATAGAAAGAGGTGTGCTAGCATGATCCAACTCATTTAGCAAACACAAAGGAAAGCTAATTTTTTTCAAATTATTAGATTAATCCTTCCAAATAATAGTAGGAGCAGAGTTACAGAATGGAAGTGAGTAATCTCCTCATATCTCAAAGGCAATAGTAGAATAAAACCTATTTCTGGGAAAAAATATATGGAATATATTTTGTTCTGGCTAATTCTACATAAATTTACACAAATTACTCTAATAAATCTCTGAATTTTATTTATATATATATATTTAGTGTGTTTAAATCTTTTCATAGCACAGTGATGGGGCATTTGCCTTGTGCGCAGCCCACCTGGCGGAGCTGGGTTCAATTCCTCTGCCCCTCTCGTAGAGCCCAGCAAGCTACCGAGTGTATTTCACTGCACGGCAAAACCTAGCAAGCAACCCATGATGTATTGGATATGCCAAACACAGTAACAAGAAGTCTCACAATGGAGACGTTACTGGGCCCACTTGAGCAAATCGATGAACAATGGGAGGACTGTGCTACAGTGCTAAGTCTTTTCATAGCGAACAAATGAGTAATAGCACTCAGAACTTCAGCTTTAATGGAAAATGCAGAATGGTCCCCTTGTCTTCATGATCATTACTCTCTGCGCCCTCTGTAGCCAGCTGAGCTCTTTTTGAAACTGCATAAAGGGTCTATAGTCTCTCTTAACAATCCCTTATGCTCTTGCTTAAGTTTTCCTTCCCATCATTCTCAGCTAGAAACTCAACTTCCTTGACATCACACATATGAGACTTCACTGCTTCTCTCCATTCACATCAACCCTGAGTTTCCTCAGTAACAGAGGTTTCAAGTACTGGCCATACAGTTATATCTCTGGGTACCCCCCGTGCTAGCACAAAGTGGTTTCTCCCACATTAACCCCTTTTCCACTGGGCAACTCCTTCCAAAAGATTTCTGCCAGGCAGTTCTGGATCCTACATGGAAGCATTCCACTGTTCTCAACTTGTCTTCTATCAGAGTCTTCTCCCGCAGGGCTGCTAAATAGTGCTAACGTTTATACACTGCTTCCTGCTTATTGCTCAGGCACAATGCTAAGTGCTTTTCATCTACATATTTAATCCTTAGAATAATCCTATAAAATAGGATTTTATTTCATTAGATCCATCTTCTAGATGAGGAAATAAAGTTTATCGAGGCAAGAAGCAGTGGAGTAAAAAAGAAAACGAATGAAAGTTCTACTATTCATATGCCAATTTTATTTTTACAGATGCATTCCTTTTAAATTAGCAGCCAACAATCTGCATTTAAAACATACATAATTATGGCTAGAGAGACAGTATAGTTTGCCTTGCATGCACCTTACACAGATTCAATCCCCAGCATTCTATCCAATAGTCCCCTAAGCACAATCCAGGAGTGACTTCTGAGCACAGAGCCAGGAGTAAGCCCTGACCACAACCAAAGATGTAAAGTAAAGTAAAGACCCTCCCGTTGATCATCGATTTGCTCGAGCGGGCCCAGTAACGTCTCCATTGGAGACTTTGTTGTTACTGTGTTTGGCATATCGAATACGACACGGGTAGCTTTCCAGGCACTGCCGTGCGGGCAAGATACTCTCGGTAGCTTGCCGGGCTCTCCGAGAGGGGCGGAGGAATCGAACTCGGGTCGGCCATGTTGGCTGCATGCAAGGCAAACGCCCTACCGCTGTGCTATCGCTCCAGCCACACCAAAGATGAAAAAACAAAATAAATATAATATCTTGTTGAGGAAAATGGAAGCAAAATTCCAAAAAATAGGTCCCATAAAATGTAATGTTGTATGCTTTGAGAAGTATTTTGCCTTTACTATCCCTGCAAAGGATTCAGCACGATCGACCATATCCACATGATAAGCAAGCTTATTGAGGTTTCTCGGGAGTTCAAGATGCCGCTCTGTCATCTTTAATTAATTATTAAATAATTCATGTTCATTGATTTAAAGAAGGCCTTTGATTCTGTTAAGACGGAAGCAGTCATCGAAGCCCTAGCCAATCAGGGCATTCAAACTCAATACATCAGGATCCTCCATGAGCTGTACTACGATTTACTACCAGGATCTCACCATTGTACAATGAAGGGATCATCGATGTCAAGAGAAGGGTCTGGCAGGGTGATACCATTTCCCCGAAACTCTTCAGTGCCACCCTCAAGAACATCATGCGACAACTGGAATGGGAAGGAATGGGAGTGAAGATAGACAGTCGGCAACGACACCACCGCTTTGCTGATGATATCGTTCTAATAACACCAAACATTAGTCAAGCGACACAAATGCTGGCCGACTTCGACCGTGAGTGTGGAAAGGTCAGACTCTAGCTGAATCTCACGAAGACAATGTTTATGAGAAACAGTCTCATTCCTGATTTTCTATTCACCATCAATGGAATGACCATCTCCGAATGCAACAGTTATGTGTACCTAGGTCGAGAAGGCAACATGACGAAAGACCTGGCACCTGAGTTGTGCAAGAGGAAGAGAACAGCTTGGAATGCCTTCAAGAGCATCAAAGAAATAGCTAAGAGGACAAAGAACCTCTGGCTCTGGGCACATCTCTTCGATTCCACTGTTCTTCCTGCATTAACATATGCCACAGAGACCTGGGGCCTATGAAAACAGGATGAGAACTCTATCCGGGTCTCCCAAAGATGAATCGAAAGAGCTATGCTTGGAGTATCACACTTCACTCAAGTAAGAGAACAAATCCGGAGTTCCGACCTCCATCCATGATCAAGAATCAGGGATGCTGTCTTGTTTGCCAAGGTATCGAAAATCAGATGGGCTGGACACATAATGTGATTTGGAGATGATCTCTGGACCAGCGCTATTAATGACTGGATTCCATGGGACGTCAAAAGACTGCGTGGCCGCCCACCTACCAGATGCTCAGACTTCTTCATCAAGACCCTGCATGATCAGTTTGAGGCTCTTCATGTTCCTAGAACAGACACCATTGGACTACACTAGCACGCGACAGGGACGAATGGAGACGTTATTGGTACCCGCTTGAGCAAATCGAAGATTTACGGGAAGACAAGTGATCAAGTGATCCCTGCTTTATTAAATCTAGCCTAATGAAGCAGAATGTCGTAAGTGAGGTCCTTCTCAGAGGTGTTTATAAACTCCACAACTAAGTCTCTTAAATCGTTCTGAGGTTTTTGCCCCTCTACTCACTGATATTCTTTCTTTTATTTACAGTTTTATTTATAGTTTATTTCCGTTATTATTTTCCTATGGCAACTTACATAACATGCAGGATGCAGTGATGGCACCATTTCTGCTGTAGATACACAAAGTTACCTGCACCTTCACCTCCACTAAAGTGCCCAAAATGCTCCACCACAATCTATGGGTCTCTGTTAGTCTACCACCTCCTTCTTTCCCTCTCCACACTGTTTGGTGACCCCAGTTCTACAATCAAAAGTCAAGGGTTTTTGCAATCATACAATATAATCTATTCTTCTGCTATGTTTCCCTACATACCATATATATCAAAACAATGCATAATGTAAAATACATAACATAGAAAATGATTAAAAAAATATAAAACTAAAGTACTGGAGTAACTTTATAATAAAAAAATCAAGTTGTTTGAAATAGTATAAAATACAATTAGAAAATATGAGAAATATGAGACGTCATTGAAAAGAAATACTTTTTCCAAATTTTAATTTTAAAGCACCATGAATTTCAAAGTTATTCATAGTTGAATGTTTCATGTAAAATGTTTCAGAACCAATCCCACCACCAATGTCAACTTCCCTCCACCAGTGTTCCAAGTTTCTGTCTCCCAACTCCCAATCCCAGGCTGCCATCTTGACAGACCTCTTTTATAATTGGTTATTAAACTTTGGGTCTCATGATTTCAGTGTTGCTAACTCTGTGGTTTGGGTATTTAGTTCTATTGCTAAAGGAAATTATTTTTAAGCTTTGCAAAGTCTTACAGCTCTAGTTGTTAACAGGCCCTTTATCCCAAGGAACATCAACTAGGAAAAAAATAATGGGCCTGGGAGATGAAAAACTTAAAAAGATCAACTATCCAAATTGTACATTTTAACGGTATATAACGTTTAATATTATATTTTACTATTAAATAATCTCTATTGTGAATAATTGGCAACTAGAAGAACGGTAGGGTTTCATGTTTACCGTGTTCCAACAACACCCCCCCCACCAGTGTATCCTCAAACACTACTGTCCCAGTTTTCTACCCCACACCTGGCCCTCATCCTTTCTACCCCTCTGCCATGGTGAGCTCAGTTCTACAGACCAATTCTCACAGTCTGTTGCATTTGTGGATTTGTTAATTCTGTGAAAACATTTATACCCCACGAATGAGAGAGATCATTCTGTACCTGTCCCTGTCCTCCTGGCTATCTTCACTCAGCCAAACTCTCTAGGTCTACCCAAACAGCAAATAAAAAATAAAATAAAATGAAATAAAAAGGTTATGATTTCACTTTTTCTTATATCTGAATAGTGTACCATTGTACAGGTATCATACTTTCTTTATCCAAGCATCTGCTCTTAGATAAGTGGGCTGTTTCCAGACTCTAGCTAGTGCAGACAATGCAGCAATAATCACAAAAAAACACACATCTTTTCTCCTTTTTCTGAAAAGAGATTTGGGGCCCTTGGGTTAGATGCTAAGAAGCATGTATTTGTGGGAAAATATTTGCCCAGCTCTCTTCTGACAAAAGGTTAACAGTGTTAGCATGAATAAGGGAAAAAAGGAACTCTCAACTGGATTCAACTGGTTCAACCATTTTGTAAAACGGAATGGATGCTTCTTAAAACACCCAACATCTAACTCTACAAGACGCATTTACCAACTCCATGTGTGTTCTTAAACTAAACTGTTTCTTTTATATTTAGTATACTTTATATTAAAGTATATATTTAGTATACTTTAGAATATGCAGAGTCTGGCAAGCTCCTTGTGGTGTATTTGATATGCCAAAACCCCGTAACAATGATGGGTCTCATTCCCCTGACCCTGAAAGAGCCTCCAAGAGCACTGCTAAAATCTCAGAGCTAGGACAAATGGAGACACTCACTACTGGTGCCTGCTCAGGAAATCGATGAACAATGGGATAACATTGAGTGACAGTGATATTTAGTTTACAGTTTACAGTGTGATGTGCTTGGGGATATTGTAGTTTTTTAGAGCAATTTGTCTACTCTACATTTTGGAGAATTCAATTCATTAACTGACATGCAATAACATGATATATCAATTTTGTTACTTTCTGTGTTTTGAAGACCATTAGACTTTATTTTATATTTTCTTTGAATTTTTTTTCAGCAATGATTCCTTTCATCTCTTTGGCATATGCAGTATGGATTTTTCTTTGAAGTAACTATAGATTATATTAAATGTTATAGTTATAAAACTCAAGTGCAAATAAAATCTATATATTTTGCCATAGACTATTTTGTATTTTATGTTAAGTCTCCATTAACAAATAATTAGTGGTAATTATTTCTAATAAATCTGCATGTGAGACAGTTATCATTGGTTTATGTATCTGTTATAATATTAGACTATTCTGAATTTGATCAGATAGCTAACTTTTAAAAAAATGGTTTCATATTTTCAAATATTACTAAGTGGTTCTCTTCCATTTCATCCTGAAGAAGTTATTTAGCTTTAATTTCTCAAGATCAACTTAGCAATAACAAACTCCTTTGACTTTTATTTGAGAATGTTTTGACAATTTTCAGACAAGATCAAGCATGTTCAGGGTAGTATGGCCAAAGACAATTTTGATAATTTTCAGAAAGTGTAGTCTGACAGCTATATTCACTGTTCATACTATTTGTTTTCTTTCAACAATGTGAATGCATAGTCATTTTCTTCTTTTTCCACAAGGTATCTTCTGAAATTTTTGCTGATAGTCTTAATGGAAGTTACCATGCATAATAAGTGTTATTAAGGAACTGGACTCTGGACTCCACGTCAGGCTTTGGGTGGGTAAGAGCCCTCCCCACCCCAAGGGACCCAGCCCTGGCAGCCATCTTCCACTGCCCAACCACCACCATGCTCCAGGTCGCTTTTGGGACCATGCAGCCACTTTGCAGCCATGAGACACTTTATAAGACAATTCCTACCCATTTTCCATGGTTACTACACCATATCTGATGGGGTTCAGATAGTAGTCAACAAATCATAGAGAGAAATATATAAATATGTGCCTCTCGGAGAGCCCAGCAAGCTACCAAGAGTATTCCGCGCACAAGGGAGCCTGGCAAGCTCCCTATGATATGCCAAATACAGTAACAACAACAGGTCTCATTCCCCTGACCCTGAAAGAGCCTCCAATCATTGGGAAAAGATGAGTAAGAAGAGGCTGCTAAAATCTCAGGGCTGGGAGGAATAGAGATGCTACTGGCACCCACTCAAGTAAATCAACAATCAACAAGATGACAGTGATACAGTGAAGGAACTGATAAAATTGATTATTAATAATTTCCATTACCACTCTTTAAATGAAAGTCAACCCCAATTTAGTAACAAGAATTGAAAAAAGAGAAAAATATAATAAATTATTTAAGTATATAGAAGACAAAAGCAATTAATAATCATGAGATCTTTGAATAAATTTGAAAAAAGTATGTGAGGCCATCTGTAGTAGCATATCTATATTATCACCTTTACTTAAGACACAGAGAGGAATTTCCTTTTTGTTTTAATATGGCTCCATCAGTAAAGGTAAAGGTAGAGCAAATCGACGATCAACGGGAGGCTCCATCAGTAATTTAGCATATTAACATCTTATTTTGTGCTCAAATGATTTGTCTTCCATGCTCAAAACGTGATACACTTAAGGTAAAAATGTATGGACATCAGAATTAGGATCCAGTTTGCTATCTACTTTTTCTGTATAACAATTTAACCGTTGATCATAAGGGGTTACACCGACTTTACAATGGAAATTAGAATTGCAAATTGAAGAATGATTCCTAGCACAATTTTCATAAAACAAAATCAAATCTAAATTATGACATCAGTTTGCAGATTCACTTAATACTGAATTACCAAATCCCATTTACTCAGAAACAGGTAATTTAGATTCAATCTAATTTAATTTAATTTAAGCAGTGATGTATAAGTGTTGATGAGCAGCACTATTGAAGAATACAAAATACTTCAGCCCATGCACTCTTTTAGATTGTCAAGTTGTAAGCTTGGCAATTATACTATCAATATTTTTTCTCTTTCTAATTGCCAATATTCCATTGTATTAATAGCACTAACAGTCAAAGGAAAATGTGTTACCAAAATAAAATTTCACTTTAGAAACTAATGCAAATCAACTATGTGCAATAATTCACAGCATTCCAAAAGGAAATATTATTTTCCTGTTTAATTACTAGATCATTAGCATATTTACCAAATAAAATTGCTATGTGTCTCAGGGTCACAATTACAATTTTTAAGGCTACTTTATTTCTAAAATGGTTGGTTATCTAAACATTAAATACTCTGCCAAAAACAGTGAAAAATTTTTATTTAAAATTAGAGTAATTTACTCAGGACTACTACCACACACAAGGTCCAGTAATAATGACTGATTATCTCTCCTTTTCTTTTATTTATTTTTATTTATCAATATAGCCTCCTAAAAATACTGCTCATTACATTTATTTCTAAAGTACAAAATACCTATTTGGCTCTAAGCTTCTGATCAGGTAATGCATAGAGTCATAGCAGAGGTCAATGGTGGTTATCAAATATAAGATTGTTTGTTTGTTTATTTTTGTTTGGGGGCCATACCTGATGGTGCTCAGGGTTGACTCCTGACTGTGTGCTCAGGGATCACTCCTGGCAGGCTCAGGGAACCATATGGTAAGTAGGGGACTGAACCTGAGTCAGCTGCATGCAAGGCAAATGCCTTACCTGCTGTATTATCACTCTGGCCCTGTAGCACAATTTTTCTGAGAAAGAAAAGAAAGGAAAATTATAGTGGAAAAAAAGATTAGAAAAACAGGAAAGGTCACCTGCTTCATTATGAAAGTATAAGAAGGCTTAAAATGAATGTATGAGAAGGCTTGGGGGCAGCACAAAGGTGGGCAGTCATGTTTTGCATGCACAAGGCCCCAAATTCAATCCCTGCCACAACACAGTTCCCCAAGCACTTCTGTGTGTATCCCTAATGTCCCCCAAGTGCCATAATACCTTGTCACTGGACTACTGAGTCCAATACCTCCAGGTCAAGTACTGTCATGAGTTGTATCCCTCAAAGCAAAAGCAGCTATGTGAAAATGACCATTCTGTGTGTGTTAGAAGAGAAAAGGAGAGATAATCAAGAATTGTGCCAGATCACTCCCCGTGGACAGTTTCAACAAGCCACCACTGCATTTGAGAAGGTGATTTCGGCATGCCCAGTTTTCAATACTGGAAAATGAATCTGAGAGGATGAGGACACGTTGAAATGATCATGCAGGTAAGAGTAGGGATGCTGACTTGAATGGGCTTCCAAGTAAGTAAGTAAGTAAAGGCCCTCCCATTGATCATCGATTTGCTCGAGCAGGCCCAGTAACGTCTCCATTGGAGACTTTGTTGTTACTGTGTCTGGCATATTGAATACTCTTGGTAGCTTGCCGGGCTCTCCAAGAGGGGCGGAGGAATCAAACTCGGGTCGGCTATGTTGGCTGCGTGCAAGGCAGACGCCCTACCCGCTGTGCTATCGCTCCAGCCCAAGTCTAAGTTTTACTAAAAAGAAATGCTCATTACTGTTGGAAGGAATGTAAATTAATCCCGATCCTGGAAAAAAGTATGAAGATTGCTCAAAAAATTAAAAAGTGTACTAAATGTGATCTAGCAATTTCCATCTCCAAGTATCTATTATATATCCAAAAAACACAAAAGATATATGTATATATATACACACACAGATGTGTACATATGTTTATATATTCACACACAAACCTACACCTAAAGTCCTTGCATCACTATTTACAATATCCAAGATCTGGAAATAACTCTGGTGCTCAAAGATGCTAGATAAAGATTTATTAGATACATACTCTGGGATACTACTCCACTACTGCAAAAGATGCCTCTTGCTACAACCCGGATAAAACTGACGGGATCATGAAAAGCAAAACAATTACAGAGAAAGGCATTTATGGATTACTACACACCTATGTCGTAAGTTAAGAGAGAAAGCAATGAAATAGACAATGTTCAGTTAAAACAATCTTTTGTACTTGACTACAGAAACGAGGTTTCCAAAAGAGGGAGGGCAGAGAAGTGGGCAGAAAGGATCCATGAACTGAGCGGGAAGCACACGGGTGTTTTAGTACTGAGCATATTTAGATATATCGCTAGAACACAGATATGTGTCCTCATGTAAACCAATATTACTTCAATAACTGTTAAATAGGTACATTCTTAAAAAAATTAAAAATAAATACATATATCACACCTTTGTAAGGTAAAAGGTAAAGGCCCTCCCATTGATTGTCGATTTGCTCGAGCGGGCCCAGTAACGTCTCCATTGGAGACTTTGTTGTTACTGTGTCTGGCATATCGAATACTCTCGGTAGCTTGCCGGGCTCTCCAAGAGGGGTGGAGGAATCGAACTCGGGTCGGCCATGTTGGCCGCGTGTAAGGCTTGTACTCATGTATATATATCACATATATGTGATATATGTGTGTATATATGCTATACATATATATGTATAGCAATTTGCCTTGCACACGACCAACCTGTCCAATCCGAATTCGATTCCTCAGCCCCTCTTGGAGAGCCCGGCAAGCTACCGAGAGTATTTCACCCACATGGCAAAGCCTGGCAAGCTACACACGACTGATGTATTCAATATGCCAAACACAGTAACAACAAGTCTCACAATGGAGACGTTACTGGGCCTGCTCGAGAAAATCAATGAACAACAGAAGGATGTATATATATGGGCTGGAGCAATAGCACAGCAGGTTGGGCATTTGCCTTGCACGCAGCCAACATGGCCGACCCAAGTTCAATTCCTCTGCCCCTCTCAGAGAGCCCAGCAAGATACCAAGACTATCTCACCTGCATGGCAGAACCTGGCAAGCTACCTGTGGCATTTTCAATATGCCAAAAACAGTACAAGTCTCACAATGTTACTGGGCCTGCTTGAGCAAATCGATGAATAACAGGAGGATAGTGATATATATATATATATATATATATATACATATATATATATATCTTGTGATACGTGCTGGGGGAAAAGGCAGTTGGGATGGGAAAGGAACCACTAAGTAAATGATGATTGGAGGGATCGCTCGGGATGGAAGATATGTGGTGAAAGTAGGCTATGGACCAAACATGATGGCTTCTTTGTAGAGATGGCCCAAATCATCTCTACAACAGCTTCAGAGGTCTGTGAGGCAGCCCCCACTGGCGAGGAGAGCAAAAACAAAAAGGAGTAAATGGAACTCAAGCTGTGAGTTTGCATCGGGGGAAAGCCCACAAGTGGAGTCTCTTAAAGGGGAGAAAATATTCACACACCAGACAGCCGAGGAAAGGCTAACATCCAATGTAAGTGAAGAACTCTGGAAACTTAGTAAATGAAAAACAGCCTCGTGAATGTTTCATGGCATCAGATCAATGGAAAAATACTCAAGCATCACTGGTTACCAGGGAAACGCAACTCAAAACAGCAGTGAGATGTCACCTCACACCAGTAAGGCTGTCCTGTATCAAAAAGGCCAGAAACAAGAGCTAGCAGGGATGTGGAGAAAAAGGATCCCTCGCGGAAGACTGTCAGGAACATAAACTGCTTTAGTCCTTGTGGAGAACCCTGTGGTAATTTCTCAAAAAATTAAAGAGAAAATAGCTCTCAGCTCCAGTCTTAAGTATCCATTCTATGAACGCAAAATGAGTAATTTGCAGACATATGCATAATCTCACTCTGCAATGACCATTTGCTACAAAATGAACAAGATAGAAGCTGTAATGCTGAGCGAGATATGTCAGAAGGAAGAAAAAAAAACTAGATAATCTCAATTAAATGCCACATAAAAAGAAACAACCGATGGAAACAATGTTTAATGAAAAATTTGGACTCTGAGGTCAGAAATAAGATTACCAGGGCTAGACAGATAGAAAAATGGGTAGGGTTCTTTCCTTGAACATGGCCAACCCGAGTTTCATCCCTGGCACCTCATATGGTCCCCTAGAGCCCTAGCAGGAGAGATCCCTGAGTGCAGAGCCAGAAATAAGCCCTGAGCACCACTGGTATGCTCCACCCCAACCCCCCCAAAAAAGAAAGAAATGAGGTTACCAAGAGCAACAAGGATATATATGGGAAGTGGCTGAGCTACATTTGTGGTCTAGTACTATATTTTCTATTTGAAACTTAAAAACATTACACTCTTATAAACCAAATGTTACCTGATTTAAAAGAAGAGAAACATTATAATGTTAGAGAGAAAAAGATTACTAAACTTTAAAAAATCAATTAAGGGGCCGGAGAGATAGTCTAACGGGTAGGGCTTTTTCCTTGTTCACAGCCAACCCAGGTTTGATCCCCAGTATCCAATGTGGACCCAGAAGTACCTCCAGGACTGATTTCGAAGTGCTGAGCCAGGAGTAAGCCCTGAGCACCACCACTGTGGCCCGAAACTGTAGCACTGTCCTTCCTTTGTTCATTGATTGCTCGAGCGGGCACCAGTAATGTCTCCATTGCGAGACTTGCTGTTACTGTTTTTGGCATATCAAATACATCACAGGTAGCTTGCCAGGCTTTGCCATGCGGGCAAGATACTCTCGGTAGCTTGCTGGGCTCTCCAAGAGGGGAGCAGGAATCGAACCTGAGTCAGCCCAGTCAGCTGCATGCAAGGCAAACACTCTACATGCTCTGCTACTGCTCCAGCCCAACAACGAAAAATAGTAACTAATTACTTTAAAAATGAACTCATCAAAACATTAATCACCTTTCAGGGGTTGGAGACACAGTACAAAGATTAAGGTGCTGGTCTTGCATGAAGCTGACCCTGGTTCGATCTCTGGTATCACAAGGTTCTCTGAACACTGCTGGGTGCACCCTTGGTGGCCCCAGTACCTTGGTACTGCCTGGTACATCCCAGCACTTCAGACTCCAAGAGCATCCTCAGCCCTTGTATCGAACCACTGTTTGGGTTGGTAAAGGATTGCCGGGTGCTGGACGCCTGGACCATTTGAGCACCTCTTGGGAGAAACCTCCCCAAACAGTCTTAATGTATTTGTCGGTATTCAATATTATACATTACAAGTGAACAAATTTAAAATGTTGAAATGATTGCTTCTTGGTTTGTCATCTGTAAGACAACTTTTAACTCTAAGAGGTAGTCTACAGATAATAAAAGAGATATAATAAAAGACAACAATTTCCTCAGGGCTCAGAAATTAGAACTGATGAATGTGGGTTTTCAGGACTTATTTTTCTAAACTTCTCTGTAAAATCTGCAGCAATGAAAACTGAAAATGAAAGATTCATTAAGCTTTAGCTCGTTTCTGAGAGTGAGCTAAAGAATAAAACATTGTATTCTCTTTACAAGTATAAATTCACAAATGAAAAAAAGGAAAATTAAAAACAATTAAAAATACGTTAATCCTGGAGATGGCGCAATGTTACAGTGGGCAAGGTGCTTGCCTTGCATATGCCAACCCGGATTTGATCCCCCCATCACCCAATATGATTCTCCAAGCCCTGCCAGGAGTGATCCTTGAGCACAGAACCAGGAGCAAGTCCTAAGCCACAGCCAAAATGTGGCCAAAAATGAAACAAACAAACAAAAATCTCAAAAAATTTACTATTTTATGACTAATAATTAAAATTTTATTAAAGAATACATATCACAGTTATGGTCCTCCCGTTGTTCATTGATTTGCTCAAGCAGGCCCAGTAACATCTCCATCGTGAGACTTGTTGTTACTGTGTTTGGCATATCGAATACATCATGGGTAGCTTGCCAGGCTCTGCCGTGCAAGCGAGATACTCTCGGAAGCTTGCCGGGCTCTCCGAGAGGGGCAGAGGAATTGAACTCAGGTCAGCCATGTTGGCCGCTTGTAAGGCAAACGCCCTACCACTGTGCTATCTCTCCAGCCCAGAGAATACATATAAACTGATATAATAATAAAGAATTAATAATAAGAGTATATATGCTATAAAGGTAAAGGTAAAGGCCCTCCCGTTGATCGTCGATTTGCTCGAGCGGGCCCAGTAACGTCTCCATTGGAGACTTTGTTGTTACTGTGTCTGGCATATCGAATACTCTCGGTAGCTTGCCGGGCTCTCCGAGAGGGGCGGAGGAATTGAACTCGGGTCGGCCATGTTGGCTGCTTGTAAGGCGAACGCCCTACCCGTTATGCTATCGCTCCAGCCCATATATGCTATATAAAACACATAATGTTACATGCTTATAATAACACATTTCTCAGCACTAATATAATGATTTAAGTTCAACTGAAAGAACTCAATTACCTCTTGAGCACCATCATAGTTATTTTTCATATTTTATAATTTTGGAGGGCTGGAGTGATAGCACAGTGGTAGGGTGTTTGCCTGCACGCGGCCAACTCGGGTGACCCGGGTTTGATTCCTTCGCCCCTCTCGGAGAGCCTGGCAAGCTACCGAAAGTATCTTGCCCACATGGCAAAGCCTGGCAAGCTAACCGTGATGTATTCGATGTGCTAAACACAGTAACAACAAGTCTCACAATGGAAATGTTACTGGGCCTGCTAGAGCAAATCAATGAACAACAGGAGGACAGTGCTACAGTGCTATAATTTTGGAAGAATGGAGTAATTCAACATTATTAAATGAATTCTAGTTTGGCAACCAGAACATTTTTTTAGTATATTCTACAAGGACAAGCCAATACAAAAAGTTAATCTCTAACCATTAAATATTCATTAGCACTTTAATGCAAATATGTAATTTTCTCAAAAATAAAATATGATGAGATATCTAAAAATAAGGGCCATATAATAATTAAATATATAACAGTTGAATCTACTGTAATTAAATTGTAAACCTAAACGTAAATTAAATCATTTATTTAATTACTATTGAGTAAATGTTATACATGAACCCTTGTTATCTTCGATCATAATTTGAATAAACCAAATGACATCTGATCAATATTTCTGCATAAAGCACATTAGCAGTGCACAAATAGTCTGCATGAATTGATATGCTATTAAACCTTACAAAATAAATTTATCAGCAAACATACCTTTTTCAAAAATTAATCACTCAGGAAGCTGGAGAGATAGTACAGAGGATAGGGTACTTGCCTTGTGCCCTTGATAGGACTTACCCAGGTTCGATCCTTGCACTACCAAGAGTAATTCCTGAATGCAGAGTCAGGAGTAACACCTCAGCATAGCCGGGTGTGCCCGACTCCCAACACACACCGAAAATGTGTTTGTGTGTGTGTATGTGTGTATGTGTGTAAGAGAGAGAGACTCAGGGGCCAGGGAGATATCTTAATGGGCTGGTAAATTTACTTTGCATGCAGGAGGCCCGGGTTCAATACCCAGCCCCATATACTCCCCTACCCTAGAATAGTCTACAGGGACTCTCAAACACCGCACTGGACAGAACTCCACCACCACGAGGGATGGCCCGAACCCCACCAAAAATTAAATTTAAAAAGTAAACACAACTTACTCATTCAAATCACTTACAAGTATGGACAGAACATTTGGAAGCACAGACCATAAGCTATCAGTAACAAAAAGAATGGGACAATTCACATATTTGTAGAAATTTTAAAACATAATGACCTATTAAAGGGTTTGGCATATATGACCTATTCAAAGAATTTTTCATGATTCCGTGTGTTAAATCAGACCTAAATAAATAATCATACAGATTTCAACATTATAACAGACTTTTCTTTCAATAAAAACATAAGTTGAGGGCAAAATCCTAGACTATTTGAAGAGAAAAAGAATATCCCCAGTTTCCTAGCAATAAAACTAAAATCTCTAACAACCAATTGCTAAACACAATGAAAGCAGAACACAAAATCTTAAAATATAAATAAATCAATCAATAGTGAGAAGTAGATGGTTGTTAAAAAGGAACTGGTAAGCACTATTTACCAGTACCCTTTCCTGTTGAGGGGCAATATATGGTATTTTTATTATTATTATTCAAAGCATTGAAATGTAAACAGATATCACACTGAACAAAAGTGCACTTTTTTTTATAATCAAAATACAGAATGACCCTTAGATGGAATACTAATAACACTTACCTGTATTTTAATAGGCCAGGAAAAGTTGCTGACGTACACATAGAACGTAATGTTAGGATTGCTTCTAAAGTTAAATTTTTCATAGGAAAAGCTATCTCTGTAGTCCTTTATATTAGTTTTGGAAACTATAGGCGTCTCCTCTCCGGATATTGTACCAGCTAAAATGTAAGGAGACAACAAATTTAAACAATTCATATTAGGAAACAGAAATCTTTATGAACTTAGAATTAACAGTGTTTAATTTTGTAACCCTTTTATACAAGATAATCACTAATGTAAACTCATCGTTACAATTTAAAATGAAAAAGAAAATTATATTTATCATGAATATAATGAGAAAAGACGGTACATTATTATTTTTTTACTCTTTGTAAAAAAGTTTTAATTTATTTTAATGTAGACAAAAGCCAAAGATATTGTTGATACAATTGCAGAATTGAAACCGGTTAGATAGCAAAGTTTAGTTTCAATATTAAAATCAGCAAGCATTTTTTTAAATAATTTTATATAAAAATTATTATATCTAATCATGAGGTTGTTAAGTACTTGTCTACAAATTCACTAAGTTGTTGCTAGTTGAGCCTTCTGTATCACTGTTTTTGTTTGCTGAGTTCACTTGGCTTCTATGTTACTCTCCCAACTAATTGGTACTTTCCTGGTGGAATTTCAGTACTGAGGAATTAGGAGGTGTCTTGTGACCATGTATGTGGCCATGCAGTCCAGAGATCCCAGGATCGATGGTCTGGGCCAATGAGCTGACATAGCAGCAATATGGGAGACGGGTGTGACTGCCAGGATTTCCAGAAGTGGGGGTGTGTGTGAGTATATATTTTTTTTAGATTATACTGATCAAGTGCTAAACACTACTTTATTCTTCATAATAATCTTATCCCAGAGGTATTCCATCCTTATTATTCTAATAGAAACTTGAACTTCCAAAATTTAAAGCATGTGCCAGTCCAAACTTGATAGGTACTGAGCCGAAAAATTCCTAGCTCGACTAGAGTCTATATCTGACTCCAGAAACTGAATTCATTCTTTTTAACCACTCCACGGAGTCTTTCCAAACAAATCAGGACATATTTTTGCTGGTCTCAGTCCAATTAAAAACTATTAAAAAAAATCAATGTATTTGCCTTACCATAAATGGAACCATCACTACTTCTGAGGACACTATAAAACTCAAGCTAAAAGCTTTAAAATTAAACACATACTGAGAACTCAATAAATATTTACTGAAATTAACCAAATGGAACAATGCACTTCCAACACCCTAACCAGGGCCTCTACTTTAAGAAACAGCAAAGGCAGAAATGAGGGCCAGGAAAGTGGGTAAGTGGTAAGGCACATTTCTCCCATGTCCCAGTATTGCATCATCCCATGCCCTGCAGCACCATCAAGTGTGAGCCCAGAGGCATGTGGGCACCAAAAGATCTGTGCCCCAGCACCTGCAGTAGCATAGCCTGACATTCAAAACACTGAGAAACTTAACAACTTGCTAAGCTAGTACCTATTTCCAAACCTGCTGGCATTTGGAAATTTGATTCTGGGACTTGAAAATTATGAGATATTCTCCACACTAAAGTAACTGTTCTAAAGAGATTTTATAGGTTTTATAAATGCTAGTTTGTTGTAGTTATTGTTTGGGGGTAGTTCCAGCAGTGCACAGGGAACACTCCTCTTGGGAGTGCTCGAGGGACCAACCACATGTGGTGCCAGGGATTGAACTCAGGTGTACAAGGCAAGCGCTTTACCCACTGTAAGATCGCTCAGCCCCTTATATATTCTGATATACCATTTTAAAACTTGCAGTTGAGTTTTCTGTGCATAGGTTATTTGCATATTAATACAAGTTATAATTCTTAATAAAAAAACAAATGCCGAATGCCAAGGTTTTACTGTATGTTTTATACACAACTATGTATGACAAAAATATCTATAGATTTGCCTGAATTTCTCATTTTTACATGTAATATAGGTTCAGAAAAGCAAAATCCTAGTAACTCTTTAATTCTGATCGCACAGTAAAATAACACAGATTCTACATAGCAAAATAAACACAACAATCTAAATTTTAGAAATTAACTACATATTTCTAAGCATATAGATATTTTCTTGAAAAGGCCTCAAGCACAGGAGATGCTTCCAGACCTTGCGCCAGGCTGAGTCATCCGGGGCAATGGAATGGGGGTGGGTGAGCCCAGCACCCACCCAAACAGAGCCCAGGCAGCCAAAACCTCCACACTCCACAATCATCACCATGCTCATGGCAAGCTTCATCTAGAAATTAATCTGTTGAAAAACTCATGTATGCAGGTTCTATGACTGATATCTCCAGGCTCTCATAAAGTCAGAGGGATGGGCTACCTTCCCCATCTCCCAGTTCTTCCAGAAGCCTAGCAGTCACACTCATGAACTATCTCTGGCACCAAATAAGCTCCTTAACTGACCATAATCCAGACACTCATATATAAATCTTGAAAGAGATCAACAAGTTACAGAGATGCTTTTGGATCCGTGACAGGCTGTCTTCCAATGAAACCAAAGTCACCATCCAGTTAAAAATTTTCCTACTATCACCCCACACAAAATTTTTTAATTTTGAATTCCTCAAACTGTACATCACTTATACACCAGGAGTAGCATATCACATTGGGTGAGATGTAAAGTAAAAGGCAACCAATCTCGATTAACAAGACACAAACACACACCTGTAACATGTCAATAATCTCTTATACAAGGGTTTTAGGACTCCATGGTGAGATACAAAAGTCTTCACACACTTTCTTCTAAGAAAATATTTTTTGATCATTTTTAGCGAATTATTTATAACAAGCAATATAAAATAAATTATTCAGGGACTGCTATAGGGACAGACTTGAGAGGTGGTTGAAAATAATGGTGGTAAATAAAGGGTGTTGGGAGGATCCGCCCATGATGGGAGAGCATGCTGAGGGTAGACTGTTGACCAGCATGATTGCCACTCAATGTCTCTTTTGCAGACCATGGCACTCAAAAGGAGAGAGAGGGAAATGCCCTGCCACAGAGGCAGGGTGGGATGGGGGCTGGGAGGGGGATGCTGGGGTCCGTGGTGGTGGGAAATGCGCACTGGTGGAGGGATGGGTGTTTGATCATTGTATAATCGAAACCCAAGCACAAAAATGTGTAAGTCTACAACTGTACCTCATGGTGCCTCACTATTAAAAAATAAATAAATATAATTAAAAAAAAATAAAATAAAAAAAAATAAAAAAAAGAAAATAATGGTGGTGAGAAGATTGTTGGTGGTGGGATTTGGTGTTGGAATACTGAATGTAACAAACCACCTTAATCAAGTTTATTTTTAAAAATTAAATTAAAAAATTTCCAAGCATATTTATGCAATAGTATATCCTTGACAAACATTAAAAGCAATAGAATTTTCTAAAGCATAAGTATGAAGTTACTCTTTTCATAGGCCTAAATAAAAACATCTACTTCTTAATTATATTTTTAACTGTCTAAATTTCAACTTAGAAACCTTATTACCGAAGACATGCTAAGTAGAGTATTTTTTCTAAAATATTGAAGCAGTAAAAGCTGACAGGCAATTGAGCAGTATAGTACTCTGCTTAAAAGTTATCTATCAGTATGCAGTTAAAGATTTCATTGTTCTATATCAATATTTAGGTTGATAATCATATTTATGACTTCTGTAGCAAAGGAAATAATGGAAGTTTTACTCAGTTCATTGAAAATGCAATATATTTCAATTAAAATCACATTTCATTAATAGTTCCATTTAAAATAATTAAGCATTATATACTATTGTCATAAATCTATTTTAATTAAACAAGGATGAAATTATTAAGATAATGAAGCCTTATTACTAGGACTTTCTGAATTGTCAGTTGTTCAAATTACTTTTAAAAATACACATTAGAATACAACACATGTGCAAGACATGGGCACCGAAGTTCTCTTACCTGTGGAACCAACAGACCATGTAATGTTGAGATTAAAGTTGTTGGATGCATTAATTGAAATATCCAAATTTTTGTTTGACTACCAAAAAAAAAATAAAGAAATGTTAAAAAAAACTATATCAGACATAGAGGTTTAGTCAATTTTTTTAATTATGCCTATTCCATGGGCTGGAGTGATAGCACATACCACAGATACCATCATTAAGTCAACATTCAAAAAAGTAACTGTAAATGCCAACTATACTATTTAAATGCAAAAAATAAATTCAAGGTGATAAATTCAAATGTTTAGTTTAAATACTCAATTATTTTCTTTACCATAGTAGAGCCTTCTCAATGTGCAAGGCTTCTGATATTTAACATATGTGTGTTCCATTATCTTTGCATGTCAACATTTGAATGATACATGTTTAGCTTAGTCCAAAGTAATTTTAGAGCACTGTAGTGAGATATATGCTGTTTTGTTGAGGTCATATTTTATTATACAAACTTTTTTCTAGTAATACTTAGAACATGTAGAACAAAATTTTCTGGTAATAACAATAATCCCAAATGAGGGGAAAAAGTGATCACATATTTTAAACAGCTTTACAGAGAACTCAAAGATTTTTGTCATCAAATTTCTTCTTATTAATAGTAGAGTACAGGTGATTTTCATTTAATTTCAAGGAATAGATACTTAAGACATGCTTTTTATGCCATTTGCTATTATTTTACTCTAAGAGCTGAGGAACCACAAAGTATGGATGATTATAACTAATTAGTGGTTCAGATAAAAAATTATAATCCTGCTCAATAGGTTTTTTTGTTTTATTTGAGTTATTTTTTTTTTTGGCTTTCTGAGCCACGGCAAATCATGTTCCAGGGTCATTCCTGGCTCTGCACTCAGGAATTACTACTGGCGGTTCATCAGAGATGATACGGGATGATATGGGGATCAAACCCGGGTTGGCAATGTGTAAGGCAAATGTTTCTACCCACTGTACTATTGTTTCAGTCCCAAAGTTCAATATGTTTAACCTAAAGAGTTGTATGTAATGATTTTTTAAACATCGACACAAATACCAAAGCCACATAAATTTATACCTTAACGTAGCTATTTTTAAAAATGAGATAAAACAGACAAGGATTAGAAACTATATGTCAAAAGTTAGAGCCACTCGAGAAAAATAAGTCTATCGACAATGAAGCTCTCATTTTGATATAACAATGTGAGAGGGAAACTGTCTGAAGGATAGAGCCCTTTTCTTGTCTGAAGGCGTAGAGAAGGAACACCACAAAATGCAAAGGCTGGGGATGACGTGTGGCAATCATCCCACTGAAATGATACACTAAGGTTCAATCCTTAACTCCAAGTAACATCTACTTTTAATGATTGTCATGTACAAAGAGACAGCTAGGTTTCTTGAAGAACTATTAACAATTCTCGATAAACATCAGAAAACATTATCTTCACAGTTTTCAGGAAGCAAATTAGACTAAATAAGAATAATCATCTTCAAGGACATGCAAAATACATTATAATGGAGTTGAATGACTATCATACAAAATTCCCAGGAGAGTGCTCATTAATATCGCAAAAGAACACATGAGGTTTTTTATTCCTAAAAAAAAAAAAAAAGGAAGACATACAAAAAAATAGAGCCTAGTGGTTTCAATACAAGTATTTCAGGATGATACTGCATCTTTGGTCAGTCATGCTCATCAATGTCTATGAAACCTAAGACGAAAGTTAACTTACTGAGTTCCATAAATCATATGCGATAGAAATTCCCATAATCTATATACCACAAGTGCCAAATTTATTGAAACCTTCCTACATCTTTTAAAATATTAAAAAGCTGACAATGATTCAAGATAATGCAAAAAGCTAATCAAACATTATTTCTTCCCTAGTAATTAAAGATGCTTTTGACGCTAGTATTCAGACAGATATGTTCAATAAATTATGTTGACCAGTAGCAGTAATATCTAATTCAATATGTAGTTAATGTTGTGTCATGAAAAGCCCACAATTGAAAGAAAGAACATACTGGTAACTAATGGTAATGTATATGCCATCACAAAGAACTAACTGAACCAGATAAAGATTGACACTTCAGTATATAAAGTGTATGAAGTAATGAAAAGAATTAACGAAGAGCATGCTCTTCATTAATTCTAATTCATAAAATAAGAAAGCATCTTAAAGTTTTAGCTCAGGGTTGGACAGACAGTAAGGCACTTGGCATCTCATAAGGCTATGGTGGCCGTGATCATGATGGCATCACATGAAACCCTGAACACAGAGCCAGGAATAGCTTCTGAGCACTGCTGGATTGACCAACTCACCCCCCAAATCCTCCACAAACACAAAGTCCACCTTCGAAAAAAAATTTGGCTCAAACTATCAGCTCCACATTTAGGCATTATTAAAATGTATAGTACCATAACAAGAATCCCAGAAAATACATTTAAGATTATGAAAAAATTCTGAGGCAAAATTATTGATATTACCAGTTATCATGGTAAATGAAAATAAATCACTCTTCAAGGATGTGGCTGGTTCAATGTGGGTAAGTTGAACAGAATAACACTATACAGAAAACCAGTACAGAAACTGTTCGCATGGAAGCACTGACTAGAAGTGATGTTTAATGGCTCAGAAGTAAATTTATAAAAGTGGAGGGAATGTATAAATAATTAAGGAAACTTATTTTTAGTAATAGCTTGCAGTTTAACTGGGTAGCCTTAACCAAAATCCATATTAATTTTAAATAGTTTGAAATTGAATGTCTTCAATTAAGAATTATATCATTAGAAATTAGAAGTAATGATGTCTCAGCATTCATTAGTGACACCTCTCATATAGTTTAGCATCCTTCAGCCTCAAAGAGCATGTGTCTGGGCAACTGGCTTAGACTGGACAAGACAGTAGGAAAGACAGCTAATACTCTCAGAGAACTCAAGGGTTTCTGAAAATCGAAAGAGGACACACAGGAGAGAAGCAAACCTGAACCATGACTACTTCTGAACTACACATATGACACTGTGGATAATGCTGGAGAGGACTAGTGACCACACCCAGATCCTGAGTCAGAAATTCCACTCCCAAGAAGCTTGAAATTACTATTAAGAAATCAATGATAAAGAATAAAATGCTGACATAAGCTGCAATGTGAACACCGGGAGCTCTGTAAGTCAGGCTACAATAACAGTACGCCAGAGCCAGAAAGAGGCAGAAATACTGCACGATCATACTTGCATGAGTACCAAGAATGCACAGTGTCATGCAGAAAAATGTAAGCTAAAAACTTCAGCTATCAAAGGCTAGAGATGGAGAAGGCTCAAGAGCTACCACTTTTTTGGTCTTGGGGGTCACACCCAGAAAATACTCAGAGCTTATTCTTAGCTCTGTGTTCAGGGATCACTCCTGGCAGGCTTGGGAGACCATCTGGAGTGCCATGAATTGAACTCAGGCTGGCCAAATGCAAGCAAGTGCCCTACCCACTGTCCTGTTGCTTCTACCCAGGATTTACTATTTAATGGATTCAGAGATTGTGTTCACATTGTTAAAAAAAAAATGTTGACAAACAGTGGTGGGTGGAATGAAAGTGTAAGCACACTTCAAAATTGTACACCTAAATGGTTAAGCAACTTTCATTTTTCTATAACCCACCGCACTACAGAAGAAGTCAAAGGGTATTATGATGTACTTATAAGAAGTTTATATCATATTAGGACCTGACATGTTATTTAAGTTACAGCTTTATTATGCCGAAAATTACACTTTAGTCATCTTTAAAAATTTCTACTTTAAATAAAAGTTAAATTTTATATTTTAAAAAGTTTCTATTTTAAAACACTTAAAAAATTTAAGTATTTTCAGAGATGGCAGCATTCTTTAAATCTAAAGAATAAGTAATAACATAAAATACAAACAAAATTTAAGAAACATGCCTAAGACTCATCTATCAGTAACTAAGTCATGGTTCACTAATAAGGTAAAAAAAATGTTTTTTAAAGAAATGGTGCATATTGTGGGAAACCCAATAAAATATTTTAGAGAAAGGAGGGTAGCCAACATCAAAATATATGTTAAATTAAGGTTTTATTTATTTAAAAAACTACTGGAATGGATGACATGGGCATAATAAGTAGATTAAAATAGTAAAAACTCAGCAACAGGAAGCAGAATAAGCCAATGGCAGAACAGGAGGTCCTAGCACTCATCCTTCCTTTCCCTCCCCGAGGAAAAAACCCCACTGCTTCAGCAATGTGCAAACCAAAATACCTTTCTTCGAAGTGAACATGACACAAGTCAATACCACTTTATTAGAGATCAGAATGCTGTCGCTTTATGCATGCCAGCACCTAGGAGCATCAGTGAGACCACGGAGTCCCAGAGGCAAGCAGGCAGCATGGAGCTACCATCCTCAGCCTCGCATGGAGAACTTCAGCATCCTTCCCGGGAGAACGGACTCTACCTGCCTCGCCCAGAACCAGGGAGGAAATGAGCAAAACGTGAACATCTGCAAGCAGCAGAGAATGAAGGAGGTCAGGGTGGCCCCTTGCAGCTGAAACAAGATGGGGAGATGAGTCGGGGCACATAACCCTGAGACCCCTCCTCAGGGGAGGAGGGAAATAGTGGAGGGGAGCATGCACCCAGCACCCTCGATAACAGTGTACTGTCCAGAGGGAGGAGTCGGGCAGGCAGAGACTGGCACACCACCCCGAAAATTTAGGAGGAAGAAGAAGAGAAGGGTTGGGCTCCCCGGGGCCTGGCCTTAATGAGAATGAGAAAGAATGAGAGAAACATACAACCAGAGATACCCCCAGCTCCCAACAAAGGAAAGAAGAGGGGAGGAACGTGGGGTCCATAGGACAAAGCTAGTCGTGCCCCTGCCGAGTCTAACTGTGCCGACTGGTGAAGGCACTTCCTGTGACCAAGACATGTACATCTCAGAAGTCCAGGAAGGAAACACACAGCCACATGTGTGAACGACAATGCAGAACCACACTGAACAGCGAAGGGTCAGAAACATGTGATGCCACCAAGCAACAAACGCATTTCCAGTAACTGATCTTAGGGAAATGAAGATCTACACTCTCCCGGCAAGGAATTCAAAATAGCTCCATTAAAGAAGATAAAGGAGTAAAAAAGAAACCACAGAAAGATAAATGAATAAAAAAAGAAATGATACACGAACTGAAAAAAAGAGTTTCAGAGACCGAAACCATTAAAAAAGAAGCAAATAGAAATACTGGGGCAGAATAATGCAATAACTGAACTTAAAATTTAATAAAGAGTTTCAAATATAAGGACTTAATGAATGAGAAGAAAGAATCAGCAAACTTGAAAGCAGATAATAGGAAATTACCAAAGCAGGGGGCAAAATTTGAAAAGAATGTGAATGAGTGGGTGAAGAAAGCCTAATGGACTTACGGGAGACCATTAATATATGCATTAGGAATGTCCCGGAGGAAGACAGGGAAGAAAACTTATAATAAGAAAATAATGGCAAAAATTCTAAAATAAATAATGATCAAAAATGTTCCAAATCTGGGGAGAAGAAAGGACATATAACCAAGAATCTAAGGGGATGAAAATGAGCCAGGATTCTATCCTCAGGAGCAGAGTACATGCCCCCCATGCTCTAGTTTTTAATATATTAACAATAAACTGGATGAATTCATCAAGAAGAAAAAATTAAGAATAAACTTAACCTGGAAGATAAAAGATTTGAACTTTGAAAATGATAAAAAAAATGGATGAAATTAAGACATGGATAATAGAAAGAAACATGATGCTGTTAAAAATCTGTATTACCCAAAACAATCTATAAATCCTATGTCAAAAATTCTAGTGGAATTTTTCACAGAAATATAACAAAACCTACATAACGATCCCAACAATTTTAAAAACAAAGCTGGAACATTGTATTTCCTGATTTAAAAATAATGTTTTAAAACCCCAGCAGTTACTACAGAGATAGTAACTCTGTAGTAACCACAGAGATAATACAGCGGGAAAGGTGCTTGCCTTACACACTAAGCCAGATACCCTGGATATTTCCCTGAGCCCCAACAGCAGTGAGCCTTTTTTGGAGAGCAGGTGTAAGCCCTAAGCACCGCCAGGAGTTCCCCCACTCCAAAGGGAAAAAAAAGGAAGAAAAACAACCAAAACAAACAAAACTACTGTACTTAAACCACATGGTCCTACATGCTGAGAACGTGCTGAAAGGTGGTAAAGCAATATGCATGATACCCTAGCTATGACCAGACTGTAAATAAACCACAGTGCCTAGGAAATAAAGTGACTTAGGATAGAGGCAGGAAGAGATAGGAAGTGGGGTGGGAATGAAACTGGGGACACTGGCAGGGGAAAGTGGACACTGGCGAAGGGATGAGTGTTGAAACACGGCATGCCTGAAATACAATCATAAAGAAATTTGTAATTCACAATGACTCAAAAACATCAACAGTAAAAATCCACAAACTCAATACACACACACATATGGTTGGCATCAAGAATGTCAGGTAACTGATGCGATGCAACACAGAGTTCAGAAATAACCCCCATGTACATGGGCAGCTAATCTTTGATGAGGGCTCCCAAAACAGATGGTTCAACAACTCTTCAACAACTGGATACCCATGTTCAAAAGAAACTGAATTCTTGCAGTCTTCATCCACCCAAGACAGTATAGCAAAAGAGGCCATGGACTGGCTTATAAATAATAGGAATTTCTTTTTTTCACAACTCTCGAAGCAAAGAATTTCAAGATAAAACTGCCAGCAGATTCACAGTTCATCAAGTCTCACTTCTAGTTCATACACAGACTTGAGCCAGAGCTATAGTACAGTGGTAGGGGGTTTGCCTTGTACACCGCCAACCCAGGTTTGATCCCCAGCATCCCATATGGTCCCCCAAGCATGGCCGGGAGCAATTACTAAGTGTAGATCTAGCAGTAACCCCTGATCATCACTGGGTGTGGCCCAAAAATTGAAAATTTATGTGTATATATATACATATATATATATATACACACACGCACACACACACACAGACCTCTTTTCACTGTGTCCACACACGGTAAAAGGGAGAGAGGGCATTTCTAGGGCTTCTTCTTTGAGTAAATCAAATCCATTTCTTAGAACTATATGTTCCTGACCTAATCAAGCCCCCACAGTCCCTCATCGCTATAGCACTAAACACACCAAACATAAAAACATAGTGCTTAATTTTGGAAGGATAAAAATGTTCAATTCATAGCACTTATAAGGCCTAGGGGACTGAGGGGACTGCTTAGAGAAATGGGGGACATGTTTAAGAGTGCTATCTTACAAATAGATGAATAAATCCTAGAATCTAGTATACTGTCTCATGGTTAATGACAATAACATATTAAAAGCTTAAAAGTTGCTAGGAGAACAAAAATCTGAGTCACTCTCACTATATAAAAGAAAGCTATGACAGAATTTTCATTTCATTTCTACAGTGATAACATACTGCATTACATAAATGTATCAAATCAACAAGCTGTGTATAGATTTTTTTGTCCCCAAGCTGTATATTTTAAGCTCATACAGCATAATATGTCAATTATATGTCAATAAAAATAATTTATATAAAGAAAAATCCAGCATTCATACCTCAGATAAGTCAGTGGACTTAGGGGAAAAAACACAATGAGAACGCACTAGTATCTAACTATATGGGAAAAAAATATTGTTAGAATATAGCATATTCTGAACTTATGGATTTTATTTTCAAATAAAACTACTCCCAGTTGTAAAGCTAATCACAAACAGAAGCACAGCCATAAGTATGAATAAATAATTGAAATAACATAATTTGAAGTGTAGGAATGCTTGCAAATTCTAAAATAGGAAACTCACAAATTTTCTGAATCACAAGTTTATCTAAGCTTTACAGAAAGAAAAAAAAAATGAAAAGGATTAGTGTATCTACCAAGCCCCTACAGTGTGATAATTCTCAGATGAGGCAAAAATACAATGAAAGATGACAACAGTTGTGTCCTGAGTTTACTATAATCACACACACACACACACACACAAAGATAAACTGCCTTCTCACCTGTTCTGGGTTTGCTATGAAGTTTATGGCAGTGTGGTGACGGTCATCTTCCTGTAATAAGCTGAATGTAAACTGATAGTCAATCAAAAGGCTGTCTGTGAAGGGAAAAATACAATCGAAAATGTATCTTGAAAACTTTGAAAACAACAGTCAGGTGATAACATACTGCATGTTAGTTTTGAAAACAATTATAACCTTTTCATGATATAAAAAATCTAAATTATTATCAACAAGCAACATAAAAACAAACCATAGATATTGAAAAGCTTCTATTTTTTAAATGATAGTAATTACTTCTGCTATCATTATAAAGGTTCCACAAACACTGCAAACATTCTGAGAATTACATGAAAGAAAATAAATTCATCCACAATCTTATCATGAGAAAAATAAAGATTAACACTTTGGTGAATTTATTCCAGTTAAAATTTTGTAGGTTTTTTATTGACATTTGCACCCTAGTTTCATATAACAAAAAATTATTGAAAATATAAATATCAATATCTTAAAATATTTCAACATAATGCCATTATACAGTTACTTGCTCACTTATTTTTGCAGTAATTTTTTTAAACTCTCCTCTATTTTTGCCTGTGATTTGCTTAGTTTTGTTTGGGGTCACACCAGCTGCACCCCTGAGTTGGCCATGTGCAGGGCAAACACCTTACCCATGCATGACCTCTTGGGACCCCTTTTGTGGTCACTTTTGCTCTCAGGACTTCTTGACTGACTAGGAAAAACATTTTACAGTAGTAAGTTTTACCAACTGATTAAAAAGAAAAGAATTAGGAGGAAAGTTTCACATTTATCCATGTACGTATAAAACCAAGGTGATTTCAATGTTATTCTGATTTCCAAACTTATTTGGCCTATCACCCCATTTCAGAAAAAAAGGTCAGCACCACCCCAGAAATCTACCTTTAAATGAACAAGGAGAAAAAACTCCCCCTCCCCCCCCCATTCCCCCCTTTCACACCCTAGAACACTATGAAGCCTCTGGATGGTTCCAGCACACACCCCCTGCCGGGAGGTATGGTAACACCCACTTTGGTAAACACCTTTAGAAGGCATTACCATCATCACACATAAAATAATGAAGAATTATTAATAATTTTAAATTGCCATCTATAATAACTTCAAATTATTTTACATATGACTTCCATTTTGTGATAATTTTCATGTTATGCCCTCGGTCCTTAATAAACTAAAAAAAAGTGCAGATGACATAACCTCACTGAGTTTACAGTAAAATCTTTTAGCATCGTTTTTCTGTTGCTTGTTGTACAGTGAGATCCAGCCTACATATTACCTGAATAATTCAGTGCAGGCAATACTCTGTCCTCAGGATTTACAAGAATTCTTGGATATGATGAGAATTATGCAATGCACCAAATTGCCCAGTTTCATCTGACTGCCAGGAAAAGCGGAAGAAAATCCAATGGGTGCCAGACACAACAATTAAAAAAAAAATTCTGGGATCGAAAAGATAGCACAGAGGGTAGGGTGCTTGCCTTGCATAGGGCCAACCAGGGTTCTATTCCTGGCACCCCATGTGGTCCCCTGAGCCCACCAAGAGTGATCCCTGAGCACAGAGTCCTGAGCCCAGCCAGGAATGGCCAAAAATACTAAATAAATAAATAAATATAAAATTAAAAATTCTGACCTCGTGCAACTTAAATTCTATTAGATGTACATTGAAAATTAGTAAATGACTAGTATATAGTATAATAAATGAGAAGTATTTTAGAGAATAATAAGCCAGTGAAGAAAGAAATTGTTATCAGGGTTGGAGAACTGCTATTAATTTTGAGGAGACATTTAAAGAAAAAAAGAGAGTAAGAGCATAAGTAGATAGAGAAAATGTAAGTAGATCAGGCAGAACAACAACAACAAAAAAACCTTAAATAAACTAAACACCTCAAAGGAAGAATAGGCTGTGGTAAGAAAACAGAAGACAGGTGACAATGACCTGGATAATGGCAGAAGAGGCAAGACAAACCGTGACTGGAAAGAAAGAATAACATTACTTGCAGCATAAAAAAGTTGAGAGTCCGAAAAAATCGAAAAGTAAAGGCTTAAGGACCCCAAATCAAGCAAAATGCCAATATTTTGATATAAACAAGAATCAAAGACAAATAAGAATAGGTCTTATTTGCTAGAAATTGGGGAATTAAATAAGAATATTAGTTTAGATGGTGTCAAGTCTGCATGACTCATTAAAATCCCAAATGCTACATGGAGGTCGAGCTGAGGAACATGGTAGAGACAGCAGTTCGGAAAGTACCTGCACTGAGCTGGGATTTGGGTCATGAAACTTCCCCCAGAGGATAAACCAATCGACATTGCAGCAGCTTCATTTGGGGTTTCTTTTACACCAAGCCCATAATATTTTTTGTTTCTAGTCAATTTGGTATCTGTCATACAGCTGGAAGGCCTCACTACATTTGGATTTGAATTTCCTTGATATAAGTGATAATAATTAGTATTGTTTTTGAGCCTGATGGCCATCTTCTTCAATGAAATGTTTTGGCAGTTTTTTAACCTTTTTTTTTATTATTTTCAGAGTTTTTAATTAATCATCTTTTTTTTTAATTTTTATTAGTGAAACACCATGAGGTACAGTTGTAGACTTACAAATTTTTGTGCTTGGGTTTCAGTTATACAATGATCGAGTACCCATCCCTCCACCAGTGTCCACTAATGGACACCATTAATAAATGGTATATTGGAATAAATAAGTATATTTTTGGTTAATGGAATAAATAAATAAGTATATTTTTTAAATCATATCAATAATATTTATGTAAATATAAAGGAAACTACAGTTCAGTTCCATGTTGGTACTGAGGGTCCCTGCTTTGTAAAAAGATAATTTCTCTACCACCACTAATCCCAGTATCCCTCCCACCCCCCATCCCCCCGTCCCACCCTGCCTCTGTGACAGGGCACTCCCTTTTGGGTGCTGTGGTTTGCAAAAGAGATGAATTGAGTAGCAATCATGTTCGGTCTATAGTCTACTTTCAGCATGCATCTCCCATCCTGGGCAGATCTTCCCAACACCCTTTATTTGGTGCTCCCTTCTCTATCTGAGCTGCCTTCACCCCTAGAGTGTGAGGCTGGCCTCCAAGCCATGGAGTAAACCTCCTGGTATTTATCTCAGCCATTCTTGGGTGTTAGTCTCCTATTTTGTTTAACCCATTTTTTGATGAGGTTATTTTCATGCGATTGAATTTTGTAATTATGGCGGTTATGAGTATCAAGATTTCTCACAAAATAAAAACTAGATCCACTGTATTACCCAGCAATTTCACTCCTTGATGTCTTTGTCAAGAATATAAAAAACACGAATTTGAAAAGATACATTCACATCAATGGTCACTGCATCAATATTAATAATATTCAGGATGCAATCACTGAGGTAAAATGGAGAAGAGATCTGTATGGTAATAATAGCTGGGGATCATCACACCAGACAAGATCTGAGGGTTAAAAGTAGATTAAGGGATATTCTTGATAACCTTTCAGTATCAATATTGCAAACCACAATGCCCAAAAGCAGAGAGAGAGACAGAGAGAGAGAGAGAGAGAGAGAGAGAGAGAGAGAGAGAGACAGAGAGACAGAGAGACAGAGAGAGAGAGAGAAGAAAAACACCTGCCATAGAAGCAAGCAGGCTGTTGGGGGTGAGGGGTGAGGGGTGTTAGGGGAACCCGGGAACACTGGTGCTGGGAAATGTACACTGGTGAAGGGATGGGTGTTGGAACACTATGTGACTGCATCCAATCATGAACAGCTTTGTAATAGTCTATCTCACAGTGATTCACTAAGAAAAAAAAGTTTTAAAAAATATTGATATTCAAGATATGCGCTAGTAAAGTACCTATTCAATGAGAGCAAGTGGATAAAGAAAACGCGGCGTCTACACACAACACAGTACTACTCAGTTCTAAGAAAATGAAATTCTGTCTTTCGCAACAACATGGAGGGAAGCTGGAAAGGATTATGCTCAGTGAAAGAAATGAGAGGGAAAATGTCAAATACCAGATGATCTCACTCACACGGAGGATACAGAGAAGCAAAGAAACAAAGTCGAAAGAAAAATTCTGAACGCTGATGGCAGACCTGAAGTCACCGAAGGCGAGAGGAGGAGACGGATCATGGGGGGCGCCAGTGAACTGTGGTGAGAAGAAACTGGTACTAGGGTAGTAGGTGTGAGGTGGAAAGGGGTAACATCTTTTCAAAAGATGGCAAACTGTATCCCTCAACTATACAGTCTTGTTCTGTTTTTTTTTGTTTGTTTGTTTGGGAGTTGTAACTGTTGGTACTTGAGGGTTGCTCCTGGCTCCATGTTCAGAGGCACTCCTGAGATGCTCTGGGGATTATGTGGTGCCAGCGATCAGCCCAGGCCTCCCGCACGCAGAGCGTGCACTCAGACCACCAAGCACTCTCTTCGGCCCCATACCCCATCCTTTAAACCAACCCTACCTCATAAAAACAAACAAACAAAAAATAAATAAATAAAATGGCATGTATGAGGGTAATAGGCTCAGTCCTATTTGGCTCCAAAACCCAACCAAACAAAAGCCATAAAAACACGTCATGGGGACCAGAGCGATAGAACAGTGGGTAGGGTGTTTCCCTTGCATGTGGCCACCCTGGGTTTGATCCCTGGCATCCATATGGTCTGCCTACCATCACCAGAAGTAATTCCTGAGTACCATCAGAATAAATAAATAAGTATACATTTTTTAAAAAATCCATAACAATATTTATGTAAATATAAAGGAAACTACAGTTCAGTTCCATGTGGGTACTGAGGGTCCCTGCTTTGTAAAGAGATAATCACGGTCCTCCCGTAATTCATCGATTTGCTCGAGTGGGCCCAGTAACATCTCCATCGTGAGACTTGTTGTTACTGTGTTTGACATATTGAGTACCTCACGGGTAGCTTGCCAGGCTCTGCCGTGCGGGCGAGATACTCTCGGTAGCTTGCCGAGCTCTCCGAGAGGGGCAGAGGAATCGAACTCGGGCCGGCCATGTTGGCTGCATGCAAGGCAAACGCCCTACCCGCTGTGCTATCGCTCCAGCCCAAAGAGATACTATTCTCACATTATGCTCCCCTACCATGCAAACAATCCAAGTTCAATAGACAATACTCCATAGGGACCACTGAGAACCACCAGAAGTGATCCCTGAGTGCACAGCCAAATTAGCTTGGTCAGGTGTGGCCCTCCAATAAAGTATATATTGGAAATATCTTTTATGTGTGTTTGGTTTTGATGTGGGGGCCATACCCGGTGGTGCTCTGCACTCAGAAATTATTCCTTGCGGAGCTTGGGAGACAGTATTGGATGCTGGGGACTGAACCTCGGTCGACCACCCATAAGGTAAGCAGCCTACCATATGTCTAAGAATGCAAAATATTAAGTCCCAAATGAGACTAATCCTATCTGGATTTGCTATAGGAAAGTCATTGTTCAAACAAATTTCATCTTATTTGGAACCAGGATAACTGTTACATAAATTTATAATTATTTCAGAAATTTCGAAAGCATTAATGTCAGATAACAAGGCATTTCACTTTCAATTTAGCATTATCCATAGCATTTAAGAAGATCTCTGTTACAATCTTATATTTACCAACTGGGTTATCTTATGAGGTTAATTAACCTCAGTGAGATGAAATTTCCTATCTCATAGGATTGCTCTGTAGGTTAATCACAATTGTGTCAGTGTATATTTGGTTTATAGAAAACTGAATCATAAAACAAAACATTCAGCACATGTTATTTTGCTTCCTTTATTTACCAAACTGTTCTGAGTGAATACTAAAAGATAACAAAAATCAAGCAAAAGTCTGGAGAGATTTTTAGACACACATTGTATGTCTGTAACTCAACTGAGAACAACTTTGTAATTCCTGGTGCTGTAATAAGATTGATTTTTTAAAAATTAAAGGAAAAAAAGAAGAGCAAGCAAAAAAGAAGTCTGGAGAGATAGTACAGCAGAAAAGGCACTTGCCTTACATGCAGCTGACCAGGATTCAACCACGAACACTACATGTATGGTCCTCCAAGCATATCTAGGAGTGACGGCTGAGCAAGAGCACCCGAGTATTACCAGGCGTGGCCCCCAAGCCCAAACACTCAAGCTTACACTCATGTATAAGTATACAGTTATATACCTTCATATAAAATTACATATTCACGATCACATATTCGTCACCTCAAAGGGTCCTAGAAGGTTACACATAGTTTTGACAATAATATCAAGAATAAACATAGTTTTAATATCAAGGTTAAACATAGCTTTGACAATAATATCAAGAATCCAAATAGGTTTTAAACAATGACATATGTATAATTTTGTGTTGGCAAAAAATAAATTTTCAGACCCAGAAAACTGCTTAGTAAATGATAAAATTTATATGAGTTTAAGTTCTAGTATGGTTATGGTCTTATTGCATTTTATAAGCATGACATGTAGTTCCAGGAACATGTCTCAGAAAATGACTGAAACCATTTATTATCACGCTCCGTTGTCCTCCCTGAACTGTTGAAACACTGCAAACAGACTTATTTTCAAAGTAAAACTTAACATTTTTACTGCCCCTTCACTCCCTTTGATGACTTCCCATTTTCCTTAAGACCAAACTCCTTACAAGGTGTGGAACTCAAGACATGATGCTGGTCCTGCAGACCTCGGGAACCTCTCCCCTAGCCTCTCACAAACTAGTTCTCTACATTTTCACATCTCCCACAAGACGCCCTGCCTAGCCACCGGTCAGCTGCATGCTACCTCCACGGATCTCCTTGCTCCCATCCTCACACCACCGTGCTCAACCACGCCCCATCCATGGCTTATCGGCCACATCAAGGCCCACTCATCCTTGCTCTTGCTTCATGCCATTCCTTCAGTCGTGGCACACTCTCTGGGCCAGAAACTAGGTCAGACTCGCTGGCAGCACACTCCCCAAGTATCTATAATTCTCATCAGAGTTCTTATGACAATAATATTTAGGTAATTGTATAATGGGTTTAATTTTCCCTACTAGCTTATAAGCTTCAATGGAGCAGAACCTGTTCTGTTCACTATAATATCCCCAGAGTCCAACAAAGTGGTTAGTCAATAAATAAATGTAGAATGAATAAACAAAAGTGAGCCAATGCCAGTAAGTGACACTCGCTTCTAACTTTGCAGGAGGGAATCTTTAGTAAATAAGGAGGGGAAAAAAAGACATGCCACACTTGCAGTGAATGAAATAATCAACATTAAATTCTTTTGCACATAATAAATATTCAATAAACACTAGTTTTTTTTTATTTGCTGAGCCATATTATTCATGCTTAAAGTGATCAATTAAGAACTGCTCTTGAACTTGGAACATTCAGAGTGCTTCAAAAGATAAAATCTGTTGCAGGAATTCTGCAAGTTGAACATGTGCTACTATATTACCACAGAAAAAGAACTGCATCTTGTCATTATCCACACTTTAAAAAAAATGACTGTGTGACCTAGGATCTACCTTAAACTCATTGGATTATTCCTCTATCCTCAAATAATGAAAGAAGACAGAACAATGAACACCAAAGTCATACATCAATCATTCTAATTTAGGGTTTTTTTTTTCATATAATATGCATCATCGCCTCTTCAAATTCCACCTTCCCTCACTTGATATAATCTCTAAATAGTTGAACTTTGCATTCTTCTGCAATGACATATGGGAATCTGCTTAGATTTTATTTGAAGCAAATGTTTCATAGGCTAAGTCTGGTGCATGGAAGGGGGTCAGGGAGAAGATGGGTTTTGTTTAAATGAACAAGCAATGCTTAAATGATACCACTTCATGAAAATCAATTTCAAAATGCAAAGCAACATTATGTGACAATCTATAACTCTGATTTCCAAACACTTTGGTCAAACACCCATCGATAAAAACGCTCACCCTCCCCCAAGCATTCTGGGGTATATGGGGGTATCCAGGAGCACCCCTAGGGCTCAGTACCACCATGGGTGATTTCCGAGTCCCCAAGAATAGCCAAGTGTGGCGTCCACAACAATTAAGAAAATTATATTTGTCCATAGTCACAATACATATATATTCACTTATATACTGACAATTAATATGTGTACTAGTATTATATATTTATTGGGAGTCTGCTAGGAAGCACCCACTATTTAAGTAAGAGTGCTAATAAGACATGACTCCTGGTTCCCAGAATTTTTTTTTCTTTTTGGGTCACACCCAGCGTTGCACAGGGGTTACTCCTGGTTCTGCACTCAGGAATCACTCCTGGTGGTGCTCAGGGGACCATATGGGATGCTGGGAATCGAACCTGGGTTGGCCACGTGCAAGGCAAACACCCTACCCGCTGTGCTATCGCTCCAGTCCCCTGGTTCCCAGATTTTTGAGTAAAGGAAAACCTATATCCAGGACAAGGAATATATCTCAAGTGGCAGAGAAAATGCCTCATATGTCTGAGGACCTGAACTTGATCCCTAGCACCAAACACTCCATCTCCCCAGCTCTGCCCAGAGTGGTGCTAAGTAGCCACTAGAGAGGCCCTGGGTCCCCAAGCTCTGCTGGGAGAGGGCCCCTATAAGGGAGAAGTCAAACCTACTTCCAATAAAACTTAGGATCTCTGTGTTCATGGAGGTCACGTCTGTTCATTATGGAGATGGAACTTCTAAATCCTATTTAAATAGACTTTCACCATAAAAGGTTTAAAAGTTTTATGAGACATTAACTAACAAAATGCAGTATATTTAAACAGAAGAACTCTTTTGTTCCATTTTGGAATGAAATAGAGTAATTCCTTTAAATATGAATTTAAATTGAGTTTTAGAGGACGGTATTCTAATACACTGGAATTGGTTTTTTAAATTTATAGGCATACAATGTTTCTTAGAAATTTGCCTCATTATCAAACACAAGGATAATCAAATCCAATATATAATATGGTAATTAGTTTGTATTTAATGTAAGTCATAAGCATAAATGAATCAATAATAACAAAGGGGATAATAATGCAACAAGTAGACAATTCTACATTTTAGAAATATAAAGATATGATAAGGTTCAGATAATCAGAAAATTTTTTCATGTCAGGCAAGTGTCCTATCCACTGTGCTACCTCTCCAGCCCTGGGTAATGAGAGAATTTAAATTTGCAATTAAATTCTAATTTAAATTTGTAATTAAATTCTACAACTAAAGAGATAGTGCATTGTTACTGTTGTTGTTATCATTACTATTATTATTATAAAATTTCACCCTTAACTTTAAATAGTTACAGAAGAAATTCAAAATAAATCTGAATATTCAATGAGTAACAGGTAAAATAAACCAAAATCTGTTATATTATTACTTGAGAATACACTAAAGGAGAATTAATATCAGTTTTGATTAAGAAGAGTAGTATGAAAGAGACGACTGTAGAAACTGCCTTTTGGCACTATTCTACTCACTGTAATATAGGTTAATATTATATATATAATTTTAATAGTTCAATCTTACATTTTATGTTTAAGATTTTCCTCAATACAACTGCTGTTACATTTAAAAAGACAACATCAAAGGAAAAAAAGACACTACCTAGAGATTACCACTGTTTATATTTGCTAAGAATAAGTTTAGAATGTTACAACGCTTACAAAGGCCAGTTAAATTAGATATCATTGCTAGAGCCTTTCTTTTTCCTATGTGAGCCAGGGAAGTTATTTTTTTATTACATTTGGCTGTTTGGCTTTAAGCTGCAGTTTGAAAAACCAAAGGAATGTACAAGATCAAACCGCTGAAGGATTATTTTCAATTAACACCGTCTTGCATTCAAATGCTTAAGCTACAGAGCAGACTGGCATCTTAAACTTTACTCTTTAACATCAAAAAAATTTCTATTAACAATATTTCAAGAACTCCTGACCTTTCCTTTCCCCCCCAAACATTATTCCTTCCAAATGTTAAGTCTCAAAACACATGACAAGACTGCCATCTAGTGCTGTATTCTAATGATTTTTTTTTTCATTTAACATTTTAAATATATGGGGTTGTTTTAATTTAAATACTCTAGTTTATAAAGTTGCTCATAACATAGTTGCTTCGGGTATTCAATGTTGCAGTAACAATCCCACCACCAGTGTGATCTTCCCTCTACCAAAGTCCCCCATTTCCCACCCCACTCCCAAGCCTGCCCCCTTAGCAAACACAAACAAATTTACTTCATATTGTTTGTTCGAACAAACCAGCAAGTGGAATTATCAGAAAATGAATCAATCAAATTCAATCTGTGATAATCATTGTATCTCACAAAGCTGTTATTAAAGTCATTGTCTGAGGATTTATTGAGCTGGTTGGTGCTGTTTGAGCCTCGGCGTTACTGTTTTTGTTCGTTGATTGTTGGGTTTCAACACAACTATGTCATCAAATTTGCTGTGCCCTACTAGTAGGAGTATCAGATATTGCCCACTGTGAAATTTGGAAGTATGGCACGGGGCTGTTTATATGTGAGAGGTAGTTGTGTAGGAGGAATTCTGGGCATATGTGTCAGAGAGGAAAACTGCCCACCCGATTTTCCCAAAAGGCCACAGTTTTCAACCTAGAGACCCTATAAATCGAGTTTTGATAGTCCAACAATGGTAGACATCACTAGTCACAGTGATTATTTAGTATTAATGTGTTTGGTATTGAGGCTGCTGTCATAAAGCACAGATTGTATTTCAAAATAAACTCCATTTGAAATAAACTGAAAAAAAATTAACATAACATGTTAAATTTTATAGTACTACAAGTCAAATGACCTTTTGGATATGCTGAGTTAAAGAATATTAGTAAAAATAACTTCTCTTGTTTCCTTCGATTTTTTTATGTAGCTGCTGAAAATTCTTAATTATGTACAAAGCACAACTATTTAAACCGGAAAGCATGACTTAGAAGAAAAACATCTCCTGGTCTTAAATGTAAAACAGTAAATGTCTTACTTTATAAAAGATATATAATTGATAATTTGTTCATACAGAAGTCTCCCAATCAAGAAAAAGAAGAGCAAGAATATCGATTTTGCAACCCTAACCAAATAAATAAAAAGAAAGAATAAGAATCCCATAAAAATAAAGGCTAGCTGACGTTATGTGATTCTTCTGGATGAAGAACTAACATACAGTTATGAAATAGTGTTTCCTCTAAATCAAACTGAATTGGAATCACGATCTCTCAGACTCATTCTACGACAGCTGGGTGCAGGTAAGTGCTTGCTTTCTGGGGCTGGAATGTCCATTGGGGTACTGCAGCTACACTCAGGCCCCACACGGTACTGGATGCTGAGTGCATCCCAACTCTACACCTAGTGTGATTGACAAAACTGCCCCAAACACAGCCAAATAGCCCAAATAGCCTAGGTCAGGTTTGAGATTTTAAGTGCCACTGTCTCAACAAAGTTAGAGAAAAATTCTGAAAAGGTGATTTTAGAAAGATTTACTTAATTGGAAAGTAAGAAATTTCTTAAACCATTTGAAAATGGTAACAAAAGGTGAACTCAAACTATGTTTTTGAAAAAAATAATAAACCTAAAATGGATGAGCTAGAAAATAAAATCAGGGCTGGAGCAATAGTAAAGTGGGTAGGGTGCCTAGATTAGATTTCCAGCATACTATGGGGTCTCCCGAGCTCTAGGGGGAGTAATTCCTGAGTGCAGAGCAAAGAGTATCCACTCAGCACCTCAGGTGTGGTCCAAAATCAAAAACAAAAGCAAAAAGAAAAGAAAAGAAAACCAATGAACAAAATAAATAAACCCCAAAAGCTGATACTATAATACGGCAAAAATAAAAAGATAAAGAGGGGGTGGAGTGGGGGCACGGGGAACTACAACAACAACAACAAAAAAAAAAACTCACGAGAGTAAGAGAATCTTGTTGAATTTAGCTTATCTTTAAAGCCATTTAATAATTTTTATTTTTATTTTGAAAAACAAAAGTCGCCACCTACTGAAATTCATTTTAAGTTTTTAAAGGCTGAGTATATGCACTGCCTGTAGGAGACCCAGATTTGATCTCTGGCATCACACAGTGACCTAAATATACCACTGGGGACTTCCAAAAACTGACCCATCATAGTCCCTGAGAACCTCTGGGTAAGGCCCAAACCAAACAAAGAGAAAGAAGGCCGTTACATAATCACAGAGCATGAAACTAGAAAAGGAAAGCTAAAATGCTGTAGTGATTTACAAATATATGTATATATAGTCTGCATTCATTTTAAGTAAATAATTCTAAAGATAAATAGCACTATATCACAAATAATAATTCATGTATATACCTGATTTACCCCAAAGGAAAACACACCCTCATGCACCTTGACATTTATTTAAATGTTAAAAGGAGTCATTCGTGATTGAACCTTATGGTACTTTTACTTAGAAATTTTTATACAGGATATATTCTATGTATTATGGCAAAAATTACTTGATGGTGATATTTAGTATTATCATTTTGACTCAGTACTGAAATAAGAGATTTCAGCCATCCATTCCTGTAAAGGAACCAAAATTTAGAAAGGGAGAAATAAAACAAGACTTATTTGCATTTAAAAATCAAACAGGTCTATAAAATTAACAATTAAAAATTAGGTTCACTGGAGTTTATAAACATTAGAGCAATATACTGAAACAAATCTCACTTATACATATGATGTCACTGTCATTGTACTGTCCCCCCATTGTTCATCTATTTGCTCAAGCAGGCCCCATAACATTGTGAGACTTGTTACTGTGTTTGGCATATCAAATACGTCATGGATAGCTTGCCAGGCTTTGCCGTGTGGGCGAGATACTCTTGGTAGCTTGCCGGGCTCTCAGAGAGGGGCAGAGGAATCGAACCCGGCTCGGTCAGGCCGGCTGCACACAAGGCAAATGCCCTACCTCTGTGCTATCGCTCCAGCCCTTACATATGATGAATAAAACTAATTTAAAAGAAAAACATTTTACAAAACAGAAAAAGCCTAGGAAAAATAGAGCATATTTTTCACAGTTAACAAAACAAATTCAAGACACAGACACAAAAACTGAACTCAACATTAAATGCAAGAAGTAATGCAAATTAAAACCACAAGAAACTACTGCACTCTGCTATGCTCTCTAATATATTCTGGCTGCAAATTAAAAAGACAGACAAGGGCCGGAGCGATAGTACAACGGGCAGGGCATTTGCCTGGCATGCACCTGACTTAGGTTCAATCCCCGGCATCCCATATGATCGCACTGCCAGGAGTAACTCCTGAGTAGGTGTAACTCCTGAGTACAGAGCCAGGAGTAATCCCTGAGCATAGCTGGGTGTGACCCAAAAGGAAAATAAAAACAAAATACAGGAAAGACTAAGTATTTTGAAGATAAAGAAAAGGTAATATATATAAAAGGTCATATATATGTATATATATATATATAGAGAGAGAGAGAGAGAGCACTGTAGCACTGTTCTCCCATTGTTCACTGATTTGCTGAAGCGGGTCCGGTTACGTCTCCATCATGAGACTTGTTGTTACTATGTTTGGCATATTGAATACATAACAGGTAGCTTGCCAGGCTTTGCCATGAGGGTGAGATACTCTCAGTAGTTTGCCAGGTTCTCCGAGAGGGGCAGAGGAACCGAACTCGGGTCAGCCGGGTTGACCACGTGCAAGACAAACACCCTACCACTGTGCTATCGCTCCAGCCCATATATATATGGGAGCTATATAGGCTGGAGTGATAGCACAGCGGTAGGGCGTTTGCCTTGCACGCAGCCAACATGGCCGACCCGAGTTCGATTCCTCCGCCCCTCTCGGAGAGCCCGGCAAGCTACCGAGAGTATCTCGCCCGCATGGCAGAGCCTGGCAAGCTCCCCACGATGTATTCGATATGCCAAACACAGTAACAACAAAGTCTCCAATGGGGACGTTACTGGGCCCACTCGAGCAAATATATATATAGGAATATAAAATGGTATGATAGCATAAAAACAATTTAAAAATCTCTTAAAATTATCAACAGAAACTTAATACAGGAGTTTACAACTGCACCCCTGGAAATCACCCTAGGGAAATAAAGACATGGTTACACTAAGACCCTATGATGTTTATTTCAGTATTTTACATTATAGCCAACACTGCGAAATAATCCCAACATCCAGGGCTATAGAGGGAATTACAGCCAACAGGGAACTTATTGGCTGTAATAACCCAGGTTTAACCCCCAGTACTGCATCTGGTCCGCTGAGCACTAACAGGAGTGATCCCTGAGCACAGAGCCAGAGGCAACCCCTGAGTACTGCCAAGTGTGGCGAAAACATCAAAAAAAAAAAAAAAAAGAAGAAAGAATCCTAACATTTGAAAGTAAATGAATAGACAAAAAGAATGGTAGATCCATTCATTAATTTAAAATATAAGGTTACATTGCTAAAGTAAAATATAACTATCTTATAATGGTCTCAAATTATATAGAAAAAAAAATCTGACACAAATATCTATTCCTGATTAAAAAAAACAGACAACAAACTATCCAACAAAGTAGGACTAGAAGAATAGTTCCTAAACCTGATAAAAGTATCTAGGAAAAAGTGACATCATATTCAAAGTGAATGACTGAATTCTTTCCCTCTAAGATCAAGAAGAATAATATTTGCAGGCTCACACCATCTTTCATGTTAATAAGGAATGCAGTATGACACAAAAGATAGATAAATCAAAGGCATTCATAAAGGAAAGAAATGAATCAAATTCCAGTATTAATGGAAGACATTATTGATTATGTAGAAAATATGATGCAATGTACCAAAAAAGGTCTGTAGTTTAACTTCAAAAATATATGATCAAAATAAAAATCATCTGTAGTTAAATAGACCAGAAATGATGAGAGGGGGATTCTTTGAAAAATATTTTAGGGGTTTCGGAGAAACTCAAAGGACTGGAGCAAAGCCTTGCATACAGGAGAATCTGAGACTGATGTCCCATACTGTACTCCAGGTACTGCTGGGTATAGCCTGAGTGGCCCATCGAGATCACCAGGGTGGTGGTTGGGGGGGAGGGGCACACCATTGAGCTTGAGGAGGATCTCATGGCCACGCCCAAGTACTAAACTGTCCCCAGCCCATGTAGACAGAGTATTGTCTGGATGGTCCCCCAAAATCAAAAGTTAAACTATTTTCGAAAAGATAAAATTATGTAAGGTAAGGAATAAATCTGACAAACTATGAAAAACTTGCAAAGTGAGAACTGCCAAATAATTCTACTTTTGTTTTGGGTTTGGGGCCATATCCGGTAATGCTCAGGGCTTACTTCTGTTTGACTCTTGACTCAGGGATCACTCCTTGAGGGGCTAAGGGGATCATATAGGATGCTAGAGACCAAACCTACTGTAAGAACTTTACCCACTGTACTATCACTCCAGCCCCGATATTTCTGATAATAATTATCTGTTGTGCTTTAATATAACAAATGAAATTCCACATTTAAGTTCCATGCAACAATATGTGTGAATTTTCAAAAACCACATACCTGAAATTTTATATGCTATGAAGCAACAGGAAGGAAGGGAGGGAGGGAGGGAGGGAGGGAGGGAGGGAGGGAGGGAGGGAGGAAGGAAGGAAGGAAGGAAGGAAGGAAGGAAGGAAGGAAGGAAGGAAGGAAGGATGGATTAAAAAGGGAGGATGGGAGAAAAAATAAGGGTAGACAAGAGGGAGAAAGGAGGGAATGAATGGAGGGAAAGTGGGATGCAGGGCACGAAAAAAAGTAAAAAAGTAAAAAGAGGTATACTATGTTCAAAAGTCAGATAATTGACAGAAAACTCACTAGAGTTAAAATAGGATTTATTACCAAATCTATCTATGAAATAAACATAATCCCAACCCAAATTTATTCTTTTTCACAAAATGGATAAGCCTCTTCTAAAATTCATATGGATACAGAAAGGAAATGAAGAAGACAAATGAAATTCAAAAAGGACAAAATTAAAAGATAAATATGACATTCTTTCAAGAGGTCTTTTATAGCTAAGATATTGTGACAGTGCTATACTGGCATAAAAATAATTTTAAATCTTGCATAATATTTGCTCGGGCTGGAGCGATAGCACAGCGGGTAGGGCGTTTGCCTTACAAGCGGCCAACATGGCCGACCCGAGTTCGATTCCTCCGCCCCTCTCGGAGAGCCCGGCAAGCTACCGAGAGTATTCGATATGCCAGACACAGTAACAACAAAGTCTCCAATGGAGACGTTACTGGGCCCGCTCGAGCAAATCGACGATCAACGGGAGGGCCTTTACCTTTACCTTTACCTTGCATAATATAAAGAAAAAATTAATTTTTAAAGAACTCTAGAGTTAATTTGAAAACTCAAAAGTTAAACATTCCAGAAGTAAATGCAGAGGGAAATCTTTGACTTTAGGTTAGGTGAAGATTTCTAAAAGAATAATTTTAAAAGTTGAATATCATCTAAATTAAAAATTGCTCAGGTGCCAAAAGAGATAGTACAAAGACCCAGTGGCTTGCCTTGCACTCAGTCAAGGTCAAGTCTATCCCTGGCAGCCCAGGGGGTCTGAGCACTGCCAGGAACAATCCCTGAATGTAGAGCCAGGAGTAAGCCGTGAGCACAGCCAGGTGTGACCCAAAACCCCCACCATAGAAATTACTCTGCAATGAAAACAGTTAATAAAATTAAGTTTGAAAGTAGAAAAGAGTTTTTACAAATCACAGATAAAGGATTTGTATCTGAAAAGGAAAATAACCTGAAAACTCCTTTTGTTCCATAAAAGCTGAGGAAACATTATTAGAATTCCATTTTCCTCATATTTTCCCTATTTTGTAGTCTTGAAAATTCCCAACCACTTGAAATGATGGGGCACTCCAATTCATGATACACCGTTTCCTTTTTCAAGTTTTATTTTATTAAACACCAGGAATTAGAAAGTTATTCATAGCTGGGATTTTGATATACAGTTTTCCATCACCAATCCCACCACCAGTGTCAATTTCCCTCCATCAGTATTCCCAGATTCCCTCTTCAATATGAAAACAATCTAACAAAGAAGCTAACATATTTACACATAATTTATGAAATAAAGCATTCATAATTCAATCGCATGAAAAGATGCTCAGAGACACAAATCATTAGGTACTGTTAGTAAAATGCAAATAACATATGAATAAGAAGCCACTACACATCCATCAGAGTAAAACTAAAAAGAATAGGTATGCAAAGAGATAAGTATGCAAGTAAGAACTTACAGTGGTACAACAATCTGGGAAAATGGTATTTCATTTCAAAACAACATAGATCTAACATATAATAAGAAGACTGTACAAATATTTCACAAAGTCGGTACAGCTTTTTGGTAAAGACCCAAATTTTTCCCTATAATAATCTATCACGGAATATTGTTTTTAATTTAATCATAATGAAAAAGACTACACTAAGATTCAGTAGACTTTTTCTCTAGTTTTATATTTTGTATGTGCTTAAAGAGAGATCCCTTGCTATTTTACTCCCTAAAGTGGAAAACAATGCATCAAAAACAATTAAAACAATACAGTGAAAGACGCTGTCTGCCTGAGTGATATCTCTATTATTAATAGATACACATGCATATATCTGAAATCATGTAATAAAACAATGCAAATGGTATCTAGCATAGTAATAACATTAATAACTGTTCAAGAAGACATTTATTATCTACAAAACCACCTGAAAAGTCAACATAAACCAATTATCTAAAATAAAAATATATACTCACAATAGCACGTTCCTCTAAGTGGATTGCCAACATAGCGATTTTCAGAATCACATCTGCAGAAATTAAAAAGCTCATTTACTCTTAAGTACAAAATTCAAGTCTGTTTTTCTTTAAGCAAAAAAGTAATTAAACTCTACATTTAAAAAGTCTTAAAAACTACATCATTAAAAACTTTAAAGCTACACTATTAAAGTTCTAAAACAGCTTCTTTATAAGCATGAGTGACAAATACGCAAATAGAGAAGACAAATATACACCAGAGCATTACAGGTGATATTGCAAGGTGGAATAAGATTATAAATTTGGAGACACATTTTTCCTTAATAATGTAGAAGGTGGTACAGAGAGATAGTGCAGGGGGGTTGGTGCTTGCCTTGTACACAGTCAATCTGGTTTAGACCTCTTGGCACCCCACGTGGTTCCTGAGATGCCCAGAGTGATTCCTGAGTAAGCCCTGAGCACGCTCAGGTGTGCTCATCCCCCCAAAAATGCAGGAGGCATTGAAAGTCTAGATAAAGGTTTTATGGACTTTTTAGGTAAAGGGATCACTGTCACTGACTGTCACTGTCCTCCCGTTGTTCATCAATTTGTTAGAGCGGGCCCAGTAATATCTCCTCTGTGACACTTGTTACTGCGTCTGGCATATTGAATACATCACGGGTCGCTTGCCAGGCGAGACACTCTCAGTAGCTTGCCGGGCTCTCCGAGAGGGGCAGAGGAATCAAACCTGGGTCGGCCAGGTTGGCCGCACCGCGTGCAAGGCAAACATCCTATCTGCTGTGCTATCGCTCCAACCCAGGTAAAGGGATAAGTTCACAGAATTCATAAATCTACCTAATTTTCTAAATCCTGACATTCTGTGGATTAATATATTTTTCTTCAGTTGCAATACCTATGAACCTGTTTTTTTTAAAAAAAAAAAAAGTTTCCAAGTGTAGAATGAAACATGTTTTCTCTGCATTTTTCAATGGTAGCTTCTAAATTCATGTCAATAGTGTTATAAAAACATAAGCATTCTAATTCATGAATTCTAAATTTAATGTAACAAAATTACAGTTAACTATAACAGTGGGGAAAACTAATTTTATAAATTCTGAAGTTTCTATTTTTCAAATTTCTGTCTCCAGAATTCAATTATAATGATGCTAACTAGTATCTAATAGGTATTGTTTGGTTTTATACAATACTACTTCTTGCACATGCTCCAAAATACCAGATAACTGATCAGTGAAACTCAGTATTTAAATTGTGTGCGAAACATTCTACTGAAAAAAAAAAGTCTTTAGTTTTAGTAACTAATTAGACTGAATAATTATCTGTATACATAATTTAAGAAACTAGGTGAAAAAATAAGCTAAATAAAAAGGCACATTCAACATGTCTTTTTCGGTCTCGTGTTTGCTGGCTTTTATATGCATGCAAAAGGAGTTAAAGAATAAATCTTTTCTACACTATCCACAAAATTAAACTAGAAAGATGTTAGTCCTTTAATACCACTGACTTTATCTCTGTGAAACAAAGGCATTCTGGAGGTTAGGATTTTTTGTGACTTCTCCAAAATTGGTAGCAGCTCAAAATGTATAAAATAGAGCAGTGCTATAACTTTAGAAAAGAACCATGCTCATTCTTGTTGAGTTTCAAATCAGAGCATGTTTCTTTTCCCCTAGATTATTGTTCCTTGTCTCATTAACTCCTATCACTTTTGTACTAAGCATATATATGCCAAAGGATTCATTTACATACACTGTTATAATTATGCTTTCCATCATAAAAATAAACCTGAATTCAGATCCCAAGACACCATTTCTCCCCCATTAGATCGCCAATTTTCCAAAACGTATCAATACACTGTGCTTACAAGCCTATGAGAAATAGGCTGGCTGTACACTGCTGGAGAGAATGCAGAAAAAAAGGGCCCTGTGGAAGACAAGCAAAGGGGCCCTCTAACAAAATTACAAGGGCATTTATTCTTCAACCCAGAAAATCCCACTTCTATCACATTTAAGAGAAACTCCCAATAAAATGAAAACACATGTGTGCACAAATATGTCCCCCACAGCACCATTTGCAACACTGTAATACTGGAGAAAAATACCTAAATGTCTAAGTGTAAGAGAGGTGCTAAGGAATGCGATACATACACATGATGGCACAAACACATGATGGATTATGGTATATACACATGATAGATTAACACGCATCTTTAAACAAAAGCAAAGGAAAAGTGTGCAAGGTCCTTATAAACAGATATAAATGCATCTACCAAGGCACTCACTGAATAAAAATAAAGATATATTCATAGTACATAGTACACAGTATACATAGTACATAAGATAATAGATATTAAAATCTCGCATTGTATATATGCAAAAAATCATTTAAATAGCATTGCCCTTACTAAAAGAAATGAAGGAAAGATAAATCAGAAAATGAAGTTTTCTACCTAGAGGAGAAAGGAGAAAAGGGGCAGTAATAGGAGTAATTTTTAATACTTTCATCATTTGGAGTTTTTTTTTTTTTGGCTAAGCTCAGAGCTTGCTGCTGGCTCTGTGATCAGTGGTCACTCCTGACAGAGGAGCTTATGTGGCCCTGAGGAGCCAACCAGGTCAGCCCTGTGTAAGTCAAGGCCATTACAACGGGAGGACAGTGCTACAGTGCAGTGCTAATTTGAATGATTTTAAAAGCAACTGTATTTGTTCTACTTTCCATAACACTAAAGTAATAAATTACCATAAATGGAATTACTTTATTCAACACCTGTTTGCTATGTTACAATTCCTCGGGGTCAGGCCTAGGCACAGCAGAGCTGGAATCTCCTCCTCAACCTGAATAGAATGAAACCATGGTGTTCTCTGGAATCGGACTTCACCTGTAGGGCTACTCCGAGGCTTGAGTTGGGGTCTTTAGGGTTACATCAAAGGCCGGACTAGGAAACTGCTTCTATGCTCCCTCGTGAGATAGCAGTTAGAGCACAGTAATGGGAGTGACATGCCATCACCTTTGCCAACTCATGTGACCAGGACAGCCGACAGGCTTTGCCAGAATTTCTGTCTTAGACACAAACCACAGGCCCAGCTCACACCAAGGTCAGTGTGAATTCCAGAAAGAAGGGAGGGGGCGTGGCCAGTTACGTGGGGGTCTCATCATTTGACTGTGACACATATAAATTTTTTTACTGAAAAAAGTATAACATTTGTTTCTTTAAAACATGAAAATAAGCCACCAATATAATTTATGTTATGAACAACCTGAGAGCTAAATGATTTGTGAGCTGAGCTCCAGCAAGGAGAGTAAGGGTAAGACAAAGGCCAAGAGAAATGAAGAACTTCAGGAGGAAACTTGCCATTGTGGTGGGGGATAGATCGGGAAGGGAACTCTGATAATAGGGATGAAAAGGTGCAGAATTTGAAATAATTGTGCCTGCACATCGCAGAGCTTGGCCACTACATTGTCCTACCAACAAGACAGTGTCACAGGAGGGCACTAACGAAAATGCAATAACCAAAATTAATAACTTATGTAAGATTTAAACTGCTAAGTAAAGACAGCAAATAAGATTAAAGAGAACTTATGAGGTCCATTGAGGCATAAGCAATCTTAAATCTTAGGTCACCACTCTCCAGTCCCCCAAATCATTTACACATGGCATAGCATATCCATCAAGCCTGTGATTCTCACCCCTGGTCATCTGCAAGGCTGAATCTCAGGTCAAGACCCAACCTTGATGGAACTCAACACACAGTTGCAACCAGGCCCTCAAACTCCTTGTCACTTCCCAGATCTAGTCAAATCTCATTTGATAGAGCCTAAGCTAGCTCAACTGTGGTGCTACAGGCCTTGCCAAATACTCGCTACTTGGGGGTCAAAGAGATAGTAAAGTGGGTAGGATGCTTACCTTGCATGTGGCCACACCTGAGTCTATCACCAGCACCCCATTTTGTCCCCCAAGTCCACAGGAGTGATATCAGGGCACAGAGATTGAGTATAGAATAAACACAATCTGAAATCAAGTCCAGCTATACACGAATCATGACTTAAGGAAAATTAATCCTATCTGTTCAAGAATCTGTTTATTGCACCTTTTAAGAATGCAATAAATTTTGGAGAACAACTAAGGTATTAGAAAACAACTGCTTGAAAAAGGCAAAAGGGCAAGTTTTAAAAAAAATAAGTAATGAAAACTATGACCCTCAAAGGAAAAAAACTGAAATGAGAAAAATACAAAGGTTAATTGAGTACAACTGAAAATACAGATACCCAAAAAACACCAACAAACACAGGCACCTGTGAAGCAGGAGAGCAAGGAATACTCATAAGTATATCTGTGTAATTAGGAAGGAAAACAAAACTAGGATTATCAGATGGGAAATAAATCTATGAAGTGAGATAAAATGATACTTTTAAAGTGACTCAGTATCCAGAAAGAGCGGGATAGACACAGAAAGATTGCATTCATCTGGGGAACATAAAGCAACATAAAGGGAGACTAACACCCAGGAATGGCTGAGATTAGTACCAGGAATTTTGCTCCATGACTTGAAGGCCAGCCACACGTGCTAGGTGAAAAGGAAGCTCAGATAGAGAAGAGAGCACCAAATAAAGGGTGTTATGAGGACCCTCCCAGGGTGGGAGAAGCATGCTAAAAGTAGTCTATAGACCAAACATGATTGACACTCAATGCCTTTCTTGCGAAACACAGTACCCAAAAGAAGAGAGAGAGAACAAGGGAGAATGCCCTGCCACAGAGGCAGGGTGGGACGGGGGGGGGGGGGGGGATGGGGGATGGGAGGGATGCTGGGACCCGTGGGGGTGGAGGATGGGCACTGGTGGAGGGATGGGTACTTGATCATTGTATAACCGAAACCCAAGCACAAAAATTTATAAGTCTATAACTGTACCTCATGATGTTTCACTAATAAAAAATAAAATTAAAAAAATTTAAAAATTAAAAAATAAAGTGACTCAGTATCAAATATTGATGTAGCTACACCTCTATGTCAATATGATATACAATATTATACTGAGTGAAGACACTAGACACTAAAGAATACAACATAGGAGGCAGAGAGATAGTATGGGAGTTAAAGTGCTTGCCTTACACATTGCTTATCTCAGCTTAATCCCTGGCATCACACAGAGACCCCTGAGCACTGCCAGGAGTGATCCATGAGCACAAATCCAGGAATAATGCCTGAGCACTGTGAGATATGACCACAACTCTACACACGCACATACACACGCGCACACACACACACACACACACACACGCACACACGCACACACGCAAATATAGCCATAAACAGGAAGAAAGCATCTGTAGACTCACCTGAAAAATTACTATTATCTAAATGTGCAGAAAGAACTCAAACATTTAAAAGGAGCTTTGAGACAGGTATCATTGGTTTACAAACACGTTTCTATGTTTAAGGGGTAATTTGTTAACACATCCTATTCACAACTAAAGAGCTGGTGTTCCCCTTCACAATAATGACAAAAAAATCCTTGAACAAACATTCTCTCTTGAACACATACCTCCCCCATGTCTCTAAATTTCTTTCAAAATATAATTATTTTGCATCACCGAAAAAGATAAAAACAAAGCTAATTTAAAAAAAATAGGTCAAAAGAAGACACTTCACATAAAGGATACACAGATGGCAAGGGAGCAGATGAAAAGATGCTACCCATCAGGAAAATTCAAATAAAAACAACATGAGGTAACGCTACACAATTATTAGAGTAGCCCAAATCCATAACACTGACAACACCAAATGCTAAAAAGCATGAAGAACGTAGACTGTAAGGAACTGACACATTCATAGCTGGTAGAGATGCAAAAATGGCCAACTGCTTTATAACTATTTTGTCAGATTCCCATAAAACCAATCATACTCTTAAATATGATCCAGCAATCATGCTTCTCTGGCAATTACCCAAAGCAGATGAAACCTTGTGTCCACACACATACAAAAAATAAGAAATTAAAAAATAAATCATGGGGGCTGGAGAGATAGCACAGCGGGTAGGGCGTTTGCCTTGCACGCGGCCAACCCGGGTTCAAGTCCCAGCATCCCATAGGGTCTCCTGAGCACCACCAGGAGTAACTCCTGAGTGCAGAGCCAGGAGTAACCCCTGTACATCGCCAGGTGTGACTCAAAAAGCAAAAAATGAAATAAAATAAAAAAAATACATGAATGCTTTGGGCAGCCTTGTTCATGATGGTCAAAATCAAAAAGCAGTTAAGATGTCCTTTCGTAGTTGCACAGATGAATAAAATGTGGAATTTCCTGGCAACTTCAGTGCTAAAAATACATAAGTTACCAAACTAAAAAGATGCAGAGGAAATGCAAATGTATTTGCTAAGAAAAAGAAAATGATCTGAGAAACCTGTACTCTCTATGATTCCAACTCTGCATGAGCTTTATGGAAAAGGAAAAACTCCAGAGACAGTAAAAAAAAATCAATATCAATTATTGCCACAAATTAGAAAGGACGGAGGAATAAACAGGAGAAGCACAGAATACTTGATACAGTAAAACTTTCTGTGATACTATAATGATTCATGAAAGTCACTGTATAATTTTTCAAAATTCAAATTTAAACTCTGGACTTCAGATGATGATGATGATGTTGATGTAGGTTCATAAATTGCAGCAACTAAGGTTCATAAATTGCAGCAACTATATTACTCTGGTGAGGGCTATCAACGAAGGGAAGTTATGTGAGTGGGCAGAGGATAGGCAAGTATATGGGAAATTAAGTATCTACTGTTCAATACTTCTGCATCTGTATAACTGCTCTAAAAATTAGTATATTGGGGATATGGTGCCACCAGCAGGTCAACCTGCAGCCACTTGCTTCCATAATCCAAAATCCCCACCATACCCCTGATCTGACTCCTCCATCTCAGGATGAACTTCACCAAGATATAATCTGCTGAAAATTCAGGTATGTGGGTTTTTTGGCTGAAATCTTCAGGGTTTCTCAGAGTTTGGATGGCTACCTCCCCCCAATTTCCAATACTCATGGAAGCACTGGCGGTCACCCCCACGAACCAACTCCAGTGCTGCCATGTAAGCTCTACTACCGGCCTTGCTTCAGAAACACATAAATAAATCTCAAAAGTTATCAAAATCTGCAGTTAATCTCAGACCCATGCATGGCTGAACAGCCGGGAGTAAATAGGCGGGGGGGGGGGGGGGGGGGGGGGGAAGCGTTGGCCTGGTACCTGTCCAAAGCAGAGTTCCTGGCAGCCTCTTGCTCCCACAGTCCAAAACTACCACCAAACCCATGGCCTGACTCCGCATCTCAGGATGGACCTCACCAAGACATAATCCGCTGAAAAGTTCTGGTATGCGAGTTTTGAGATTGACATCTCCTTTCTCAGAGTTGGCATGGGCCACCTCCTCCCCCACCTCCCTATACTTCCAGAAGCCTCGGCAGTCACATCCACACCCCAAAGCAGCCACCCAGTTAAAAAGCTGCTTCAGCCTTACTGTCCAGATAAAAATACCGAATGCCCTAAACAAACACCATGCGCTCTTAGTATGGTGTCGCAAACCATAATGCACAAATGGAAAAGGAAAGAAAGAGCAAGTAGGAAAGTGCCTCCCATAAAGGCAGGCTGGGGTGGGGGATGGGGTGTTGGGGGATAATGGTAGGGAAACAGAGAACACTGGTGGTGGGAAATGTGCACTGGTTAGAGCAAGGGGTTCTGGATCATTATATGACTGAAACCCAATTATGAACAGCTTTGTAATGGCCTTTCTCGTGGATATTCAATTAAAAAAAATTTTTAAGTAAAAAGAAAATGAGCATCTCTTTTTAAGAGCTAAGATTTACAAAATAAATCAATAAAAAGAATTTTAAGGTGACATTATTTTATATATTTGAAAACAAGGGTAAAATCTAAAAATAATTACTGAATAAAAAAAGATTGAAACTGCTGAAAATATTTTAAAATTATGGATATCTAAAAGGACGCATCACACTAAAGGAATTAATTCTGAGACTGGAAAGACAGGACAGTAAGTAGGGAGGATGCTTGTTGTGATAATATCCTACCCGGGTTCAATCTCAAGGATCCCACATGAGGCCCATAACCCACCAGGAGTGATCCCTGGGCACAGAACGAAGGCCAGGAGTAAGCCTTGAACACAGCCAGCTGTGTCCCCAAAACACAAACAAATAAAAGAATTAAATCAAGCAAATCCAAACTATACAGAGAGCAATTAATCTGAAACATAATAGAGCACAAGTTTTTATAATTACGTATAATTATAAAACTATTGTTGCAATTATGAAGAATTAATGCTGAGATTTATGTAATTATTCCCCAAAATATCAATAATTTTTCTATCCAAAGAACATCAAATTGTATTAACTAACACAAAATATTTTACAATAGAACATAGATAAGAAAAGCATGATATACAGTTCACAAATATCACTGATAAATTCACTGACAAGAACGGAAATTGTTTTCATTCTTGAAATAGTGCCTTAATTCTCATTTTCCCAATTATCCTTAATAGAGAAATGATGAATAAATCATTGGTAAAGAGCACAGGAACTTCAGTTAAAGAAAACCTACTTCAACGCTAATTAGAGTGTGACCTTAAACAAATTCTCTTTTGGATGTTTCAATTTCTTTTACAATAAAATGAGGATAGCAATATTCCCCGACTTCATGGAATTGCTGTAAATCCAAGTGTTCTGCCCACAGACAGCCATTTAGTTGGATTCAAAACAGGCTAACTCTGATTATGACGACTTCAATAATGATGGCAGTGAAGAGGAGAAAAAAAACAGTAACAAAAATAGAAAGGACATTATATTTGCATCTGCCAAATGTCAAAACAAGACAAAAAATTATCTTAGGAAGATTCCTATGAACTACTTTCAATCATTTATCTTTTTTCCCTAGAAACAGGAATACTAAACTGTACCACACAGACACTACACACTGCAAGAGAGCTCATAGAAATGAATCAAACTGACATACAAGTGTATGATAGCAATTCATCTTATAACACATCCATTTGAAATGCATTCACATTTTGATAAAACATACACAGATATATTTTCTGCATTAAAATATCGAAACTTGGAACAATTTATTTCTTCTCATAAGGTTAAGTCTAAAAATACCAGGAAACTATTTTAACTTCTGATATTTCAAGATAACTTTTCATAATAAATAAAGACTGACCCAAAAAAAAGCTTTCCTTATGCTCCCTTTCTTTGGCATCTATATTTCATTTTATAGTTTTCTGCAATTTAGAATTATTATATCCTACACCCTAATTGTTTGTTACTGTGTACTTTTTTTTTACTGATAATCACAAGTCTATTAGTATTGAGACTTATTCTGACCATCTGTACTTGAAACTTCTTTGTTATTTCTGATATTAATGTCAGATCGTATCACGCTTAGAGTTTCCAAAAAGATAGACTTCAATAAGAATAGTTAATTTTATCTCTAATAGGAGATGAAAAAGTGCAACTGTTTTAGGAGATGAATAGGATGCTAAGGACAAAATGACCCTAAATGCCCCTCAGGCTGTTTAGGAACCAAACTCTAAATGATATACACTTATAAGTCGATTAAACTTATTTAAATGAAAGCATGGTGGAATGAGGATATCAAGCAATTGCCAAGGGAACCGTAATTACTCGAGGAAGGAAATGTTAACTCCTTGAACAAACAGCCCTAACATTTCAGTTCTACACAATGTAAGTCTAGTTTTAAGGCCAGGTGTGTTTACTGAAGGGGTCTTGCTCCACCCGGGTTTCTAGACGCCAGGCTGCAATCGTCAAGGTTGCAATCTTCTTCTCTGTTTCACTGTGGAATAGCAAGGACAGCCTGCAGCACAAGGAGCTTTCTTAGAAGTGGAGTGGTAGACCCTGCTTATGACTCTCGGTGAGAACCCAATTACATTACCCCCAATCTAATTCAACCGAACTGTAAAATTGTAACAGAATCTAGGAAATAAAGACACGTGTGTCCAGAAAGTTTCCACAATTGACAAGGAAATGAAACTCAATCTAATACAGGAGGGCGACGTGCTTTGTTGGCTTAGAAAGACTGATGGCAGATTTAAGTCAGAAGAACACTCTTACAGACCCAAGAGTTTAAAAGTCAGGAACAAAGACTCAAAAGAGAACTTATTTTTCTCAAGTTGAACTTCTTACCAGGAAAGAAGGACAGGTACGAGAACTCCTCAAACCTGAGTTCAGAGAACAAGCATCAGTTGGATTCTACCATGTTGTCTGAACTGACATTCTGGGGTTTATGGCTTTTGGTACTGCCTTACAGCCTTAAACAAGCAAAGAAGTTCCTCTAGTACCTAGGAAATATCTAAAAAAACAGATATCAAGGCTGATAGGGCCATTAACACACAGAAACTATGCCACGTCTACCAGTCCTGCAGTGTGACAAGGTTCATGCATGGTGGAAGGAATGTTCAAGGAATGTTTTTTTCCTGGAACAAGATAACAACCTCCCTCCCCTCCCCCCCCCCCCCCCATTCTTGGAATCCATGTACTTACATATGTGCATTGAGGTTGATCTGTAAGTTTAGTCCTAGGAGTTCCAGAAAAATGATGATTGGAGACTCGGCCCTTACAAAATATGCAACAGGATATAAACTACACGGGTCTGTGAGGAAATTTATGAATGGCTTACAATAATGTGAATTAACATTTACACAAACACCGAACAATGCGTTAGACAAACAGAAAGTGGAAGACAAAATAGAAACTAAAATGCACCCTACGGGTGCCAAATTAGGAGAAGTATAGTACTAATAATGACTAAATATATGACACATTGGACCTTTGGCAAAAATTAAGGTGCAGCAGGCCATTGTGGTGTTTGTTACATATAAAACAAAAGGTTGGTCTTTTTTTGTTTTGTTTTGTTTTTAATTTTTATTAGTGAAATACCATGAGGTGCAGTTGTGGACATTACAAGTTTTTGTGCTTGGGTTTCAGTTATACAATGATCGAGTACCCATCTCTCCACCAGTGCCCATTTTCCACCACCACGTATCCCAGTATCTCTCCGACACCCCCCAGATCCCCCCCCCAGCTCATCTCGCCTCTGTGGCAGGGCATTCCCTTTTGTTCTCTCTCTCCTGTTGGGTGCTGAGGTTTGCAAAAGAGGCATTGAGTGGCAATCATGTTCGGTCTATAGTCTACTTTCAGCATGCATCTCCCATCCTGGGAGGATCAAAAGGTAGATCTTTTAAGGCAAATTAGAACCTGTAATTATTGGTGGGGAAAGAGTTGGTTACATTTTAACGAGAAATAATGAAGGGAACCGGATATCTTGAAAGCCTTAAAAAACGTCCTAGGATATGGAATCACGAATCACGACCATCCTGTTATTCGTCGATTGCCTCGAGCAGGCCCCAGTAACGTCTCCTTCATTCTACCCCTGAGATTATATTCAAGGCTCTTTAGGAGAATGAGACCCATCATTGTTACTGGCATTTGGCATATTGGGTATGCCACGGGGAGTTTGCCAGACTCTGCTGTGTGGGCAGGCTACATTCGTTAGCCTGCCAGTTTGTCCAAAGTAGGAATGAGATAATAAGATGTTATAATAAGATGTCGCGCGGCCGCAAATGCAGCCGCACAGTTTCAGGATCTGGTTTTTATAGTCTCTGGGTCTTGGCCATTGACGGGATTACACGGCGCCAGGGGGCCAGTTGGTGGGTGTGACCCCTGCCTACTGGAATTTGGAGGATCTGGGTGAAGGATGCCCGGCCCCAATCCAAGTAGACTTGGAGATCTTGGCCCCAGAACCCGCATGGATTTGTCCCTCTGCCAGTACCTTCATGTGTGCGGAGAGTGGTCTCAGCATGGTGGTGGTTGGTCCTGGAGGTCTTCGGCTGCAGGAGCCCTGGTCGGGGTGGGGAGGAAAGCTCAACCCACTCCCTTCCAAGGGGCCCCAGAGAGGGTAGCCAGGCACGGGGGCAGGAGACTGCACTGTTCTCTTCCAGGAGCTGGTTTTTATAGTCTCTGGGTCTTGGCCGTTGATGGGATTACACGGCGCCAGGAGTGATAGACTGGTGGGTAGGCGCTTGCCTTGCAAGTGGCTGTTCCCGGTTCGGTCCCCACTACCACATACTTCAACTGAGCACTCTCTGGTATTCACGGGAAATTTGAGGATTGAAGGATATGGAATGAAAAGTATTATTCAAAATACAGTTAGATATAGTGGTAGTACATGGAAAGTATCACGTTAAGCGAAATGACTCAGAAAGAAAGGGATAGACATAGAAAGATTGCATTCTTCTGGGGAACATAAAGTAACAAAATAGAAGACTAACAGCCAAGAATGGCCGAGATTAGTACCAGGAATTTTACTCCATGGCTTGGAGGCCAGCCACACATGCTAGGGGGAAAGAGAGCTCAGATAGAGAAGGGAGCACCAAATAAAAGGTGTTGGGAGGATCCTCCCAGGATGGGAGAAGCATGCTGAAAGTAGACTATAGACCAAACATGATTGCCACCTATTTCCTCTTTTGCAAACCACAACACCCAGGAGAGAGACAGAACAAAAGGGAATGCCCTGCCACAGAGGCAGGGTGGGATGGGTGGGGTGGGGGTGGGAGGGATACTGGTATCTGTGGTGGTGGGAAATGGGCACTGGTGGAGGGATGGGTATTTGATCATTGTAAAATTGAAACTCAAGCACAAAAATTTGTAAGTCTACGACTGTACCTCATGGTGTCTCACTAATAAAATTTTTTTTTAAAAAACTTAGGAAACAGGCAAAAAAAAGATATAAATCAATGTCTAATGAACCCTTTGTGCTAATTTGACTCAATTTATGAGTTGTATTTGTGAACCCTGCATACTATGCTTGAGGAACTTATTTTTAATTCTGTGCAACCACAACAAGCGAGACAGAAAGTTTGTTTAATCTCCATCTATAATGAAGTCATAAGTTAGATGTGCACGTAGAAAATGAATATACATATAGACACAAAATGGAATAAAGCAGAGATCTCCTTCAACACCGGAAAAAGCTTGTTCGTGTTCTTCACTGACCCCACCAAGCCTACCTTCAGGGGTCCTGAACGTTTGCCACAGTTTTCTGTGACAAAACTAATAGTCTGATATGCAGTTATAAGAGTAAGAGACAAAAATGATCTGAAAACACTAACAACATTTAGTGTTAGCAACTGAAAACTAAATTCACCCATCACTTATCCAATTGTGTTTATGAAGGGAATAATATAAGGTAAAGGTAAAGGTAAAGGTAAAGGCCCTCCCGTTGATCATCGATTTGCTCGAGCGGGCCCAGTAACGTCTCCATTGAAGACTTTGTTGTTACTGTGTTTGGCATATCAAATACGTCACAGGGAGCTTGCCAGGCTCTGCCGTGCGGGTGAGATACTCTCGGTAGCTTGCTGGGCTCTCCGAGAGGGGCGGAGGAATCGAACTCGGGTTGCCCATGTTGGCTGCATGCAAGGCAAACACCCTACCGCTGTGCAATCGCTCTAGCCCAAAGTAAAGGCCCTCCCATTGATCATCGATTTGCTCGAGCAGGCCCAGTAATGTCTCCATTGGAGACTTTGTTGTTACTGTGTCTGGCATATCGAATACGTCACGGGGAGCTTGCCAGGCTCTGCCGTGCGGGCAAGATACTCTCGGTAGCTTGCCGGGTTCTCCGAGAGGGGCGGAGGAATAGAACTCGGGTCGGCCATGTCGGCTGTGTGCAAGGCAAACGCCCTACCGCTGTGCTATCACTCCAGCCCAAGTGGTAGGGCGTTTGCCTTGCACGCAGCCAACATGAAGGGAATAATATATGTGTAATTTTTGTCTAGGGGGAAGAAAAAATACTACTAGGGACCACACCTGGCAGTACTCGGTGCTTAGTCCCGGTTCTGACTCAGGGATCAGACTGGTGATGCTCGAGGACCATCCCGTAGTACCAGGAATTCCTATACTACCATTCTGACCCACAATTATTGTTTAATGAAAAAGCAGACTACATCAGATCATTCATTCCTCCACACTGTATAACAACAACACAGATTAAAACACAAAGGGTTGCAGCTTTTCCCCATTCCCAATATAGAAAATGTCATAGAAGATAACAAAGCAACAACACAAAACAAAGATGCATTCATTAGGAGAAACAGAGATATATTCATTCTATATTTGTCCTATGAAGCTCTTCTTATCTGCCAAAACTAGTCTAGAAAAGAAAGTTGGGGCTAGAGAGATTAGATAGCAGATAATGCATGTGCCTTGCGGACAGACAATCCAGGTTTGATCTCTGATAGGTACCCTGAGCCCTGCCAGGAGTTATCCCTGAGCACAGAACCAGGAGCAAATCCTCAAATCCTAAGCACAGCCAGGTGTGGCCCAAAAGAAGATGACCAAAATAAATAGAAAAGAAAGTTAGATTCTCCCCAAATGGAAAAATGAATTTAAATTATCCTCTGCCTCCCCCACCACAAAATAAAATAAAAAGACCAGGTAAAACAAAATGGCGGAAATTAAATATTGAAATTATTTACTGGGAGGGTTTCCGATTGCTTTCACTAGCACTCTTACAAGTGTTCACAGCAGCCTCTCACAACGGTCCTTAACTGGGACTTGCATCACACATATCTTTTTCCAATCTACCTTCCATTTTCTGTTGCCTCAGAAATTATGTAATCTCCAAGGTCTTTTAAGGACCAGAAATTGAAAGTATGCCTTGACAAGTGGTAAGATTGCAAGACAGAAAATATATTTTCTATGACATTTCATCACAATCCTGCCCATATTTTAACCTCGAGAATTATTCTGGCACAACACCTACAAATAAATTCCAGCTCATATCTGAAAATATATTTTTCATTTCTTCCATTTCAACACCTGTTATTTGTCTTGGCACCAGAATTCTAATTTGATTTAACACCCTGCCTGGGTCCAGAGTAGCGGAGAGAACTGGAGGGAAGACACTTCTTCCACTTGGCCCCTTCTACTTTGGTGGCTCATCGTCCACAGGCCAAGAGTCAAATTCAGGGCTCTGCACTAGTGCAACCTCTTCACTCCAAATCGGGCAAGAGAATTGTATCTCCATTTGCTCCAAGAACCGATTCAGATCATTTATTACCTGATATCCCCAAATTCCCACTCTAACATTGGGATCCTCTAAATGCCATGTGTTCTATCTTATTTGTAAGCACTGTAGCACTGTCCTCCCATGGTTCATCAATTTGCTCGAGCCGGCACCAGTAATGCCTTCATTGTGAGACTTGTTGTTACTGTTTTTGGCATATCAAATACACCACGGGGAGCTTGCCAGCCCATGTGGGCGGGATATTGTCGGTAGTTTGCTAGGCTCTCCTAGAGGGACAGAGGAATCGAACCTGGGTCAGCCGTGTGCAAGGCAAATGCTCTACCCTCTGTGCTATCGCTCTAGCCCTTATTTGTAAGATAATAATCAAAACCCCAAAAGATCTAGTGGCACTGTTTCAACTCCACTGATAAATTAATGCTGTCCCTTGTCTGGCCAAAATGACTTGAGCTTCACATTGTGTACCAGACAAGATTTTATTAACTTCCATAAAAATTTAGATATTTTTTCTGGCAATTAGAAGTTGATTGGATGAGATCTAATGCAGGGATGATTAGAAACATGTTTTTATTTGACTTGTCATATGCAAAAATTTTTCATCCGATGATGGACCCCTGGACTGTTCCATATTTTGGTTATTATAAATAATGCTTCTACGAATATGAGGTCTACATGTCTTTTTTGATATTATTTGTTGTGGGGACCACATCCTGTAGTGATGCATATCAGTAAGCCAGTGACAACAAGCAAAGCTTGGGGGCCACCAGGACCACTTCCAGTAGTCCCCAGAAAGTCATACACATCAGAAATGAAGCCCAGGACCACACACACACACACACACACACACACACACACACACACACAAGACACCTACGCAACCACTGGAAGCACATCCAAATACCCTACATGTTGCATGTATCTATTTTAACTTAGTGTTTTCATTTCCTCTGAATATATTCTCTGAAAGAGCATTGTTAGATAACATGGTAATTTGTTTCAATTTTAGAGGATCCACCATACTGTTTTCCATAGCAGCTATACAAGTTTACAATTTAGCTATTATTAGGACTCATTCTCTCAACATCACCACCAATGTGTGTTCTTTCTTGTATTTTGATGAAGGACATTCTGACAAGCTTGAGGTACTATTTCAGAGTGGTTCTGATTTGTCTTTTCCTAATGACTTGTTACATTCAACATATTTTCTGGTACCTACTAGCCACTTATAGATCTTCTTAGAAAAAATACTATTCCAGTATTTTGCTGATATTTGGACTACACCTCTACTACTGAGTCATATTAGTTCCTTACAGACGTTGTATACCGAGTCAGATAGAATGTTGCAAATATTTTCCCATTCTGTAGGTAATCTTTTCACAGTATTGACTATATTATATTCTGTATAGAATCTTTTTTAGCTTGATGCAGTCCATTTTTTTTATTTTGTGGTTTGTGGATTTAGTGCCCAAATACCCAAAATTGTAGAAATGCAAGCCCAGAAGTTTTTCTCCTTTGTTCTCCTAGAAGTTTCGTGGTTTGAGGTCTTATAATGAAGTACTTCATTCCAACTTATCTTTTCTGAATAACATGAAAAAGTATAGTTTCATTCTTTTATGTGTGATATTCAATTTGCATAGCACAAATTATCAAAGACACTGACTTTTTCCAAGTAAGCATTCTTGTGTCGTATTATTATTCCTGCCATTTATTAGTTGGCTGTATATGCTTAAATGTCTTTCTTGCTCTTCACTTCTATATCACCTATTTGTCTGTTTTTATGTTAGCACCATACTGTTTTAACGACTATAACTTTTTAATATAGCTTAAAATTAGGAAGTATCCTGTATTCCATTTTATTCTTCTGAAAACCCTTCTCTAGCCCATAAAGTTTAGTATACCATAGTTCCATTTTTTGTTCAAATCAAGATACTACATTCTCCTGAATTTTCTTCTCTTATCTACTGGTTATTTGTGAAACTGTTTCACTTACATCTACTCATTAATTTTCCATTTTCAAAGTTTACTGATGTTAAGTTTCATATAATGATATTAAAGAAGAAATCTCGAAGAATCTCTGTCCCCTTGAGATTAGCATGCCTTGTTTTTGTCTATAAAATATAGACTATCCTGTAAAATGTTCCATATGCACTTGAGAAGTTTGTGTATTGCTGTCAGTTAGCTGAAAGGCCTGCACATGTCTATAATACTTGGTTTATAGTGTTATTTCAAGCCCCTATTTTCTTATCATTCTCGCTTGATCATCTATTTGTTGCTGAAATTGGGGTATTATTTTGCTGTCCTGCTATTTATTTCATCTTTTAGCTCTGTTAGCTAAATTTATTTAATCACATATTCTAACGCCATAACATTATATGACAACTTTCTTTGCTTCTCTTTGTCATTTCTTAGTTTAAGTTTTGTTTTATCTGAGATAGCTACCTCTACCTTTTAAAATTTGCGGGGGAAGTGGAGAATTACCATTTTATGAAATGTCTTTTCCCATTCATTTATTCACTGTCCATATATGTATTTAAAATTAAATCTCTCGTAAAAAATATATCAAAAGGATCTTTAATTGTTTCATTTTTGTTAGTGTTTCTGGTCAGATTATTTAATCCCTCTATACTGATAGTTGAGTCAAAGTTACTATTGCCACTTTTGTTGATTTTGGTGGGGTCTTTTTGCTATTTATTTAAATTTAGGTCCAATGCTCCTTTGTTCTTACTGGGCTGCTTTTTGTGTGACTTCTGATTTCTCTGACTTAGCGTGTTCTTCTGTGTAATTACTACCATTATTTCCTTTGTGGTTATTATGAACTTACACGAAATTTCTTAAAATTATAACAGATGCTTGCCTTGCATCCTACCCATTCCAGGTATGAGCCCCGAGCTCTGCAAACAGGCCCCTGAGCACTGCCAGTGTTCACTCCTGAGCACAGATCCAGGAATAACCCCTGAGCACTTCCACGGAATCTGCGGATTTTTTTTTTAAATAAGGGCCACCCCAGTAGAACTTAAAGAGCCTGGGAACTAATTGTGGTAATGCCCAGCCCAGCATGTGGGCATGATGCTTCAGTGCGTAAGCCAAACAGTTACTCAGAGGTGGCAGAGACCTTGCCCAGAGGGAATGCGAGAGCTCCTAGGGCAATCCGCAGCAGACACAAGAATCATGCAGGGGCAGAGCCTGAATTCAGAATCTCGCACATGCTATGCATATGTTCTACCACTTGAATTTTCTCCTTCGACTGTAACATCGCATTTAAAACTAATAGCAACCTAATGTCAATAGAATTCTGAAACTTTACACTTTAATTTTCCCTCCATTCACGTTTTATGCACCATAAACTTAGTGCGTAAACTTCTGGTGCAGAATCTAAGCTTAACTACACATTTACGATTACCAGTGAGTTTTATGTCACCTTCTTAGGGTTTTATATTTTTGATGATATAACATTATGTTACATGACTGTAGAACATAAGAGGTAATGAGATATTTAAATTATTGAGACAAAAAGCAACTTTAAAAAAAACCGCCTGTGTTTATTATCATCAGGATGAAATTGCAGAACAAAAATAAAATATCGGATCTACTACATAAATTGTGGAGTGTTGGAGGAGGGCAGGTAAAATTAGAGCCAGAATCTGCAGTACAGACAAAAATAGAGAACTCTTCTTTTTGTAACTTTCTGCATTATTTCACCTCCGGCACCTTTTTAAAAAATGTTTTTTATTTAGGTATCATAGTTACGATAGTACTGAAGTCATTGTTTCATAGTTGCATACACCAATTCCCTCCATCAGTTTCAAGATTCCTCCCCTATTATGTCACACTCCTTTCCCCAACACCCCAAACAGCTCATCTCAGTTCCATTGATCGTTTCTCAGAGTTTGTTGGCATGAGGGCCTACAGTTAAATACACCATACTGAATGGGAGAAAATGTCTGTACAGATACATCAAAAGGTAATTAATACCCAAGATACATATACACAAAACAACTCCATCAAAAACTGAAGAGAGGAAAATAGACACTTCCTCAAAGAAGACATAAAGATGCACATGAAAAAAATATTCATCATCACTTATTATCAGCGATGCATGCATACCAAAACAACATGGAAGTGTCACCGCACACCAGCTAGAACAGCCTATACAAAAGAGAGAAGGAGGGAGGGAGGGAGAGAGGAAAAGAGAGAGAGAGAGAAAAAGAGAGAAAGAGAGAGAGAGCACTGATTAGGGTTGGTAGGAATGTGATGAGAAAGGAACTCCCATTCACGGTGAGACTGGTGCCTCCTTGGACAATGATTTAGAAACTCCTCAAAATATCACCCCCCAAAACTTCCCATATGATCCAGCAATTCTGCTCCTGGATATATGCCCTAAGAATACAAAAAAATTAGTCCAAAAAGACATACATATGCCAGTGTTCACTATAGGAATCATAAAAATTTATTAAGAATTGCAAGAGCAGAGTATGAAACTAATACTGTCCTTGTAAGCCTGAGACCCTCAGTTAATGAAAACCAGTAATGTTACAAATTATTGGAGGCAATTTCCTGCCTTTAAGCAGAGGACTCATTTACTACCATTGTTTTAAGGTCAAATTTTATCTTCCTTCCTTAAGAGGAATATCCCCAAGTTTTACAGTTTGACTTCATTTTTAAGTTTAGAGTCTGAGAAAAAAAGGAAAGAACTGGGACTGCTCACATTTCCGAAACCTGAAACCCTCAACAGCTAGTCAAAGAAACAACTTGAAATATTTAAGATAATTCTGCAGGAAATAATATTTGTTTTACATAAAAACAAAAATATGTTTTATGCTATTAACAGACTTCTTTGATCATATATTTATACAGTATATATTTATAGTTTTGGAGAATCCTGAATATATTCTTATCATGACATAATTATTGTTGAAATGTACTGTTTGTCTCAGAGAGTAGAATACAGTAAGTTTATATATAATATAAAGGCACAAGCATATATGAAAACAAAAATGAAAAATTATTTTAACAACATTTGTATGAATGAGAATATGAAAAACACTTCTAAATATAATTAACAAATACTTTTAAAATTATGTTTTTGCGGGGGAGAATTGACAGTATCAACAAAATTCTAAAAAGACAAAACCATTGATAAAAATTGATAGGCTACAGAACTACAAATTCAGTCAGTCACGGTCACGGTCCTCTCATTGTTCATCGATTTGCTCGAGTGGGCCCAGTAACATCTCCATCATGAGACTTGTTGTTACTGTGTTTGGCATATTGAATACGGGTAGCTTGCCAGGCTTTGCCATGCGGGTAAGATACTCTCAGTAGCTTTCCAGGCTCTCCGAGAGGGGCGGACGAATCAAACCCGGATCTGCCAGGCTGGCTGTGCGCAAGGCAAATGCCTTACTGCTGTGCTATCACTCCAGCCCGCAAATTCAGTAATAATAAAGAATTCAAAAAGACACTACGTATGGGTTACATAATAGATACAGAGGAAAATTATAAAGATGAAAATGCAGATTTGGCATACAAAGGGTACTTTCCCGAAAAACAAAGAACATTTTTTTCAGAGAGATACAACAGACAAACATATTCTATAAAAGTTATTTTTTAAAGCTTCCACCAAGGTATTATTTTAAAAAGTTTAATCCTTTCTGAGAATTAGTAAATGCAAGTGAATATAACTTATAATAGAGATTTCTTAGTGAAGGTACTAAACTAAAGGGGGAAAAAATAGCACAAATTCAGTTCACACAGGTGTGAAAGAGAGGGGCTAGGAAAACCTGAGGGATGCTGTTGGATTTGTGTCCATGAAAACCATCATCAGCAATTCTGTCAATTGCACAATCTCAATCAATTAAAAATCAAAAGCTCAAAACAAATTCAAATTAAACAAAGTGCTGAAGCTCTTCTACTTACAATTGGCATTGGTCACCTTTTATTCCTTTGGTTGTGCAGAAACATTTTCCTGTGTGCATATGACAAATATTTGCATGGCCACTGCATGTACAAGCTGCAAGTCAAAACCAAAGTTACATTTAATATTCTGCATCACAGACAAGTGCATCACATTTCTGGGAAGGCCGTATTTTTATTTTACACCATACATTTTTCTCTTGTCATTCAAATACGAGGGTGATCTCATAGAGTATTCTTAAATAAAGTGTAGTGAATTAAGTCATTTAAATAATTTTGTGAGACTTTATTTTTAAAGTGGAGGTGGGCTTGGGAGCTAACCCCAGCTGTACTCAGGGCTTATTCCTGGCGCTGAGCTCGGGGAAATCACTCCTTGTATTGCCTGGGAATGATTTGCAGTAACTAAATCCAGGTCAGGCTTGGGCAAGGCAAGTGCCTTACAACCTGTATTAAAGCATCTCTCCAGCCCAAAACCCTTTCAAGTCTTGAGGGTATCCTGAATGAGGTATAGGGTGGAGTCAAATATTTACATCATTATTCTTAGGGCTATTTTCATTTCTAAACTGGCACATCTGCTTAATGAAATGAGTCAGAGAGAGAGAGAGAGAGAGAGAGAGAGAGAGAAACACAGGAACTTGGAATCAAATAAGTTTGCTTGAAAGGTACATTTAGGCAATTTATTCAGCATCTCTAGGTTTAGTTACTGTATTGTACCTTATGCTATTTTCTCTTATCCTATTGTTGCAAAAGCAACAACAGGACAGCTCTGCCAACCAGCATGAATGCCACTCACATCATACATGTCTGTACTTCTAGGCTACAACTCAGGGACCAACACTGAGAGACAGTTTAAGGAGATGAGACTAATCCTGTCATCAGCACTCTCAAAAGTCATTCGTGAAAACCACTGTGTTCCTATACATTCCTATACCAGCTGGCTAAACAATCCCACTGATAAAAATTAATTTGCCTTTTCATCATTCACATATTTACACTGCCACTGTCACTGTCCTCCTGTTGTTCATCGATTTGCTCAAGCGGGCCCAGTAACATTGTGAGACTTGTAGTCACTGTGTTTGGCATATCGAATACATCTTGGGTAGCTTGACATATTTACACACACAAAATAAATCAAATGGATGATCAATTTTGTAAAAATACAAAATGTTCTACAACACTATATTTGTAGTTTATTATGACTATTTGCTTTGAAAAAATATATAATCATACTCCTAAACCTATTTTTAAAAAGGCTTTAATACTCAGTAGATTTCTAAGAATTAGATGTTTCATTGGAAGAGATTCCAAAATAAAACCGTGAGTTTTTCGAATAAGAAATACTTACATAGATCAACATTCCTTTAACTTAATAAATTAACTATGGAAACAATAAAATTCTTAACCATAAAAATTATCATTGCATACTAGCTTAAATAATTTCTGAGACCAAAAGTGTATGCTTGAAGTACCCCTTAATGTCAGGGGAGTCTCCTTGGTGGTGTCACACTTCAAGCTAAATAGCACAAATATATTTTAAATTCACTTATTTACAACTTGTACTTCCTGACAGAGTTGAAACAATTAAAGAGATCAACATTCCTTTAACTTAATAAATTAACTACGAAAACAATTGCAGAACTTAATACCACGGCAGAACTGCAAAAAATAAAACTAGGAGCCAGAGAGATGGCTCAGTGGTCTGAGAGAATGAAAATGAGGCCTGAGACCAATCCCCAGTACTGCACAGTCTCTTAGTACTGCTGGGAGCATTCTCCAAACAGAGCAATGAGTAGTACCCAAGCATCACCAGATGTGCCCCAACCCCAAGATCCCAAAAAAAAAGATCAAGAAAACTGTTATTAACAAATTGGAGCACTAAGTTATCTGGCTCCAAATTTGGCTCTTATCTCTTTTGCAGTGTCAGGGGTTGAACCCAAGTCTTCAACTCATGCAAGGCAAATGCTCCATCTCTTAAGTTCATCCCTAACTCCAATATGAAAACTGATAAATATTAAGTGAGCAATAGCACAGCGGGTAGGACGTTTGCCTTGCATGCAGCCAACATGGCCATCCCGAGTTCGATTCCTCCACCCCTCTCGGAGAGCCCAGCAAGCTACCGAGAGTATCTCACCCGCACGGCAGAGCCTGGCAAGCTACCTGTGATGTATTCGATATGCCAAACACAGTAACAATTGTCACAATGGAAACGTTACTGGGCCTGCTCGAGCAAATCAATGAACAACGTGAGGACAGTGACAGTGATTAAGTGAGCATATAATTGTCTCTCTATTCATTTACAGAGCTTCATATTAATATTTGCTGCTGGATAATCAGAAATTCACCAAAAACAAATGATGCACATTAATATTTAAAATGGCTAACCCTTTCATTGGTTATGGCAGAACTAGAAAACAGTTAAGTTTACATAGTTTTTTATTTTGACTTTTTTAAAGAATTATCATTGTATATTAGCTTAAATAATTTCTGAGACCAAAAGTGTACGTTTGAATTACATTAACTCTTAATGTAAGCTCATTCTGGGGAAATCCCTTGGTGGTGCCACACTTCAAGCTAAATAGCATATATGTATATTTTAAAATCACTTGTTTACAACTTGTACTTCCTGACAGAGTTGAAATTATTCATGTTGTTGTCAGTATATGAGATTATCTTTGTAAGCTGCAAAAGCAGCTTGAAAGCATCATACAGGTAAAATATGTTTACCAGGTTTTGTTAAACAAATGGTTTTCTGTTTACCAAATTTTACCTGATGATTATTTTACAGCCTGGACTTATAATGGTGGAGACTGTATGTGCCCATGAATTTCATTCCCCCATGATATAAAATTTCAATTATGAATTTGCAACCCAAACTAACAAACAGAAAACATAACAAGGACATTATCAGGACTAATCAAACAAGTTTTATGTAAAAATATTCTTTAGAAATCCGAAATCCAAAAGTAATCACCAACTGCTTGTTTCAAAGGCAGGATAAGTTCCTTTTGTTGTTACATTGCTATCCGTCACATATTATAAAAGAACTTCTGTAGAGTAATAAATCATGCATTTTAATTTCCACGTATATTTCTAGCATAACTATATCAAATGGTATTTAACAGATATGCTAATTATTAAAGTTGAAATAAAGTAAAAATTCTGATACATATGTTCAAATGTCAATATAACCTCAAATTCTGCTCTTCAATATAACTTCTCATTCTTCAATGTTCTAAGACAAAATTTTTTTTCTTCTTTTAAAGACCTCCAAGCCTACTCGGATTGGAGTCGAGCATCTTCCACCCAGATCCTCCAAATTCCAGTAGGCGAGGGTCACACCCACCACCTGGCCCCCTGGCGCCGTGTAATCCCATCAGCGGCCAAGACTCAGAGACTATAAAATCCAGATCCCTGACATCTTATCAGAACTTTTTTTAATGACATCTTATTGTCTCATTCCTACTTTGGACAAACTTGCAGGCTATCGAATGTAGCCTGCCCACAGGGCAGAGTCTGGCAAACTCCCCGTGGCGTACCAAATATGCCAAATACCAGTAACAATGATGGGTCTCATTCTCCTAAAGAGCCTTGAATATAATCTCAGGGCTAGGATGAAAGAGACGTTACTGGGGCCTGCTCGAGGCAATCGACGAATAACAGGATGATGAAATGAAAAAAATGAAAATGAAAAATTTTTTAACTGAATCACTGTGAGATAGACCCTTACAAACATAAAGCCAAATTTTCATCAACATGTGCCTTATAAAAGGGAAAACATCGCATAGCTCACTCTTTTATATAAACCTGCAATGTTGATATCAATAAATCTTATCAATTTATTCTTCTTCACTAAGTACTCCAGAATAAAAACTGCTACCGTGCATCAACCTGGAGTGTGAATAATTTTTTTTCCTCATAAAAAGATGACAATTCTCATGATTCAGATTTTTCGAAATAATTTGACAAAGATTACTTTGTTTATTAAGAATATTTTGGTCTCTGTGGACTGGCTGCTGCTGTTTCTGCTTCCTCTTTGCCTTCTGCTTTTCACCTCCTACCTCTGCATCATTCTTCCTCCACAATTCTTTAAAATCGCACAAACCATTATCAATTTATGGGCCTACGAAAAAAAAATCCTAGGAAGCAGGCTTGTACTGTTTTCTGGGGTGATTTACAAACCCTAAGAATAATGGTTAGGGACTGTTCTAAATACACGGCTGTTTCATTAATTCCTATGCTGACTGCAGCACTATTTGCAAGAGTCAAAATCTGGAAACAGCCCAACTGTGCAAGAACAGATGACTGGATAAAGAAACTGGAGCGCACATAAACAAAATGTACTGTAGCTGGAATACTACTGCCCGACTTTAAGAAAAGATGAGATCACACAATTTTTTGGTATATGGATGGATCTGGAGAGGGCCATGCTGAGTGAAGTCAGCTGGAAGGCGAAGGACAGTGACAGCATGATTTCTCTCACATGTTGGATACAAAGAAACAGAGGACGGGAGTAACAGATGCCCAAAGGCAACTAAAAGTTGGTCTTCAGTAGGGCTTTTCACAGTGGGGTGGGAGAGAAGGTCACTGGGACTGTGGTGGATGAAAGCAGCAGATATCCTGCTGGAGGGTGTGGTGCCCGGATGTTTTATGCATGAATTCTTACATCAACAATTTTGTGAACCACAGTGACTAATACACAAGTCAAAAAAGAAAAAGGTTCTAACTAAATATTAAACTCTAATCCATAGACACATTTCAGAGTCTTGAGTTAGTGATTCTGAAAACTGCATTCTAAGATGAAGTCAATAAAAATCTATGTAGTGGCTAACAAAGTCAAATTTCCTTTCTTTTAACTATAGAATAGACAGACTTGAACCCCAGAGTACAGGGAGGAGAAGGGCAGAGAATGAAAGAAACCAAGAGGTGAAGGAAGAAGATGATAAGGAGGAGTAATGGGGGAAGGGACCAGGGGATTCAGTTATAACTGTGATGTGGGAGAGTGTATTGCTACATATACAAAGCACAGACTCAACAACACTGAAAACTAAACTACAACCATGAAACTCTGAAATGTGCCTGTGAAGGAAGGCGGCAGATTTAGGTGGTGTTGGGGGGGAGCACAGAAACACTGGTGGGGAGATTGGTGCTGGAATTTTGAATGCCTAGAACAGCTATTGGTAACTCTATAAATCACAACTTTTTAATTAAATGCAAAAATTTTTTAAGAGAAGGACACGTTTTTAAAAATCAACTTTAGAATAAAGGAAACGATCAGTATTCGTGTGAACTCGTGGGTCTTAATATAAGCATAGGGAAATGCTGAAATTGGCATCAGTATCTAAGAGGCAAGATCACAGTCTAAGTCCTCTTCCTTGAGATGTTTTCAGAAAAGAATAACACAGCATCCCCAGAGCAAAGAAATCTGGCTGACAAAACTAACCGAACAATATTTATTCATAGTGAATATTACCACTGTTCAAAAAATAGAGTCTGTGATGTCTGATAAGTGAAAAGAATTTGGTATTACTTTGCCAGTACTCTTGCCGATTATATTGAGCAGAATACAATTATAAGGCAAAGTCAAATTGCAGCAAATGCTATATGCATACAGGTGGGCTGTATGACTTACTATATGTTAAATGAAAATCCAAATGAAAAGAAACATCATAACACACCAAAGAGCACTGCATTGTCAAAAAGACTGAAACAACCAGTGTTGGTGGGGATGCTGGCTGTAAGAAAGGAGTCTTCATTCATTGCTGATGAGAATGTCTCCTGGTTTGGCCTTTGTGGAAAGCAGTATGTTTTTCAAAAATGTAGTAATACACGTTTATATTTTTGACTTTTAAGTCTTTTTATCATTATGTTTAATAATTTTATTTAATGAACTTTGTTTCTGTAATATTTTATTAGACATTTTTATCTTCTGGTTAGAAGAGCAGATTTTTGCAACTTAAAATACACAATAATTCCACTTCTGAAGAAAGTATTAGTCACTATCTTTTCAAGAAGAAAAATGATCCTGTATAAATACCCTAATGCTCTTTATTACCAAGAATAAAAATCATGTAATACAACAGAACTTTGAACTTTAATTTGGACTGATAAAAAAAGTATGCAAGATAAACATATCCAAAAATTGTTTAAATACAAATATATGGTATCGTGAAATACTTTGAAGCTTGAACATATTTATAGGATAAAACATTTTGATAAAATGCGCCCCAGAAAATTAAGGTGGTAAGGCAAAAACATAGATGGTAAACTGAGATGTCAGACAATAAACTTTGATTTGTTTCCTCTAGAAAAAATAGAAAATAAAGAATTATTATAAATTATAGTTCTTCTTCCTCATCTGAACTCCATGTAGCTTCTCTTATGTTAAAATTTTTATGCACAAACATTAGATTATTACTCAGTAAGAGCTATGAGTACAGGGGAAAAATAATCCTCAGTCCCCAGCAAAATAAAATATATATGTGGAACCCAATGTAGTTTCACTTTTGGCTCAGTGAAAAATAAAAGAAAACAGAAAAATGAACAACAAAAAAAACATCATTTTTTACCATTTTCCACAAGGTGGAAATACTGTTTGAACTACAAAGCTCTCAAGTTTGAAAGCCCGTGTTATTTTACTCTTCAATTACACGAAAATGAGTTAAATAGAAGACAAAAAATATCTTAGCAAAATTTATATTTCTTTCATCCACAATCAAATGATCTACTAAGCTAAGTATTTATAATAAGGAAACATAGATAATATAAAAATTATATTAAAAAACTTTCTTATCAAGTTGTTCAGAGAATGGACAAGTGATAACTTACAAGAACTCCGACAGCCGTTATCACAGACCTTCCAACAGTGACTTAAGCTAGAGAAAAATATGGCTACGTTACTTAAGTTAAAATTTCCCATAAACTGAGATTTGGAAAATGAGGAACAGAGTTCAAAGATACAAGAGTCACTCGGTATATAAATATAGTTAAAATTGATAAAGCTGGGTTTCTCTGAAGATGTGGCAGACAGCCTAAAGAGGCATAACATCCAAATTATAGAGGCCCTAGAAAGATCTGGAAGAGATATATCGGGAAAGAATTTTTGAGAATAGAAATTATCACTGAAAACTTCCTCACTTTTCACCACTGACTAGGTAGATAACCAAAAAGGAAAGAGCAACCTTGGAGATAAAATAGAGGAAATGGGTTTAATATCTCTAGAGTTCTCAATCTACGTACGGAACTTTGAGCACAACTTGTTCTTCACTGCTTCCAGATCATTCTCCAGGATAGACACATGCTGGGACACAAAGCAAGTCATCATCAGAAAAAGAAGAAAAGTAAGAATATCAAGTATGCACTTGGATCATATACTGTGAAATGGCAGAGAGAGAGATCAGAGTATAGAAAGTAGAGGGGATATTAAACACATGGAAGTTCAACAACTCACACCTCAAGAATCACTGGGGATGGGGCTGGAGCGATAGCACAGCGGGTAGGGCATTTGCCTTGCACGCAGCCAACATGGCCGACACAGGTTCGATTCCCAGCATCCCATATGGTCCCCTGAGCAGCGCCAGGAGCAATTCCTGAGTGCATGAGCCAGGAGTAAGCCCTGAGCATTGCCAGGTGTGACCCAAAAAGCAAAAAAAAAAAAAAAAAAGAATCACTGGGGAAACAAGAATGAAGACATGAGCTATGAGGCGTGCAGAACACAACAGGACTGTGAGAAGAAGGAAGTTCACAACTCTCTAAGCATTCACTGGGAAACAAGCAATCGGGTTTAAATAAGTGACCTAACCTCACACCTCAAGAAACTAAAAGAACAGCTATGAGAGCCCATCGCAGAAGAGGGAAAATAATAGAAATCTGAGTACAAACTAACAGTTCAGAAATCCAAAATTCAATACAAAAAAAGAATTAAATCAAGTGTTGATTTTTTGAAAGAATTAATAAGATTCACAAGAGGAAATTCCAGCAGTAGGGAGAAAAGAAGATTAGAATATGATTGGGGGGAACTTGGCACTCTGTTGGTGAGGCAGTACTGCAGAACAAAATAATATTTGGTACTATGACAAATAACAATACGTAAAAAGGCATCTCACAGAAAAAATATAGCAAACTGCATTTCAAGAACCCACAATTATCACTTATCTATCTATCCTCCCGTTGTTCATCGATTTGCTCGAGCGGGCCCACTAACATCTCCATTTTTGAGACTTGCTGTTATTGTGTTTGGCATATTGAATATGTCACGGGGAGCTTGCCAGGCTTTGCGGTGTGGGCGAGATACTCTCGGTAGCTTGCCGGGATCTCCGAGAGGGGTGGAAGAATCAAACCTAGCTCAGCCGGGCTGGCTGCATGCAAGGCAAACACCCTACTGCTGTGCTATCTACTATTTTAAAATACTGAGGCTAAAGTGACAGTAGCAGATGAGGCATCCGTCATGCACACAGCAGGCCTGGGTTCAAGCCTCCAACCTCAGATGGTCCCCAGAAGCTGCCAGTAGTGATCCCTAAGCACAGAGAAAAGGGTAAGTCCTGGGCACCACTGGTACTCCAAAAATAATAATAATAGTAAAGTAAAGTAAAGGCCCTCCCGTTGATCGTCGATTTGCTCGAGCGGGCCCAGTAACGTCTCCATTGGAGACTGTTGTTACTGTGTCTGGCATATCGAATACTCTCGGTAGCTTGCCGGGCTCTCCGAGAGGGGCGGAGGAATCGAACTCGGGTTGGCCATGTTGGCTGCGTGCAAGGCAGACGCCCTACCCGCTGTGCTATAATAATTGTTATTTTTAAAACACTATTCTAAAATACCCCACTTCATATCACAGACAAATGCTTCTATTATCTCAGTCCTCTTGTACTTGAAATTACCTCTAATAGAGCAGAGGGTTCGGAGGCAAAGCACAGCAAGTAGGGAAGTTGTTTTGCATGCCGCCAACCCTGGTTCAATACCCAGTGCCACTTAGAGTTCCTGAGCACTGTCAAGTGTGGCCTCAAATACCTCCCCCATAAAGAATACTATAAAAAGTAGAGAAAAAAAAAGACATAAAGAGCAGAGAGAGAAGGCATTCTGATGTAAAATTCAAAAGGAAAAGTTCAAAAGGATTACTCTTTGGACTATAAAAGAATGTCTACTAATAATCACATCAATAGAGAAGCGGGAAAAAAAAGTAAAAATCAGAAAGGAGAGTTGTAACGATAGTAAAGCAGGTAGGGCTTTTGCTTTGCATGCAGCTAGCTGATGTGGGTTGGATTCCTGACACCACCTATGGTCCCCCGGCCTGCCAGGAATGATCCCAGAGCACAGAGCCAGGAGTAAGCTCTGAGCACTGTTAGGTGTGGGCCCTCCCCCCAAACAAAACAGAAAGAATGATGAAGGTTCAAAAGACGTAGTAGGTGAAGAAGACTTAGGATTGCAAAGCAACTGATGTTAAAGAAATATTTCTACCAAAGAAAATACGGTTTTTAGAAAATTAGTTTAGAGAGTCAGAGAAATATAGGAGACTGGAGTGGGTGCCTGCCTTGCACATCTGGTCCTGAGGCAACTCCAGGAAGGAATCCTTGGACAGAGCCAGAAGTAGGCCCTGAGCACAGTCAACTGTGAACTCTCTGCAACCCCCCACCAAAAAGAAATATATATATATATACATATATATATTAAGATTCAAGAAAAGGAAAAATAGATGGTATAACATCGACACAATACAAAGTTCACTTTATCATAAAATTGAAATTTCAGCAATGCACATTTTTAATAGACTCTCAATTTTCAAAATGTGATTAAATTTATAATATTCTCAAGGAAATAATCAATGTACAACTTTATGAGTATGACACAGATACTAAATATACCTATACAGAGTTGTCTAATTATTGACTTTATACTCTCTCTTAGGGATATTTTAATCTCAGCTTGACTTTTCCCTGAAACACTGTAGTACTGTAGCACTATTGTCCAGTTGTTCATTGATTTGCTCGAGCGGGCACCAGTAACATCTCCATCGTGAGGCTTGTTACTGTTTTTGGCATATCGAATACGCCACAGGGAGCTTGCCAGGCTCTCCGAGAGGGATAGAGTAATTGAACCCAGGTCAGCAATTGCAAGGCAAATGCCCCACCCGCTGTGGTATTGTTCCAGCCCTGAAACACAGAATGATAAAATATACTTCATGACTGGGTCTGCATCCTCGAGCCCTAGCACCGGATCATCTGGCCTGGTTGACAGATTACCACCAGGTTCCCTGAGCACCTGGAAGACCACCCCACTCCCAGAATCTCAACATGATCTCTCTGAAACAATTAATAGAACAAAGACTTCCAGGTCTACTGATTTTCATTCATCTGCCACTTAAAATACTCAGGTTAATGCCTCTAATTTGAGAGAATCGAGATTTCCACTTTTGAGAAACCCCCTGATTATAAAAACCCCCACATGATTATAAAAACCCCCACCTGAATGAACAATCTGCAGGATGTGAGACGGATTTAAAATGTTTAAATTTCACAGAATGATCTCTCTCGTATGTGGATACACAGGAGGTAGCAACAAAGATCCAAAGTCAGCAGAAGGAGCAAGTTGGGGGTAGTATGGCGAGGATGAAAGGAGGAAGGGAAGGGGTGTGCAAAATAGAGCGGTGAGCAGGGAGGAAGAAGAGTACACCAGTGATGGATATGAAATAGTATGAACTAGAATTCTGTCCATGAGATACCATTAATAGTAATGTAAACCAAAAAAAAAATACATTTTTAAAATAAAATGTTTAAATCTCTGACTCGGGGTTTACAGAGTCACATGTTCAGGTGTTTGAAAGTGATTTCAAGAGCAGTGAGGGCTTAAAACGATTTGAGTTCTGAAGACTGCTGTTACTGAGTAAGGCACTCCGCAAATAAATCTGTATATGATTGCCCGTGAAAGCAGGTGTGCAGGCCATCCTTTGGAGGGATAATAAACACGGCTTATGCAAATCATCAAGGCTTTGTGATTAAAGGAGCTGGAAAACGTAACTCCCATCTGAGAACAGAGAAGGAAGAGCTCACACCATCTTTTTGGTTATCTTTAGTTTCAGAGAACGCACTGCTGAGTGTGTGAACATCTTAAATATTTTGCTGAGAATCGTTCACATGCAGATATTAAAAATATGGCCAGAGAAAAGCATGTTTTGCTGGTCAGAGACAAACAAAAATGAATTGAACACTTATGTTTTAGGAATTCATTTTTATCTCAAATTCAAAAAAATATAAATTTGTCACTATGAAAAATTTTTAAATATATTCCTACATATAAGAAAGATAATCAGTTAAGAAAGCTATTCATAAACTATGAAAAAGCAAGGTAAACTGAAAACACACACATTTTTTTGAAAAGCAGTAGTTATGCTAAAACCAATCATGAACACGGTGTTAAAGAATGTTTTGGTTTGGCTTGGTTTAGTTTGGGTTTATTTATTTTTTAGTTTGGGGGCTACATCTGGCAGTGCTCAGGAGTTATTCCTGGCTCTGCACTCTGGAATCACTCAAGGAACCATATAGGATGCCAAGGATCAAATCCGGGTCAGCCACATGCAAAGCAAGCTTCTTACCCACTGTACTATCTTTCCTGCCGCTACAGAATTTGTTTTTAAAAATCAATTAAACATCTGAGAATAAAGAAAAAAAAAGAGTGAGGGCAATCTGAAGATACCATTACTTAAAGAAGACAATGATTCTTTAAATGTCTGAATATTTCATGATTTGGAGAATTTTTATACTACTAGAATGTCTTTCTTAGGAATAGTTGGAATAAAACATGCATATAACAATACCAAAATATTTTTAATTGCATTATATCTTAGTTGTCTTACATATAGAACAAGTTATAATGAAAAACATTCAACTGATGATGATCAGATAAAATTAAACATCATAAATGATACTAATCTTTCAAGGGTCTCAGGTCCTTCCATCAGAATAAACCTTTATCCCAGATTAGATCCTCCAATTTTTTCATAGCACTATTATAGCTTCCATACAATGAATGGAAATTTAGGTCCAAATGCAGTGTCTTGCATATAATTATTTCTGGAATTCAAGCATTATCCTTCATTACAAAGTACCTTAGGAAGTTGAATGCTGAGCCACTGCAGAATATTGATAGATTCAAAGAAGCTTTTACTTTTTACTTTATTAACTCTAATTTATAAGTGAGATTAGAGATAACGACAAAGATAATAAATGCTAAAAGTCTAAGTCGTACATTTTTATTAGCATACTTAATTCTGATGTAATAAATAATAGTATTCTTGATTGACAAAAACTTTCCCAATAATAACAACAAGTGTAATATTGACATCTGCCAAAAACATATAATACTTTGTATGTAAAGTACTTCACTTAAGTTTCACAAAATAAAAAAAAAATCAGGCACGGTTTACAGATGAGAAAATTCAAGACACCAAGATATGATAAAGAATTATCTAATTGACAGAGGCATTGGGGCAAATCAGTCTGATTCCAAAGCCCAAGTCATTAATAATGTTTGGATCTTTCAAAGCAATAAAAGCGAAAGTAAGAAAGACTAACCCACAGAGAGGAACCACAGAACAAGGCTGCATCAGAGAATCTTCCTGAATGTTAATGAGAAATAATCATTTTAGTAATAAAGGACTTTTAGGACTTCTGTGCAATAATATAATATTCACAAATATCCCATAGTTTATAAACTGAAGAAAATCTACAAGTATACTTACATAATATTTATAATAATGTTCACTTAATTTTAGTGAAAAATTTTAAAACATAATATTAAAATCTGCATTAGATTTAAACCCTCACCTTCAAACATAAATCTTCTTTCATTTAATGTCATTAAGGACTTTAAATTTAAATAAATATATTTCCCATACTAAAAATTAAATTTGGCGATCAGAGCAATAATACAGCATTGCATGTGTCTGAACTGAGTTCAGTTTTTGTGGTATCACATATGGTCTCCTGAGCATTGCCGGGAGTGGCCCTTTAGCACAGAGACAGGAGTAAGCCCTGAGGACTGCCAGATGTGGCCCAGAAAATTTAAAAAAAAAACAAAAAAAGACACCTTTGTTCTGTAAGGTGAACTAGAAATGAGTTATTGGTTAATCTATACTTCCCTTGTCTTACAAATTGATTTTAGCTAACACTGAATTACAATTCATCAGCTCTCATAGTTGTCTAATTAGATATGTGTCCCTAGGAAGCAAAAAAATGACTTTCTTATATCATCATAGAGAAGTCATAAATTAAGAATTGACCAATTATTTTCTTGAAAACTTAAAAAAACTGAAAACTATAAATAACCATTTGAATTTTCACCAGTTGTTAGAATATACGTAACAATGAATAAGACAATAAGACAGGCATTGATGAGGATGGAGAGGTAATACAAGGGTTAAGGTGCTTTCTCTGCATGTAGCTTTGATCCCCAGTACCACACATGGACCCCCAAACACTGTCAGAAGTGAGCCTTAAGCTCAGAGACAGTAAGCCACCAGATGGAGCTCAAACATCCCTGGCCATCCTCATCCCCCCCACCCCCCAAAAAAGTATCTATATTCCAATTTACTGTGATTTCAGTCACAAAAATGTGAACTAACTGAATTACTTTTAAACCTATCAGAAAATTATCCCCAAAGAAGAATAAATTTTTAAAAGTGCTCTGGCTGTTGAAAAAGCAAAATCTACCATTCTCATTTAAAAATCTTTTCTAATAATCATCATCAATTTCAATTTGCTCGAGCGGGCCCAGTAACGTCTCCATCATGAGACTTGTTGTTACTGTGTTTAGCATACCGAGTACATCACGGGTAGCTTGTCAGGTTCTGCTGTGTGGGCGAGATATTCTCGATTTTCTAATAATAGTTACTCAAATATTTCTTCACATATATTGGCAAAAATTAAATTCCAAGGAGCCTGAGAGATAGTACAGTAGGTAAGGCACTTACATTGCACCCAGTCAACCCTGATTCTATCTCCAATACCCCATCTGGTCCCCCAAACACCGCCAGGAGTGATCCCTGAGTACAAAGCCAGGAGTAAGGCCCAATTACCACCAGGCATGGCCCAAAAACAAACGAAATTAAATTCATAATGGAGAATCATGCGGTTGTATTTGGCAATGAACTCACATTTTTAAAAAGCAGAAAAAGAAAAAAAATAATAGACCACTGAAATTAAAAGACTTTGTAGTCCAATTAAAAATAGGGAAAAGTAAAAAAAAGTATACTAACAAACTAATATAAATAATGGAAGGAAGCAGTAGCATATCTTATTAGGGTTTCAAAGCCTAAATGCAAAAAAAAAAAAAATCTTTAAAATTCAACATCAACCTTATATCTGGTTAGGGTTTCATAGCCTAAATGTAAAAAAAAAAAAAAATCTTTAGAATTCAACATCAACCTTATATCTGGTTAGGGTTTCATAGCCTAAATGTAAAAAAAAAAAATCTTTAGAATTCAACATCAACCTTATATATGGTTAGGGTTTCATAGCATAAATGTAAAAAAAGAAAGCCCTGAGAATTCAACAACAACAGAAATAAACCCAATTTAAAAGTGGAAGGAAACTAGGACCGCAGCGTGCTGGTCAAGGTCATGGCTTGTTGCGAGGTCTGGCTTCAAAGCCCAGGCCCACACAGCATAAAAAGAACTAACAAATAATAAGCACAGGAGATGAACAAACCTTTCTCCATAAAGAAGGTGTAACTACAGACACAAAACTTTAAACCAAGATCTGTACGTCCGGTTTAATACCAGCATCATTCTGCAAATCAAAAGGTGGAATTGGTTCTCAAGTATCCATCAGGATATAAAAAGATAAACAAAGTAGATATACTGACATAATAGAATAGCTGTAAGCCTTTTAAAGAAAGGACACACAAACATGCATGCACACACATACACACACAAGAAACTTAAAGGCATTATGCTGAAAACCAATTCATAAAAGGCAAATACTACAAGATTTCAGGTAAATGAGGTATTTTGTCTAGTCAAAAGCATTGATACTGACATAACAGAATAGTTGTAAGCCTTATAAGGTGTGCACACACACATACAAGAATATTGAAGGCATTATGCTATCTAAACCAATTCATAAAATGCAAATACAACAAGATTTGAGGGAAATGAAGTACTTCGTCTAGTCAAAAGCATAGATATATCCAGGGGGTTCCAGAGTTAGGCAAGTGGAAAGCCGCTATTCAGTGTTTATAAAGAGTTTCCGTTTTACAAGATGAAAACAGTTTTGAAGATAAAAGATAACGACAGATGCACAACAGCATTATTGTATTTAATTCTTACCCAGCTACAAACTCTAAAATTGGTTAAAATGGTAAATTTTATGATGTGTATTTTACCACAAGTTCAAAAAGAAAAAATAATTTTACATCGGTAAATGACTTGAATAGATACTTCAAAGATAACATACAACAGCAATGAGCACATGAAAAAAATTAATATCACTAAAGAATAAGGAAACGCAAACCACAATCACACAGAGCTATCGTTTCATGCCCAAGAGGATAGATAAAGTAAGTATAATAAAAAGTAAGTGTGATAGAGAGAAATTGATAGAAGGGAAAATTTTGTAATAACTACAGAAAACAATTTGGGCAATTTGACAGCTCCTCAAAAAAGGTAAACAAAGAATTATCATATGGCCAGCAATTCTTCTCTTGGCTTTATATACACACAAGCAGAAAATAAATATTCAAAGAAAAGCAGAAAATAGGTATTCAAAGAAATGTGCTGTACTATTCAAGACAGAAAAGGGGTGAAGGGAACACCAGAAGTCTATCAATGAACAGAATTATTTTAAATATATACATTAATCTATACTAATCAAGATCCAGAGACTATAAAACCAAGCTCCCAGAAGAGAATGACGCAGAGTCCCCTGCCCCAGTGCCTGGATGTCCTCACCGGGAGCCCCTTGAAGGGGCTGGGGGGCGGGTTGAGTTTCCCTCCCTGCCCCAAGCAGAGCCCTGGCAGCTGAAGACCTCTGGAACCAGCCACAGCCATGCTTAAGACCACTCTCCACACGCTCAGATGAGCCTCACGCGTGAAGGAATCAGCAGAGGAACCAAGGTGTGCAGGACCCGGGACTGATATCTCTAAGCCTGCCTCTCTAAGCCTGCCTGGATCGGGACAGGGCCTCCTCCACCCAGATCCCCCATCTTCCAGTACCTAAACAGTTACACCCACCAACTGCCGTGTAATCCCATCTACGGCCAAGATCCAGAGACTATAAAACCAAGCTCCCAGAAGCACACAATGCGGCCTCGCGACCTCTTATTGTCTAGTTTTCGCTCTCAGAAAACCCGGCAGGCTACCAAAAATATCCTGCCCGCATATATGACTGACAGGGAACACCTGTAAAGGTGATTAGAGGCTGCCCCAAAAGCCTCCATCCCTCTCCGAGAGCTGGGCAAGCTACTGAGAGTATCCCACCCACACAACAGAGCCTGGCAAGCTACCCGATATGCCAAAAACAGTAACAGTGATGGTCCTCATTCCCCTGACCCTGGAAGAGCCCCCAATATGCCATCAGGCTACACACTAGCATGTGATGGGAACGAATGGAGATGTTACTGGCACCCGCTCAAGCAAATCAATAAACAAGATGACAGTGACAGTGACATTAATCTATATATATATATCACTGTATCACTATCATCCCATTGATCATCGAATTACTCGAGCGGGCACCAGTTATGTCTCTATTCCTCCCAGCCCTGATATTTTAGCATCCTCTTCTTACTCATCTTTTCCCAATAACTGGAGGCTCTTTCAGGGTCAGGGGAATGAGACCTGTTGTCATTACTGTATTTGGCATATCGAATACGCCACAGAGAGCTTGCCAGGCTCTGCATGTATGGGCAGGATACTCTCAGTAGCTTGTCAGGCTCTCCGAGAGGCATATATTTGTACATTTTTCTCTATTATTTGTTGGCTACTATCTGAACCCCATCAGATATGGTGCAGTAATAGTGGAAAATGGGTAGGAAGTGTCTTATAATGTGTCACGTGGCCGTGAAGCACGCGGTCTGGAAAGTGGCCTGGAGTGTGGCGGTGGTTGGGTAGTGGAGGTCAGCTGTTGGGGCTGGGTCCCTTGGGGCAGGGACGGCTCTCACCCATCTCACAGTCTGGCACAGAGTCCAGTGGTTCTGGGAGCCTTATTTTTATACTCTTGTCTGGGAGAAGCATCCTGAGTTCATGTATATATAAGTCTTATATATAAATATATGATATATCCATGCAACAAGATAATACTCAACTACATAAAGGGCTGGAGCGATAGCACAGCGGGTAGGGCGTTCGCCTTACAAGCGGCCAACATGGCCGACCCGAGTTCGATTCCTCCGCCCCTCTCGGAGAGCCTGGCAAGCTACCGAGAGTATTCGAGATGCCAGACACAGTAACAACAAAGTCTCCAATGGAGACGTTACTGGGCCCGCTCGAGCAAATCGACGATCAACGGGAGGGCCTTTACCTTTACCTTTTACCTTACATAAAGGAATAAAGTGCTGATACATTCTACAATAAGAGTGAATGTCAAAAACATTATATTAAATAATGCCAGTAATAAGAGATCCCATATTATGTGAAACCATGTATATCCTAACTAGAGGGAATAAATCCATAAAGACAAGAAGCAGACAGGCAGCTGCCAAGTCCTGGGATGATTTTTAATATATATAAAGTTCTCATCAGGAAAATAAAAATGTTTTAGAAGTAGATATAGGGGATCACGACGACCACGACCATCCTGTTATTCGTCAATTGCCTTGAGCAGGCCCCAGTAATGTCTTCTTCATCCTAGCCCTGAGATTTTTTAGAAAATGCCATATTCAAGGTTTTTCAGAGTTAGGAGAATGGACCCATCATTGTTACTGGCATTTGGCATATTGGGTACGCCACGGGGAGTTTGCCAGACTCTGCCGTGTAAGCAGGTTACATTCTGCAGCCTGCCAGTTTGTCCAAAGTAGGAATAAGATAATAAGATGTCGTGCAGCCGCAAATGTGGCCGCACACTTCCGGGATCTGGGTTTTATAGTCTCTGAGTCTTGGCCATTGATGGGATTACACGGCACCAGGGGGCCAGTTGGTGGGTGTGACCCCCACCTACTGGAATTTGGAGGATCTAGGTGGAGGATGCTCAGCCCCGATCCGAGTAGGCTTGCAGGCATGCAAGTCCCGGGACTGAGATCTCCATAGGGGATAGCTCCAAAAATTATAGCAGGATTAAATTGATTAGACTGCACATAATATAGCTAATTTTATCTTATGTAAATTTTATCGTATTTTAAAGGTTCTAAAACTGGGTCTGGCTAGAGGAAGTGATATATATAATTTGTGTAATGTATTAGGCAAATTCTCTCACAAAAACATAAAGGACTCTTATGTTATATGCATTACATGATGTTGGAAAATATCCATAAAACCATTTTTGTACATAAAATGAAACAGATAAAATTATACATTAAACACACCAAAGGTTATAAAATTTCCATCTAGAAAAAGTACATAGAATTTTTAAGGAACAAAGACCAATTAAAGTTAAATAAGAATTACTATAAAATTATAATTTTTTTAATTTTTTTTTTTTGCTTTTTGGGTCACACCTGGTGATGCTCAGGGGTAACTCCTGGCTCATGAACTCAGGAATTGCTCCTGGCGGTGCTCGGGGGACCATATGGGATGCTGGGAATCGAACCTGTGTTGGCCATGTTGGTTGCGTGCAAGGCAAACACCCTACCCGCCATGCTATTGCTCCAGCCCCCTAAAATTATCATTTTAAAGGAAAAATTTAGGGGCCAAAGATACAGTATAGGGGTTAAGGTGTTTGCTATGCACATGGCTTCATATAAGGTCCCCTGAGCATTACATTATTTCTAAAAATGAAGTAGTAATGTATTAATTCTAAAATACATTAAGTGGGGAATAAGTTTGAAAAGCATTCTTATGATAATTTTAATATTATGCATTTGAAAAATTACCTATAATAAAACATGTATTCAGTTTGAAAAATAAACTATATGACTTGGGGGCCACACGAGGCAGTGCTTAGAACTTACTCCTAATTCAGAACTGACGGATTACTCTGGCAATGTTTGGGGAACCAAATGTGATGCCATGGATTAAAGTAAGGTTGGCCGCATACAAGATCAGCACCTTCATCTCTGTACTATCTCTCAGGACCAGAAGGAATGGGTTTAAAGCAAGTCTATTCTAGAATGTTTATAGTTCACATAGCCCTAAGAAAATATAAATCATCTTCCCCCCCAAATTGAGACCATGGAAAAATTTTCTTTAATAAAATATATTTTCACAAGCAGCATCTCATTACCAATTATCTTTTCAATTGCACACACACACACACACACACACACACACTTAGAAAAGAAAACTACTGACCAGTACACTGTCCTCCGTTGGTCGGATCGCCATAATAGCCCGGCATGCAGTCTTGACACTGTTTCCCTGTGGTGAGGTTTTTACACTGTTCACACACGTTATTATTGATGCAAGTGCTGTGTCCATTACACTGGCAAGCTGAGGAGAACAGAAAAAGCATTAAAAATCCAATGTAAGTAAATTAAGGTTATCCAAGGGGTGCCCAAGTCCAAGGCCAGTTCCCATTCTATATGATAAATCCTATGTTAAAATTTGTCCTGGTGCACTGTAAATTGCAGGAATCAGAGATATGGGAAGACACAAGATTGTAGCTAAGGAGACAATACTTTTAACACAGTCCTGGAAGACTCATGTGCATTTGAAGTCAGTTATGTTGCACAAGTACCAGACCAAGTAACACAAGCCTGATAAAGAATGTTAAACTGCAGCATTCATTATACTGACACACAACAACAAAGTATTAAATATTAAAAATTGTCTGGAGATGAACAAAGGTATCGTTTTTAAATTAATTTGCAAAAATATGATTCTCCTTCATATAAGAAAAACTTCAAGGCTTAATTGAAATTCTACTTGAATGTAAAATAAACAGACTGACTTAAAGCATGATTAATTTATGTCTTCATAATATGAACATTTTGATATTAATATTTTAGCAGAATCTACACATTTCAGCCAAAAGATAAAGTACATGCCTTTAGCACCTATTTGAGAAATAATAATGACTTGAGAACGACTTGTCCAAAAATATCATCAAATAGTAACCTTCATTGTCATTTTTGTCGGTATTACAACGAATTCAGAATTAAACTAGAGTTCTCTCTCACCTTAGTCAGTGAAGCTAATGCTTGGGAAATTCTAAATCTATGGCCGATATCTACTCTGTTTAATTCAGTGTACTTATGGCAACAGTTTTAAAATACTGTGATTACCAACCACTCCAAATAGTGCAGCAGGTAGGACATGTGAATTTTACCATTTAACTATCACGACAGTTCTTTGCAGAGTACTCTGGTCCTAAAATGAGGATACCTGATTAGGCAACCATGTGAATTCACATAATCAATTGCAGCATCAAATGCATAGCGAGGAAATACACATCAACAAAACAGAGACCAGGTGAGAAAAGTTTAAAGTGAAAGTGAAATCCCAAAGACTGATATAAGTTTACCAACCAAAGTTAACATTAAAACATGAAGAAATATCAGGGGGAAACAGGCTAAAACCAGATACCTACACCTATAAAACTGTTCAAAGGCAGAGCTCTAATATATTTTATTTATTTTTAATAATAATTATATAAGTATAATTATTAATTTATGTTTGAATTATATAAATTTTAATAATATAAAATATTTTATATTAATCTGTATTAAATTATTTATTTATACTAAATAATTGGTTTAGATTAAAACTATACAAATTTAAAAGTAATATAAAATATTTATATTTTAATTATATCTAATTATTTCTAATAATACAGAAAGGAAATGACATTATTTCAGGAAAAAAAGACTTCAACAACCACAATCATCTTTGCAAATCATCAGGAAATTTTAATCCAGGTTATAAATTTCACATTTTATTAGGAAACAAACATGAGAAAAATTAATAACAAGGGAAAATGTTCATGCTAAAGTAATTGAAACAAACTTAATTAAAATCATCACAATTTTGTTTTTAAATATTTTAGATATATAAATGTTTAAATATATAAATATAAATACACAAATGTGGTTGTCTGAGTTTAGACGTATTTTTCTGTGCCATAATTTGAGATTCATATTAGCTCTATAACATAAAAACCATTCTTAAGAACTTTAACATTCTGCCTAAAAACTTGTTATTGTTTTATAGAAAATGTTGTCTCTAACACCACTAAATAATTCACTTGTTACAAACAAAATTTATTGAACTCCCACAATATTCAAAGCATTGCCTGAAAAGGACAAAATAGAAAGTGTGCTATTGTAAGCATTTCATATATGCCTTCTTAACGAATGTTCATCTAAAATACCAGGACTTTATCCTCTGAATAAGATGACATTTAGCAATTATATCCAATACCCTTCCCACAGATTATCACTGAAATAATAAAATTTGCAAGCAATAATAGAAATTTTTGTGATGGCAGTAACTAGTAAATGAATAAAACAAAACTAGAAAGCAGTAACCTATAATACTTCTGGGCAAAAAAAAAAAAACCTTGGGGCAAATCCCAATTGTAACGTCCCGTGGAATGCCGCTCAACCATCTTTCTCGGAACATTAAACATTCTAAAGGCATTCTAGGCTATAGGACGAACAGGACCTCAATTTATTATTAGAATGCCTCAAAGAGCAGCTCAGAAGTGTGACACAGAGCAATCGATGTTCCATGAAGCAGATAAACACAAAGAAATCTGGTATCACTTCAACCTAACTGTTGGCAAATTTTCCACACAAGGTAAAAAAAGAAAAAAAAGACAGTCAGTGTCATAGCTTCTAGCTCTGAAGTCAGCTATGGGCAAAACGATATTCAGTTTCAGAAAGTAAAGTAGTTGGGGAATAACAGTTCTATCTAACACTGACAATTAAAGAACAACACAGTGGTTAAGCCTGTGATTTTGTTGCTCCACAGACATCAGGGTGTTGGATCAACAGGTCTTTCATCTAGTAGCTCTCACAGGGATTCTAAAGTACTCTGGCTGTGGAACACAAACTAAACTACAGGGATTCTAAAACACTCTAGCTGTGTAACACAAACTAAACTAAAGAGAAGTGATCCCTGGGGATCTATCTAAACTTTAAAACCAGCCCCACTCCGATGGCCCTTCATGTATAGAAACATAAGGAAAACCTAATAAAAACTCAATATTTGATATGTCAATACACAGCCTATAAAATAGATTTAAGGAATTTAAGAGTGTTTGCGTATGTTCTCAATAAAATTCAAAACTACATAGTCAGAAAATCACAGCTAAAATATGTCTAATATGTTTGCCTACACAGAGCCTACCTTAAAAATAGAGGGAATTAGGTGCTTAGAAATCACCATCACTATCACCCCGTTGTTCATCAATTTGCTCGAGCAGACACCAATAATGTCTCCATTCATCCCTGTGCTAGTGTAGCCTGATGGCATATTGGGGGCTCTTTCAGAGACAGGGGAATGAGGACCATCATTGTTACTGTTTTCGACATATTGAGTACGCCATGGGTAGCTTGCCAGGCTCTGCCATGTGGGCGGGATACTCTCCGTAGCTTGCCAGTCTCTCCGAGAGGGATGGAGGCTTTTGGGGCAGCCTCTAATCACCTTTACAGGTGTTCCCAGTCAGGCATATATGTGGGCAAGATACTCTCGGTTGCCTGCCGGGTTCTCTGAGAGCAAGAACTAGACAATAAGGGTCGGGTGGCCGCATTCGCATTCGCAGCTTCCGAGAGCTGGGTTTGGGGTTACATGGCAGTTGGTGGGTGTAACTTCTAGCTTTTAAATACGGTTCCTACATTTTACATCACACAGACTGCTTTTCAACTGTTTGTCTTCTAAAAGGTTGCCTTCAGCAACAATAAAAGTTCCTCTGAAAAACCCTTTCAAACAAAATTTAATCGCAGTTTGTCATTCAAATAACAAAAACTGCCCCAATATTTGATTAATACTTGCATTTTCAAATAGGAATCTAGACAAGGAATGGTCTTTTGGCCTTGTTTGGGGAAAATATCTAAAATATCTACTCATCAATACGTCACAAATATTTTGGTAGAGACCAAACTGTGTTTTGTTTGTACCAGTACATACAATGGGTAATCAAAGGTTAAATACGTTCCCTAACACAACTTTTTCTTTGGAAAGGGAGATCACACCTGGTGATACTCAGAACTTATTTCTGGCTCTGTGTTGATCACTCCTGATGGGTGCTTAGAAATAAAGCAAGAAATTAAAAAACAATGGGAAAAGAAGTTTGACCAAGTGGTCAAATTTTACTAGATGTGGGATAGGCACAAGAGTTGGTATGAACTTCAAAACCCATTCAGACTGGAACGTAATATTGCAAGTATCCTTAAAGAAGATAGCTAAACCAAACCATATTCATAATGCTTGGGAACCTGAAGCTGCAATCTGTTGTTTTTTTTTTTAAAAAATACTAAAACATATCACTACTCAAAAGAAGTATAAAGGAAACTGAAATCTACTGGGGGGATGTAGAAAGGAAAAGTCACCTGTGAGAAATAAAACCCTAAGCCAGGCCTATTGGTTAGCTTGAAGTACACATTTTCCATATGACGACAAAAGCTCAACATCAAACATTAATATAAATTGTGTTTTGTAAGCAAGAAAATCTTCAAATGTCTTGCAAAGTAGATATAAAATTAGATACTCAAAGCAGATGTAAATTGATGTAAATAGACACCCCATTACCTCAAATCTTATAAATATGTCACAGAAAAAAGACCAGGCAATCTTTTTTCTATAAAGAGACAAATAAGTATTGAGTGTTTGATCCTGGTTGAGGTTATAATGCCTACCATAGTTACTCATGTTTCCCACTGCAGAGCAGAAGTAATGAATCATTGCAACTGAGCAAAGATGGATACTTCATTAAAAGACAATGAACCTGATCTGGCCTGCAGCGTTAGTTTGCCAAGCTCTGACAGTGGGCAGAGACATTTTCAGTTGCCAACAAGTATATAATAAAATAAAATAAAATATCTTTATTAGTTATCAGGGAAATGCAAATCCAAACAAAGAGGGATCACTCACACCAGCAAGAGGGTTTATAACAGTAAGCCCACAAGCAGTAAGTGTTGGTCGGGATGTAGTGGAAAAGTGGAATGTAGTGGATATAGTGGATGTAGTGGAATTCACTGTTTGGGCCGGAGTGATAGCATAGCAGGTAATGCCTTGCCTTGCATGCGGTTGACCAAGGCCCAGGCCCCAACATCCTATATGGTCTCCCAAGCCTTCCAGGAGTAATTCCTGAATGAGGAAACAAGGAGTAACCCCTAAGCATCACCATGGTACAAAACAAAAAAGAAAGAAATTTATTCATTGCGGGTGAGGCTGGTGTCTGGATCAGCCCTTTCGGAAAATGGCTGGAGATGTCCCACAATATTTAAAATAGAAAAGATAGTGCATCAGGTAAGCCAATGGCCTAGCATCCAACTGACAGGAGTTCGCACTGCATATGGTTCCATGAGCCCCACCGGGAATGATCCTAGAGTTAAAGAGAGGAGGGGGGTTATTCGTTTGGGGCCAAACCCAGTAACCCTCAGGTCTTATTCTTGGCTCTCTGTTCAGGGATTACTCCTGGAGGGGGTCGAAGGACCATCTGGGGTGTTGGGGTTCTATACCTGGGCCAGTCTCTTACAAGGAAAGCACCTTATTTGCTGAACTATTATTTCTCTGGCCTGAAAACCATTACACTTTGCCAAGCAAGTCACAAACTGTATGAACATCTTTCAGTGAAATGTCCAGAATAGATAAATTATTGAAAAAGTAAACTAGACTAAAGGCAAAGAAGCTAAGAGAGAGACTATTGAAGGAACAGAGTTAATTAAGATGTTCTGAATTTTTTAAATAGAATATTAAAATATTCTAAAGTTATAAACCGGTTGTAGTTGCACACCCACAAATTATTCTAAGGATCACTGAACTGTACACTTTAAAATGCGCACATCATGCCATTTATGTCAATAAATAAATGAGACAGAACTAATTAGATGGGCTTAAGAGTTGATATAATTCATTCTGAATGATAGGTGCAATATTGAATACTGAATATCTGTAATGTTATTTTATCATTGTTCTCAATGCAAAGGAGGCCTTTCTCATCCTTTAAGCATGTACTGACATCAAGACTTCCCAGATTAGGAGTCCTAATCTCAGGAGTCTTGCCAACTCTATTTTCCTGTTCCTGGATTTCTCCCCTAAACACCAGCATGGCCCAGAAACCCACACAGCACTTCGGAAGAAAGACAGGCCAACATGACCACAGGCCAGTTCCAGCAAAGGAAAGGAAGATGAACTTTCACCGAGTGATTTCAAACCCCCCAGATAGGAGAGTGGAGAATTCTGAGATTACTCAAAGAAATCAAGTTTCCAGAGAACATTCGCCTCGCTGTGTTGAAAAACTAAAACACCAACTCAAGAACAGGAGGGACTGGCAGAAGAACTGACTCGCTAAATTCAGCAAAAATATAGAATCATGAACAAATAAATCTGCTTTAGCTCAGTGAGACTGGAAACCATGCTTAAGAGTGATAAATCACTAAAATACAAATTTAGAGCAAATTGGAAACACCTAGAGAAAGAATTAGGGTGAGAAAAATAAAGCATGTGCCCTGTGTGTGCCTGACCCCAGCTTGACAACCACGTCAAGTAGCCCCGGTGCAGAGAAACAATCTCGACAAGGGACCGCTGAGTCTCCTGAGAATTGAGAGAATCCCTTCACCAGAAAAAAAAAAAAAGGAATTCGTGACTTGAGAAACATATCAATGAAGATGCAAGAATGTAAAATACAGAGCAGACAGTAAAAATTAAAATTAGGGACAAACGGGGGAAAAAACTTTAAATGATGTAAAAGCAAAGAAATAGAGGTCACAGTGTCACAGAGATACAGAAAAAAATACAAAGAGATTAATGGCAGAAAAGTTCACAAGGCAATGAAAATCATCACAGTACAGAGTAATTAAACCATGTAATTCAGTTACCAAAAAATGATACTAATACTTGACTATATTGTATTAATATTATTGACATCTAAAGACTAAGAAAAATATCTAAAGAGAGAGAAAAATTCCTTTTCAAGAGAGTAGCAATAAAACTGATAGAGGCAGTTTTAAAAGAATAGAAACCAAAAGAAAATGAGATTAAATATTTAAATTATTAAAAGTAGCGGGGCTGGAGCAATAGCACAGCAGGTAGGGCATTTGCCTTGCACATGGCTGACCCAGGTTTGATTCCCAGGATCCCAGGAGTAATTCCTGAGTGCATGAACCAGGAGTAATTCCTGTGCATCGCTGGGTGTGACCCAAAAAGCAAAAAAAAAAAATTATCTATCAATTTAGAACACAATTTTAGTAAAAATATTCTCTAAAATTGAAAACATAAATACAAGAAAAACTTCAGATATGAAAAACAATTTATGGCCACAACTGATAGATACAGTATTTTAAAATATTAAAGTTCATCAGCTAATGAAATATTATATTAGGAAATTCAGCACTACAGGGGGAAAAAACAAGGTCACAGGAAATGGTCAATACATGAGAAAATAAAACTATTTTCTTCTGATCCTAATTTTTAAAAAATATCATTTAAAAAAATAATATATGGGCAATAATACACAGAAGTAAAATATATGACAATAATTACAAAAAGAAGCAAAATAAATTCCACTATTGTGATGATCTTACCTTATACATGAGGTAGTATAATAGTGATTCAAGGTAGACTGTGATAAGATAAAGATGACTATTACACTCACTACAGCAGTCACTAAAAAAAACACAAAAGAAGTATAGCTAAAAATCCAATGAAAGTGATAAAAATGGATTTTAAAACACTCAATTTATCCAAAAAGGGCAAAAGGAGGAGAAAACAAATAAAAGGGAAAAAATAAAAGAAAATTTAAAAACATGCCCCGATGGGTGGTAGACTTAAACTTAATAACCTTATTACATTAAGTCTAAGTAGACTAAAGACTCTGGTAAAAAACAGATTGACTATGTTTAAAATTAATAAGAACCAAATAAGTTCTATGTTGTTTAGAGATTCATTGTAAATAAAAAGAGACAGACTTCCAGTTCTGCCCGTAAGGATGAATCACCCTGAGAACTGACTTGCAGTTGTAAACAAGAAGGAAAGGAATAAAAATATCTGAAACAACTCCATATACGCACACCACAATCTGCAGTGGGGCCCCCTAAGTCTTTGCTGCATAATTGACTGGACGAACAGTATGAACTTCTAGGAAGATGGAGAAAGAATCAAGGAAAACAGTGAGAACTGGCACTCGTCTGCATTCTCACAAGTCAGATGGAGAGACCTCGTTAGCTAAGACTAGGTCTGAGTCGTGAAAATAAATTAGCATTGGATTTAGGGACGATACATACAGGTCCTATAACACACCTTAAAAACAATGCTCGTGAAATGACTGTACAGATCCCAAGTAACATAGCTGCATGCAGGAATAAAATCCTACTAGTTGAAGAAATAGTACAAAAATAAAATATAAATTATAAAAACTCAAAATGTCCAAGATACCCCCAAAAAGCTAAAAGAAAAAATCTGATGCCATTAGCACCCCCCAAAGCAAAAATCAAAAATTAACCTCCTCCCCGCAAAAGTCACACAAGATGGAACGAATAAAGAATTTCTAAAATGGCTCTTAAAAAGTATGCTATACATGCAAGAGTATAATAAAATGTGAACCTACAAAGGAAAAATACTGAAAATAAAATAGTGGCTAACAGTTTCTAATCAAGAGAAATAAAATATTTTTTAAAAACTCAATATTCAATGAAGAAAGAATTATCTTTTTAACAAAACAATGCTGGGATACTTAAGATATTTATATACAAAAGAATTATTATATCACTATTTCACACCTCCACAAAAGTGAGTTCAAAATGGATCAAAGACCTAAATGTAAGAATTTAAATGATTAAACTCTTAGAAGAAAATATAGGTTGCCACCTAACAAACAATGAAATAAATATATTCATCAAAGTCATTGGTTTTGTATATTTGTCTTCTTCACTCACTACTAAAACGTAATAATGAAAAATGTTCTAGCATTCAAGCTAGTTTTTTTATTGGTGGAAACAATCTCAGGATCTCACTCTTGCAAAGCTGGAACTAAAACTCTATATTACTAAAACTAATATCAAATAAAAATGTTTTAATAGAAACCAAGAAAGCATTTTTTTAATCAGAAGAAATAGAATACTGGAATGTAACAGTGTCCCACAAATGAATAAGATAAGTCTCTATTTTAGTGATATAAAGGACCATAATCTCTTCATTAGAAATAAAAATATTTATAATAAAATATATATATATAGGTGCCAGCCTTTGTGCTCTTATAGTGCGCATAGTTTCATAGATATGACACCAAAAGAAAAGAAACAAGTGAAGAATAGGATGTCATAAAATTGGAAACTTTAATATTTTTTTAAAAAGAAAAAAATCTGAATTTTTTTGTACTTCAAGACATAATACCAAGAAAGTAAAATAATAATCGCATAAAAGAAGAAAATATTTGCAAGTCAATAGCTGATAAAGGAAATATATTCAGAACATAGAAAGAAGACTGGCTGTTCAATAACAAAAAGACAAATACCTTAAACAATGACAAAGGCTGACAGGCATTTCTGTAAAGAAAACAAATAGCCAATAAGTCTTCCTCAAGATTCTCAACCTCTTAGCCACCAAGAAAATGTAAATCAAAACTACAATGAGAAGCCCCATGGCTTCTTCAGGGGAAGATCACAATGATCTGAAATCTTGCAGAAAAGTTGCACTCTCAGGGCTGGAGCAATAGCACAGCGGGTAGGGTGTTTGCCTTGCACACAGCCAACATGGTCGACCCAGGTTCGATTCCCAGCATCCCATATGGTCCCCCAAGCACTGCCAGGAGTAATTCCTGAGTGCATGAGCCAGGAGTAACCCCTGAGCATCGCCGGGTATGACCTAAAAAGAAAAAAAAAAAGCTGCACTCTCTCTGGGCTGCTAAGATGCACATAAAATAACTCAGCATCTTAAAAACAATCCTCTGATTTTGCAAAAGTTTAAAAACAAAGGTACCTTGATCCATGCCCAGAGAAACAGAAACTTGTACATGAATGCTTACAGAAGCTTTTTTTTTTTAGTTAAAAACTGGAAATACCCAAATATCCATAAAATGATGTATGTACAAACAAAACGTGGTATGGGAGATGGATGCCGAAAGTAGACTATAGACCGAACATGATGGTCATTCAATTCTTGCATTACAGAACACAACACCCTAAAGAAGAGAGAGAGAGAGAGAGAGAGAGAGAGAGAGAGAGAGAGAGAGAAGAGAGAGAGAGAGAGAGAAAGAAAGAGAATGTGCCTGCCACAGGGGTGTAATGGGGGGTGGGGGGTTCTGGAAACATTGGTGGTAGAGAACGAGCACTTGTGGAGGGATGGGTACTACATCATTGTATGACTGAAACGTAAAAGTTTGTAAGTCTGTAACTGTACCTCATGGTGATTCATTGATAAAGGTAAAGGTAAAGGCCCTCCCGTTGATCGTCGATTTGCTCGAGCAGGCCCAGTAACGTCTCCATTGGAGACTTTGTTGTTACTGTGTTTGGCATATCGAACACTCTCGGTAGCTTGCCGGGCTCTCCGAGAGGTGATTCATTAAAAAATAAAAAATTTAATAAATTTAATAAAAAATGTGGCATCTCTATATAACGAACTGCTACTTGGCAATAAAAAGAAGTAGTGCTACATGCTAAGATTGGAAGGACCCTAGAGAACATGATGAACTGTGGGAAAAGTCCAATCACAAATCATTTGTTATGTCTTTTATAATTCAATTTATATCACAATCACATTCGTCGATTGCCTTGAGCAGGCCCCAGTAACGTCTCTTTCATCCTAGCCCTGAGATTACATTCAAGGCTCTTTAGGAGAATGAGACCCATCGTTGTTACTGGTATTTGGCATACTGGGTATGCCACGGGGAGTTTGCCAGACTCTGCCCTGTGGGCAGGCTACATTCAATAGCCTGCAAGTTTGTCCAAAGTAGGAATGAGATAATAAGATGTCATAATAGGATGTCGCGCAGCCGCAAATGCAACCTCGCGGTTCCAGGAGCTGGTTTTTATAGTCTCTGAGTCTTGGCCGTTGATGGGATTACACGGCGCCAGGGGGCCAGTTGGTGGGTGTGACCCCTGCCTACTGGAATTTGGAGGATCTGGGTGGAGGATGCTCAGCCCCAATCCAAGTAGGCTTGGAGATCTCAGCCCCAGAACCCGCGTGGATTTGTCCCTCTGCCAGTACCTTCATGTGTGCGGAGAGTGGTCTCCACGAGGAACAGTCAGGCGCGGGGGCAGATCCTCCAAATTCCAGTAGGCGGGAGTCACACCCACCAACTCGCCCCCTGGCGCCGTGTAATCCCATCAACGGCCAAGACTCAGAGACTATAAAAACCAGCTCCCGGAAGAGAACAGTGCAGTCTCCTGCCCCCATGCCTGGCTGTTCCTCGCCGGGGCCCCTTGGAGGGGAGCAGGTTGAGCTTTCCTCCCTGTCCCGACCAGGGCTCCAGCAGCCGAAGACCTCCAGGACCAGCCACCAATTTATATAAAATGCCCAATATAAGCAATCCTTGGATGTGTAAGAACAGTGGCTGCCCAAGAAGTTAGGTAAAAGTTCAATAGGCAATGATTGCTCCTAAGCATAAGGTGTTCTTTTGAAATGACTTTGCAAAAAAAATTTTAATAGATTCTAGTAATGATCTGTCTCACAACCCTATAAGTATATTAAACCACTTGAAATGAGGCACTTTAAATAGGTAGACTGTAATAGCAGGATGGTGAAGGCTCGTGCCATATTAGCTAAATTATAGTAGTCTTTATCTAACCCACACTAATAAACGCCTCATGTATATGTTGGGGACCTGTACTAGGGCAGGAATGGTGGCAGGGCTCTATTCCGTGATGCAGTTAACTTTACAGACAGGGGACCATTCCAGACGAAACAAATCAATCAGATGCTCACATAACAAAACATATCTCTGCCCAAAGGAGAAGATTCCAAATGTGAAGATTCCATTTGTGCTTGAGTTTTCAAACTTCTATATTGCTAGAGAGGAAGTGTGTGTGTTGGGGGGCAGAGGGAGAAGGGGAGGGGTTAGGTGGAGGGGGAGCAGGGGCACAGAAGAGAAGCTTTGAGAGTGTCATTAAGAAATGCAGTGAACACTGAATTCCACCTAGGAAACTGTTCAACTGTGCAAGAAACAGAATTCTGCCACAGACCTACACAAACAAGGAAGAGTCTGCCTCCAAGCTCCCCAAGAAAAACACCCCTGGATTTCCACCTCTGAGACCTGAAGCAGAGAAGGCATTCAAGTTGTGCCTCAACATCTGACAGTCGGCCTGTATCCAGGGATGCCCATTAAGACGCCTTTAGGTATGTGGGCACAGTTAGGCTGGAATAGAGAAGATGGGCACTCTCCCAAGTCAATGAAATAAACAAACCAGCAATTTTCCAGCCACACAAATGAACACATAAAGTGGTAACTTTTATCTTTGGAAATTAAGAGGATCCTCATTGTGTACTGTTAAAATGTTCATCTATTTCTGAAACTCTGGTACTAGGTGAAAATGGTTAGCCGTGTTTAATAAAAAATATTTAGGACTGTCTTATGAATCCACACATTTTTCTTTAGTAATGACCTTTATTGCTACAAGCAATATTTGTTTTTGCTCTTAAATCTATTTGCTGATATTAAAATAGCCAATTCAGCTTGCTCTTATTTTGTATTGGTATTGTATATCTGTGTCCAATCCTTTACTCTTAATATATTTATGTATTCCTATTCTAATGAGTTTTTCTATAGGCAAATTTAAGGAAGCAAAGAAAAATCTGCTGGCCCAAAATATGTCCTTTTGGCAAAAGGTTTATCTCTTAAGAGGCTCTTTAAAGGCTGAGTAGGGGTGACTTGTGAATATTAGATTTACCTACAAAGTTCCCATTTTTTCTTCCAAATGTCCAGTCTTCACTGAAACCATGTGAATGAATACTTGTGTCTCTCCCAGGTACTGGGGGGGGGGGGCAATGGGAGGAGCATTTTATTATTAAACTTCTTTTATACCTGTCATCAATACATTTTATACTTATTTTATTATTTAGCCAGCTTTTGAAGAACCCAGAAGGATTTTCTGTGAACATTGATACAACCCATAGTTGGTTTTCATTTCAGTTTTGTTTGGGAAGCATACCTGGTGATGTTCAGGGATTCCTCCTTGCTCCTGGGGACCACATAGTACTCGGATAAAACTCAGATCTCCCACAAACAACATTCCAGCCCTTTGAGTGATTTACCAACCCAAGGACTTTATTTTTGTCAAAATCTTACTGGACCAATTAACTCATTTACAGTAAATTAGTAGGTTTGCACTTGAACTGATAATTGTAACAATAATTGTTCCATCCATTGTATATCTTATTTATCTCTGGTTTTTTATGGTGTGTTAGTAGTTGCTTCAGGGTTTAGTGATACATATCTATAAATTATCACAGTGAAATGTCAAGAGAAATAACACCTTCCCCTATTCTTTAAAGATCTTACAACAACCCACTTCCATTTTCTTCCATTTTTCAACCCTTTGTCTTGAATCTAATACTGGTGTACAGTTAGATTCTTTCTACTGGTGAAGTACAAATTTTAAAAAAAAGGAAACTTTGTGCCATTCTGCATCCCTTTACTTTCCTGCCAACAATGAGATGCACGGTATAATCAAAGAAGTCGAAACAAAACCAAAAAGCATCGCAGGCTTACAGCTTGAAAATGGCAACTTCTCTTGAAGATCTTTCCCTCTGGCTCCGAACCAAGAAACACCTTTGTAGGGAGAAGGATGCCAGACCCGGACAGGAGAAAGCTGTTGAGTGGAGGGTGAGCAGTAGAATCTGCCCTGACTGACAATTCTGCTGTCCCCTCATTACCCCCACTGAAAATGTGCCCCAGGTGAAGTTTCTCTGCCATTTTCTTTCTTTTTGCTATTGGGGGTGGGGGGTGGGGGTGGGGCATACCCAGGGATGCAGCAGGCTTATTCCTGGCTCTGCACATAGGAATGACTCCTGGGGGATCATATGGGATGCCGGGGATTGAATCGGGATGGGCCATATGCAGGGCAAACAGCCTTCCCTACCCACTGTACTCTCTCTCCAGGCCCTTTTGCCGTCTATAGGAGCAATGTGCAACTGTGTGTTCACTGGGTGTGCTGCACCCTCTCAGGCTGCCTTTCCTCTTGAAAATACACTTGCTCTTTCCTCGAAAAATGGCAAATACTTAGAGAAGTTTGCTTCACCCTCATCACACTTGGCGTGAAATCAGACTCCCCACTTTTCTGGGATGCTTATACTGCAGCCTGTGCTGGTTAAACAAGATTCCCAACTTACAAAAATAAAAGAGAAGAACCACTTCTTTTTGTCTAGTCGTTCCCAGGATTTCTAGACCAGAAAGTCACTGGATCACTGTCGTCCCGTTATTCATTTATTTGCTCAAGCGGGCACCAGTAACGTCTGCATTCGTGCTGCCCTGAGATTTTAGCAGCCTTTCCTTAGTCGTCCTTCCTAACGATACCACACTGGAGGCTCTTTCAAGGTGAGGGGAATGAGACACCTCATTGTTACTGTTTTTGGCGAATCGAATACACCACGGGAGCTTGCCAGGCTCTGCCATGCGGGCGGGATACTCTCGGTAACTTGTCGGGCTCTCCGAGAAGGAGAACTAGACTATAAGAGGTCTACTGCTTGCTTTTTAATTATTTATTATTTTAAATTAATTTTTAATTAATTGTTATTGGCTGGTTCTGTAATATGGGAGCTGTTTCTGACTGTATGCAAGGACCACCAACTTGCTCCAGGTGATTCTGGAGACCACCAGAGGAAGTCCAGAGGGGAAACAAAAATTTTAGGAAACCTAAAAATCAGTCCCCGTAAGTATTGGCCCTCAGTCAGACAGCTCAATCACCACCAGAGTTTGGTGAGTACCTAGAAGTCAGTGAAACTCACCCCCAAACAGAAAAATATCAGCATGAGTGTCAAAGATAAGAACTGAAAGAACTGATAAGAACTGATAAGAACAGCCCAGGCCGTGCTTGGGGACCACCAGAGCTAGTCCAGAGGCTCCGCAGGGCCTAGCAGATGCCCTACCCCTTGGAACCACACTCCAGCATGGCCTGCCCTATTCTATAAGTAAATACTAAGTGAAAGATCTTTGCCCACAATTCTATCATCCTCTAGTTCTGCTACTCTGCATAGGTCAGATTCCTATCTGGAGTCATTTCCTACCTGCTGAAGGACTTAATTCAGCTCTAGGGCCACTGGTAATGAATGCTTACTGGTTTGGTAAGTCTTAACGCATCTGTATTTGTTTTCGGAAGATATTAACTCTAATGACTAAAAACTACCTTTTCATTTTTTTGCTACTTGTTTTTCTGGCCACACCCAGCAATGCTGGGGGCTTATTCCTAGCTCTGTGCTCAGGGATCACTCCTGGTGGGGCTTGGGAGACAATCTGGGGTGTGGGGGAGGAAACCCGGCCCACCCACACGCAAGCATGTCCTGCATTCTCTACTACGTCTCCAACTTTTTGTTTTAAAGATGTCAATTCACTGTGGTATCACTGCATTATTTTCTGATTTCTCCACACCAAAGGAATCTTTTCTCTGCTTTGATAACTGTTTCACTGATACAAGCAATATGACTAGCAAGAGTGTGGGTGTCTGTTTCTTCATTTTTCATCAATGATTTTGCTTTATGCTTTTACAGGTGTTTTTTCATCAATTTGTGAAAATATTGGCCATTATTTCTTCCAATTTTGCTAAGTTCTTTTCTCCCTACTTCCTTCACATCCAATTACAAATACACTTGAATGTGCCCACAGTTTACTGACGCTCTCTTCATTCTGTTTCAGTTTTACTTCCTGTGTTTCCCTTGGGTTTGAGCTATTGCTTGTTTTAAGTGTAGCAATCTTGATTTTCATAATGTCTAATCTCGTATTAAATTCATTCCATTCACTATTTTAGGATAGTATTTATCTCTATAAGTTCTATTTGGGCTTTTGTAGTATTTTTTTCTATAATTCTACTTAACATGCTCACCAGTTCATTTAATTTTTTTAAATAAATGGACTACATTTATAATTATTGCAATAAATCCTTGTCTACTTATATATTTAATTTCGAGGATGGTTTCAATTGATTGACTTTTCTTTGCTATTTTGGGCCATATCATCCTGCTGCTTTTGTATACGTGCTAATTTTTCCTGGATGCCTGACACTGAATTCAAAATACAATATTCTGGGTATTTTTGTATTCCTATAAATACCTTTTTAGCTGTGTTCTGGAGTTTGGCTAAGCTAATTGAAAACAGTTTGATCCTGGAGGGTCATTACAACACTTAGTCTAGTACTAATTTTGCCACATGAGTGAGACAAAATCCTTCAGAGTCTTCTATTTGCTGTCAGAGACTAAAACCTTCCCCGCTCCAGCTGACTGGAGATTCCAAGGGATTTGTTGTGTTGACCCAGGTAGTTCTGTATAATGATAAATTTGAGGTTGTGTGCTCAGGGCCTAATCCTGGGTCTGACACAGTACTCAGAGGACAGTATGTAAAGGTAAAGGTAAAGGTAAAGGCCCTCCCGTTGATCGTCGATTTGCTCGAGCGGGCCCAGTAACGTCTCCACTGGAGACTTTGTTGTTACTGTGTCTGGCATATCGAATACTCTCGGTAGCTTGCCGGGCTCTCCGAGAGGGGCGGAGGAATCGAACTCGGGTCGGCCATGTTGGCCGCTTGTAAGGCGAACGCCCTACCCGCTGTGCTATCGCTCCAGAGGACAGTATGTAGTATCAGGGATATAATCACTGCTCACAAGGCAAGCATCTTACCCCTGAACTATCTCTCTGGCCCCAGATGAACTGATTTTGTACTAACCAAACACTCCAAGTGTTCCTTCCCTCTATAAATTCTCCAGAATTCTCTGTGTCCACAGGACTCTCTTCCGTAGCAACTTCCCGGGAAGTTTAGATGCCGCGATCTCCCCAGACCTTCAGTTCCAGAGTGGCAGGAGACTCTGCAACATCTTTCATGCCCACCAAATGCACTACCTCACACAAACACATGTTCTGGTCATGAACTGGAGGCAGTGGTGGACCCGCCTTGTTTGTTCCATGAATCCAATGAGTCACTGGCCGTATTGCCTGACAGTCAATATATGAAGAACTGTGCTTCTTCTCAGACCAGAGAGATACAACAGCGGGCACTTGCCTTGCTAGTGGCCAAATGGATTTGATCCCCGCCACCCCATATGGTTCCCACCAGGAGTGATCCCTGAACACACAGCCAAGGGTAAGCCCCGTGGTTCAAAAAATAAACAAACAAAAACCTCTTCTTTTTCTCTTCTGTCCCATTTCTTAATAGTTTCAGGTAGAGGAAATTAAACTGAGCCACTTGGATAGTCACTTGGATTCAGCAACCAAATACCCGAGTGTGCCCGGGACTCTCCTGCTTTCAGCACTGACAGTTCCACAGTGTGGAAAACTCATCTCAAGCAACCCAGAGCAGCTGCTCAGCCACCCCACTCACTCCACTTCGCCTGTTGATGAAAGTTCCTTTTTTCATTCTTTAAATATATTTCAAAGGTAATTTAAAGCAAAGCTAGCAAAATTCCACTGTAGATCTATACGGATATGGAAATATACTATCACTTATATAAATTATGGCAAGTTAGAAATGAATGTAAACCCAGGGCAGGCACCCCAAAAAGAAGACCAGTAAGTCCATAAATAAAATGTAGCACAAAAAATTTTAAGTCAATAAACTTAAAATCAAGCAGGAAAAGAGGTAATTGGAACAAAGAACAGATGGAGAAAACAGATAGCCATATGGTAATTTAGACCAAAGCATACTAACATACATTCAATTAAAATTTGAGAGCAGACACTATTAGTTAGATTCAACAGAGACCTAACACTGTGTTGCCTATAAGAAACTTTAAACATAATACAGTTTACAGTAAAATCATGAAAATCAATAGCAAAAAAAAAAACTAATCAAAAGCAGTACTTAGAAGAAAATGATAATACCAGACTTAGAAATAAAATTTTAGTTCAGTTATCTAATTTTGCATCTAAGTAACTAAAGAACAAAAAATACAGAAAACTAAATATGACAAAAATATGTAAGAGTCACTGAAATCTGACAACCCTGTAACCAAATTAATCAAGAAACAATTATTAATACTCAGAATTAAAAATGTTATACTAAAGCCCTACAGATTAAAAGAATAAAATTAATATTATGGATGCCTTTTATCAAACACATCTTAAACTTTAAAAAGACAAATTATCAAACACACAAGAAATCTTCTGAGCCCAAATACCCTCGTTATCTATAAAAATAAACTGAATTTAGAGTAAAAATCCCCCTCCCAAAGACAATTTCAGATTCATGTACCTCTAAAGGTAATATTGATCAAATATTTGAGGAAGAAATAATGCCAATTTTTCACAAACTTTCCCAGAGAGAACAAGAAATCAAAATAGCTCTCAATTTTGAAGTTAATATAACACTGGTACCAAGCCAGACCTCAAGAAAAGAAAACTACATCCCAATATATCTCATTAATGTAAATGCAAAACACCTCCCAAAATTTAAACACAACAAATAGGAATAAAAGGGAACTTCCTTGAGTTGATAAATTTATGAAAAAAAACATCAACAATATACTTTGAAGTATGAGGCCAAAATATTTTCCAAAAAGAGTTAGGCTCATTTCTATTATTGTAATCCCACACTGTGTGTGACTCAGAAAGGGGGGGACCTTGTACTTGAAAGCTGTTGCAGGTATCAAGGACTCCAGGACCCCAGACCCACACCCACCTGGTTTCAGAGCAACACACTGTCACTCTCACCTACAGCAAATTCTCCGATCCCTTTCTCTCCCCCTGTGCTCAGAACTCTCACTGGAGTAAGGGCAAGCAATTTCTCAGACACACTGGCTCTTCCTGAAGGTACAGTAATTGCTCCCAATCCCAAGGCATTACTCATGGAAATCATTAGCTCATTAGCGCATAAAGGTCCCCTCTTCCCAATCCCTCAGGAAGTTAAATCAGAATCATCCAGTTCTAAATGATTCTTCACTAATCCCTAATTCCCAAGGTGACACTTAACTAATGATATAAACATTGTTTGGTTTTCTCCATTCTGTTTGAAATTCTTCATTGTCACCTCTTCCCTTCCAGATACCCAGGGCTATTATTCACTCCCTCATAGCACAGCGGGTAGGGCGTTTGCCTTACAAGTGGCCAACATGGCCGACCCGAGTTCGATTCCTCCGCCCCTCTTGGAGAGCCCGGCAAGCTACCGAGAGTATTCGATATGCCAGACACAGTAACAACAAAGTCTCCAATGGAGACGTTACTGGGCCCGCTCGAGCAAATCGACGATCAACGGGAGGGCCATCTCTTTTAGGTGTTTACTGCTACTTCTCACTGAGGTCTTTCTTTTTTTTCCACCCTATGATAAGCCTTACCTCCCTTCCTATATTTCACAGTACTTATCATCTAACTTTTTGAGTGTGTAGTTACTTTTATTAATTTCCATTTAAAATTACTCTATGAATGTATACTACTTCAGTCTGATTTTTAAATTTTTATAGCTCTATCACCTAAAATACCCAGGGGTACATAATAGAGACTTAATCGTATCATATTGGCTAACCTGATATTTTTAAGGTTAATTTTATTCAGTATAAGAATAGTCTTTCTGTTTTTTTATTTAAAGACTCTAAAAAGCTTAAAGACCTTCATAATTAAATGATATTGAACAACAATGATGGTTTTCAAGATAAGGCTAGTTAAGCCATAATAGATAATACAGAGTACAGTCCTATACTTGCATGAAGTTTAAAGAACTCCAAGTATTTCTCTTTGAATTTTAAAATATAATAATACTACACACAAAAGACTGTACTATACAGTAGAAAATTTGTACAAAGGCAATATTTTGTTCCCTCAGCAGTTCACAAGAGCCCACAGGCAATAATTATATGTCATTCATCTGGTTACTCTATTTAATGATCCCAAACAGAATGCCATCTACACAGCAGAGATGGGTATAAAAAGAATTTTGTTTAGTTGTTTGGTTGATTGGTTTGTTTTTTTTTTGTATGGGAGGGGTCCACACCTGGTTGTACTCAAGATTTGTGTTCAGTGATTATTCCCGGTGGTGTTCAACGGACCATATGAAGTGCTGGGGATCAAACCCGGGTAGGCTATGTCAAACCAAGTTCCCTACCCAACCAAAATTTTTTAACCATGAAGTGGGAGTTCTCATTGTTATTGGAATTTGTTTTCTTAATCACTGTTATAAGAAAGGAAAACTTTTTCTCAGTTTATTCAAGCAGATAATAAAAGTGTTTCATCACATTTGTATTACCTGGACACTGGATAAAGGACCACTCATAGTTCTTCTCCTTAGGACAAAGACTGGTGTCAAGAACCATCTCGCTGTTGTGCATTCCAACAAGCTTCATGGGCCCCCGTGAAGACCCTTCCACACAGTGCCCTCTTCCTGTATTACTCGGATCATTGCACCAGCCACATCCAGGCTGCTCCAAACACTGTCCACAGGTTCTCAAGCCAGAACAATTTTGAGCTGCATGATAAGAAAAATTGTGAGCTGCATGACAAGGATGGGAACATAAATGTTATTATGATCTTATATTAAAAATAACTGTAAGCAGATCAAAAAATAAATAGGAAATGATGAGACTGTCAAAGGCCATGTATAGTTACTATAAACATTTGACAATATTCGATGACACAGACAGTAGTTACTTAAAACAAAACATCACGAACAAAGAGAAGATAAATGGACTGAGAAGGGTTTTTTTTCTTTTTTAAAAGGGTGTGATAACCACACACACACCACCACCACCATCACCACCAGGTCAAAGAGGAAAGATTCTTGAGAACTTTGCTAGCATTAAGACTGGGGGTGCGAAGGCTAGAATGATAGCACAGCGGTTAGGATGTTTGCCTTGCACTCGGCCAACCCAGATTCGATTCCCAGAATCCCATATGGTCCCCCGAGTACTGCCAGGAGTAATTCCTGAGTGTGTGTGCCAGGAGTAACCCCTGTGCATCGCCGGGTATGACCCAAAAAGAAAAAAAAAGAGACTGGGGGTGCTGATCCGGGAGACCATATGTACCATTGCCTCAAATGTTGAACAAGCTAGCTTTTCTTTTTTTCTTTCTGGCTTTTTGGGTAGGCAATCCCCAGCGATGCTCAGGGATTACTTCCAGTGGTCGTCAGAAGACAATATGTGATGCTGGGAATAGAAACCAGGTAGGCCATGTGCAAGGCAAATGTCCTACCCACTATACTATTGTTTCAGCCCCTGTTAGCTATTATTCTGCCAGGTTAAGGTCTTTGAGGAAAACTTTTGCATGTGCCTGTGAACATCCAGGAAGAAGATGCTCGCCCATCCCCTGAAAAGGCTGAGTCCCATTGGGTTGGTCTGACATTCATCCCCCAAGGATCCAATCTACTACTATCTAGCTGTAATAAAATGAGCATATTCAATCCCATCCACAGAGGGCAGCCCCTCCCACAGGAAACTCAGGGACTGGATGCTCCCTCAGGCAGACCACTAGGAGCCCAGTCCAGAGTTGTAGGCTCACTCCAAGACTCTCTTATTAAATCTGACATTTCTATAGTTGATATGTGATATTTTAACTTTTCAAAGAGTACCTGATATTGGGCAGAAACGTTCTCTAATTGTGTCAACATGGAACTTTCCTAGAAAAAGTTTCCTTTTTCTTTGTCATGGAAATTGTTGAGGCTTAGAAAATAATGACATGGCATATGGCACCATGTTAGAAAAACCCCAGAGGAAAAAAATGGTAGCGATAAAAAGGTGTGAAACACACACACACACACACACACACACACCACCACCACCACCACCACCACCACCACCACCACCACCACCACTACCAGGTCAAAGGGGAAAGATTCTTGAGAACTTTAATAGCATTAAGACTGGGGGTACTGGGGCTGTAGTGACAGCACAGCGGGTAGGGTGTTTGCCTTGCATGTGGCCGACCCAGGTTCGATTCCCAGCATGCCATATGACGTCTGTCAGACACAACTTAACTGCTATATTAATATTACTAAGTGTCACTGAGAAGCCAAAAGGTGCTTACTTCACGCATGGCTAAACTGGATTCCAGCCCCAGCATCTTATATGGTTCCCTGAGCCCACCAGGTGTGATCCCTGAACTCAGAGTCAAGAATAATTCTGAACAACAGCTGGTATGGCCCAAAAACCAAAACAACAAAACCGTCACCAAATGTTGTAATATTACTGGAAAAAAAAAATACTTGTTCCTCGGGTTGCTGGAAACAAAAAGGCAGAAGTTTCCTGGGGACCATAAAGAACTCTTCATAGTCACTTTCAATGGAATTCAGAAACTGAAAGTAGGTTAAAGAATTTACCACTCACCACAGTATTTGTTGTTGTCAATTTTTTTGAGTACTGAGAATTTCAGAGATTGGATGTATGAAGGTTAAAAAATACCGTTTCCCCTCTTTCCTGAATAAAAATGTCTAAAAGAAACAGAAACTCTGAAACACTGAATCCAGGTGACTGTGATTAGCATTATTAAACAACTCATTCAAGTGAAGACTTCTCATATTTATCTACTTATATTATCCCTTCAAAAGATGCAGCTAATACCCACCTTGGTGTTATACCAAAAAAAAAAAAAAAACCTACACGTGGATGTTAAAAGCACCTTTATTCCTCTGCCAAAACTTCACCGCAACCAAATTTCCCCATAATAGCTAGGTGTACAGCTAAAATGTGGTATATCCAGACAAATCTATCTCCAAACATAAATAAGTTATGAAGGTCTGAAAAGGATGAAGAAAACAGTGCTTATTACAAAGAGAGAGGAGCTAACACGATTCTATCTACATGACATTCTAGAAAAGAAGACACTATGGAGGCAATGACAGGGTTGTGTTTCCCAGAGGCCAGGGAGGAGGAGGGAGAAATCAGGACAGCACACAGGAATTGCTTTTGTTTCTGATTTTGTTTTTGTCTGGTTGGACGGTGGGGAGGGATGTAATACCTAGTAGTGGTCAGGGCTTTCTCCTGGATCTGTGCTCAGGAATCACTCCTAGAGGGCTGGAGGGACTATACAGGGTGCAGAGGATCAAACCCGGGTTGGCTGTGTACAAGGCAAGCACCTTACCCACTGTAGTATCGCTATGGCCACTCACACAGGAATTTTATGGTCAAAGTGCAATGAGAAAACGTCATTGTGTCGCCCTGTTGAATGTACCACACCAAGAAGCTTTTTGATTTTGGACAATGATGTGCCAACATAATCTCAATGCATTTTTGTCAATATTGTCATTACTGACAATAATATATCAATAAAGCCTCATTAGGCACATAGATTTGTGGTAACAAAGATGCCCTTTTGTGCAGTGTGGGACATTATATCTATGCGCCAGGCAAAGAGCAGATGAAAAATCTCTGTACCATATTCTCTATGTGACTGTGAACCAGAATCAACTCTAAAACTTAAAATTCAGTCAATTTTAAAAAGATTGCCTTTCCAAATAGCCAAGAGATAAACAGCATTTAATTTAAGCCAGTACATAAACCTTTAAAAAAAACTGAACTGAAAGAAATGCAGATTTGTGAGCTATATTCTATATTCTTATTTTTAACTCCATTTTTACTATATCACTTTCAGCTACATATTTTTCAAATTATTTAATATATTAAGAACCAAATCTTCTGTTATTACTTTAAATAATTCCCTTGGAATTTATTTTCACCAATAGAATATCCAACTACTTAAAATATAGCAATTATTAATTATTCAGGTTATTAACAAAGCTTTCTCAGAAAAATACTGGGCACAATTTGTCTTGAAAATCATTACAATTTTTAGCACTCAGCAGTGAAGAAACCCGGCGGGCACCACAACACGGGAAAATTTTCCAGGCCCTCAACCGAGCCGGTATCACTGAGGAGCCCCAGATGAAGCAGGTGCAGTCTCCCCGCCTTCTCCAGATGGAATCCCAGCGACCATAAACTTCCACAGGCATGGATCTGGTATGTGGGCATCAGGACTATTCCTCTGAACCACGTGTCCGCCTGATATACAAAATGGGCAATGGAAAATAGATGATCTAGCATCTGCCCCTACAAGGCAGAATTGAATGGTGGTGGGAATATGAAACCAAAATCACTATCACTATCACCCCGCTGTTCACTGATTTGCTTGAGTGGGCGCCAGTAACTTACGTCTCCATTTGTCCCTGTCACGTGCTAGTGTAGCATGATGGCATACTGGGGGCTCTTTTAGGGTCAGGGGAATGAGAACCATCATTGTTACTGTTTTTGGCATATCAAGTACGCCACAGGTAGCTTGCCAGGCTCTGCCATGCAGGCTGGATACTCTTGGTAGTTTGCCCGGCTCTCCAAAAGGGATGGAGGCTTTGGGGGCAGCCTCTAATCACCTTTACAGGTGTTCCCAGTCAGGCATATATGCAGGCAAGATACTCTTGGTAGCCTACCAGGTTCTCTGAGAGCGAGAACTAGACAATAAGAAGTCACGTAGCCGCAAATGTGGCCATGTACTTCCAGGAGCTTGGTTTTATAGTCTCTGGATCTTGGCTGTTGATGGGGTTACACAGCTGTTGGTGGATGTTAATCTGTCTAGGTACTGGAAGATGGAGAATCTGGGTGGAGAAGGCCCAGTCCCGATCTGAGCAGGCTTGGTGATCTCAGCCCTGGGTCCCACACACCTGGGTTCCTCTGCCTGTTCCTTCATGCATGAGATTCATCCTAGTATGTGCAGAGTGGTCTCAGCATGGCTATGGCTGGTTCCCGAAAGTCTTCAGCTCTGGCACTCTGCTCAGGGCGGAGATGAAAACTCAATCTGCCCACCTTCAAGGGGACCCGGTGAGGGTAGCCAGGAGGGGGCAGGAGACCCCGCACTATTCTCCTCCAGGAGTTTGGTTTTATAGTTTCTGGATCTTGGCTGTTGATGGGGTTACACGGAAGTTGGTGGGTGTATAATAAGAATAATTATTCTTATAATAACCAAAATATAATGCCCATAACTACAGAGAGAGTATTTGAGCAATTATCTGCTGTAGAGGCAGGGTAAGGACTGAGACAGAAATGCAGGGGATAACGGGGATATTGGTGGTGGAGAGTTTGCACTGGTGGAGGGATGGGTGATCAATCATTGTATAGCTGAATATCAAACATGAAAGTTTTTAAACTGTATCTCACAGTGGCTCATGCTTCTGGACTGTGAATTAAGCTGATCCAAGGCCTCCCTTGGGGGCGGGGGGAAGGGTATTGTCCCTTACGTCTTCTTCTCCTCTGCGTCATGGTGACCACCATCTTTCAGAGCCTATTGGACTGAGAGGTATGAGCCTGCTGTGAAGAGACATGTGGGGGCCTCACTGAATGAGGGCTAGAACCGGCCCTTCTCCCCACCACTATGAGACCCCGAGTTGCCACCCACGAACGGCTTCTCCAGCTCCTGAATGGCCATGATCTCAGAGGCACACAAACCAATCTTGGAACCCAGCAGCTTCTGGCAGAAATGCTTTTGGACTGTGAATCATGGTATGGTCCCGTGCCACCCCAGGGGTGGGGGGGAAGGGCGTCGTACTTTCCACCTTCTTCCCCTGGCAGCATGGTGACCACCATCTTTCAGAGTCTACTGGACTGAGAGGTATGTGCCTGCTGTGATGAGACAAACAGGGCCTCACAGGATGGGGGCTGTTACTGGCCCTTCTTTCCACCCCAACGAGACCCTGAGATGCCACCAACAAATGGCTCCTCCAGCTCCTGAATGGCCATAATCTCAGAGGCACACAAACCAATCCTGGAACCCAGCGGCTTCTGGCAGAAATCCCTTCGAACTTAATTATTAAAATATCAGAAATCCAAAACTGCACGACCACTATTGTGGCCACATGACATCATATGCTCTTCATTATCAGCAATAGAAAACAAATTATCTAATGATGCCTTCTCGGCAGGTCTGAATGTTGAAGAGAAATTCCAAATAATAACGGTGGGTCTTCTGTCGTAAAACTAAATGTAATCAAAGTAGAGAGAGAGTAAAGTGGAAATCATCTGTCACACTGGCAGGGGGAAAGGTGGGAGGGAGTGTATACTGGGGTAATTGGTGGTAGAAAATGTGCACTGGTGAAGGGATGAGTGTTTGATCATTGTATGACCAAGACTTAAACCTGAAAGCTTTGTAACTATTCTCATGGTGATTCAATAAAAAAAAAATCTTTACAACTATTAAATTTTAAATCTTAATACAGCAGGTAGAGTGTTTGCCTTGCACGTAGCCAACATGGCTGACCCAAGTTCGATTCCTCTGCCCCTCTTGGAGAGCCCTGCAAGCTACCAAGAGTATCTCGCCCGCATGGCCAAGCCTGGCAAGCTACCCATGACGTATTTGATAAGCCAAACACAGTACAAGTCTCACAATGTTACTGGGCCCACTCGAGCAAATTGATAAACAACGGGAGGACAGTGACAGTGACAAGAATATTGTAGCTGGAAAATAATAAAAACCCTACACTTGTTTCTCATTTGTGAAGTTTCCTTCAAGCCCTGTTCATTACAAAACTTCTAACGATCACTGATGCAACACTGTAACATCAACAGAAAACGCAGACCTTTCTAATAACTACAAGAATGCTTTCAAACCGGATGCCATCCAATATTTAGTGAAAAAACTAAGTCATTGTAGTACAAAATGATAATGTGAACCTATCACATATGATTCATACAATAAAATGCAATGTTACACAGTTATTCAATAATAAAATCTTTAAAATAAACAAATAAAAATTTAAAAACTAAAGATGCAATGTTGAAGCCAAAGGTATGGCAAGGCCATGGCCCAGATGCTGACACCTTTCAACGGTGACTGGTGCTTTTAAGCACCTTGAATTTGCACAAAGTATCAACATCATACCTGGTCCCTGTTTCATTTCCTGGCCTCTCCTTACTGCTCAATAGATGCTTGTTGGTTAAAACACAGGAAAGAATTAGACATAATAGAGAAGGGAGATTTTGTTCAAGAAGCGTATCACTTCTAGGTAAGCACTACTTCCCAAAACGCCAGTCTCCCTGCAGCCAAGTACCATGATCTTCCTGCTCACAAGGATGCAGCACAGAGCATATAATTTTAAAAGCTGTACAACAAAATAACTGTTATTGACAACACTGGCACAAACGGGCTATTGACAGAGACAAACCCCGACAGTAGGCAGAACAATGAAAGAAAAAACCTATGGTAAAGAAAAATCTGAGGACTAAACTAATTGCTCAAGGGACACATTATAGAAGCAGAAAAATAAAGCCTCTGCAACAATCAACAAAACAAAAGAAGCAAGAGATCACGAACAAGAGACACAAAGGCAGAACTGAAGAAATGACCGAACCACGCCACCCAGACAGGTAAGGTGTGATTACTCAGTTCACTGGGAGTAAAACTGCAATTCATATTTCTGTGTGTGGAGAGAGAAATTATAAGTCTCAAAGTCTAACTTAAATAGATTTTTTAAAAGTCCCAAGTAAAAACCATAAAAAGGAACAATAACTGAATCTTAACAAAGATATGGAATGTACAAGTATAATTAAAAAATAATAGCCTAAATAACCTAAAGAAATTCCAAATAACCATTTTAAGATTTTCAAAAGGGACTAGATAAAATAAAACAAAAAAATTGAAGACATCGAAGACCATTTTGAAGAAACTATTCCATATTGAGAATGTCAGTATGAATCCATTTTAACAATCTATACTAATTACTGGAAAACTGGATTGAAATAAATTGTAAAAATGTGAATGCCCACAATAAAAGAAAAAATATTTTTTTTGAAAAAAAAAATTCAGAATACAGGGAAAGGATATGCTACAAAGAGTAAAAATTAGATTGTCATAAGAATTCTCATCCTAAACACCAAATGCTAAAAACACTGCAGAATGATTACTTTGGATTGAACATGTGTTTATCATCCAAATGAAAATAAAAAACATACTGTGGGCATGCAAACATTCAAGAAGTTGACCGGCCACAAATGTTTTTCAGCAAAGACAATGGAGAAGGAACTTTAAATAATATTATTGTTTTTAATTCTTAAGATTATGAAAGCTTCCAAGCTTCCTTTTATACTCTTTTTAGTAAAGGCTTGTGTACTCAAGTTTCTTTTCCTACTTCTCAATTTCTTATTCTGAAGAACAGCACACAAAGTACACAGAGGGGGAAAAAATGTGACACTGATGAACTGTTGTAAGTAAAAGCAGTGCCCCTGCACCCCGCCTGGAAATGGCATACGACCTCCCTGCACAATTACCTGCAACAGCACCCTCTTCTCTTCCCCATAGCATCCGCTACCTGACATCTTTCACACCTTCTGCACATCTTCCTCCACTCACCCTTTTCTCCCCAGGAAACCTTACTTCTATTACCATCGTCCACTGCTTTTGTCTTTTATCTCCACTGTTCATCACTTTTATTTTCTTATACTGCTCCTTGTGGAATCATCCAAAAGTTTCTTTCTTCCTCTGGACTTATTTCCCTTCACACAATTCCCTCAAAGTCCTTCCGTTTCACTACAAATGACAAATTTTCATCTTGTTCAATAACTAAATAGTATTCCTGTGCATAAGTGAACCACATCTGCCTGATTATTAATCAATAGGCAGCTTGGGCTGCTTTCATAGTTTAGCTATATATAATGCTACAACAAACTGGGAATAGATCTGACTTTCTAAATTGTAGACACAGCAATTTGCAATTACTCCTAGTTATAGAGTTTCACACACATCAGAGTGTACCTTCCCTCTTTAAAAAGATCCCCACTCCCAACCCCTGCCATCAAAATTTCAGTTCTGTAGGCCACTTCTCAGGTTCTGCTGCTTTGGGCCAATTGTTATTTGCTTTTGAGGCTTTTTGTGTGTGTGTTCCACTTATGGGAGAGTTCATTCCGTGTCTCACTGTCCTCTATTTTCATTCAGAATGATACTCTCCAGTTGAGCAAATTGCATGACTGTATCTTTTCTTATAACCAAAAAAGACATGGTACTCTACAATATGCATATTACCATTGTTTCTTCATCCAGTCATCCATTCTTTGACACTTGGGTTGTTTCCAAGTTTCTGCTATTGCAAGTACTGCTGTAATGATCATAGGAGTGCAAATGTCTTTTCAAGTTAGAGATTTGGGGTCCTCCAGTAGATGCTAAGAACTGGACTTGTTGGGTCATATGGAAAAGCTCAACTCTTAGTATTTTTGAGAAGTGTCCATATTGTTTTCCAAAAAAATGGGACCAATCAACATTCCCACTAGAAGTAGATGACAGTTGTTTTTCCACCACATCCACACCAACATATTGTTGTGTTTTCCCTCCTTATTATCTATTTATTTGTTTGCTTTAGTAAAGTTTTTTTATTGGATCACTGTGAGGTAGGCCCTTACACAGCTTTTCATGATTAAGTTTCAGTCATACAGTGTTCCAACATCCATTCTTCCACCAGTCTACATTTCCCAGTACCAGTGTTTCCAGTTTCCCTCCCATCGACCCACCCCCACCCTCCTACCCAAGCACTTCTCTTCTCTCCTCTCCTCTCTTTTCCTCTCTTCCTCTCTTTTGGGCATTGTGGTTTGCACTACAGATAGTGAAAGGTCATCCAGTATATCCCTTTACCTACTTTTAACACTCAGTTCTTGTCCAGCATGATCAATTCCAGCTGTTATTATCATCTTGGTCCCTTCTCTATCTTATCTGCCCTCTGTCCCACACACACTTATGGTTGATTCCAACCATTGGTCAGTCTTCCAAGTCCCTGTTTTCCCTGGCCATGGATATGGCTTTGACTACACACACACACACACACACACACACACACACACACACATATGTGTGTATGCCAGAAATGAATGCAGTCATTCTATATCTGTTCCGAAATTGCTGATAAATGCTGGAGAGCATTTTTATATACCTATTGGCCATTTGTTCTTATGCTACTGTTTTCAGTTCTCTGCACAGATTCCCTAAAATGGAACTATTAGAGCAAATGTGAGCCCCATCTTTGACACTTTTTGAGGTGGGGACACACCCAGAGTCCTCAGGGTTCTCTCTTGCCTGGGTGCTCAGGGATCACTCCAAGAAGGATTTGGGGGACCATATGTGATGTGAAGGAAAAAACTGGGTTTGGCTCCTACAAGGCAAGTGCCTTACCCACTGTGCTATCTCTGCAGACCCCCAAGCATTGACTATTTTAAAAAAAGTCTTATAATGTTTTCCAAAATGGCTGTGTAACTAACATTCCCACCACCAGGACCTGTAAAAAGCCCTGGGAAATGGCAAGTATGGCCCAACCGCTCCCCAAAAATATTTCAAAGTATTTCTTTTAAATACAATTGTAAATAAAACTGGATTCTTAGTTTCTACTTCTTGTTTACTATTTGCCTTTACAAATGCAAGAGATTTTTGTATTTTGATCTCGTATCCAGTCAATTTTCTGTACTCTTAGTTTCTAACAGTTTTACTGATAGTTTTTAGGGGTTTCTATGTGTAGTCGTATCACCTACAAATAATCATTAGTTTAATTTCTTCTTTTCTAACCTGGATTCCTTTTCTTTCTCATTATTGTCTCACTGCTTCGGTTAAGATGTCTAACCCTAAAATAGAAATGATGACAATGGACAGCTTTTCTTGCTCCTGATTTTAAAGGAAAAAATTCATTTTTTTTAACCACAGAGTACATTGTCTGTGAATTTTTATTATGTGGTCTTTATGATGTTGAGATATGTTCCTTTTAAACCCATTTAATTGGGACTTTTTATCATAAATGGCTGCTAAATCTTGTCATATACTTCCTCAGCATCCACTGGTATCATCGGATTCTGATCTTTCCTATTAAACATTTTTTAATACATTCATTCCACCACACTTCAACTTTTCCCTGTGTTTTTGGTTAATGCCATCACTTGTGGCCAATTTTCATTTCCGCACTTCGTTTAATATTCTGTGTGAACCCCTGTGTGCTGCGGGCAGTCTTCCCACAGCTTTGAGACCTTTCATCAGAACTGTGGACTGTAGCCTTTGCCCCAGGATGCATCCCCAGGAGGTGAGATCGAGGGTTTCGTTGCTTTATATACTGACCCGCCTGCACCTATGCAGGTGACTGGAGGCCCGGAACCAACACTGGGGAGAAGCCAAGTCAGAGCAGAGCAGAGATGTTGGAAGGCACCAGAGGGTTAAGCCTTCCAAGGGGCTCCAAATGACTGAGGGGAGTGGGGCGAGAGGAGTAAGGGGTCTGAACCCCCTCCTGCTCTGGGTGGGTTCTGCAGCCACCACACCTTCCTGGTAGCTTCAGGTTCTCCTCCATCTTTCAGCCAGGCTCTGGTCCAGACCCGGAGTCTGTGCCCCACTATTCCCAGGGATGCGAATGGGAGCCAGTCAGTTCCTGGGTGGGCTTGCGAGAGGTCACAGGCTCTGTGACCACCACAGCAGGTGGACACAGTGACGCTGAATCTCCAAGACCTTAGGCACCTTCAACACAGCCTTCTCAACACAGTAGCTCTCATGTGGGGGCCTCAGGGGTCTGAGGAGAGGCAGGAAGCCCTGTCTGAATGAGAGGAGGGCTGCGGCCCAGGGAGGAATTGCATCACACGTGTCTTGCATCACACGGTGCTGGTAGTGGAGGGAGACTCCTTCTTCGGGAAGGCCACAGCCCACAGTCACGCTCCGCCTGGCTCAGAACGGCAACTGCCCTCGCTTCCAAGTCACTGGGCCCTCGGCCACAACAGGTGCTCCAGGGCCTCCAGAGAGTACTTCAGGGTCCACTGGACTCCTTGTGCATGGAAGTAAGTCCAGGAGCTTCATTCTCCTGCCCTTTCCCGGAAAACACCCCAGGATTTGATGCTGGGAACGTATTGCCTTATGCTGGAGCACTGCTCCTCAACCTTTGGGATGACTTTCTTCTCTTGGTCCCTTCTCTGATGTTTTCACTTCTCACTTCTCTTGGTACCCTAATCTCAAGCAGTGGCCCCCATTCGTGTGATTTCTACCTGTGTGACCCCCTTGGAATATCCTGGGGACCTACCCGGGCACCTTCTGGCTGAGAATTTTTGCTCTGGAGTCACATCCAAGTAGCCATTCCTTCAACAGGACACGGTGGCTTGGCCTATTTTTGAGCTTCATCTTCACGGATTCATTCAGCACATAAACTTTCCGGTTCCTCTCACTGAGTGCTCCTGTGGGTGGAGCTAGGATGCCAGATGTGCCAGAAAAACCCTTGGGAGTCAGCAACAACACTGAGCAGGATGGTCCTAATCCTCACCCTGGGTCTTCACCAGGGTCAGGATGGCAGCCAGCCATGCCCATCCCAGAAACACTTCTCCACCTGATATCAAGAGCCTGGAAGAAGAATTTCGGGGTTGCTGCCTGCCATAAATTCAATTCTGCTTCTTGTCATTCCTTGTTTATTCGTACAATTGTGATGCCAGACATGGAGTAATAGGGCCAGGTCCCCATAGGGTAGTGGGCATTCTCCCCGGGAAGGACAGAACGTCTGCAAGAGCCAGAGTCTCTACCAGCATTGTCTTCAGCAGCTTGTGACCACTAAGTGAGAAAGTTGACTGGTGAAGGGACAGGTCTTAGAACACTGTGTGACTGAAACCCACCATGTACAACTTCCTACCACCAACAGTCCCCAGTTTTTTCCCCTCCTGCCCTCTCCCCCCCTGCCTCTGTGGCAGATACTTCTTTCCCCCACCTCTCATTTTCTCTCTCATTCTCTCTCCCCGCCCCCTCTCTCTTGCTCTTTCTTTCTCTCTCACTCATTCCCCCCCCACACACACACCTTTAGAGCATTATGGTTTACAATACAGAAACTGAAAGGTTATCTTGTATATATCCTTTACCTACTTTCAATATTCAGAGTGATCATTCCCAACTATTATCGTCATACCAGTCCCTTCTCTATCCTGACTGCTCCCCACGCCCTACACACTTATGGCAAGTTTACAATCACTGAACAGTCCTCTTGGTCCCTCTTTTCCCTGGACTAGGATACTAGTCTCATACGATTTTTTTTATATCCTACAAATGATTGCAGTCAAAACCAATCATGAACAATTTTGTAACTGTGTGTCTCACGGTGATTCAATTTAAAAAAAAAACAAATTAACCCAAAAATAAAAAAGAAAGGCAGCCATACATTTGAGCAGGAAAGACTGAGATTGGGTAGTCCACTTGTCTGAGGGCCACTGGAGCCAGGAGCAAACCTCCAGGTGAGCAGAAACATGAACAAAATGGATCAAAACTCTCTGAAACAATCAGAAGCTACTTACCAAGGAAGAACAGCCTAGATCTTAGAGGGGAGAAACAAAGTCAGGAAGAAGAAAGAGCAGTGAGAGAGAAGGAGCAAATCCACTCAGTCCACTCACACTGTGCAATGCCCTGGGGAAGGAAGCCTTCTATCTTTCTGTGCAGATAGAAGTCAAGAAAGTAACTAAGAAACTTACTATAACAATCTATAGTGATGGCCCACACACAGAGAAAAGGAGCATGCAGCTCACTGGGATCTCCTGTACTGAGCCAATTCCACCGGGGAGCGTCAGATGGAGTGGGTGTGCCCTCTTTGCCGACCCCTAAAGAAACCCTGCTGGACAGGAGCATCCAGAAGCAAAACCCAGGTACGAGTCTTCAGTGTAGACTAAGACTTCAGGCTACATGGAGGCAGCAGAGATAGGCCAGCCCTTCCCATCTCCCCACCCACTTGGGTCCCTGGCTGTCACGCCAATGATCTGGCTCGGGGCGTCATCTCAATGCATCAATAGCCTTGACCCAGAGACTCCCAAATGAATCTCAAAATGAACTAGCTCCCTACAGAGATGTCTCTGGACCCCAACCACTTACAATTTTCCAATTCTAGAAGTGCACAGCCACTTTGATATTCATGATGAGCAACGAAAAATAAATTATCTAGCATCTGTCTCTGGCAGACAGGCTTGAAAGTTGGTGGGAAAATTCAAAATAATGTTGGTGGGAAGGTGAAATGATAATGGTATTGGTGTTGAAATATTGAATGTAACCAATTAATGTGGACAACATTATGAAAATAAAATTAAAAAAAAAAGAAAATGAGCATATGTCTTCTAGGAGGGACAGGAAGAGAGGGAAGGTAGTTGATTAAGGCAAAAACTTAGATAAACCTACAAGAGTTGCAAAAGTCACATGTAGCGCTCAGAGCAATGATTAAAAGAAAAGAACTGGGAAGAACTGGAATCCTGGGGACAATTCCCTTATGGACACTGAAAAAAATGTTTCTTCCCTAACCATCAAATACCTTTCAATTTAATCTGCACTAAATTCATGTGGCTACTAATTTGTCTCATCCACTGCACTGCAATTGCAGCTCCTTAAACATGCCAATTCAATTCACTCACTGCAAGCCCCATGTGAGTAGGTCAAAGCACTGGGAGAAAAAAAGGAAAAAAACAAAATCAATAAAGAAAAACAAAGGGTTCCTAGAACTTGGAGGCTAGTAAATTTACCAGCCAGTTGGGAGTTGGGAAATGAGAAAACACAAAAGTACAAAATATTACTCTCATTTCTATCTGCCTCTCAGGACTGAGCAGGTGAACGGCACTTTGCTCTGTTCAAATACAAGTATTTCTGGATGGACATAAACTGGACCCCAACCTTAAGTAATTCTGCAGCTGCCTCTGGTTCCTGGGCCCCAGCAAAGCATAAATAAGGACATAAAGTCCGAATCAATCACAAGAGGGACAGACTCCAATTAGTGGGTCGGGAGTGAATATATTCAGTACTCGGAAGCGAGCAGTGGGTGGTGCAGGAGGAATTCGACCTTATTACAAATCCAAACACATCAATTGTTCGTGCTCCACGCATGTCACCTTTTTGATAAGCTCCATTATCAGAGGGTGAACGGTGCACAAATCAACCAAATTTTACGCCAACACAGAGTTCTGCATCCAGTAGTTTCTCTACCCTCCCAGGCAACAGGAGGTACACGTGATCGTAAATTTCTACCAGGCTGCTGAGACAGAATTACACAATTCCTCTGGTAGCAAAAACCAGATGCAGTTAGTCTGTGTGCGACTCTTTCACCACACAGTGCTTATGTCACACACCCTTTCCTGTAGCTCCTACATGACGGGAAACCAGGAAGGCACAGGACCTGCTCCTGGAGTACAGCTCCCAAGAAGTCCGGCACTACCCTGCGGCTATGTCTATCTATGAGACGCTGAAACTTCATGCACTCGGAGCAGGTATAGCACCTTTGGGATGAAGCGCCTGTCAAAACTGCTAAACTCAAATATCATTGCAAAGAAACGGTAAGACAACTTTAAACTTACAAAACTTTTGGTATTCTTTAAACAAACAAAAAAGAATCACAGTCATGTGGGGCTGGGAATACAACTCAGCAGTGGGGAATTCGCTTACACATGAGCTCCTGGGTTTGATCCCAAGAACGGGGGATCCGGGGAGTCGGGAGAGGGGAGAGGTACCCTGAAACTGAGCTGGATCAACAAGCACTGAAGAAGCAAGAAGCACAGCCAAGCGATGTGTGACCCTTCAAATATCTTCTTCTATGAAGTATATGCTGTTTGCAACCTACACATGGAGTTTTAAGGAGGGACATAAACACGGGAAAATGTGAATATGAGGCAACTGTTTACTGTATTCAAAATTATAGTATGGGATCAACTGAAGCTTTAAGGCATTCAAAAACTCAAACCAGTTGTCACCATACTTATTTTTTTTTCTTTTTCTTTTCTTTTTTTTCTTTCATTATGGGGCCTCACCTAGCAGTGCTCAGGGCTCAGGGTCCTAAACCAATGCTCGGGAGACCCTATGCGGTGCCAGAGATATAGAACTGGAGTCAGCCATGTGGAAGGCAAGAGTCTTCCCTGCTCTACCATCTCTGTCTCTCGTAATATTTGTCCTTCCTTTAAAAAAAAAACACCTCTTCCAATATTTGATTGCTCTTTTCATCGCAGAAAAGTGACCCCCAAGTGAGCAGGCACTTACGCGAGCAGGTGGCGGTCTGCCACTCCAGACACTGCCCGTAGGGGAAGGAGATGATGTAGGCGTTGGAGTCGACGCAGCGGCGCGTGCTGCTACACCACATGCACTCCATGCCGTTGCTGGTGCAGTTGGAGCACGACGTCCGCAGGGAGCACGGCTTCTTGCAGGGACGCGCGTTCTGATTCGGACTCACTGGAAAGCAACACACAGGCACGGGTCTCTCCTCTGAGTAGCAGTGTGGGAAGGTACACGGAGCAGGCTTATTTGATTGTCTCTTTAGCTACTGTCCCAACTATGCCCCGCAGAGCGTAAAAATGACAGCATCAATAACGTGGCCAATAAAAATGAAAGCCATGTGGCGACACTTCTTAAATTTGTCGCCAGATTTGCACGTTGTCACTGGGAATGGTCACAAGGCACACCGAGTTGTATAATTTAAAAAGATTATCGAGGCTGGGGGCATAGCTCGGGGTGGAGAGTGCGTGCTCTGCATCTACGGGGTGCTGGGTTTGATTCCCAGCACCCTAAAAAGAAAATGATAAACTGAAATGCAACATATGAATTGATATTTCTATCTGCTTATGGAAAAAAATGGACATAGTCATTCTCTCATGTCCCAGCTACAATTCTGTCCATAACCATGTTATACCTTATCGAAGTAAATTTGATCAGAGCTCATGTCTCTGATATAAACAAAAAGAATTACCAAACGACCTTTACATAAAATCCAATATATGTCACATCTATTGGAAAGATATTGGCATAAAAATCAGCATCCCAATAAGATGGTGGAAGCTACATCATGCACATAGACCACTCCCACCCACCTCCCTCAAAAGAAGGATATGGAAAAAGAGGGATTGGAAATGCTACATTTTCCCCCCTTTTTGGGTCACATCTGGCAATGCACAGGGGTTATTCCTGGCTCTGCACTCAGTAATTACTCCTGGTGGTGCTTGTGGGACCATATGGGATGTCTGGGATCGAACCTGGGTCAGCCAGGTTCAAGGCAAATGCCCTACCCACTGTACTATCACTCCAGTCCCAAAGAAATGCTCCATTTCTAAGATCCTCATTGATCCACCACTTACCCACAGGCTTTTCACAGACGAGACCATCTGCCATGGACGTACAAGGATTGGCTTTGAGCCCCGCCACAGCGGCCCTTTCTAGATACGCGCAGAAGCCAGAGTCATTGGGCTCTCCGGGAAGCCACTGCAGCGAGGTGTTGGTGAAGGGGGACATGTCTTCCCAGCCCCAGTAGGAAATGTTGATCTTGCGCAGGCCTACCCACGGCGAGACTTTCTGCACACACAGTGAAAGGAGCATTTAGAACCATCAGGCGGGGGGCCCGCGCGTCCCACTCCTGAGCAAAACCGTCACTATCCTGACAAAGGACACGGGAGGACTGTAGAGCACATCCGTGGCTGATGAGTTCTGGTGGCAGATCATAACTGTCCCAGCACACTTTGGAGAATGTTGTAAAGTTGAAAACTGTTTTTAAATATGGATGTATAAGACAATGGATGGATTCTAATACATTTAAATTCTAGACAAGAAAGAAAAGTTTGGAGGCTGGAACGACAGCACAGCGGGTAGGGTGTTTGTTTGCTTTGCACGCGGCCCACCTGGGTTAGATTTCCCAGCACCCCATATGGTTCCCTGAGCACCACTAGGGGTAATGTCTGAGTGCAGAGCCAGGAGTAACCCCTGTGCATCGCCGGGTGTGACCCAAAAAGAAAAAAGAAAAGAAAAAAAAGAAAGGAAAAGAAAAGAAAAGAAAAGAAAAGAAAAGAAAAGAAAAGAAAAGAAAAGAAAAGAAAAGAAAAAAGAAAAGGAAACGAAACTCCAAATGGATGCACACCACCTGACTGGGTAAGATTCTTGCACCACTGAGGCAAGTGGCTTTCCGACACCCACAGCTGAGCTATGGAAATGGGTTCTGGGTGAGCACAGTCGGGCTGCTGAGTGGGGCTGTGCATTCATCAATCCTATATGCTTGGAGGTTGGTTCCACTTTGCACATGCTTTGCTCATCACACAGAGTGCCAATTCGACAAGTTGCCAATTCAACACCATTTGCAGCTCTAATTCTCCCAGAAGAGGCTCCTCCAGCCACGGCAGCCACAGTATATTTATCTGGACACATGTACCAGGTAGGCGGAGCGTAGTCGGGGAGAAGCTGCGGCCAAGATCCACCATCTCCATGCAGCAAGCCGGACCCTCGTACCCAAGCACATTGCCACCCAGATTTTGGTATCATTAATGTTTAGCCTCATCATTTACTTTTGATCTCTATTGAGTTTTTACTTTATTTTCTAAGCAATCTTTTTCAAAAATCTGATATGACAGCTTATATATTTCAAGCAAGTACATGAACTAAAAATACACTTGCAAACTAGATTACGGAATTGTTTTGAGTCTCCTAGTGAACCTATTAACATGTGACCATATTTTAATAGCCCAAGAATAGAAACTACTGTAAATTCTCCTTAGATATGTCCTATAAATTGGTATTTATATAACTTGTTGGAAGGTTATAATTTCCTATGAAAATATTTTCTTAAGATACTCTAGAAAATGAATGTTTTTCCAAGTGCTATCCATTTTAGCATTTTTTATACTGTTTAAAATGAAGTTTTTCAAAATAGGAGACTAACACCCAAGAATAGCCGAGACAAGTACCAGGAGGTTCACTCCATGGCTTGGAGGCCAGCCGCACATGCTGGAGTAAAAGGCAGCTCAGATAGAGAAGGGAGCTCCAAATAAAGGGTGTTGGAAGGATCATCTCAGGATGAGAGATGCATGCCGAAAGTGGACTATAGACCGAACAAGACTGTCACTCAATGTTTCTTTTGCAAACCACAGCACCCAAAAGGAGAGAGAGAACAAAAGGGAATGCCCTGCCATAGGGGTGGGGTGGGATGGAGGGGGGGTGGGGGGGGGGGGTGTGAGGGATTCCAGGAGCATTGGAGGTGGAGAATGGGCACTGGTGGAGGGATGGGTACTCAATCATTGTATAACTGAAACCCAAGCACAAAAATTTTTATATCTACAACTGTACCTCATGGTGTTTCACTAATAAAAATTTCAAAAAATAAAATAAAATAAAATGTAGTCTTTAATTCTACCAACTTTTATTTTACTGTTTCAAGTAAATCTCTACCTACCTAAAAAGCAGCATGAAGTTAGTTAAAATAACAAATTACTCTCACGCTTTGTCTCTCTCACTCACATACATAAACAATGGTTAGTCTGCTGTTTTAATTATAAGGGACATCTCAAATTAAAATTCAAAATAATCCGCTCCTCTCTGGAAAGAAAGATGGCGGCCGCACGGGAGCCTTGTGGAAAGCAGGTTTGAGCCAGGGCTGGCGGGAGCGGCAGGGACCTCATGGGAAGGGGGGCTTTGTGGGCCGTCCCCCACGCCCCACCGAGGTCGCCAGCTGCCCCCCACGAGCGGCTCTCCGGCACGGCCACGACTCCAGGGCACAGAAACCAATCTCTTAACTAGCTAACTTTTAATAGAAATTCTTCCAGGGTCAATAAGTAAAATAGCAGAAATTCAAAACCTCATTTTATTCTTAAACCAAGTTGTAGAAAGCAAATCATTTCACAACGCTGTTTCAGCATGTCTGATTGTGGGGGGTGGGTCGTAAACTCTAAACAATAATTGTGCATCTTCTATCGAAATAATCTATCTAGTCAAAGTAGATAGAGTATTAACTAGAACTCATCTGCCTCACAAGAATTGGGAGGGGTAGGAGGTGGGGGTCTATTGGGGTTCGGGGTTAAAAATGAGTATTGGTAAAGGGAAATGTGTTTGGTATCTACATGACTGAGACCTAAACCCAAAAGCTCTGTAACTTTTCCCACAGTGATTCAATAAATAAATAAATTATAAAAAAATAAAAAATAAAAAAAATAAAATAAAATTCAAAATAAATCCTTACATGATATGCACATGTATTTGATTTACTTATTCATGAAATAATGTAAGATAATGTAAAATAATGTAAGATAAAGTAATGATTTACTCTATAAAACATAAAATAAGCAAATTAGAAAATTTACACATAGCATAATCCAAAATCAGTTCACATTTGAAATCTGTTCTATTTTTGTTATTACTTATAATTAAAAACAGAATTTGCTATTACTAATTATTAGGAAATTACTGACACATTTCCATTACATGAATAAACACAGCTGTTACCTGTTGCGTATACTTTTGTATTTCATCCAGAACAAATTCTACTTCTTTTGAGGTTGTTAATGAAGCAAGATTTCCACTCAGATTATAGCAATAAAGTTTGGCATTATCATAGCTTTCTCTACTAGAATTGAGTCTGAGACACGCATCACCAATATGATTCCATCCTTCTCCGCAAAGATGAGCTATTCGAAAGAAAAACATATCTTATTTTTCGATTACTAAAAGGCAAGTTCGTTTTTCAATAATTTTAAAATTATAAACATAACTTTCACATTTGTTTTAATAATTTTCAACAAAAAATAAAAAGTTAAATATTTTAAATACTCCAAAAATGTCTCTGTAATTTTGAAAATGACAACAGGAGATTGTATTTTTTTTTATAATCGGTGATGGGGGGTTGAATCCATTGGTGCCTGGGGACAATTCGGGCTCAGGAGCCTCTTAGGTGGTACTTGGGGAGCATCTGGAACATGGGGCAGAGCCTCAGTTTCCATAAACGGTGCACACTCTTCCATCCTTTGCACTATCTTCTGAGCCCCTTTCATGTAATTCTTAAACATAAAATGTCACTGCTCTGTAACAACTATTAAAATGTGCTATACAAGTGGCACTACATGGAAAGTATCATGCCAAGTGAAATGAGTCAGAAAGAGAGGGACAGACATAGAAAGACTGCATTCATCTGGGGAATATAAAGTAACAAATTGGGAGACTAACACCCCAGAATAGCCAAGATAAATAACAGGAGGTTCACTCCATGGCTTGGAGGCCAACCACACATGTTAGGGGAAAAGAGAGCTCAGATAGAGAAGGGAGCACCAAATAAAGGGTGTTAGGAGGATCCTCCCAGGGTGGGAGATGCATGTTGAAAGTAGACTATAGACCGAACATGACTGCCACTCAATGCCTCTTTTGCAAACCACAGCACCCAAAAGGAGAGAGAGAACAAAAGGGAATGCCCTGCCACAGAGGCAGGGTGGGATGGGGGGATGGGTGGTGGGAAATGGGCACTGGTGGAGGGATGGGTACTCAATCATTGGATAACTGAAACCCAAGCACAAAAATCTGTAAGTCTACAACTGTACCTCATAGTGTTTCACTAATAAAAAAAAAATAATTAAAAAGGTGCTGATTTCATCTACTCAATGAAACAGTATGCAACTGTTACAAAAAATGAAGTTGCCTACAAATGGATGGATATGGAGAGAGAGTATTATGCTGGGTGAAATGAGTAAGGAGGAGAGGAGGGACAGATACAGAATGACTGCATTCATTTGTAATTTGTAGTATATAAAAATATATATACAGTAGAAGATGAATATCCATAACCAGGGAAAACGAGGGCTAGGAGGACTGGTCAATGGTTGGCATCAACCACAAGTGTGTGTGAGGCAGAGGGTAGGTAAAATACTGTAGAGACCAGTATGACAATAATAGCTGGGAATGATCACGCTGGACAAGATCTGAGTGTTAGAAGTGGGTAAAGTGATATTCTGGATAACCTTTCAGTATTAATATAAAGCACAATGCCCAAAAGGAGAGGGGGGGGGGAGAGAGAGAGAGAGAGAGAGAGAGAGAGAGAGAGAGAGAGAGCAAAGTGCCTGCCATAAAGACAGGCTTTGGAGTGGGGGCTCGGGGTGATGGGAGGCAACCTGGGGACACTGGAGCTAGAAAATGTGCATTGGTGGAGGGATGGGTGCTGGAACACTGTATGACAGAAATCCAGTCATGAACAGTTTTGTAAGAGTCTATCTCAACATTTCGGTAAAAGTTAAAAGAAGAAAAGAAAGAAACATGGTGATGGAATTTTTTAAAAATGTCTATTATATATATTAAAAAAAAACACCAACTTTCGCACAGCAAAAGATACTGCTGACCAAGCCAAAATACACCCTAGGATTGGGGGTGATGGGGGCTGGGAAGGGCACTGTTGACCTTTGTCAGAGGATTTTGCTAGTAGATTTCTGTGTCAGTCTAGTGTTCTGGCATTTGAAATTTAAACAAATAAATCACTTTTTCTTTATCTCCAAAGATCTGATCTACAAAATGTTAGAAATCTCAATAGAAAAATAGCACATAACAAAAGCAATTTAAACATTATTCCTTTTGGGGGTGGGAGGGATGCTGGGACCCACGGAGGTGGAGGATGGGCGCTGGTGGAGGGAGGGGTACTTGATCATTGTATAACTGAAACCCAAGCACAAAAATTTGTAAGTCTATAACTGTACCTCATGGTGTTTCACTAATAAAAAATATAGATATGTAAAAAAAAAAAAGAAAAAAATTATTCCTTTAAATGCAGTTATTTATCCCTCAAGTTGACTTTCCTTAGCCCAGATATATTCTATTGGTGCAATTAATATCTTTGATTATTTCATTATACCTGTGGAGAGGTCCCATTTCCCGCATGTTTAGTAAAGAAGTAAAAAAATTACTGCTTTCTAATATTTGTTTGTACATAATGATTCAGGTTTTCCTAATAATACAAAAAATAAAAATGTTTCATAATATTAGTTTATCCAGAGTCCAAATTATAATTAAACTTTTCTAATATAGATTTATAAAGTTATAAATTTTAAAGTTATAAAGTTATCTGACATTCATTAACCATGATTTATCAGCACACTAACATAAAGTTATATTGCATTCAGACCATATTATAGTAAATATTATTTTTATTTATATCACTATTATTTCCCCAAACTGCCACCAGTAATGAAATTTCCCTCTTACTAAAACAGTTTTCCTTCAAGTATATGAATTTCTTTAGTTAAATCTTATTTTGATCCAGGATATACTTTTTCTAAACAGAGTATTATTACTGATCCACATGCTAATTTCAGGGTTGACTCTTAGAAATGGGTACTACTCTGAAGGAAGTTTCAACTCACTATTGCTTCTTAAATCCTACCTACAAAATTAGTAGTCTCTAATTTTCAAAAGGTAAACACACACGCATACTATCACTATTTAAATGCTTTAAAACTCTGTATTAAAAAAACTTAATCTTAAACATTACAAAACCCTAAAGACAATCTAATGTTTACCTTATTACATGTACTTGTAATAAAAATATAAATCCTGTGATGCAATTTTCCAAAACATTTTAGAATTACTAAAGGCTCAGAATTTTCTCTATAGAAATAATTAAAAACAAAACAAATCCATGGTATATAAAAGGCAAATTACTAAACAGAGACACCAGTTAAATTTATATCTGCCATATACAAGCTCTGTAGTTTTAAGAAAGTCACTTAATGGGGTGCCTCAGTTTATCTGCATAATATGAAGAATGGAAGTGGCCAGGGAAATACAATACTTTTTCATTTTCTTCTTTCTTTTATATTTAAAACAAAAGTACTTTGGGTTTAATGAGACTGTTTACTGTAAAAAAAATAATTACTTATTAAAATGGGTTTTTGTCTAGTCTTTACACGTTAGGTTCTAGTAAAGTCATAGAATATAAATGCTCCAATTATAATAAGAAACATTCAGTAAAATGCACTTCAATTTAAAAACAAAGGACCCTTAAAAATAAAATAAACATATAAAAATGTTAACATTTACAAAATCTGACAATTATTAATCTGAGTGCTATTTTTCTATTTTTAAGAGAGAAGTATCTTTAATCCCAAGAATTCTGATGAAGTCCACATTATGTCTAAATCCAAGAATAAAACCAAAATTTATTTGAAAGCTAAAAATCCTTGAACATGTTAAGAGAGTTAGAAGAAAATATACCTTAAAAAAAATTCCCTTTGGCTACATCTTTATTATAATGGCCGACCCGAGTTCGATTCCTCCGCCCCTCTCGGAGAGCCCGGCAAGCTACCAAGAGTATTCGATATGCCAGACACAGTAACAATAATAATAATTATTATTAATATATTATTATATTATATTATTAATATTAATTATATAAGTATAATAATAATTATAGCAATAGTTTACAAGAGTGTAAATAATTGCAAGTTTTAGGGATACAATATTGTCACATTAAACCCACCACCGAAGTACCAATGTCTGTCCTCCACTGTTCAAAAGATCCTTCTCATCTACACCCACCCCGCAGTAATTTCAATTCTGCTTTTAGAGCATAAGTTGTTTCCGTAGGTCAATGTAAATTGCCTTGTTTTGTTCCTTATGTAACACATCATAGGTGGGATTTTTCTTTCTCCTTCTGACTTATTTTAATGTAACGTGACACCCTCTAATTCCACTCATGTGTCAGCAAAACACAAGATTTCCTCTCTTCTTAGAGCTGACTAGTATTCCATTGTGTACATCTCTTCCTATTTATTTTCCCTGCTTTTCTAATAGTCACCTGAGTTGTTTTTAAGATTTTGACTGCTACAAATAGTACTGCAATGAACACAGAGGTGAGCCCATATCCTTTTTTCTTGGTCCTGTGTTGATGGGATAAATACTCTTGAGTGGAACTGATAGGTCAGATGGTAATTTTATTTTTAATTTTTTGAGGTGTCGCCATACTGATACCAACTTCTCTTATGGAAACATTAGTACCGTTATTACTATAATAGTATTGTGTGCTTGCTACTGGTTTTATTTTATAAAATGCACTGCTCTTAATGCTCTCAATACTGTTTACTGTAATGACGCTTGTTGAAACAATAATAAATCTCAGTTGCCAAATTGCAAGTCTTACCTGGCAGAGCCTGGCATTCCTGCTGCCTCTGATCCCACTGGCAGTTCAAGTTTAGGGAGCAGCTTTTACAGCTGGTAAGTTTGTTGCAAATCTGCTCATTTCTCACATGACACTTGGTGTAGTTTTTCACGGACTAGAAAATTAAGAGGAGGCACGTTATTTTTCACTCATGGAGGCAATGTGTCTTCAACCTCACCACATAAAATTCACCAGGTGAAATTACTGTTCCTAACCCCTAGTCCAATTCTGACCAAATCAGATACTCTTAATCATTTCTTTAAAGTGTAGCTCTTGGAGTTGGAATATGTACCTATTGGGTTGGGGTTGATTTATAAAACAGACACTCAAGTAACCTTTTATTCTAAATTTGATAACAAGTTTGCATTTCAAGAAATAAAGTCATTTCTCTTAATGATTATATGAAAGAATTCTAGTTAATGAAACTCTTCTGCACGATCTCTGAACATGAAGAAGAGACAAGTAGCCAAATTAAATTAAAATGATGCCAAAGCAAAAAACAATACAATTGATAGAGACACATTTTTCTCTCAGTTGCTCGCAGAGATTTGACTTTCATGGACGCCACACAATGCCTGTGTGTTAACTGATGCTTTTCCCTGTATCTGTCACATTTCCTGCATCAAGCCTCCAAAGAAACTGCAAAAGCAATGTTCTGATCAATCTTATCACACAATGTCATTAAAATTCAACTAATTCCAGCACAAAGAGGCTGAACATTAAAGATTTAAAAATTTAAAAGACAGCCAACACAGAAGCTCAGGTGTGTAGTCCCCAATATGTCACACGATTCACTACTTCACATGATTATTACCAGTATCTACGATAAAAGCGAACTCCCTAAAAGACAATTCTGATATTCCCAGGTCTGCCCCGGGGGCGGGGGGGGGAGGACAACGGGAGGACTGTGCAGTCAATGTGATCATTAGAGAATATCCTACTCCAATTCCCCTATATGTATAAATATCTACTTATTTTCCATCTTATTTTATCTATATGTATAAATATCTACTTACTTCAGGCTGTCTCTTATAGAAGAACTAAATACTTTTTAGTCAATAAACATAGAAGTGAAATTCACATTAAGTTATTTGGTGTATCATGTATTTCTCACACAGTATTTATTTCTGTGTGTCCTTCTATACCATTTAAAGCACTTATACCTTTCTTTATAGATTACTTGCAGTTCCCTCCATTTCAAAAAAAATTTTTTTAACCTCTTAAAATAAATACATACATAATAAGAAAAAAAGATAAAACATAATTATAGCACTGCTTGTAATTTTCTTTTGCTCATTCTTTTATTTTGTTTTGGGGACACACCCAGCTATGCTCAGGGCTTACTCCTGGCTCTGTGCTCAGGGTCACTCCTGGCAGGGTACAGGGGACGAAAGTGTTAATAGGGATCAAACCCTGTGTCAGCTGAATGTAGGCAAGCGAATCTTATTCACCATACCACTTCTAAGGCCCTCCATGTTTATCATTTTCAGTAGGAAATAAATCACAGATGATTCATTTTTCCACATCACGAATTTCTTTGTTACCATCATTCCCTCCAATTTTTTCAAGAATACACAAATATTTTTTCTGCACTGTAGTACTGTCACTGTAGCACTGTCCTCCCATTGTTCATCGATTTGCTCGAGCGGGCCCAGTAACGTCTCCATTGGAGACTTTGTTGTTACTGTGTTTGGCATATCCAATACGTCATGGGTAGCTTGTCAGGCTCTGCCGTGCGGGCGAGATACTCTTGGTAGCTTGCCGGGCTCTCTGAGAGGGGCGAAGGAATTGAACTCAGGTCGGCCAAGTTGGCTGCATGCAAGGCAAATGCCCTACAAGATTCATAATTTTTCTGATTCATAGTTTTCTGGGCTGGAGCAATAGCACAGCAGTAGAGCACTTGCCTTGCATGCAGCCGGCCAGGCCGACCCAAGTTCGATTCCTCTGCCCCTCTCAGAGGGCCCGGCAAGCTACTGAGAGTATCTCACCGGCACAGCAAAGCCTGGCAAGCTACCCGTGATGACCCGTCATCATTCAAAAGACGTATTCAATATGCCAAACACAGTAACAAGTCTCACAATGGAGACATTACTGGGACCGCATGCGCAAATTGAAGAACAACGGGAGGACTGTGCAGTCAATGTGATCATTAGAGTATATTTCCAAATATTTACCACCTAAAAGAAAATATATTTACTTGACTCTACTGACAACCGATAGACACGTTTAGAGAATGGCTAAAGAACATTTTAGAATGAATGAGAGAATAATGGCTTCATTTTGATCTTTACACTGGCAATGATAAATATTAAAGTCAGCAACCAAATAGCTCTGCTGCTGCCAATTAAGAAAAGTACAGTTATTTACTGATATTGAACCAGTAGAACAGATAAAATTAATTTCAGTCCCACAAAGGACAAATGTAACCAAGAAAGCTGTTATTCTTAAACACAGGATAGCATTTTTAGCCTAATCAAGCAGAAGTATAATGGTAAGCTGATTGTAAAGGGAAACAATACTGATGGCCATTCTGAAATATAGATCTATATTCATGTATAAATTATATATAATATAAATAAAATAAAGGCCCTCCCATTGATCATCGATTTGCTCGAGCGGGCCCAGTAATGTCTCCATTGGAGACTTTTGTTGTTACTGTGTTTGGCATATCAAATACGTCACGGGGAGCTTGCCAGGCTCTGCCGTGCGGGCGAGATACTCTCGGTAGCTTGCGGGGCTCTCCGAGAGGGGCGGAGGAATCAAACTCGGGAACTCGGGTCGGCCATGTTGGCTGCGTGCAAGGCAAACGCCCTTGTAAATTATATAAAATTTAAGATTTAAAAATATAGTATAAATAAACAGGTTATTTGAGCACCTAAAACAAACAACCTGCAGTAAATAGGATTAAGCATAGAAATAGGATAGCAATGGACACCATTTACACTAAAACCTCAGACTTTGGAGTATCTATTAGCATTTGGTTTAGCCTACCAGATATTCTGGTAAAACTCTCTAAATGATACAGCATATCAAGATCTAAAGTACAGGTGGGTAGTACTAATACATCATTTTCAAAAACATAGCATATAGCCGAGTTTACTTTATAAAAAGAATACTTGATTTAAGTGTAACTTAGCAAATATTCAGATGTGTGTTTTCACTTAGTGTAAGAACCTAAACACAAACTAACAACTTGACCCAAAGTTTTAAGTAAAAATCTATTTGCAAATTTTTATTAATGAAATAATGTTTCATAACATTTCAGGTATGCATTTCATTTCATTTCATCATCCTGTTATTCGTCGATTGCCTCGAGCAGGCCCCAGTAACGTCTCTTTCATCCTAGCCCTGAGATTATATTCAAGGCTATTTAGGAGAATGAGACCCATCGTTGTTACTGGTATTTGGCATATTTGGTACGCCACGGGGAGTTTGCCAGACTCTGCCCTGTGGGCAGGCTACATTCGATAGCCTGCAAGTTTGACAAACTTGCAGGTATGCAGCCTTATGTTTAATAAATAGCATGATCACTACTGAAAATCCAATAGCACAGTGGGTAGGGTGTTTGCCTTGCACGCGGCCGACCCAGGTTCAATTTCTTCATCCCTCTCAGAGAGCCCGGCAAGCTACCGAGAGTATCCCGCCTGCATGGCAGATACTGCCATGGGAAGCTCCCCATATTCAATATGCCAGAAACAGTAATAACAAGTCTCACAATAGAGACGTTACTGGTACCCGCTTGAGCAAATCGATGAACAATGGGAAGACAGTGCTACAGTGCTATTGAAAATCCAATTTCCATATAATAAAAAATTAACATTATCTGCCTACTTTACATACCCATCCCATTCTCCTCATAACCAGAACCTAAAGTTTGCTTTGTTTCATCTCTTTTGTTTCTTTCTCTTCTACATTAAGTGAAACCGTATTTCATCTTTTTTCATACAATTTCTTTCACTTAGCACGATTCCCTCAAGGTTTAGCTGTACTGTGCAAATGTTAAGAATTTTATTTTTGTATCTGCAGAATATTCTATTTGTATACATATACCACATCTGTCTCTACTCATCTATCAACAGGGAACTTAGGTTGTTTTCACATCTTGGCCTTTATCATATTCAACAGTGAAAAACTGAGTGCTTTTTTGCTAAAACTGGGAATAAGTCAAAATATGCTCACTCTCACCATTACTAATCAACATAGTATTGCACGTCCTAGACAAAGCAATTAGGCAAGAAAAAAATAAGTCAAAGTAGAAAAAAGTATTAAAAGTAGAAAACTGTCATAACTTATGGATGATGTGATATCATACATACACACACACTAAAAATACCTACTAGAATAAATGAATACAGTAAAGTTGTAGACTACAAAAGTAAATATAAAAAAACACCATTATGCCTCAACATAAGCAATAATCAGGGAAAAAAATGTCACTGGGACAACAGCAGAGATAAGAAGATACTCTGTTGGGGGGTGTGGTGCTGGAACATTTCCTGCATAAAACCATTGGCAGAAGGGTGCTTAAAAATAAAAAAAAAAATTTTAATGATTCCATTTATAATTGCATCAAAAAGAATCAGATAACTAAATTTAAATTTAGTCAATAATAATTTTAAAAACCTGTGCTAAAGGCTAATTATAAGATAAGATAAAATCACTTAAATCACTCAATCACTTAATCACTTAATCCCCGTTATTCATCGATTCATTCGAGTGGGTGCCAGTAACGTCTCCATTCATCCCAGTTGCGTGCTAGCGTAGCCCAATGGTATCTGTTCGTTTTAGGAACATGTAGAGCCTCAAACCGATCATTTAGGGTCTTGACGAAGAAGTCTGACCATCTTATAGGTGGGCGTCCACGTGATCTTTTGATGTCTCGTGGAATCCAATCAGTAATGGCTCTAGTCCAGCGGTTGTCTGTAAACCTCATTACGTGTCCAGCCCATCTGATTTTTGATGTCTTGGCAAATGAGACAGCGTCCCTGATTCTTGAGCGTTGACGAAGATCAGAACTCTGGATTCTATCTCTCATTTGAGTGAATCGTGATATTCCAAGCATAGTTCTTTCGATTCCTCTTTGAGAGACCCGAATAGTGTTCTCATACTGTTTTCGTAGGGTCCAGGTCTCTGAGGCATATGTTAATGCAGGAAGAATAGTGGAATCAAAGAGATGTGCTCGTAGCTGGAGGTTCTTTGTCCTTTTAGTTATTTCTTCAATGATCTTGAAGGCATTCCAAGCCACTCTCTTCCTCCTGCGCAACTCAGGTGCCAGGTCATTTATCATAAGATAAAATATAAAATATTTTTTGGAAAAAACTGAAGACACGAAGAAATGAAAACACATTTCATGCTCATGGAACAGAAGAAATAACAATGGGCTTCTCTACCTGAAGCAAAATACAGATTCAGCACAATCCATAGCAAATTTCCAATGGTTATTCTCACAGGAAAAGAACAAAAAAATCCTAACATATGCATGAAGCCACAAAAAACTTTGAGGAATTAAAGTAAAAAAATAAATAATTTAAAAAAGTCAAACTAAAATAAAACCAACAAAGATAAAAGGAAACACTGGGGATGGGGACATGGTGTGCATGGGCCTCCAGCCTGCATACTAAGGTACTCAGAGAACCAAGTGGCACCAGGGATGCAACCAGGATAAGCCTCATACAAGGGCTGCTCTCAACTATCTCACAGGCAGCAAAAATTTTTAATTTATTTTTGCCAAACTCCCTTTTATTTGCTTGTTATGGCTTTCTGGAATCTTTAAAGATAAGTGAATACCTTTAATGACAAAATAAATTTTAAAAAATTAAAAAATAGCATATATTTAATAGAAAATAAACACTGCATTATTTATTTGACAGGTAATCCAATTAGCAAATTTTAAATTTGATTAAATACTAATTACTTTAAACTTTCCATTTATTTATCTCTTTATAGCACAGCGGGTAGGGCGTTCGCCTTACAAACGGCCAACATGGCTGACCCGAGTTCGATTCCTCCGCCCCTCTCGGAGAGCCCGGCAAGCTACCGAGAGTATTCGATATGCCAGACACAGTAACAACAAAGTCTCCAATGGAGACGTTACTGGGCCCACTCGAGCAAATCGACGATCAACGGGAGGGCCTTTAAAAGTGAGAACTTTTTTGAGTGGAGCACACCCAGGGGTGATTAGGGTTTATTACTGGCTGTGCGCTAGGGGTTTAGTCCTGCTGTGCTTGGGGGACAATATGCAGTGCCAGAGATCAAACTGTGGTCAACAGCATGCAAGACAAGTGCCCTTACTTCTGTATTATTTCTCTGGCTACAAAGACGCTGCTCATAATCTGTTCTCAGTTACCACAGTATTAATTTTGTAAGTTCTTTAACCTCCCATAGTGTTTTTCAACCTCACTACTGAGATTTTGAGGAAGATAATTTTTTGTTATTATTATTATTATTATTATTATTATTTTTATTGGGAGCTATATCCAACGGTTGCAGTTACTGGTGCTTTGCTCAGGATTGACTACTGTTAGTGTTCAAGAGACCATTTTCAATGCTGGGAATTCAAATCAGGGTCACAACCAACACAGTCACATGCAAGGTAAGTGCCGTCTCTCCTCTGGTGGGCTCAGGGTGGGCTCAGACCATATGGGGTGCCGGGGACTGAACCTGGATCAGTAGTGTGCAAGGCAAGAACCCTATCTGCTATACTATCTCTCCAGCCCCAATAAGTATTATTTTGTTGGGAAGGAAGGCTGTTAGATTACAGGATGTTTAATAGCATCATGGACCTGTCTCTACTAGATATGTCAGTAGCAGCCTCACTATTGTGACAATCAAAAATGTATACCCACACCACCTAATGTTACTTGAGGCAAAAATGAGTCTCCAGCTCAGAACCACTGGTCTAAAATAAGACAGATAAAATGGAAACTACCACCAATCAATACCTGAGGCTCAACATAAAAATTTATAAACTTATCAAGCATGTAAACAAGCATTAGTCCACGCCACTGTTAGTGCATGTCTAACAATTACCTCATGGAAAGAACTACAGTACTATCTGTCAATATAGAAGACATGGTTTATTGCATAACTACCTTTTTTTAAATATGTTTTATGCATTAATTTTTATGCAAACTTTTAAGGACTTTTCTGTCTTCAATGAAAGCAAGTAAAAATTACTTTATCTTAAAACAGAATCTAGGGGCAGAGACAGCCTAAAAGTCTGCATGCATGCTTTCTTTACAGGAGGCCTGGGTTCAATCCCCATCACTGCCTGGCTTCCACATTGTATGAGCTCAAAACATAAGTTTTAAAAAAGTAGACTCTACAGAAAGAGAGGGATAGACATAGAAAGATTGCATTCATTTGGGGAACATAAAGTAACAAAATAGGAGACTAACACCCAAGAATAGCCAAGAAAAGTACCAGGAGGTTTACTCTATGGCTTGGAGGCCAGCCACACATGCTAGGGGAAAAGGCAGTTCAGATAGAGAAGGGAACACCAAATAAAGGATGTTAGGAGGATCCTCCCAGGATGGGAGAAGCATGCTGAAAGTAGACTATAGACCAAACATGATTGCCACTCAATGCCTCTTTTGCAAACCACAACACCCAAAAGGAGAGAGAGAACAAAAGGGAATGCCCTGCCACAGAGGCAGGGTGGGATGGGGGGGAAGGGGAGTGGGAGGGATACTGGGATCCGTGGTGATGGAAAATGGGCACTGGTGGAGGGATGGGTACTCGATCATTGTAAAATCGAAACCCAAGCACAAAAATTTATAAGTCTACAACTGCACCTCGTGGTGTTTCACTAAGAAAAATTTTTTAAAAAAAGTAGACTCTAAACTAACAAATCTGAGTTCCAAGTAAGAGAATAAGTTTACAATAAACTGAGAGCTGAGTGATTTTTTTTGGTTTCCAAATGTCATGTACATCATATGCGATATTGTACAGTGCTGCTTAACAGAAAGATAATGACTCAAAGTCGCAATTTCACTCTCCCACCCCTGGCCCATATACTAACCATACTACAGTTACTACTTGCTGAAATGCATTTCTTGTCATCACACCACTGGCACCCGTTTGTGTTGGCAGTGCAGCTGGCACAGTCTGCATACCTGTAACATCTGTCATCAGAGGCAACTGTAATACAGATGGGAGATGGAACACATCAGGACGGAAAGGAGAATGACACCCTTCTGAACCCACACACTGTCACATCTGTCCTAAGTATCGCTAAGAAATTTTTAGACAGCACATATGACCAACAATATCAAATTATGGTTTCTGGTATAAAACCAACTTTTTAGCTAATTGGTTTTTATAGTTTTAAATCACTCCTACCTCCTTGTTATTTATTCAATGTACCAGACTCCAGTGGCCATCTTAAATTTACATATTATAGAGGGAAAATATGTATATATTTGTGCACATGAAGTATTCTACTGAGTAAAATGTTAACTGTACATCTAAAATAAAATATTGCTAGAAATATTACCTATTCTTCAAAAGCATATAAAAATATCTGTTAAAGATTATCCAAACTTAAAAAATACACACTAACTGTACCAGTAATAAATAAAATCAAACTATTTAAATAAAATTAAATAAATATTATTCATTAATATTTACTAGAATTTTCATAAGATTAATTTATTTGTTCAATACTTTGTGAGAAAAAATAAAATAAGACATCAGTCATCAAAATTCTAGAAAATATTTTAACTTTATGGTCTGGCTTGGCAATAATTCAGAAAAGGAAAACACCAAATGCAGAATAAATGACTTCACTTTATTTCTTTGAAGCACACAGTATTTCTTAGAAAGTATGTATATAAAAGCAATTTTATTTAAAGAGCAAAACAATTCATATATATGACCATGTTACATACAAAATATCAATATATATAATTTTAAAAGAAAACTAAAAATTGCAATAAAAATATCAGACTATTAAGTGCTGCCAAATTCTAAAATTAGAATTCCTAGTTAGAGGCTTATGAAGTTCTAATTTCTGAAAGCTGCTAAGCTGATTCTTAGTAGCATAAAGCAATTCTATTTCTAGCCAAATAGAGAAGTGTTCAGTTAACGTAGAGGCTGGGAAACACTTTACCTGTTTTAGGAGGGCACTTCGCTCTAATAATATTATTAGTATTCCCAGATTCCCAAGATTCACAGTGGTTTTTATTCCAAATACACTTTATCCCTGGACCAGCATTTTTACAAAGTTCTTCATCCCTGAAAGCTTTGCAATTTGGAGGCTTGTATACAAGGATATCATTAAGAAGTACACTAGAAAATCCTCCAAATATATACATGGACCTATTAAAAATAAGATAAGAGTCTTAAGGAAACACTATTAAGTTTCTCTGTAATAAAAAAATTAATGTATTTACATTATTTTAATATACATGTATTTCATGTACACACTTTACAATATTTCTAATGCACTATATAATATGAAAGCATGAGATAAGCTACTATAAGATAATCTAAATAAAATATTATCCAGAGAAAATATGAAATAGTCTACAAATGCAAAACCATTAAGAAAACATTGCCTTCAAAACATGTCTATTGCTAATGCAAGAAAGAAGAAACAATAATTAAACATTTCATTCCTTTGAGAGGCAAAACAAATGCCATTTTATAAAGGTTGAAAACAATCTTTTTAAATAGAATATATGTGGATAACAAGCTAAACTCAAGACTTCCAAATAGAAATTATAATTTCAATAATTACTTCTGAAATGAAGTTCTAATTTCCAAATAATAATATGCTGAATGCAAAACTAGTGTCTACAGTGTCCTACTATTCTCTTACAAAATAAAATACTAAACGGAAAATAATTTTTAAACTTTGAAGTTTTAATTTGAAAACAAAACTGATTTTTTAATTAATACTACCACAGCCAAAGAGTTTGCCAAGCCCTCACAACAGCAAGATTTTTATTTCTGTTTAAAGGCATTTTTCCTCAATTTTTACTGAGGCACAATGATTGACAATACTATTTATGATAGTTTCATTCCATAATGTGTTAGTAAATAGAAAAGATCAGAAAATGCTTGAGAAATATAGCTTATTTAAAAAAATAAATAAATAAAAATAAACCAGTATTGAACAAAAATGCCTAGTCTTCATGGTTCCAAGCTGAATTTAATTTATCATTATTCTGATATTGATATCTGTTATGCAGTTTTATTGCAGTTGATATGTACCTGCTGCTCGAACCAAACTGGAGGATTTTTACATTAGTACAATGTGGTGGTAATATGCTGAAATTATCAAACTGTCACTATGAATTACCAATTTTAAGGTAGTGAATAAACTAACATTTGCCTACTGTTACTTCTGTCCATATTGGCAAGTGTTTGCCAAGAAACTGGAAAAGCCAGACTACCATTTTAAAAAAGAAAAATAATGGTACCCAGTTCAGATAGGTATTCCCAATGAATATAGAGATATTAATGTCTAGAGAGGTAAGAGATTTTTCAAAATCGAACACTGAAGGAAACTGACAGAACCTACATCAGAATCTAACTCTTCTCACTTTCTCTTATCTGCTTGATCCATACATAGGGAGAGACTTCCTATCATTATATGACTTTTTTCTTTTTGAAGTAATCTACTCATTATCTGGCTTCAGTTGAATAAATGCAACATAACTTTTTAAAAGTCTAAAGTTTTAACCTTAGTCTTTTTTTCTTGGGACCATTCCCTGACTTTTAAATATGTTTGAAGAGGGGCCGGAGTGGGGAAGGTCCTTGCTCTGCATGTTGCCTACCCAGGTTCAATTCCCAGCATCCCCTACGGTCCCCTGCACACTTCCAGGAGAGATCCCTGAGCTGGGGGTAAGCCAGATCACTGCTGGGTGTGGCCCCAAAATGAAAAAAAAATAAAATGTTTAAAGCAAAAGAGAATAAAGGATATGATTATGAATTCCAATGAGTTCCTTGGCAGAACACGAAGAGATAATAGAAGTTCAATGTCATTAGTGCAAATATTAAGTTTTCAAAAAAAACAACCAAGTATGAAGGCCGTCTGACTGATAAATATATGTCTTTTACCCATTAATGACAACTGCAGAGTGTCCAAATCTGTTAACATCTCTATGAAGATTTGGTTTGGGTAATATTTTCCATTCATCACAAGCTAGAAAGAAGAAAATAGCAAAAGATTAAAATGAAAGAATATAGCATACTATGAAACAATCAAGGATCAAAAATACTTAATTTTCCTTGACCAAATATCATTACTCATCTAACATTGGTCCCTAGTTTAAAATAGCTTTCAGCCTAACGTGCCCACAAAAAATTTTAATTATCTATAGATCATTCTCATGGATATATGATAATACTCCATTATGCTTTAATTTTCATTTGCTTAATAATAAGTGAAGCTGAGTACTTCTTATGTGCCTTTTTGCCATCTGTTAGTATTCTATAAAGATGAGTCATTCAGGTCTTTTGCCCATTTTTTTCATTGGGTTGTTTGTTATTGTTTTTGAGTTGCATGCTTTTTATATGCGTTTTTTATAGAGACCCTCCCTCTTATGTATGGTGTACAAGTATTCCTTCCTAATTCTTTGATTTCCTTTTAGTTTTGTAGTAGCTATCCTTGCTATATAAAAGCTTTTAAACTTCAAAAAAATTAATTATCTAAAAATACTGGAAAAAAGTGTACTTTAAAATAAAGATAATTTCAATGACATATCACTGAAACAAAATTCATATAGCAAACATTATGAATGTCAATAATATGCAAAAGTATTAGAAAGTTAAATCGCTACATCAAATTTTAGATGCATGAATACAAAATTAAATGTAATTTATGCTATTCAATGAAATACATAAAAGTCATGAAAATAAAATCTACATTACTTCAGTGAAATTTCAAATAGTTTTAATTTTATGCAAAACAGATCAACTTTACTTGCAAGAGAAAAACTTTATAAATGAAAGAAAAATGAATTCACGAGCTATATAAAGAGCACGGAAAAAGAAATGGTTAAAGAAAATGCATATCCGTTTAATATCACTTAGAATTGACACGCTAACAGATTTCAGGTGTCAAATCATTCAGTATTCAATGGACAAGGTCATTTTCAAGACACTATTTCAAACTGGTGGAGGGAGAGTGCCAGGGAACAGCAAGGCCACACCCATCAATGGTTGGAGAGACACTCATGAACCCAGGAGAGGCTCAGGCACACAGGCACCTTAACTCCGGTACTATTTCCCACTCCCTAAATATCACCTTCTTAAGCATGCCGTATCTAAAGGAAGATATATGTTAAAATCACACCAGAACAAGTATTCTAAAGTCAATTGATTTTAGCTTTAGGGAGCTTAAAAGTTCTTCTCAGAAAAAAGTAATGATCTAAACTAGTTACTAGCAAAGATTATAATGATTACTTTCTGTTTAGGTAATTATGACAGCAGTGTCAGTCATAAAATAATAAACTTGGTTTTAATTAACTCTGCTCGTGAAAAATCATAGAAATATCACAGTTTATCAAATAAAACTGGAAGACTGAACAATAATGTATATCTTGAGCTGCATGCCCTAAAATATATTCCAAGGAAGTTGGAGAGATAGGACAGGTGATAAGGTCATTCCCCGGCGATCAGCTGACCCTGGCTTGAACCTCAGCACTGCAGATAGTGCTCTGACTCATATAGTGCCATCAGGGAGCACTCCTGAGCACGGAGCCAGGAATATCCCCTGAGCACCACCAGGGGCTAATACGAACAATACCAATACTGCAAGTGATTATAAGGAACACAAATCCCCCCACAAAACAACATCACCTAGTTGCAATCTCTCTTTATAATTCACAAAGTACATTGCCTATTAATTACTCTCAAAATAGTGTACAAAGGTATAGAAGCCAAACTTTATATAACCCAGAGTGTAAAAAAGCCAATGTTCTGAAGACCACATTCCAGGAAATAATTTTATCAAAGCCAATGCATAAGTCTGCCAATTTCACATGTTAAGAATTTGAGAAAGTTCATTTTATGTGCATATCTGAAATGAAAACACATTTCCAAAGTACTTTCATCTCCATAAAATGGTCTTCAGAAAAATCCAGTATTGATACTGGAGTAAGTCTCACCCTGTGTGAGGGGAGAAGAATGAGCCATTCAAGTAGAGTAATGAACTGAAGTCTACTGGATTATCTTTGTTTTTCTATGAAACCATGCTTATGAATAGTTGCTTCTAAAAATAGATTGAAAAGACTGAGCATTCCTATTTGGAGAGAAAGGATGACCTGTAGGGGACACAGGCTCTGAAAAAAAAAAGAGCTGGAAATATTGGAGCTAGCTAATAAGTTAAGGCACATAAATTTCAACTGTGACATCCAATATCCTTCCCCACAGACATAACCCATTTGGACACTCACTTAAAACTTGTGTATTGAGGTGCAAGGGAAATAGTAAAGGGATGAGGGGTGCACACAACAAGGATTTGAAGCCCAGCACCACGTGGTTAAGCATCACCAGTGTAGGTCTGGGGTGCCAGACCATAACTCGTATGGCCCAGTGAACCCCAGACATTTGCTGTGTACAACTTCACTCCTCAAGGAGCAATACTAGAGAGTCCAAAACCAGAAAAAAGAAATGTGTATTGACTGTCTATTCCAACAACAGAATTCAAACCATTCAAATGTAGTTTCAGGGAAACAAAGCTAGTAAGAATCAGGGGAAAGAACAGACTTTTAGCAACCAGTTTACTCTAACATTTTCCAGCACAACAAAATGCTCTTCTTGGTCACTCTGGGAAATCTGGAGTGTGGATAAGAAAAGTGACACCCACAATCTCACCCTACCTGGGATTAAAGAGGGAGAAATGCGGCCCAGCCTCCAAAACAGAGCAGGCAGAGGAGGAGAGAGCTTCAAGATGAGACATGCAGAAAATGCTGAGGAAAACCCAGCAAGCAGTGAGTCAGGAAAGAAAGCTCAGAGGACAAAGACCACCATATACTCAGAATCGAGCCTTTTGAAGATTCTTCTAACTCTACCTGCCTTCTGGGGAAAAGATAAAGTGTTTCAGCAGCACAGAATTATCTAAAGAATGGCATTACAAATAACCTCTGCACCACTACCCAGACAATTCAAACTCAGTACTACATTTGGCTTACTACATCTTAAATATGGAAAATATTTAGATACAAAGAGGATCCCTTGTGACATCTTAAAGATGGAAAATATTATAGACATTAAGAGGGTCGCATAATTAACTTTCTCTGTTTTCCTTCTTTGGACACAAACACTAATGCTTACTTTCAAATCAATGTCACTAGTTTTATATTGTTTCTGTATGTCATGAGAGTGATTAGTATAAGTGGGCATCAGACCATGTGAACCCTTCTGCAACTTGTTTATTTTATTCAGACCATTGAGTATTTCTCGCCACTTAAACCAATTACAGATACATTCACCACAACGTGCACCTATGACTGCACTCTATCCCTAGAGCTTTCTTCATCATGCAGAACTGAAACGCTGCACCCAACACAGTGACTGACAGCTGCCCTCTTTCCCCAGCCATGACAACCTATTCTTTTGTTTCTATAAAACTATTTTGAGGCGTACACAGAAATGAACTCATACTGTATCTGTTTTTCTTTAATTGGTATACTTCCCTCAGAAAGTCTTCAGAGTTCATCAATGTATTAATGATGAATACACATATTATATAATGCATATTACGTAGTAAAGTAAGTAAAAGTAAAGGTCCTCCCGTTGATCGTCGATTTGCTCGAGCAGGCCCAGTAACGTCTCCATTGGAGACTTTGTTGTTACTGTGTCTGGCATATCAAATACTCTCGGTAGCTTGCCGGGCTCTCCGAGAGGGGCGGAGGAATCGAACTCGGGTCGGCCATGTTGGCTGCGTGCAAGGCAGACGCCCTACCCGCTGTGCTATAATGCATGCATGTATTAGAATTTCCTCTTTTCTAATGTACTATGAAGAGAACATTAGTCTACTGTACTAAACAGATTTCAATATAAATAACAAACCCAACATATGTATGTACTATAATTCAAGTCAAATTCTATAAGAATCTCCTTCTTTTTAAGCTAGAATAATATAACGATAATTAAGCGATAGCACAGCGGGCAGGGCGTTCACCTTACAAGCGGCCAACATGGCCGACCCGAGTTCGATTCCTCCGCCCCTCTCGGAGAGCCCGGCAAGCTACCGAGAGTATTCGATATGCCAAACACAGTAACAACAAAGTCTCCAATGGAGACGTTACTGGGCCCGCTCGAGCAAATTAATAATATAATAATAATATATGCCACATTTCAGTTCATCTGTTCCTCCATCTATGGATACGATTGGTTGCCTCCACCTTTTGGCTACTGAGAAGATCGGTGCTTTAAACATGGGTGTATAAATATCTCTCTGTGGTCCTCTTCTCAGTTTTTCTGGAAATAACCCAGAAGTAGAACTGCTAGGTTACAGGCTAATTATTCTATTTTTAAAGGGTTTTTGTTGTTGTTTTGTTGTTGTTGTTGTTTGGGGGGGGGCAGAACATGCCCAGGGCTTACTCCTAGCTCTGTGCTCAGGAATCATTCTTGGCAAGGTTTCAGAGATCATTTGGGGTGCTAAGGATTCAACATAGGTCAGCACGTGCAAGGCATGCACCCTGCCCACTGAACTATCTCTCTGGTGCTCTCTGCTTAAATTTTTGAGGATCCTTCCTGTTCTTTTCCATAGCGACTGAATCATTTCACGGTCCCACAAGAAGGACACAATTTCAGTATCTCCATATCTTGTCTACACTTGATATTTTCTCTTTCCTGATAATAGCTATCTCATGGGTTTGAAACAGTTCTTATGGACTTGGGGGTTTGTAGTGGTTATTTTTGGTTTTTTTCCCCCTTCTCCCCTCCCCTTTTTTTTGAGTCACTTGTGCTCAGGGCTTATTCCTGGTTCTGTGCTCAGGAATGACTCCTACCAATGTTCAGGGGATCATACAGAGAGCCAGAGATCAAGCCCAGGTTAGCTGCATGCTAAGCCAGTGCCATATTTGATATTTCCATGATCCCTCATTATGGGTTTTTATTTGCATTTCCTTAATTATTAGTGATGTTAGGGAGACCCTAGTATATACTCTTTGGAGAAATATCATTCAACAAGCAATTTAAATGCATGCACATGTTCCATGTGTTTCATTTTAACCTTGTGATAGCAAACTATTTTATGACTATATCAAAACATCTTTACCCATTAAGCTGTGAATGATCACTTAGTTCAGATTTTTCCTAACATTAATCAGGCTTTCATGTTTACTGTTATGCACACCTTCTTGTACATATTTGGAAAGCTTTTTTGCTACGTAGATTTCTAAGAAAACTGCCAGACTTAAATACACAACTTTGATCACTAAATTCTGCAAATGTGTTTCTTAAAGTAGTTACATTGGCTTAAACCCATGACTACTGCATAACAATTCTTATTTCACATTTTCTACAACATAAAGCTCTACTGCACTTCTTAATTGTTACACCCTTGCTACTGGTGAAACTAAGCATCTTTTTTAATTTAAAAGTCTTTTGTTTTTACTCCACTGCAAAATTATTGTTAATGCCAACAAGTCATTTTTCCATTGATTTTTTTAATTTAAGAATTATTTATTCAAAGTGTTGGATACAAATCCTTTGCTAGTTATGTATGTTGCTATATCTTCTTCTCTGCAGTCATTTTTCTTTTCACTTAGTTAATGAAGTCCTATAGTGCAAAATTTGATACAGTAACTTTATCAAATTTGTTTTCCTTAAGATTTGTGAATTTTGTTCTTAACACGTGATTTTAGAGATAATCTCTAGCCTTCTTATAAAGACTTACAATTTAGTTTCTACTCATTTGGTCTTGCATGCATAAAGAAGCAGTCATTGCACATATCTTAGGGATTGAATTTAATTCCCCATATACTATACTTCTCAGGTATTTCTTGGTATGTTTCTATAATCTAATTTTCTCAGAACTATTTTGAACATTTACCCCTGACGCACTCATTTAATTTTTGTACCACTATGGTTTAATTTTATTTTACTTCTTTTTAACTAAAGATATACACATGTGTATATATATATATATATAAATACATAAACAAAGCTTAAAGTTAAATAATCTCAGAAGGCTATCCACAAAAAAAAAAGTTTTCTGCTCTCTATCTTCCTGACAATCGCATTACTTTTAATTCTAAACAACCAGAAAGAATGTTTCTGTGGGCCAGAGACACAGTACAAAGGGTAGGGCACTTTCCTAACATGCAGCTGATCCCCAGAAACCCATATGGTTCCCTGAGCCTGCCAATAGCAAGCCTTGAACATAAACCAGGAGTAAACCCTGAGTAATGCTATGTGTGACCCCAAAACAAAAATAGCACTGTCCTCACGTTGTTCATCGATTTGCTCGAGGGGGTCCAGTAACATCTCTGCCAACTAGTGGAATGCTAAGTCTAGAAAATAATAATAATAATAATAAAACTTAGTGTAGTGACCTTCTGATTCTAAATATACTTAGTTCTTCGTTAATAAACTGACTTCCTTCTTTCAGGATGATGAAGTTAACTCTTATTTATGGACATGCGCGCACACACACACACACACACACACACACACACACTTCCCCTCTCTCCGTCCTTCTCTCTCTTTATAGCATAACTGTTTAGATTAGTACTAAGTGTTTATTAGAAGACATAATTCATAGATATGCCTATGGGCATACTATGATTACATTTTAATGGCAAAATCAGTTTTTCACTTACATTTCTATACACCTGTTATTTCACCCCCAACTCTTCATTTGCAGTGCATATCTCTATTTGGTGTTTTCTAATTCATCATGTTATTGAGCATCTCACTCACTTCTTAAAGCACTACGTTTCCTCTCCAATCAAGCCTCACTGATCTCTAGGTCTGCAACTGCATCCAGTAGATTCCTTCATACCTCCCCTCTGCTACATACCCTTATTTCCTGGAGCTTAACTTTTATGTTTTCTTAAATGTTATTTCATCACATGTATCTGTAAGAGACACAATTCTGTACTTCCATGGAAAGTTAATTTGGAAGTAAATCAGTGAGACTTTGCGATTCTAAAAAAGACTCACATGATTGAATGCACCTAGAAGTCTAACCTCAAACACAGTTTCACACACAGGAAGTCATTACTCTCCTGTCTTCTGGCATCTGACATCGCTTCTGTGAAGCCATGTGCTACTGAGCCATGCCTTATTTGGGCTGTGTCTCTTCTCTATTTATAAACTTTTAGAGTATTCTTTCTGTCTCAGGTTTCAATAATGGTCGTTGCTCAAGTTTTTCCTATTTTTTTTCTGGGTTCAGAAGGATCTTTTATCCTGAAAATACATGTACTTCGAGTTTGAACTCTTGAATTACCCAACTGGTGGTTTCTTCCTCAACTCGAATTTTTTGAAGTTCTTTATGTTCACAATTCCCATTACTCAGGCATAACTCTGGATAGCCATACAAACTTATTTTATCATATTTTACGTCTTTCCTTTGCTCATAATTTTCAGAACAAATTCTTTTCAAAGTTTTTCATTGAACGAAACTTACTTAGACAGATGTGAGAAGGGGAGAAGGAAAGGAATATGTGTTGAAGAGAATCTGAGTTTGCGAGAGTGAGCAAGCAAGTACGTATTCAAAAGGAGAACAGACGTATTCAAAGAAGAACACGTGCTTGAAAGACCAAGGCTGAAAACAGATTCCTGACTTTACCTTTGATATATCTACTCATTTGTGCTCCTGATTTCAATAGTGCCTTTTTTTTGATTTTCCAAATGATCAATTTCTAAAACTCATACTTTTATTTCATAGGTGAACTATATTATTTTTATAAAAGCAGAAGATGGGGCTGGAGTGTTCGCTTCGGCAGCACATGTACTAAAATAGGAATGATACAGAGAAGATTAGCATGGCCCCTGCGCAAGGATGACACGCAAATTCATGAAGCATTCCATATTTTCTGGGCACTGGTGGAGGGATGGGTAGTTGATCATTGTATAACTGAAACCCAAGCACAAAAATGTGTAAGTCTGCAACTGTACCTCATGATGTCTCACTATTAAAAAATTTTTTAATATTAAAAAAATTCAAAAAAAAAAGAAAATAAATTGGGGCTGGAGCTCAGAAATTGAAAGCATGCAATGCATTTGCATGCAGGAGGGTCCAGGTTCATCATGCAACAAGACCAGAGTTATACTCTCCTCTTATTTCCAACTCAATTCCCTCCAATTTCTAAGTTTTTCCTATTTTGATTGATAGTTTGGTCAAATTGAATCGTTTTTGCTAATGTCAAAAAGGTTAGCTAATTGCTCTTTAAATTTTTTAAGTAAGGCATAACTAAACTAGTTGACAATTTTTTGACTGGGCAAGAATGTTAGTTGTTGGGATTCCACTCAGGCATTTGAGACTCCCAAATGATAGGTTTTCAACATGCTTTCCCTCAGGCTGGCCAGAGTTTTGAAGGAAAATACTCCATGATCTGGACCAGAAATTATTAACCCGGTTAGCGGTATACTTGATTTACATGGAAGAAAAAAGCTTAATTCTGAAGCATGTAGACTTGTTTTTAACCTCACAATTTTTAAAATCATACTCTCACTGCCAACTGCACCCTGGTAATCTAAGTATAAATTACTTAGATCGATGTCTACAAAGATTAAACCTTTATCTTCCAATGGTGTATGAAAAGAATGGATGTTTATTTACATAGGCTGAAAAAGGGTACCAAAATATTTAACAGCTCAGAGTCTGACCAATAGTACAGTGGGTAAAGTATTTGCCTTGCACTCGGCAGACCCATGTTCAAGAACCGGCATCCCATATGGTATCCGCAAAAATCTTCCAGAAGTGATCCCTGTATGAAAAACCAGGAATAAGCCCTGAGCACATCCAAGGTTTAGCCCAAAAACAAACAGAAAAAAAAAGGTCTTTAGTAGCTAACTGTAAAACAATTACAAAGAAGATCAGTCTTTATGGAGAAAAGATACTACAACCATAAAGCAAAGGCAAACATAAAAGTGCTAACCATGCCTTGGGTTAGACTCTACCACCTCAGGGCTGAGCTCCATCCTAATCTGCCAAAAATTTTGGGTACACGGCATTTTTTTGGCTGAAAACTCCAGACCTTTTCGAAGTCTGGAGAGAAAACTCCCCTTCCCTCCCCATACTTCTGGAAGCCCTGGCAGCCACCCCATATCCCACCACTGCCGCCACCACATATCTACCGGCCCTGTTCCAGAGACTCATAAATAAATCTCAAAAGAGATCAATCAGCTGAAAAATATTTCTTGAATATCCGTTCACAGCTGAGACCTCCAGGATGATCTCCGTAGGGCAGAGGCCAGCTCCCACCCAACCAAAGCCCTGGCTCTACTCTCACATTCCAAAGCTGCCACCATGGGCTTGAAAGACCAAGGCTGAAAACAGATTCCTGACTTTACCTTTGATATATCTACTCATTTGTGCTCCTGATTTCAATAGTGCCCTTTTTTTTGATTTTCCAAATGATCAATTTCTAAAACTCATACTTTTATTTCATAGGTGAACTATATTGTTTTTATAAAATGAGAAGTTGGGGCTGGAGTGTTCGCTTCGGCAGCACATATACTAAAATAGGAATGATACAGATGCCTCAAGCTTTACTTCCCAGTTAAATATTCTGTATTTTCTGGAGCAACATCTCCAACCATTACAACACTGACATCCTGGTAGTGGCACACCAGATTGGATGGCATGTAACATAGAAGCCAACCAGTTTCAACTAACAACTTTAACACAGAAGTCTGAACTTCCAACAACAGCTCAGTAAACCCTCAGACAAGGGCTTAATGTCCCATGGTGAAATATAGCAATTTTCACAAATTTTCTTCTATGATCAATATTTTTTATCATTCTTTTAGCCATTTAGAAGTAACAAGCAATATAAAACAAGCGATTGTGAGCCTGCTACGGGGGCAGGCTTGAAGGGTGGTTGGGAAAATGAGACCGTGGTGGAGGGAAGGTAACGGTGAGGATGAATTGGTGTTGGGATACTGAATGCCTGTAACAAACCACCATAAACAACTTTGTAAGCCAGTGTTTAAATAAAGTGGGAAAAACAAATATGCTATTAAAAAATATGAGTGTTAAAACTAGACCATTTGGGGAGTCAAAAATAATACTGTGGGAGAAACACGCTGAAAGTAGACTATAGACCAAACATGATTGTCACCCATTGTCTCTTTTGCAAACCACAACACCCAATAGGAGAGAGAGAACAAAAGGGAATGCCCTGCCACAGAGGCAGGGTGGGATGGAGGGGGATGAGGGGTGGGAGGGATACTGGGATCCGTGGTGGTGGGAAATGGGCACTGGTGGAGGGATGGGTACTTGATCATTGTATAATTGAAACCCAAGCACAAAAATTTGTAAATCTACAACTGTACCTCATGATGTCTCACTAATAAAAATTTTTCTAAAAAAGATAATACTGTGGGTAAGGCATTTGCCTTGCAAACAACCAACTCATGTTCAATTCCCAGTACCCCATATGGTTTCCCGAGCCTGCCAGGAGTGATTCCTATACACAGAGTCAGGAGTAAGCTGTGAACATAGCCCTTTGTGGCCCAAGACTCAGAGGGGGAAAAAAATAGAGCATTCAGAAAGCAAAAACTGACGGGTTTTTTTTTTTTGGCTTTTTGGGTCACATCCGGCAATGCGTAGGAGTTACTCCTGGCTCTGCACCATATGGGATGCTGGGAATCGAACCCGGGTTGGCCGCATGCAAGGCAAATGCCCTACCCACTGTGCTATCGCTCCAGCTCCCCCAAAACTGAGTTTTTTTAAATGAAAACTGCAAGGATGATACTTTCTACTTTTGAGTTCCTAAATCCCCCCTCGTTTTCTTAAAACCTTAAAACTCCAATTGAAAAACTACCAGAAATTAGTAATACTTCAAATTCAACTTTGGGAAGAGATCTGGTTGCTTGTCCAAGACTATGAAATAGTGGAATTTAACTTGTCGGACCACGGATCAGATCACATAGTGATATAGAAGCAGCAAGGGTTGGGGCCAGAAAGATAGCTCAATGGTCTGGAGTGCATGTGCAGAAGGCTTGATTTCAATTACCAATAACACATGGGACCCTGAGTACAATGAGGCACGATCTTCAAGCACTGGTGTACTAGTGATCCCAAGAGCTAGGCGTTGTCTCTGAGCACTCTTCCTATAACGCCCCCACACACACACCCAAAATCAAAAGTAAATAAAAAATTATCAAGGCCCAAAATTCAAAAGCATTTGGTTTCTTAGATTTTGTTAATATTAATGAGCTTCATTCTAGTAAGGAAGTATTTGATTTAGCACTTTAAAACAAAACATTAGACTTTACTAATGTAAAATGGCATTTACCGGGCAAAATGCCTTCTCAAAGCTATATTTTCCCATAATACTGTATCATTAAAAATATAAAGAAGAGTAAATTAACTTGGGTTCTTCAATCTAAAGGAAGGAAGACTTGAGAGAACTCATTAGCTGAACCTAAGAGTAGGAGAAAAATATATAAAGATTAACAGAATCTAGATAAGATGTAGGAAATGATCAATATTTAAGTATCAACTTAGATGAAATGAATATCCAATAGCTCGTTGACATGATGGACATTAAGCTGAATAAGACCTAGAGGAGTGACAGTAGATGACACATGCATTGAGGGATCAGTGCTTTGGAAGTCCCCGATTGAAAGGCACAAAGTTACTTCTGCCAGTCAAAATAAAAAAAAAGGTCTTTTTTAATATTATATGGGCCCACTCGAGCAAATCGATGAACAATGGGAGGACCGTGATCGTGACCGTGATAGTATTATATAATACTAAACAAATGATTCAAAAAAATATTTTGCTTTTTTGGGGGTGGGGGAGGGCACCCAAGGCAGCACGGCCCAGGGTTTGCTCCTGGCTCTGTGCTCAGGGGTTGCTCCTGACAGGCTCAGGGGACCCCATGTGGTGCCAGGAATGGAATCCAGTTGGCTGCATGCCAGGCAAGCGTCCTGATCTCAGTCTTTATAGAGCCTTTTAGATGGGTTGCTTCCTAACAAAAGTGGCAATGACCTTTCATTTATTTTTTTTAAAAGAGTCAATTTCTTATCAATACCATGTGATATTTAATTTTCAGAACAAACGAAAATTAATAATCCCATAGATGCCAGATTCTTAAACTGGGGTTAAGGACTTTGAAATTTTTTGTTCTAAAGTAAATGTAGGGGCCAGCCAGAAAGATAGTACAGCAGATGCAGCATGCCTTGCGTGGACGTTCCGGGTCAAATCCCTGGTATCCCTTATGGTCCTCTCTGAGTCCATAAGGAGTGATCCCAGAGCCATGAGTAATCTCTGAGCACTGCCCATTGTGCCACCCACCCCGCAAAAAAAAAAAAAAAAAAAAAAAGACAGAGAACATAAAAGGTGTTAGCTGAAAAAGAGTACGTAATGGAAGTCTCCCCAAGAAGAGAAAGTCACTGGCCTCCTGGAAGAAGCGTTCGATAAATGCATCTGAAGAAGTAGATTCAGACTCAAAGAAATGGTCTGGAGTGAGCACAGAAAAAGTTCTACCAAAACGTACCCTTGGGGAAGGACTTCCTACCCCAGCTGTGAGAGCGCTCTGAACAAAGATTTTCCAGCTGCCAGTCCCAGGAAAGTGCCTTCGCTACAGACAACTTCCTCACCCCCTCCCCGGCTGGCACAACACGCAATGACCAAGCCAGGCCTGACTCTTCATCCTTCTGAGCAACAACTCTTCCAGGGATCCCCTAGATGTGGCTGAGGCCATTAAATCTGCATGACCTTCCCCTGGGCCCAATCTTTCTTTTAGTACCTCTTCCTTTCACAAGCTCATTCCGAGGCCCCTAAAGATAACCCTGAACACCAGCCCCTGTCTCAGAATTTTCGGTTCGAAGAAAATTTCTTTCAGCTGGAATATAATCCATCCCGGACTGACACAATGAATGTGAATTCCCCCTCCAGTTTCTTAAAAGTCTCTGGAAAGTGTTTTCCCTCATAATACTCTTTATAAAGAAAGAGGTTAAGTTGCAAAAGGATGAAAAGCCACTTGAAGCAGACAACTTTTGTGGCTATAGCTACAGCAAGCCCCTTTTGCTACTCTCCACCTTCCAGAAAAGACAAACAAAGGAGCAGTTGGTAGAAGTGGGTTTTCCACTGGTCCCTTCCAGGATTTTCCAAAAACTAAAACAAAAGTTGGACTATAGATGAACTCTGTCGCTAAGCTCCCACATTCTTGATCAGGATTCTCTACTAAACAGATTGATTTTTCTTGTAAGATTTAGAGTCTGTCAAATAACTTAAGGCTCAATATTAAGCTAATGTCATTTATTTACATGTGTTTATTCCCATTCTTACATCAGAAAGTCCCCTATATTACCAATCTGTCTGACTGAAATCTATAATTATGTTTCTTGCCAAGGAGAAAATGTATTTCTGGAGCACTCTGGTCATTATCACTTCATAAATAGTTCAAGTCTAGACATATTAAAGCAAATTCTACAGTTATTGACATCATAAAAATTGACAGAAACGCCATTTCATACCAACAGAAAACCTACAGAGGTTGTTTTATTTGGTCTCTGGAAACAGATTCTTCTTTAACTGCTATGCTACAAGGAAGTATATATTAATTTACAAACTATACTCTCAATCACATAAAATTGCAAAATTCCTATTCTCTCATCCCCAAATTTCAGTGATCCAAGTACTGTACTGTTAGAACTATTTACCTATGTGGGAACTCCAATTATATTAAGAACCTAGGCTAAAATTTCAAGACTGTTTTATTGTATCAATTATACATAAAATAGTACAGATGGAAAGTGTACATTTATGGCTCACGTTTTTCCAAATGATATTCTTTCATGAAAAAAAATGCATCTGTAATACTTTAGTAGCATATTTCTCAAATTGTCCTAATATTTCATCTGAAATATCAGGACATAAGTCATTCTTTTAATTATAGAGTTGAATAAAATAGGTTACAAAGGATAGGCTGTTTGTATATAAAGACCTCAAAACCAGATTTTTTAAAAAAAGACACTTTTATTAACCACTTGGATGCCTTCACAATAGAAAAAAAAACAAATTTCTAGCAGTTTCAAAAAACTTTTCTCTCTGCACTTCAGATGTTGGTTTCCACAACTAAAACATTACTGGGTTTCCTCATTAAAATATTTCTTGATACTATCTTCGAACATTACTGGGTTTCCTCATTAAAATATTTCTTCACACTATCTCCGAACTTTGCCTCCTGGAATTCACTCAATAAACAGCTCATTTTTTTAACTCAGCCAGAAAGGTGCTAGCCTTACATATGGCTGACCCAGGTTCACATATGGTACCCTGTTCCCATAACTTGTGATCTCTGAATGCAGAGTCAGGGCTTAAATCTTGAGCACCGATAGATGTGACCCTAAAACCAAAATAATATAAACAACAATTCCCTGAAACACTTAAATTTTTAGAATAACTCTTATTTGGTCGTAGTTCACTCTGAAATTCTATGTACTGATGTTTTATTTTAAATTTTGGGTTCAATATAACTGCTTTCCCCAGCCTCTCACCCAAAAATGTCAAAGTTTTGTTAAGACATTACAAAACTTTTTTCTCAGTGTTTATTTCATGAACTTTAATTTAGTAATTTTTGCAATCTCTAACATGCTTGTAGGTATGTTGAGAGATTCATTGTTCAATTAGGAAAACTATTGTTTATTATTCTTCTTTCTTTAATTTTCTATCTTGAGGTAACTACTTTGTGATTAATTTGTTGGAAGAGAAAAGACACAATGAAAATCAATATCTTAAAAATTCGATTTACTCCGAATGTAATGAAAAATTAATTTTCATGAGTGTCTGGTTATAAGTATTATATGACTTTTTTCCAACTAAAGATTATTAAAATTTTATTCTACTAAATCAAGGATGGGATAATAATTAACACATTATAGTCTAAGTGGTACTGTGAAAAGAACTTTAAACGCAAATGCTGGCACATTCCACAGGTCACTGACACTTAATTGTGGTTTAATTTACATAAATCGAAGCTTCAGTGCCAATGGGTAAACACAAATCTGGGTGTCAAATTCTAACTAAACTATCTTAAAACCTATGCCGGGGTTTACTAAGTTTTTTTTCCACTAGTGGTCCCTTGTTAGTCCATGTTGACATTATCCAAGTATATAAGTACGTAAAATAGGAATATAAGTCAAATATTTACTGGTAATAAGTCATAAAGAAATCAAATTTTTTTAAAAAATTTTTAATATTTTCATGACTTCTATATCCAGTGACATAAACCAAATAGGGTCAGAACCCACAATTTAAGGCCCTAGGACCTGGAGTCAGAGAAGTAGTACAGCCGGTAGGGCATGTGCCTTGCACAAGGCCAAGCAGGTTCAACCCCTGGCACCTCATAAGTTCCCCTGAGCCCCACTAGGAGTGATCCCTGAGTGCAGAGCTAGGAGTAAGCCCTGAGCACCAGGACTTACCGGTATGGCCCCAAAACAAAAACAAACAAACAAACAAAAAGACAAAGAAGCTGGACCTACATGACTTTAAGATTAACCACACAAAATCACAGTTTGAGGCTGGAGAAAGTCAGAACAGGAGCTAAGGGCACATGCCTTGCATGCAGTCGGCCCCTGGCACTGCAAGGTCCCCGGAGAATCACAGATGCAGCCCGGGGAATCCCAACACCACAGAGCCTAAACAGCACCACCTTCTGGTCCTCACACTGAACTGCCAACCGGGTTGACTGAGAATCACTTGGGGTATCCCTCCAGGGCCCCTGGGCACCAGGTGGGAAGTGAAGTACTTCTTTAAATAGAATTAAAGTTCTTCCCCACTAAGTGAAGCAAACAGTACACAAAAACACAGATGTTAAAAGAATCACTGAATGAAGTGCTTGTAAAGTACCAAGCACTCTAGGAAGAACCTCACATTTTATTAAGATAAAAGTTCATTTGTTTCTTTACTTAGAGTGCACTTTTGGGGGAAGAAAATAAACCATATTTATTCTCTATGTGACTATATTAGTGTGTCTATTAGTATACTCTAAAAAACTATATTTTAGTATCCTAAAAGAATACCTGAAGCAAAGCTCAAAACTCAGCAACGAGCTACACTGAATGAAAACAGTGTGACCGCTTTTCAGTATTTTCCTGAGGGACCAAAAAAAAAAAAAAAGCCGGTCCTTTCCAGTGGCCAGGTCAGCAAGAAAATGCAAAGAATTTGACGAGCAGAAGAGAGAAGTCCTGATTGACAAATAGAGGAACCAGTAAAATAACCTAGAGAGTGGACAAGTATCACGATCACGATCATGATCATCCTGTTGTTCGTCGATTGCCTCGAGCAGGTACCAGTAACGTCTCCTTCGCCCTAGCCCTGAAATTTTAAAAAGTGCCATGTTCAAGGCTCTTTCAGGGTTAGGAGAATGAGACCCATCACTGTTACTGGTATTTGGCATATTGGGTACGCCACGGGGAGTTTGCCAGACTCTGCCATGTGGGCAGGTTACATTCGGTAGCCTGCCAGGTTGTCCAAAGCAAGAATGAGATAATAAGATGACAAGTATAAACATGGACAAAAGGGACTCTTGCCTTGCCTCTGGCCAAGTGGAGTTCAGTCTCTAAACCATGGTCCCCTCAACCCTGCAGGAGTGCTCCATGAGCACAGAGCTAGGAGTAAGCTCTGAGCACTGCAGCGTGTGCCCTGCACTCCCGTCCCCCACCAAAAGAATAAACAAGTTAGAACTTGTATGAATTCGATGTGTTAGAAAATTAAGCTTAAAAAAATTAAAATTTAGTTATACTTGGGCTGGAGAAAAAGTACAATGAACAAGTCAGCTGCCTTGCATGAGGTGAATCTGGGTTCAATCCCCAGGACCCCATATATGGTCCCCAAGCACCTACAGGAGTGATTCCTGAGTGCAGAGCCAGCAATAAGACCTGAGCATGCTGGGTGTGGCAAAAAACAAACAAAAAATTTAAACTAGATATATTTCTATTGAGTGTGCCTTATAAAACTCAAATAGATGTGTCTGCATATGTGTACTTAAAGGAGTTGGACAAACATCTATGTGATGCTTCGCAAACTAGTTCATTGATCTTTAAACATTATAACTCCATAATCTTATAAAATGGGTAACTAGGGGCTGGAGCGATAGCACAGCGGGTAGGGCGTTTGCCTTGCACACAGCCAACATGGCCGACCCAGGTTCGATTCCCAGCATCCCATATGGTCCCCCGAGCACCGCCAGGAGTAATTCCTGAGTGCATGATCCAGGAATAACCCCTGAGCATCGCCGGGTGTGACCCAAAAAGCAAAAAAAATAAATAAATAAAAAATTAAAAAAAATAAAATGGGTAACTACCCACACATTACAAATTAACAGTAAAAATATTTCATTAAAAATGGAATTGTTTTCAGTTTGTCTGTCGAGTTGGCTATAAATACCTGCCTACCAAAATATTAATAAGCAAAACTGACATTCAGAAAATTTGTTTTTAAATATATTATTATTATTATTTTAATCTGATTTTAAGTTTCATCTGCTTTCCTGTTTGCAAGATACAATCTTGACATAAGTCCCATCCTCCCTGCCAAATTTCTGAAGGAATCTAGCTCAGGAAATTACCTTGCTATGTTTATACTATCTTCTTGAAGAGAGAAATAGGATCCATACATATCCCAATTGTCTTTCTTTGTGTCTCAGCATTCTATACATTTTTCTCAACTCCTACCATCATTCATAATGATAAGCATCATAATTATATGCTAGGTCTACTGAAAAGTTTGCAGTAGCAGTTTATTAGACAATTCTGAAATATCTCAAAACTCACTTTTAAAGTATGTCTCAATTTATGAAAATTTCCAAAATGTGAAACCTCAAATGACCCACTTAGAGACACTGCAAAAAAAGATAAAGAAATCTAACTGATTCTCCAACCCCACCTACTCTTTCATGAAAACACTTACTTCCCACGGCCAAGCAGCTACACAACACACGTTTAAGATGAGATCAACTAAGAGAGGTATGTTTTTCTATTATATTTAGTCTCACTGTCTCCTAAAAGGCTATGTTTCCCAGAAAGATTATTTAAACCTTGAGTAATGTGCTCTGGTGACTTCCTGAAAACAGTAACATCACAAACAGTAACAAAAATTATTAAGGTTTTCAGATTCTAAAATCTGACTTCAAGCTATATTTACAAACTAGAATTAAATTACATAATCTATCGTGCTGCTTATTATAGCTAACTCTCATTCACCAGCCACAGTTCTAATTATAGAATGCCCGGTGCTAAACTAAAACAATATGATTAATAGACTGGTTGTTTTCCCTATAACCTTCAGATGGGATGTCCAGGGACAGCCATGTTTGAGAATCCCCATCACGAGTCTATATATCCATCATGTGCAGATGTATAGCACAATGGGAACTCTGAAAGCAAGGTTATATCTTCCAAGACTAATGAGAGTCACTACATAAAATTTATTGTGGCACTCATGTTACAATAGGATATTTTAGAACAAGGGAAAATTCACAGTGAAATAAATATTCTTATTTGTTTAAACATGATGTAACACAAAGCAGTAAGTTAAGTCTTCAGGCATTTCCAGCAAAATATGCCAGAAAAGTCCTGGTGTACTGCATAAAGGAGAAAAATCAACAAAATCCTCTTTACAAAACCTGTTTTCTAGTTTATAAAGCAAGATTATTTCTACAAAGACATACTCTGTAATGAAAACAGCAATTATTTTGGAAATCATTTTCTGAGATGTGAAAAATATTTTTCACAGGAAAATATCCCAATATTTGATGCTGAATGCTCAAGAAAACATAGATTTGCAGGGCTTCTATTGTGGGTGACATAGAAATAATTAAGTAAAACAAAAAAAAAATTTAAATTACTCTGCATTGGACTATGTGGTTGCTTTTTATGTTTTTGTTTCTAGTGTTAACACAAAAGGGGGGAAAAAGAGTTTTGTTTAAATTTTAAAATGTTAAAATATCTTACTCCTCATTTAACCTGTACAATTTGTCTGAAATCTAGTAGCTATCAAAACTAAGAACATAAGATAAGTCCAAGAAAATAGCATGCTGACCCAAGAAGTAAAACACTGCAAGTTTTAGAAAATAAAATATCTGGATTTAGACATCCCACAGCCATCACCATGTAAAAAAGAGCCCAGCTTCACAGCTTCACAACTAATCTTGGAAGACACGCAAGTTAAAACTCACAGCAAGTAAAAACACACATCAGGGTGAAAATTCTGAAGTGCCCTCAGGAGAGTGGCAGTCCGAGTCCCTGCCCTGCCAATGCCTTGGCAGCCGCACCCACATGCCATAGCTGCCACCCTGAAACAGCCCAACTTCACTGCTTCACCGCTAATCTTGGAAGAGATGCAAGCCACTTTGGATGGCTGAAACTCATTGACCCGGTTCTAGAGATCCTGGATCTCTCGGAGTGACACCTCTAAACTCCACAGAACTGACAGGCCATTAGGAACGGAGCAAATTAGATAAGAAAGTAGAAGAACAGTCAACTAAGCTCAATAAATAAAAATTTAGTAACACAGAAGGCTCAATACAATAAGCAGCTTAGTAAATCCTCTGACGATGCTTTTAGTGACCCCCTGGTAAGATTAACAACCATCATAAATTTTCTTTTAGTAAAGAATTTTTTTTGATAATCCCATTAGTTATTTTGTTATGACAAGCAATATAAATTATTTTGTGCCTGCTAAGGGGGAAAGTTAAAGCAGGTAGGGGAGAGGGGAGGGACTGGGGACAATGGTGGAGAGAAGGTCACAGTGGTGGGAAGGTTGGTGTTGGAACATCAAATACCCAAAACAAATGTAGATGAATAACTTTGTAAACCATGGTGTTTAAATAAAAGTTTAAAAATTAAAAAACAAAATAAAAAGCTAGCTCTACCCCTTCTATCTGGAAGAGCTTTGGGAAATTCCTTTTGCTCTTGGTTTGCTTAATCTTCTGAAAATTAATTTGAGCTCTATTATTAAAATTATAGGTATTCTCTATGAAGCCCTGAGCACAGTAACTCACTTTTAGAAGACACTGATCAGATACTCTCTTTCTCTAAAAAGTCGTAGTGCCACTGTTTATTCACCTCTGTAATTATTTGACACATAAAAGCTAATACGTGATAACCTTGAACAAGCAGGGAGAAATAAAAACAAATTCCCAATATGCTAGCTGCCAAATACTTCAGCAGTAAACTTATTTTTTAAAGTACAGGCTTTAAGTGAAAACGCCTTAAATAAAAATATTTGGGAAAAGCTCAAAATCTCACATCGTGGACTTAAAAACAACTAGAAAACTCTCAAGGTTTCCTAGAATTTGAATGCCCAGATGTAAAATGAAGTATTTCAGAGGATCTTCTTACTGATCATCACCAGAGCCAAAAGAGTGTGTTGGCAGTTCCAGTCAGGGAACCTCAGATCTTATTAACGCAACCTCAAGCCGGTACCTCACTCAACTCGTATTTCAAAGATCTTGGGTATTAAAATTCATAACCCATCTCAGAGCTGAAACAGTCTCATTACTTTCATCAAGAATCATGCTTCAAATTTTTATTTCAGAAAAGTAAACATCCAATTATTTAGGATCTAAAATACTAGCGAGAGTAAATTTGTTTGAATAATTAACTTATAAATTCACACTCAGAACTTTTGGTCAGAGTTTTTTGAGGGGAGAAAAGAGAAACTCAGGTTGCCCAGGGCTCCTTCTGGGGACTCTCAATCCGCGGGCAGTTCAAAGTTATAACCCAGCGCTTCTTGGACCAGGAGTCACCCAGACAGCCCTAGAAGCACACAAGGGTCCCATAGCCCTCCGGGTCTACACCAGCAGTGCTGAGAGGTGTCTAAGGCTGTCTAAGGCTATACCTGCTGATACTCCAGTGGCATGTGGTGCCCAGGATTGAGTGAGGGTCAGCTGCATGCAATACATGCACCTGAATCTCGGTACTCTCACTCAAGTCTCTGCACATGAAACTTTTTACTAAGAATTTCCTTTAAAACAAACTTGTACTAGTATATAAAGCAAAGTGCTTGGCAATAATCATAATTGTCTTTCTATGCTTCTACTTGAAATAATTTTCTGTTTGACTATGGCCTTAATGATATTTAAGAGCAAAAGTAAATTTCTTATATATTTTAAGACTACTTTCTATTTTGCTTATCAAATTGTATTCTAAAATCAAAAATGCCACACTGCTTAACCATCAATAAAAGGTATTCTTAATTACTATTAAGTACATTTTAAACATCAGTTACACTTTAATTTATAATATGGTAAAGAGAAAATATTCAGTATATCTGTGCTCAATTTTAGTATTTCAAGAAATACATTTATTTAAATATCCAGAAATAATCGAAAGGCCTACAGATAGCATAGTTAAAATTAAGTAATGTTTACGAAAGATTCTCACTCAGCTGTTTTCACTCGGTATGATCTGGGACTCCATTCTGCCTAAAAATCATATTAAACTCAACCAGTCCTGTATTTGCTTCTCTAGTTCTCTCAAGTTCCTATACCAAGGGTATCTAATTTGTCTAAGCTACCAGTGGCTCACACTAGAATCAGGTTTAACACAAACTGCAGCTCCAGAATGAATGTATTAATTTAAATTTATCTTTGCTCGCCCAAGCTAAATACAAAATGCTTGTATTGCTACTTCTTTTAATTTTACAATTTGATAGTATTCCAATATACCACTTATCAAAACTTGTAAGATCAATAGTGCCCACAGGGTGATGCAAAATGTCCTTCACAAAGGCTGGACATTCAAGCCCAACCTTCTCAATTCCTTTGTCTCTACCACTAACTCATTCAAGTGCGTATGGTCTCTTGGCCTTCACTTCTAATACACTAAATTTTCTTAAAATCCATTCATAATTTGTCACTACTATATCTCTTAAATGATAGATAAACACACTGTCAAGTAATGCATTTGAGAATCTCTGCGTGAAATCTGTGGCATTTCCTACTTTGTACAATCCTAACCAATACATACCTATGTCATATGCCAGGAAATCGGCAGAAAAACATTTTGCACCGTTACTCAAGGAAGTGTCATTATGGGTATTTCCTCCAAAAATAAGCATAGCTCCATTGATAAGAACAGCTGAATGAAGATATCTGGCAAACCCACTTTCTTTCAAAATAGTCCTACAGGATAAAATTTAAAAATGCATTACATAGGATAAAAATATCTCCCTGATTTTATATGTATCATATAAAGGATCTAATCTGCATATAGAATGTTACTGAAAATTGCAAAAATAACATGATTTATTCATTAACAAATTAAATGATTTATAAAGTTTAATAATTTTAAAATATTTGAGATTTGTTCCGCCACAAAACGCTTGGGGAAACACAGTATTAAATACAGTATCTTAATAATTTATATTTTGATTATTTTTTCATTTACAAAAAGAAGTAGTTTCCTCAAAACTACCGTACCTAAATCCCATGAACATTAATAACCATAGAAAAACAAAAAGTCAAATATAATAAATTTAATCTAAAATGCATTCAAACGATAGAACTCACATGGATCTTGAATATGCTTCTTAACCATTTATATAAAAATAACAAGATAAAAGTACATTTAAAACATGATACACTTTTTTACATGACACATTTTCACAAAATGGGCAAAACTAAGTAACTGACATCTAGACACTTGGTTTGTAAAAGTTTTCAATGAAAACTTTTTTCACAATTTTCATTCTAACAGCAAAGATTTGTGTTGCTCTCTTTTACAATAACATGAAATCACATCAATTGCATTTGTATATGCAATCTTTGGCTCAAGATCGTTTCTGCAATATATCCATAGCCTATTATAACTGGAAATCAGAACACATTTTTCAGAAACATTAAAATATCAATATAATTTTAAAGCGTGACTGAGAAACACAACTGTAAATTTATCCTTACAACCATATTTCTGAATAAAATTGTATACAGTGAAGGTACATGATATTCGGAATCAATATTTCATAAATACTCTACATAAAACCCTAATAAGAAGAGAACCAGAAAATCCACACAGTAAATACAGTATATATGATAGCATATAAGACATAAGGGCTAGAGCGATAGCACAGTGGTAGGGCGTTTGCCTTGCACGCAGCCAACATGGCCGACCCGAGTTCGATTCCTCCGCCCCTCTCTGAGAGCCCAGCAAGCTACCGAGAGGATCTCGCCCACACGGCAGAGCCTGGCAAGCTCCCCGTAACGTATTCGATATGCCAGACACAGTAACAACAAAGTCTCCAATGGAGACGTTACTGGGCCCGCTCGAGCAAATCGATGATCAACGGGAGGGCCTTTACTTTTACAAGACATAAATTTTAATACCAATTAATGCTTGAAGAACATGATGCTGACTTCCAGGTATTAGAATTCCACAAATACTACCCAATGTCAGGAAAAGACTTTAATTGGTAAAATTTATTTTGTATACTCCTATTAAAGTTTGAAATTTCACCAAAAGCAGTAATAAAGATTCACTCAAGAACTGTTATTACACATCAAGAATAGAAACAGTCACTAAGAACTGGCCTGCTACATGTTCTCATTCTCCTCCAAATATTCACACACACACACACACATACACACACTGAGTTCAACAAAACAGAAATTCAATCACATGAAAGTAAGTGAAAAACTCAGAACACCTTCATTCTTAAATCCCTAATTCAGATCAATGAACTTCAACTACAATAGGTCAACAGCATTCCATCTTATCCTCCTAGTTTTGTTGAAGCTCGACTCAAAAAGCAAACATGAGAGACCTGAATCCTTCTTCCCTTCATCCCCCCACTCACAGGGGATGGTACATGATGGGTCTCATATACTTAAGAATACAGGAGCTGAGAAGTCTTAGCCCCATGTCACGAAGAGCGTGGCTAAGAAAGGCTGAGCTAGAGTACTTGTTCCAGGGAGAGTATTAGCGAAGGACACTGGGTAACTCTGAAATAGCATCAATGTCAATTTCTTATTCTTTATTTTTTTATTTTTTATTATTTCAGTGATGTAAAATCATTTATGAGAAAAGAGGATACTGATTCTAAGGGGAGAGAGAGAGAAAGAGAGTGTGTGTATGTATATGTGTGTGTGTGTGAGAGAGAGAGAGAGAGAGAGAGAGAGAGAGAGAGAGAGAGAGAGAACAAAGTGAAAGAAATCCATGCCCTTTAAAAGCCATGGGCAAGCCCAGAATGGAATGCTATAAAGCATAGCTTACAAACCTTCTTCCCCCGTGGACTGGTACCTGACCTGCATGGAGCCGTGGTTATCATCAAGGCGTGAGATGAATGCTTCTGAACCGGTCTATACTTATGGCCCAGCACCAGCCAACAGACTGGTGGTTAAAGACGGCAACTCTAAAGGCACAGTCACACATCTGGTCAGGGAACAGGTGACCCTGGGCTGGAATGCCTCTGCTGTTATTTTTCAAGAGGGCCCACCCCTAGAAAAGTTCAGGCACCTACAAGTGCTGATACTGGGCACAGTGGTGCAGAGCTAGTGTTAGTTGCTCAAGGCCATAAGGCTCATACCTGGAAGTGCTTGTGGCCCATGAAAGATGACACCTGGTCGAGGTGGAAGGGACAGGGCAGGGGGCAGGAGGGCAGGCAGAGCCAGGAGCTAGACATGGACCGCACGCACATTAGGCTGCTTCTGACACATGAGCAAGCTCCCAGCCTTCCTTTCTTTCTCATGAATTTTACAAATAGTTACTATAATACAGTTTGAAAGTTTTTATAAGGACACACTTGTAAAACTGTACTGCTGGGCCTCTAAAATGTAGACATGTCATCTACTTGACAATAATAACAGTGCTTGGAATAGACAAAAGCAAAGCTCAGTTAAGGCAAGGAAATAATGCTAAAATCTCTGTATCACTGTATCACTGTCATCCCACTGTTCATCGATTTCCTCGAGCAGGCACCAGCAACGTCTCCATTTGTCCTAGCAAGTGCCACATTGGAGGCACTTTCAGGGTCAGGGGCATGAGACCCATCATTGTTACTGGGTTTTGGCATATCGAATACACCACGGGGAGCTTGCCAGACTCTACTGTGTGGGCAGGATACTCTCGGTAGCCTGCCGGGTTCTCTGAGAGTGAGAATTAGACAACCCAATGCTAAATACAAAAGAAAAATCAAAAGACATAGAAAGGGTACTCTCCTTTCTACCCAGTGTCTATGTAAAACATAAAACTATATGAAGTAATGTAACTGCTCTCACAGTGATACAATAAATAAAATTATAAAAAAAATAGTAAATAATAGTTAAAAAAAAGTAAGGTAGAGTTCATACCCAATTCAATCAGCTAATCAGGCCCTCCTGTTGATCGTCGATTTGCTCGAGCAGGCGAAGTAACGTCTCCATTGGAGACTTTGTTGTTACTGTGTTTGGCATATCGAATACTCTCGGTAGCTTGCCGGGCTCTCCGAGAGGGGCGGAGGAATCGAACTCGGGTCGGCCATGTTGGCTGCTTGTAAAGCGAACGCCCTACCACTGTGCTATCGCTCCAGCCCATCAGCTAATCAGTGGCTGAATAAATAGCAGTACTCCTACATTAAAAAAAAAACTATATGAAGTGAAAGTATAACAATTCATAGTTGAATTTGTAACATATATATATATATATATGGTGGTATATGGACTACTACAAGAAAGACAAAACGAAGGTATATCTCTAAGTATAATATTCCTACAGCTCTTTGTTTGTCAAAATGTAAAGTGTTTTCTAAGTTAATATATATATAATAAATTGTCTGAGATCAACACTGAGAAAAACGAAAATAATTCTACTAAAAATAAACCATTGTGGTGAGAAATGTACACTGGTGATAGGAGGGGTGTTGGAACATTATATGACTGAAACCCAATCATGAAAAACTTTGTAACTGTGTATCTCACTATGATTCATTTTTTTAATTTTAATTACTTAATTTTTAAAAATAATTAAAGATATTAAAATACACAAGAAAATATTCACTAATGCAAACAAAAAATAGAATAACAAATAAATATAAGACATAATGAATAAAAGAACAAAAAATGAAAGGCGAAAATTTAACCAAATCACTACATGGAAAGTATCATGCTAAGCGAAATGAGTCAGAAAGAGAGGGACAGACATAGAAAGATTGCATTCATCTGTGGAACATAAAGTAACAAAATAGGAGACTAACACCCAAGAATAGCCGAGATAAATACCAGGAGGTTTACTCCATGGCTTGGAGGGCAGCCGCACACTCTAGGGGTAAAGGCAGCTCAAATAGAGAAGGGAGCACCAAACGAAGGGTGTTGGGAAGATCCTCCCAGGATGGGAGATGCATGCTGAAAGTAGACTATAGACTGAACATGATTGCCACTCAATTTCTCTTTTGCAAACCACAGCACCCAAAAGGAGAGAGAGAACAAAAGGGAGTGCCCTGCCACAGAGGCAGGGTGAGATGGGGGGTGGGTGGGGGGTAGGAGGGATACTGGAACCCGTGGTGGTGGAAAATGGGCACTGGTGGAGGGATGGGTACTTGATCATTGTATAACTGAAACCCAAGCACAAAAATTTGTATTCTACAACTGTACCTCATGGTGTTTCACTAATAAAAAATTTTTTTAAAAATTTCACCAAATCAAATCTAACATTAAATTTAAAATATATATAAATAAATTTGTAATACGTATATTATCTAAATATATAAAATAATGCTATTATGTATAATTCTGACACCTAACAAGACACCCCAAAATAAATATAGAAACTAATAAATATAGAAACAAAAATCCTCAAAAAATACTATCAAATCAAAAACAAAAAATATATAAAGAATAATTATAAATCACAATCAAGTAGAATTTATACCAAGGAATGCATTGTTGGTTTGACACCTAAACTCAAAGTAATATACCATATCAAAAGAAGAAAGAGGAAACTAGTCATCTGGGTAAATGTGATTTAGTTTTTGACAAAATCCAACATTTGCATACTAAAACAATCAACAAAGCTTGTGCTCTACCCCAAAAGATTAAGTACTCATCTTAATCCCTAGAACCCGTAAATATTTTTAGTTGAAAAAATATTCTTGCATATGCAATTAAATGAAGGCTCTCAAAATTAGAAGACCACCCTTACTATTTAGTGAATAAATGACAAGTATTATTGAATAAATCAATGACTAGTACCATTTGTTAAGGTAAGGTATATTAATTTTGGAAAATATGAGGGGAAAGAAAGAGAAGTTGTTCAAGAGAGAACATGCGCTTCTCTTGAATAGGGGGGAGACAAGGCTACATATCTTGGGTTGAAGGAGAATGTACCGTAAAGTAAAATAAGGGAATTACATGAAAGACCAGCAATACCCAAGATGAAGTATGCACCACATAGAGATTTTTAAGAAAAGGAAATAAAGGAATTACACATCTCAGGTTGAAATGTGAGTGAATCCCCAAGATGAAGACTGCTCCTGGCATGTATCTTTATAAGAAGCACATAAACAAGGGGGGAATAGAACTATGGAAGAAGACATTGGAGGGATTCAACCACAAACCCAGGAATGCTACGGTTATCAACAGATCCCAGTGGTTAGAAAAAGAATTTCCCCTAGCAACTCCTTATGGAATTTTGCCCTGTTCACACTTGAATCTCAGACTTTTGGCCTCGGGAGCTGAAAGAAAAACACACTTCCTCTGTTTTAAGCTGCCCAACATCTGGTCATTTGTCTCAGCAGACACGGAAAATTAATACAAGGTACATCTACAAGAAAAAATACAGATGATATTATATTTAACAGTAAACAATCAAACTTTCCCTTAGAATAAGAACAAAACAAAGGTGTCATCTCTATCCAATATTGTATGAGAGGCTATAGGCAGAGAAATAGGCAAGGAAACAAAATAAGAGTATCCACATTGGGGAACAAAGAAGTAGAATGGTTACTTGCATATAGAGATTCTAATGAATTTCTAAAACACTATTAGAACTAAGTAAGTTTAGCAAATTTGGAGAATGAAAGAAAAACATACAAAATTCAATTGCTCTTTCCAAAAGATAGCAAAAGAAAAATCCTTAGGGTAAAAATAATTTAATTATTTTATTTAGAATAGTGTGCAAAAAGAGACAGACTTAAGTCACAAGTGTAAAATGTCCCACAAAAATTAGAAAGACAGGGGCTAAGGAGATAGCTCAAAGTTCTAGAACACGTGTCTTTCTTACAGAGGCTCCAAGTTCAAAGCCTGGCAACCACATTGCCCAGCAAGAGCCACTGGGTGTGGGCTTGGGGGTGCTCAAGCCCTGCTGAGGATGACTCTAAAAAAAATAAATAAATAAAATGCTTATCAAAAAGCTATAAAATATGTTTAAAACCCAGAAAATTGGAAGATTTTATGATTTTCATGGATTGTGAAAAATTGTTAAGATGACCAGACTCTTCAAATTAATATGTAAACTTACTTCCCTTCCTAAAAATCCTCAGTTTAACATTTTTCCAAGATAATCAAAGGAAGCTAAAAATTCATATAGAAAAAAAAAAGAGAGAAAAAAGAAAAAAATTCATATAAAAACACAAATGACAACTATAGCCAATTAAATAGAGGAAACAATACTCTTTTCAACAAAAGTTCTGATACAACTGGACTTCCAAATGGAAAATAAAAGATTTTTTCCTCTCTTACAATATATACAAAAACCTTATCTCAAAACGGATAAAAACACTAAATTTAAGAGCCACAGAAATAAATTATTTCTGAATTTGGGTTAGGCAACAGATTTTCAGATATGAGGCAAAAAGCGTGAGGTAAAAATATGCAATAAATTATAATACTGTCAAACACAGGAGATTTTCTGAAAAGATATTTTCAAATAAAAATGTAGCACATTCTTTTTAAGATCTATTTGTTCTGTTCTTCTTTACCAATCACTAGAATGCTTTGATTTTATAAATTAATAATATGGATCAAAGAGGAAACAGCTTCAGTGTGGAAAAATCTGAACTGAAAATAATTTAAATCTAATGGTTGAGTAGATATCCACGTATCCCAGGTTGATTAAACACTTGAAAATCAATTGAATGAAACAAATCACATCAACAGGCTGAGAAAGAAAATTCTATCATAGAAGGAGATGTAGAAAAATCAACTGACAAAATTTAACACCATAAATGTTTTCAAAAAATCATAAAGAGCTGAGAATAGAGGAATTCTTCAATTTAATAAAGAACTTCTTCCAAAAATTAATATTTAATATCATAAAAGGAGTTGCTCTCTAACCACTACTCTAACCATTACTTGAAATTCCAACTATGTGTAAAGAGACAAGAAAAAAAAAAGATGCACATACTGGAAAGCAATATGCAAACCTATTTTAAACTGGCCACACATAACATAATCATCCATATAAAAAGTCCCAAAAAATCAAGAACAACAAAACTCGTGGATTAATAAGCAATTATAACAGGTTGCTAGGTACAAATTAAAAAGTCAACCATTTTTCTTTTTCTTATAAGTCACCAATGTAAAAAAAAAATTGAAATTAACAACACAATAGCTTTTATACCGGCACAAAAATTGATATTAATCTAACATGTGTACATACATGTTATCTATATGAGAAAAATTACAAAACAGATGGCAGAAATTAAATAAAAACTATTAATAAGCCTTTATATATATAAAAGAATACTCAATATTGTCAATATCAATCCCTTTTAGATGAATATATTCAATACATTCATTGCAAATAAAATTTCAGCAATATGATTTTTGTCTCAACTGACTATAATATATATAGAAAGGCAAAAGACCCAAAATAGCCAGCATAATATTGAAAAAAATCAAGTCAGAATTTTGACTGACACTACTCTATAAAGTTAAAGTAATCAAGAATGGTAATTTCCATATCCTTGGACCACTATGACAATGATGGTTGGAAATGATCACTCTGGACAAGAACTGAGTGCTAAAAGGAGGTGACAGGATATCCATGATAACCTTTAAGTTACCTGTATTGCAAACCACAAAGCCCAAAAGGAAGCGGGGGTGGGGAGGGAGAGAGAGACAGACAGACAGACAGACAGGCAGGCAGGCAGGCAGGCAGGCAGAGAGAGAGAGAGAGAGAGAGAGACAGAGAGAGAGAGACAGAGAGAGAGAGACAGAGAGAGAGAGACGGACAGACAGACAGGCAGGCAGGCAGAGAGAGAGAGAGAGAAAGAGAGAGAAAGAGAGAGAGAGAGAGAGAGAGAGAGAGAGAGAGAGAGAGAGAGAACTGCCTGCCATAGAGGCAGGCTAGGGTAGGTGGGTGGTGTGGAGGGAGAAAAACTGGGGACACTGGTGGTGGGACATGCACACTGGTGGAGTAGGCTGCTGCAACACTGTATGACTGAAACTCAATCCTGAACAACTTTGTAACTATGTATTCCAAGGTGTAAAGTAAAAGTAAGTAAGTAAAGGCCCTCCCGTTGATCGTCGATTTGCTCCAGCGGGCCCAGTAACATCTCCATTGGAGACTTTGTTGTTACTGTGTCTGGCATATCGAATACTCTCGGTAGCTTGCCGGGCTCTCCGAGAGGGGCGGAGGAATCAAACTCGGGTCGGCCATGTTGGCCGCTTGTAAGGCGAACGCCCTACCCGCTGTGCTATCACTCCAGCCAAGGTGATTCAATTTAAAAAAAAAAAAAGTGATCAAGACAGTGTGGCAGTGGCAAAAGAACAGGCAAATAGCTCAATGAAATAGCACAGAGGAGTGACCAGGAATCCACACCGAAATATGGTCAACTATCTTTGCCAAAGGAACAAAGTTGTGTCAGCAGAAGCAGTCCTTTGGGGCAGCAATTGATGCCAGAAGGTGGGACACCCACAAACAAACAAGTTCTGGAGGAATCATAAAGATGTCACAAAAATAAACAAAATGGATCACAGACTTAACCACAGAATTCAAAACAATCCAGTCCTAGAATATTATAAAGCAGGAAACCTAGGGGATCTTGAGTCAAATGACTTTTCAAAATTTAGCGTCCAAGCCCCAATTATAAAACAAAAAAATAATAATAATAGATGAGCTAAATTAGTTTAAATTTTAAACTTCTGCCCCGTCAAAGACACTCAAAGAGTAAGACCTTCCCAGGTTGGGAAAAAAATAGTTGCGGCACATATCTGATAAAGGACTAAAATCCAAAACATATGAAGTCTTATGCATGAATTCTCATGCATCCCTGGTGGGATGAAAAACAATACAACCCCGTTCAGAAGACGAGTGTGCAATTGCTTACAAGCTAAGCATCCCGTTTCCATAAGATCTAGCTTGCACTCCCTGGGGTTTACCCAAAAGAATTTAAAAAGTTCTCCCACATAAACACCTGCACACGGATATTTATAGCAGCTTTGTTCATGACTGTCAAAACTTGGAAGCAACTAAGACGTTCCTCAATAGGGAAGTGGATAAACTAAAGCACACCACGGAATGTTATTCAGCAACAAAAGAAATGGGCTCTTGAGTCATGAAGAGATACGGAGGAAAACATGCCGACTGCCAAGCGAATGAAACCAATGAGAAAAAGCCCACATACTATCTGATTCTAATTATAAGACATTCGAGGAAATGTCTTCAAATCAGAGGTAAAACAATAGAGACAGTAAAAGTATCAGTGGTTGCCAAGGTTTAGAGGGGAAGGAGGGAGGGATGAGCAGGTGAGGAGCTGATGATTTTTAGGGCAGGGAAAGGTAGAATGTGTCAGTATGCATTTGGGAAAATCCATAGGATCTCCAGTACTAAAATGAATCCTAATGTAAACTATGGATTTCAGTTAATAACAATGCATTTAATATCAACTCAACCATTGTAACAATGTCCTACACTTATAAAAGATGATAAGAATAAAGGCACTTAGAGTGGAGATACAAGGATATTTGGGGATTCTGTACTTTCTGCTCATTTTTCTTCAATCTGAAACCGTTTTGAAGAAAGTAATCTATTATAAAATAAATGAAAAAGTGCTAAATATTTAACATGCACTTGTGGGTCTGAAAGATCTCATGCAGGAACCCAGTTCCAACCCACAATGACAGTCCCTGAGCATCACTGGAAGGAACACTAGAGCATGGAGCCAGGGATAGCCCCAAACAATGCCAAAACACAAAACAGAATGAGTTCCTTCTGTAGATGTGAACTTCTTGGTAATAAATGAAACCAGTCCAGCGGACCTGTTCTGAGGCCATCTTCCCAACTTTTTATCCAACTGGCCTAGAACATCTTGCTGAAAGATTCAAAACAAAACTCTCCACAAATTAAGTGTTCATAAACCAGGAGGTCTAACTCATTCTTACTTGCTCCATTGGTTTACTTCTTATCATTATGAAAACACTTCAAACAATTACTGTAGCTTCGTAAGTCGTGAAACTTTGAAAAGAAATTCTCTAACCTTAGTTCTTCTAAAGACTGGTCATAGCAGTAGGGTGCTCAGTTTATGTGCGGCCAACCGCAATTCTATCTCCAGCACCCCATGTGTTCTTCCTGAGCACCACCAGGAATGATTCCTGAGGGGGAACCCCTGACTAATGCCAGGTGTAGCCACAAACCAAAATTTCAAAAAATTAAAAATTGGGGGCTAGAGTGATAGTACAGAGGGTAAGGTATTTGCCTTGCACATGGCTGATCTGGGTTCAATCCCCAGAACCATTTATGGTCTTCAAGACTTGCCAGGAGTAATCCCTGAGCACAGAAACAAGAGTAAGTTCTGAGCACCTCTGGGTCTGACCAAAAAAAAAAAAAGTTTAATAAAGGCCTTACTTAATTATAGTTAGCCCTTTGCAATATAAATTTTTGAAGTCTTGTCAGTTTTCAAAAGAAAAATGCTTAAATTTTGGTGGAATTACATTGTGTATGTAAAAGATATACAACTTTTCTCACAGCAAAATAGAATTGCATTGCGTTTATATACTACAATTTCTTCATCCACTTCTGTAGTTAGGTACCAGGGTTGTTTCCAGATGCTGACACAATAAATAGTGCTTCATAAACATGAGTTTACTTAAGTCTTTGCGGATTGATGTTTATTGTGTTCTTGGGTAGATTTCCAGGAGAGGATCACGGGGTCTTTGGAAGTTCTATTTGCATTGTGTTGAGGGTCCATAAACCATCTCAAAGAAGCTGAAACACTCACTAATCACTCCAACAGTGAACACAGTTTCTTTTCCACCACACCAGCACCATTTCTGGTCTTTGAATAGAGACCAGTCTCCCTGGTGTGAGATGATGGTCTCATTATTGGTTTGATTTCCATTTCCCCGACATTCTCTGGTGATCAATATTTATTTTTTCATGTGCCTGTTGTCCATCTCTATGTACTCTGAGGAACTGTCTGTTCAACTCCTTTCCCTATTTCTGATGGGATGTTTTTTGTTGCTGAGTTTTGAGAGTGCTGCATGTATTATGAATATCAGCACTGTTTCTGGTATGTGGTGGGTAAATACTTATTCCCAATCAGTAGGGTATCTGTTTACTTTAGGTCTCACTTCTTTTGCAGTGCAGAAGCTTTAATTTAGTTCGATGTAATCCCATGTTTATTTCTGCCTTGGTTTTCTTTGCCAATGTGGTTATTATTATTGAAGACTCCTCTGAGGTCAAGACATTGAATGACCCTGCCTGTATCTTCCTCTGAGTATTTTGGCTGGAGAGAAAGTAGAGAGGCCAAAGCATTTGCCTTTCATGCAGCATACTCCAGATCCTTCATATAGCATAAGGTCCCCCAAGCACCACCAGGAGTAATCTTTGAGCACAGAGCCAGGTGAAAGCATCTACCACTGCCAGAGGTGGCCAAAAGACAAAAACCAAAGTATATTTTATGAAGGTAGGTTTGCTATTGCATTTCTATTTATTTATTTATTTTGCTTTTGGATTACGCCCAGCAATGCTCAGGGATTATTCCTGGCTCTGCACTCAAGAGTTACTCCTGGTGGTGCTTGGGGGACCACATGGGATGCTGGGGATTGAACTTGGGTGGGCTGCATGCAACGCAAACGCCCTACCCTGCTGTACTATCATTGCGGCCCTGTTACTGCAATCTTTAACCCGTTTTGAACTGATCCTTGTGTCTGGCGGGAGATGTCTAAATTCAGGTCTCTGATGTGGCGCACTATTTTTCCAGCACCATTTGTTGAGGAAGTTCCACTTCAGGCACCTCTAGCCCCTTTACCATCGAGTGGGCACATTTAAGCACTTCTCTCTCTGGGTTCTCAATTCTATTTCATTGACCTGAGAATCTGTTTTGTTCCAGTGTCCACACAGTTTTGATTACCACAGTTTCATACTACGTAAGACTGCCAACTTGATGCTAAGTGATTCAGAAAGTAGAAAGTCATACCGAATGATCTTGCCCATATGTGGAATATGAAAAAAGGGAAATAAACCACTCTTCATGGAAATAAATCCTAAGACAGGATAATCAGAACTAGGAACTAAGGAGAAGGAGGGAAAGGGAAGGGGCCAAGGGATAGAGGTGGAGGGTCTGTAATTACTGGTGGAGACACAGCCATAGTTGTCTTCAACTATAAAATCATGACTTCAATACTATATTTTAAAATTTTTTTTCTTTTGGGGTCACACCCAGCAATGCACAGGGGATTACTCCTGGTTGTGCACTCAGGGATTACTCCTGCTGGTGCTCAGGGGGACAATATGGGATTCTGGGAATCAAACCTGGGTCGGCTGCATGCTAAGCAAACGCCCTACCCACTGTGCTATCACTCCAGCCCCAACTTCAATACTATTATAAACTATGATACCACAATTAAAAAATTGCGGCCCTTTCCTCCCGATCCCAACGAGACCCTGAGTCGCCACCCATGAACAGCCTTTCTGGCTCCTGATCAAGCTGCGTAACAGCCATGATCCCAGAGACTCAGGAGCAAATCTCGAAACCCAGCAGGTTTTGGCAGAAATCCCTCCAGATTTAAGTGTTAAAATTTCAGAATTCCAAAATTGCGCAGCCACTACTGCAGCCACGCGACATCATATGTTATTCTTTTTTTTTAATTAATTTATTTTTTTATTAGTGAAACACCATGAGATACAGTTATAGACTTACAAATTTTTGTGCTTAACTAGCAACAGAAAACAAATTGTCTACTGTTGCCTTTTCAGCAGATCTGAGTGTTGGGGTAAAATCCCAAATAATAATGGTGGGTCTGGTGTCAAAATATTGAATGTGATCAAAGTAGAGAGAGAGTAATGTGGACATCATCTGTCCCACGGGTAGGGGGAGGGTGTAGGATGGGGATATACTGGGTTGTTGGGGGTGAAGAATGGGCACTGGTGAAGGTACGGGTGTTTCATTGTATGACTGAGACTTAAACCCGAAAGTATTGTAACTGCTCTCATGGTGATTCAATAAATAAAATTATAAAAAATGAAAAAAAAGTAAGGTGGAGTTCATACCCAATCCAATCAGCTAATAAGTGGCTGAATAAATAGCAGTACTCCTACATAAAAAAAAATAGTCAATCAACAACAAAAAATCAATATAGATCAATTTAAGCAGAATGGACATTTTCCTATTATTGGATTTTTCAATCAATTGCCATGTGTTCTCATTTTTACTTTGGCCTATAAAACTACATTAGATAACTTTCTATATAAAGATCCCATGCAGCATATCAGCCTAGTCAATGATATTCTGATAATAAACTCTATTGCTTTTAAATTAACATAGTCTAGGAGGTATTCAAGGGTCTCCAGTGCAATGCTGGGGGGTAGGAAGGTGGGCACGGCCACTTTCAGTGATTTTTGGCTGACTGGATAGGATTATTGGATTCTAAATACTGGGGGAAATCAGGGACACTCAGACGTGCTTAGGAACCATCAGGGACCACAAAACTCCAAGAGAAATACAATATCAGAGATCAAATCTGGGTCTTTGTGGATGTAAAGAATGAACCCCTGATCCCTGAACTATTTCTTCTGGCTCTAAATTAACATTTTCTAATTGTTCCTGACATACAGAATTAAATTTATCATTTTGACCTAAAATCTATCAACCTATTACTCATACGTACTGGTATCTTATTACTTCCATTTTACATGTATTGCATTACTGCGCTGGGTAAAAATTCCATTAGAACTGAATAGAAATGGTGACAGCGCATACCCTAATGTTTAATGTTACAGGGAATTTCTCAAAATTACACTGTAAAGTTTGCGACAATGTTTATTTCTGTTTGTACCTTTTAGCACAAAGCAGCTTTTATTCCAACTATCACTGGAATTCTTTTTTATTTTAGTTTCTATTTATTTTAAGCACCAGTAGTCACAAAACTTGTATAGGTATGGTTTCATACATAAAACATTCCAGTACCACACCCTACATCAGTGTCCACTTTACATCACCGTATTCCCAGTATACCCCAACCCTTGGCAAGCATCCTACTGAAGACCAGTTATCGGTTTGTTGATATTTCCTTACTGTTTCTTTATATCCTGAATATGAGAACATTCTGTGTCTGTCCCTCTCCTTCTAACTTCACTCAGCATGACACTCTCTAGATACATCTACATGGCAGAAAATTACATGATATCACCTTTTCTTCCAGCCAAGTAGTATTCCACTGTATATACGTATCATACTTTCTTTACCCAGTCATCTGTTTTTAAACACTTGGGTAGTTTCCAGATTTGTGCTATTGTGAATAGTGCTGCAATGAACATAGGAGTGCAGATGTCTGTTCTGGTTAATTTTGGGGGTCATTGGGGTAGATGCCAAGATGTGGAATTGTTGGGTCAGATGGAAGCTCAATTCCTCATTTTTTGAGAAGTGTCCATATTGTTTTTTCCAAAACAATATGTAAAATAGTGAACACTCCCAACAGCAGAAATGAGGGCCCCACTTTCCTTGTATCCACGCTAACTGACACTGGTTGTTTCTTTCCTTGAATGTCCACCAGTATCACTGGTGAGAAATGATAGTTGCTTAGATTTACATTTTCCAGATAAGTGAAATGGAACATCTTTCCCATATACTAGTTATATTACTAGAGTTTATATAAAGTTCTTATATGTTGAATTTTTATCTAAATATTTCCATTCCTCTTTAGAGATTACATCACCTTGCTTCCTTCATCTCCTGAGGAAGTTAAGGAATTGCCTTAACTTTACAAATGATGGGCCTTGTATTCTTAAAGTGTATCCAAAGCATTACAATTTTCATAACCTGCTAAATTATCCTGATACTTTTGTATCTAAGCTAACACACTAACTTTCCTTATCTATAATAGCCTTCATATATTTATTCATCTACGCAATGAAATACTACACAGCTGTTCGGTAAAATGAAGTCATGAAATTTTCTTATTACATGGATGGACATGGAGAGTATCATGATGAGTGAAGTGAATCAGAGGGAGAAGAAAGAGACATAGAATGATCACACTCATTAACCGGATGTAAAAAACATAATTGAGTTTGTTTTATTGTATCATTCTCCATTCTTATATTCTTGGAAACAATTCTCAAATTTTCCTTAGCGATACAAAGACAGTAGAAACAAGAGCTATCCCACCCCAATTTGATCCCCGGAATCATATAAGGGTCCCTGAACATTGACAGGGGTCCCCACTGAACAAAGTCAAGAATAGCTCCTGAGCACCGCTAGGTATGGGCCCAAACTCCCAAAATTTGCAAGTTACAAAAACGAGCATATAACAAATGACATTTTAAAATTAAACCATATTTTATATTTAATAAACCTGATAATACATTAGAATCCATACATAACTGCAAACTTGAAAAACTAACAAAGATTATTTTTGAGAAAATTATTAGAGCTTTAAAAAATGCTACGAATTTTAAGGATAATTTAAATATTATTTTCTTTTTCACTTGATAATTTTACTGATTTTTTTTTAAAGACAGACCATTAAACTCTCAAGACAGATATTTCTATAAATTATTCCTAATGAGACATTCAAAATTTACAAAGCACCTTATTAAATTGTAATAGTTGGTTAAATTCCAAAATATCTGTGAATGTACAAAATTGTAAAGGTTGATAATGATATTCTGTACAAAGTTGACTATCAAAGGTTTTCAGACAGAGAAGCATCTAAAATCTCAGCAAATTCCAATCAAGTGATAATTAAACTCTCTCATCTGACTTTAATTCAAAAATTCCTCATGGCTTTTTAAAAACCCATTTATTCCTATTAGCATCTTTCCCTAAAAACTCTAATACCCATTATTATTACTGGGAACCACACTGCTTCTTTCATGCAAAAGATATATCTCTTTAGGGGAGCAAGGAAGTACACGGGAAGGCTGGGTCATCTCCAATTGTGTTCAGGGGATACTCCTGGCTCCGTGCTCAAGAAAGCATGTGTGGTACTAGGATTTGACGTGGGGTCTGTTGCAAATAAGAGAAGCACAATATCTCCTGTAATATCTCTCCAGACCCATTCCTGTTTTGGTCTGATAGAACGACATTAATATGCACAAAACTAATAAATAAGGCTGATCAAATTAGATTAATAGTGACATAAATATGACACAATTGTGCTTATAATTATGGCAAAAACATCAGAAAATCATTACAAATATTAAAATATAAAAATAAACTGCAATTAAAATATAAACATCATATAAGATAGCTGCATAATAATTTTAATTATAAAATATAAAGACATTTTAGAGCAAAGAGTAAAAATTTTTGAAACTGTCTATACAATAGGTCTTATTTTCTTAATTTCATCTTCCTTTTTTAAAAAAAATATTATATGTATCAAACTGAAGGGGGTAGAACAAATCATATGATAGAAAACTTTCATTTTAATACATAAAAGTGTCTTCACGAAAGAACTTTAAAAGAATGTACAGTGACTTAACACAACAAAGCGGTTATTTCCCACATTCACAAAAGAAAATGAGTATAACAAACATTGTATTTTAAAATTTATATATCCAGAAAATCAATACATGAAAAATTAATGAATAGTATTTCAAGCATAGAGGGACCATTATGTTTATACCTAGGGAATTTACTAAATCGGAAATGTCAGTGCAAATAAACACATAAAAAAATGCCTATTCACGAAAGTAATCAGGGTGCTCAGTGTTAAAATATTAATAAGACACCACTCACTTCCACTGCATAGGCCAAAGGCAAACATCCTTGAAATAATCAAGAGCTGGTAGAAAAAATGAAGAACAGGGACACACATACCTCACCACTGCGTGTGCACAGATCAGCGTGCCCTGAACAGGAATTAGGCAACAGGGAATAAGGACGAGGATGAGCAGACCTCCCACACAGCAGAAACACAGCATGACAAAGCTAAGCTAATGGGTGCAACACAACACTATGAACAACCAAAAAAAGAAAAAAAAAAAAAGCAAGTCTACCTAACTGCCATAAGCTTTGCACCTCACAGGAAATAAGAAGAGGAAATTGAAGAAAAAAATAATTTTTTTTTCTTTTTTGGGTCACACCCGGCGATGCACAGGAGTTATTCCTGGCTCATACACTCAGGAATTACTCCTGGCGGTGCTCGGGGGACCATATGGGATGCTGGGAATCGAACCCGGGTCAGCTGCGTGCAAGGCAAACGCCCTACCCGCTGTGCTATCGCTCCAGCCCCCAATTTTTTTTTTTTTTTGCAATTGACAGTAACAACATGATACGAGTGCAAAGAACCACTTATCAAAACAGATAATGGCAAGGTTCGAGTTAGACAGGCAAGCAAACTGCATCTCAGGGTTTCTAAGGAATGGGTTTGGTGTAAGTGTACACAGATGTGCAAGAATACAGGATCAGTTACCGCTTCTAAGTCAATCGCTTATACCACAGATGGCAATACAGCAAACGTATTATTCTGTGCTTCTGCACTGTAACAGAAAACCACTAAGTGGAATAAAGATGAAAAAGCCAAGTGTGCTTTCTTGAAAATATTTAATACCAGAATTATAAAAAAAAATAGAAAAAAATAAGTGACAAATGTTCTTGTCATACTTCTGTCCGGTCTACTCACCAAGTCTTAGTGTTAACTTCGTACTTATAAAGGTCATCTACCAATCCATATTTATTGCCTGGGAGTGCCTTATAGCCTCCATGAACATAAATAGACTTTGTTATTTCATCATACACACTGGTGTGGCCATAGCCACCCTGAACAATGGCTCCTTTTGTTTCTGGAACAAGCCAAGTGTTTGACGCTGTAAGAAAAAGAAAAAGAACAAACCGTAAGTATTGTTTTAAACCCAATTATAAACAAGCTGAACATAACACAACTGTATCAGTAAAGTATGACTAGTGTTCAATTAAACAAAAACTAATTATTAATTATGTGCTAGTTTTACTCTATCTTTCCATAGATTAAACTATTGCATTGTAGCACTGCCCTTCCGTTCTTCATCGATTTGCTCGAGCAGGCACCAGTAACGTCTCCATTGTGAGACTTGTTGTTACTGTTTTTGGCATATCAAATATGCCACAGGGAGCTTGCCAGTGTGGGTGAGATAGTCTCGGTAGCTTGCTGGGCTCTCTGAGAGGGGTGGAAGAATTGAAACTATTAAATATTAAAAGTGCCATTTTTGTGTGTGCAAGAGAGAAAGAGAAGCTTTATCACATATATGTCTTTATTTGCAAAAGTCTCTGAAAAAAGAAAAGGAAAGAATATTTTATGAGAGCCAACTCAGCACAAACAGGCTCTAAGTCAGTCAGTGATATCAAAAGATTTTTAAAAAAAAAAATGCCTTAATCACTGCCCATTTCAGTTTCTGCAGTATTCTTGCTTAGAAGCCCAACTTTTCTTTGTATCTCCAATGAAAATCTTTAAAAAGTTGCAACCTTGGGGCTGGAGCAATAGCACAGCGGGTAGGGCGTTTGCCTTGCCACGCGGCTGACCCAGGTTCAATTCCCAGCATCCCATATGGTCCCCTGAGCACCGCCAGGAGTAAATCCTGAGTGCAGAGCCAGGATTAACCCCTAAACATTGCCGGGTGTGACCCAAAAAGCAAAAAAAAAATTTTTGAAGCCCTAAAAAATTGACTCCTTTGACTGGTACTTGGCTGAGTTCTGTGGGGAAGGAAGGGGTGAGGGGGGAAGAGGGAAAGAGAGAGTGAGAGAGAAAGAGAGAGAGAAAGAGAGAGGGAGAGAGGGAGGGAGGGAGAGGAGAAGGCAAAGGAAGAAAGTCCCCAAGCTCTCTCCTCTGGCTGCAGAGCAGGCAGCAGTAGCTCCTGGGACACAGACAGCAGAAACCCAGCGCGGCATCACAATCACAGCTCTACTCAGGGGAAGATGAGGCACCTATGGGGGGAGATATTACAGCAGGTAGGCTGTTGGCCTTGCAAGAGGCTGACCCAGGTTTGATCTCTGGGTATGGTTCCCCAAGCACCACTGGGAGTAATTCCTGAATGCAGAGCCAGGAGTAACCCCTGAGCATCACCAGGGGTGACTTCAAATCAAAAGCAAACAAACAAAAAGGAGTGGCACCTATACCCACCCAGCCGCAAATTGCTCGTACACTCCACTGAGGTACAGACTTCTACACAGGCTCCTCAACCTCCATCTGATGTCTCTCTGGCACGTGTTTCTTGAAATCTCACTCACAAGATATGAGTCCACAGATACAAACACATCTCCTTGGCTTTAAGAAGTCAGAGCCAAGAAATTCATATGGAACAATAACCGCCGCCCCCCCCCCCCCCCGCGATAGCTAAAGCAATTCTTGGGGAAAAGATGATGGGAGACATCACCCTGCCCAATTTCAAACTGTACTGCAAAGTAGTAGTGATTAAAACAGCATGGTATTGGAATAAAGACAATCCTTCGGATCAATGGAATAGAGTTGAATATCCTAAACAGACCCTCAAACATATGCTCATTTAATCTTTGATAAAGGAGTAAGATATATGATGTGGAGCAAAGATGGCTACTTCAACAAGTGATGCATGGGTGGCTACATGCATAAAAATTAACTCAGACCTCTTTCTAACACCAGGCACAAAAGTCAGATCCAAATGGATTAAAGACCTGAATCCATAAGGTTTATGGAGGAAAACATAGGTAGAATGCTCCCTGACACTGAAGCTAAATGCATCTTCAAAGATGAAACACCACTGATCATGAAAATGGAAGCAAAGATAAACAAATGGGATTACATTTAAACTAAGAAGCTCCTGCTCCTCAAAGGAAATGGTGATCAATATACAAAGACAACCCACAGAATGGGAAAAATCATTTACCCAATACCCATCTGACAAGGGGTTGATTAATATCAAATATATATATATATATGAATGTATATACATATATTTGGCACTGGTAGAACTTCACAAGAGAAAAACATCCAACCCCATCAAAAAATGGTGAGAAGAAATGAACAGAAACTTTCTCAAAGAAGAAATACAAATAGCCAAAAATCACATGAAAAAATGCTCGGTATCATTAATCATCAGGGAGATGCAACTCAAAACAACAGAGATATCATCTCATACCACAGAAACTGGCATGCATAAAAAAGAACAAGTACAACCAGTGCTGGTACAGATAACAAGAGAGGAAGGGACTCTCACACATTGCTGGTGGAAATGCCCGACTGGTCCAGCCTTTTTTGCAAAACAGCATAGGCATTCCTCAAAAAAAAAAAAATAGAAATTGAGCTTCCATATAACCCAACAATACCACTTCTGAGAATATACCCTGAAGGCCCAAAACATAAAGAAGAAACATCATCTGCATTTCCATGTTCATTGCAGCACTATTCACAAGAGCCAGAAACTGGAAACAACCCAAATGCCCAAGAACATATGACTGGATAAAGAAACTACATTACATCTACACAATGGAATCCTACAGTCACCAGGAAAAGTGAAAGTGAAATCATGAAATTTGCTTTTAAATGGATGGACATGAAGACTATCATGCTGAGTGAAATGAGTCAGAAGGAAAGGAATACACATAGTATGACTGCATTCATTTGGGGGATATAAAAAATAAAAGTATGAGATTAATACCCAAGGACAGTAGAAATGAGGACAAAGAGAACTGGTTGCCACAACTGTGGGAGTGGGCAGTGAGGACAAAGAAGGGACCGCCATGACTATGATAGTTGTAAATGATCACTCTGGACAAGAACTGAATGCTGAACAGGATATACATGATAACCTTTCAGTGTCTGTATTGCAAACCATAATGCCCAAAAGGAAAGAGAGAAAGAGAAAGGGAGAAGGGGAGAGACATAGAGAGAGTCAGAGACAGAGACAGAGAGACAGAGAGAAGAAAAGTGCCCACATAGAGGCAGACTGAGGGTGGGGAATTAGAAGTAGTTCCCTAATGTTCACTGGGAACACTGGTCATGGGAAATGATCACTGGTGAAGGGATGGATGTGGGAACACTGTATGAGCAAAAACACAACCATATACAACTTTGTAACTGTTATGCCACAGTGATCCCATTTAAAAACAAATAAAAATGTCAACTGCAACATTAAAAACAAGAATTTAGAGCACAGAACTGCTTGAAAGAGAACAATGGTGCTTCCTCTCAAACATCCACCCATTGCATACTGCAGCTCTCTATGTGATCATCTAAACTTGGACACCCTTGTCAGATCACAGTCATGGTCACAGTCCTCCTGTTGTTCATTGATTTGCTCAAGTGGGCCCAGTAACGTCTCCATCGTGAGACTTGTTGTTACTGGCATATTAACTACATCAGGGGTAGCTTGCCAGACTTTGCTGTGTGGGTGAGATACTCTCGGTAGCTTGCTGATCCAAACACAAATCAGGGAGCAGCAAAAAGAGATAGTACAGAAAAGTCTTCACACATTGCTTTGGGCAAATCACAGGGTCAGCACATCCGAGTGCAACAGATAAGGCTCGCCCTGGGAAACCACCTTGGTGATCAAGGCAGGTAAGTAGTGACAGATTTCTAAGGGAGTGAAAAGACTCATCCTCCGATGATTGAAAGATGTAGACGTATAAAAAGAAAATATCAGAGTGAACTGTACTCTGAGAAAATCAAACATGATGAGGAAATTTTATAGTGCTCTTGCAACGAATGGACAATAACCTGAGAAGATCATTCCTAAAGAATGAAGTAACTAATAGCTAATGAAAATGATTTAAGGGCCAGGAAGATAAAGCAAAGGGCTGAAGCACATGCCTTGTACGCATGAGGTCTCAAGTTTGATCCCCAACACCTCAGAGGCCCTGAGAAACCCCATAAACAGCATCTCATGGCCCCCAGCACCACCAGGCTGACAATGGCCCTCCAGCACTCTGGGGCCCATCATTGAGTCTGAGCACTGCACATGGCCAGGGGCGCACGGGGGGGGGGGGGGGGGGGGTGTGAATAGCTAGGTCCCCAGGCACTGCTGGGGTGGCCCCAAATTATTTAATATTCTGTACCCAGTTATCATGGCTTTGCATAAACAACCAAAATCACGGTTTTTAGTAAATCACTTTTATAAAGATTAAGCATTTTGACTTGCCAAAGAATACTGACAAAAATACAGCTGAATGTGACCTTCTAAACCCCAGCACTACAAAGAGGTTTTCTCAAAATGTGTTCAAGTATTTGTACAAGTATTTTTAAACTTTGTAGAACATCATAAATTTGTGAAAGTATTTTTATACTATACATACACACACAAACACACACACACACACACATATGATCTATAAATCATTGTCACTGTCCTCCCGTTGTTCATCGATTTGCTCAAGTGGGTACAGTAATATTGTGAGACTTGTTACTGTATTTGGCATATCGAATACGTCACGGGGAGCTAGCCAGGCTTTGCCATGCAGGCGAGATACTCTCGGTAGCTTGCCAGGCTCTCTGGGGGGGGGGGGGGGGGGGGGGGAGGGGGCGGCGGGGGGGAATCAAACTCGGATCAGCTATGTTGGTCTATAAATACATCCCTCTAAATAGTTTTAGCCTAAAATATGCTACTTTATCATTTTGGGGTTTTTTCCATATAACAACTTTAGGGACATACTTCCATATGCAATTTCCAAGATTTAACAGCCAAATTTCATTGGACTGAAGATAAATAAGTGAAATAAATATGCTGTTACTCATCTGAGTCTCAATTTGATTTTAAAACAATGATGTTCAAGCTAAAAACTTCCTGTACTGTGGAAAAAGTTATCACTAAAGTAAAGACATCTTATGGAATGAGAGAAAAGAGCCACCAGTACCACGGACAAAGGTCTCACACTGAAGGGACAAAAAGCACTCACAAAATTGAAAGAAAGAGTTGAACAGACAATTCCCCAAAGACATAGATATGACACACAAACACATAGAAAAAAATGCTCATAATTCCTGATTACTGAAGGAGTATAAATCAAAGTGACAAAGTTCTCCTTGACCTGTGATAATGACCTACATCAAAGGGGCAGTGGTAGGTTGTTTGCCTTCATGCAGCAGACCTGGCTTTGATCCCTGGCACTCCATATGGTCCCCTGAGCATTTCTAGGAGTGATCCCTGAGCACAGAACCAGGAGTAAGACCTGAGCATTGCCAGGTATGGTCCAAAATCCAAAACAAAATTAAAATTTTTAAAGAACATGTCACTGTCACTGTCCTCCCGTTGTTCACCAATTTGCTTGAGCAGGCCCAGTAATGTCTCCATTGTGAAAATTGTTACTGTGTTTGGCATATCAAATATGTCACAGGTAGCTTGCCAGGCTTTGCCGTGTAGACATGAAAAAGGTCAGAAACAAGTGGTGGTAAAGACACAGAGAAAAAAGAAACCCCCTTTCACTGTTGATAGAAATGCAACTAGTTCAGCCTCTATGAAGAACAGTATGAATTTTCATAAATTTAAATTTCATAAATTTAAGCCCCCCCCAAAAATGTGCAAAGTGTTTCCAACACCTTCTGCCACAGAGTAAAACTTCAATAAATATTAGTCTGCTATATCATTATCACTGAAATATATTGTGTAAATCTTTTAGCATCTGTGTTAACTTACATATTGCAATTACAAAAAAAGTTGCAAATGAAAACCTTGTGAGTGAAAACTGAAGGCATCAGAAAAGCTGTCAAGAAAACATGGAAGTGTCACATGAAAATGAAAGGAAGGAAGGAAGGAAGGAAGGAAGGAAGGAAGGAAGGAAGGAAGGAAGGGAGGGAGGAAGAGAGGGAGGGAGGAAGGAAGGAAGGAAGAAAGGAAGGAAGGGCAAGTAAGCACTGGAAAGTAATATATCTAAATACACTGTAGACTGTTGACACTGTTAACTAAATACACACATATTGACAAAATGAACTTGTATGCCACAAAAGGACAAAAAAACAAAAATTCATATTTCTTCTAAATATAAATCTTTATTTATGAAATATAATTGCTTCTATGAAAGGTCTGGTAAGTGCATCAGTAAAAGACTGCTAAGCAGATACAGAAAAGATGAAGATTTTCTGAATCGTGAAGGCATCTCTCTACTGAAACATCTGAAAATTAGTTGTGCCTCCAGGGGTCACCCCTGGTTTGAAAACAGCATGTGTATGAAGGTCTTTTTAAGACCACACTCACACTTTTATTATGGCAGACGTATAATTGTTCTGTTCCAGTATTAACTACTGCTTATCTCTTGATGTGTCTAATCAATAAACCTTTACATGGGTTGGGGAACAGGCTCCCCCGGGGTTAGCGGGGAACGGTGTGTGTGGTTTATATGCTCTTTGGGGAGCACACAGTTTATAACTTCATTTACCAAACTGAAGTCTTTTTATTGCGATTATTTTGTGAGTCACTTTGTGAATGTAAAAATATGTGCTATTGACAGCAACCTTTGTCACACACTCACATTAAAATGGAACTACTTCACTTTGCATAATTATCCCTAAAACGAGCTGTACAAATGGAAGTCTATAGCAAAATGCCAGCCTAAACCTTGCTTTGTTATCACCCTGATTGGATTATTTTTAAAGGGAATATCTCTTCTATTAAAAATTCCTAATCACATTTTCATATAGCAATTAACTAAAAACAAATGTCCTATTTATACTTCAAAGTCACCAGATTGTTAAGAACATGCAATAAATTTAAGAGTGAGCCAAAGAGAAGAGAAAGTGACAGAGTATCACTAAACTTTGCAGAAGGAAAAAAATTACATATCTTCAAAAATCATAGTGGTTTTTAAATCAAAAGAAAAGAGTTAACATAAAATGACATTAATAATGGCTTCCCATCAACACCTCCCAAATTGTAAAGGCATGAAAATAATAAGGCAAAACATTAATATTATACTAACCTTGAAACTCACATTGAGATTCTTAAAAAGTTTATGAAGTATTGCTAAGCTAAGGTGAAATAAATTTCCCTCAGGATTAACCCAGAAGAGCTTTATGGTCCAAGTTAGTGAAAGTATCCATATAATTCTCTTCTGAGATTTATAGATTTCCTAAAAACTGTAACTCTAAGTAAAGCCAAAAGGACAAACTGATGTTTCCTTTACCACCTGAGCAATTCACAGAGATTCTTATAATCTTCGATTCAAATACATGAATATATGAAATACATAAATATCTACTATGTAGCAAAATGTGAGACATACATCCAGCTTCCTCTAATCTACTTTTAGCATTTCATTTAGAAATAATTTCAGCCATACAAAAATGTTGCAAGAATAGTGAATTTTCACATACCCGTTATTCAGATTCACGAACTATTAACTCTCTGTTTCACTTTTGCCTCTGACTCTGCTCAGGGGTCACTCCTGGTAGTGCTCAGGGGAGAAAATATGATGCCGAGATTAAACCCAGGGCAGCCATGTGCAAGGTACGTAACCCCAGCACTATCTCTTAAGCCCAGAGCTTTTGTTTGTTTGCGGGCAACACCCAGATGGACTCAGGACTTACCCTTACTCTGCACCCAATAATTATGCCTGGTGGAGCTCAGGTGACAACATGCAGTGCCGGGATCAACCCAGGTTGGCTACATGCAAGGCAAGTATCCTCCCTGCTATAATGTCTCTGGTCCCTTATTAACATCCAACTATTTTTAACTAATTAAAATGTTAATTATTAAAATATAACTATAAATTTATGTATTTATATAAAATTATATAATATGCATATATAAATTATTGAAATATAGTAATTTTACTTTCAATATTTCAGCTTTTTGTCCCACTTCTCAACATTCTCTCCCACCTTCCTCTCTCTCTTACATACACACACACACACACACACACACACTTTCTCTCTATATACTAATTGTATACATCCTTCCAATTTACCTCTGAATATTTTTGTATCTATTAAGAATAAGAAATGTTTTCATAAAGAATATTGTAGTTATCAGTATTAGAAAATTTAATATGCATACTTTAAAACATATATATTTCTTTGTGAATTGTGCTACTATTGCCCATTTTTCTCTAGTACAAGATCCAGTCTGAGGGGGCTGGAGCGATAGCATAGCGAGTAGGATGTTTGCCTTGCACACGGCCAACCCAGGTTTGATCCCCAGCATCCCATATGGTCCCCTAAGTACCACCAGGAGTAATTCCTGAGTGCAAAGCCAGGAGTAACCCCTGTCCTGGGTGTAACCCAAAAAGAAAAAAAAAATCCAGTCTGAGAGCTACTACTATCAGTTTTCCCTCTTCTTTTGCAAGGTTTAATAAGGAATAATTTATCAGTCTTTTGTTTCTCATGCCACTGAAACTTTGCAAGAATGACACTCTCCCCATTTTCTAAATAAAGTTATTCTGGTCACAGTCTGAATAATCATCTGATTAGATTTGGCTTGCAAAGCAGCCAGGCAAACCATGCGAAGGCAACCGATATTCCACACTAGAATCCTAGAGGGTCACTTGCTTTTGTAAGTTATTGGTTAGCACACAGGTATATTCACTCGATTACATATAATCTGAGTCTTGCTTTCAAATTACGAGATCCGCAAAGCCTGTAGTGTTTATCATGTGACCCTTTTCAGAAAAAAGTTAGCTCAGTCTTGGAGTAGGTGATGTTTATTTCAGCCATATCAGTCCAGAAGCACAGAAACTCCAACTTGGGTGGTTTGCAATGTTGACTTTGATTACCCAGACAAGGTACCGACATTAAAGCTACACAGTTCCTGCTTTCCCCTGCACCCTATAAACAACTGTGTGGAAGATATTTAAATACCACATACATCAAAAACTCATCCCCACACCCCTGGGTTTAATGTCCCTTAACAATTCTTTCCCAAATCAGTTTTTACTTTGATTGTTGCGGATGCAATGCTGAGTGACTTGTAAGGTAGGTCATAAAAGTAATTCAGTTCTGCCTGGCTGTTTTTGGTTTTGCTTTGAATGCTTAATCTTCTGATGGGATGGTCCATTTTAAATCTCAGCTGGCAGGCTAGGAGAAGACCAAACTCCAGGCAGACTACACAGATCCTTCCCAAAGCTGTCTCCCCGGGCTTACTCTGCGATCTCACTGGCACACAGTTATCTGTCTGAGGGGGAAACCTGCAGGTAATTCTACTCCCCGGCCATTCGGGTTACCCCAGCTTTTGCCTAAACAAAGCCACAGGTTATCAGAGAACAAACAAATCGTGCTGTAAAGGCATGAGCCCGATGACTCAGTGTGCGGACCCAGTGGGGTGTCTGAATGTACCCACGAGTCACCATGAGCTCCACCCGGCAGTGCTCGGGAAACCATGTAGTGCCAGAGTTCAAATCCAAGGCCAAACATACAAGGCACATGCTCTACCACCTTAGCCAGCCCCAGCCCCAGGCCCTTGGCTAGACCCTTCTAAAAGCGATTTTTACTGGAATGCATCATACTTGTGAAGTACTTTAAGGAGAATGCAATTTGGTGACATTCAAATGTCTAGACCAAGAGCAAGGAGTGCTTTTCATTTGTTTATGTCTACTTTTGTGATTTTCCCTACTATTTCTTTTTAGAAGTACACCTAATGTTGGGAGGATCCTCCCAGGATGGGAGAAGCATGCTGAAAATAGACTATAGACCAAACATGATTGTCACTCAATGCCTCTCTTGCAAACCACAGGACCCAAAGGGAGAGAGAGAGATAACAAAAGAGAATGCCCTGCCATAGAGGCAGGGTGGGATGGGGGACGGGGGGTGGGAGGGTGCTGGGACCCGTGGTGGTGGAGGATGGGCACTGGTGGAGGGATGGATACTTGATCATTGTATAACTGAAACCCAAGCACAAAAATTTGTAAGACTATAACTGTACCTCATGGTGTTTCACTAATAAAAAAAAAAAAGTACACCTAAGTGATTTGGATTCACTGAAGTTGTCCTAAATGTAATTTTTCTATTCTGTGTCATTTTTTTCTCTTCTCTTTGGTGCACTTATTAAGTGCACAAAAAAATTACTGACTTATGAATATCAGTTGTATAATCTACCTTGCTGAATTATTTTTTATTTACACCTATCATAGACTATAAAACCCAGCTCCCGGAAGAGAACAGCACAGAGTCTCCTGTCCCCTTGGAGGGGGTTGGGTTGAGTTTCCCTCCCCGCCCTGAGCAGGGCCCTGGCAGCTGAAGACCTCCAGAACCAGCCATCAACATGCTGAGACCACTCTCCACACGCTTGGACGAGGAACCGACAGAGGAACAAAGGCATGCGGGTCCTGGGGCTGAGATCTCCAAGCCTGCTCGGATCAGAGCTGAGCATCATCCACCAAGATCCTCCATCTTCCAGTAGGCGGGAGTCACACCCACCAACTGGCCCCCTGGTGCCTCATGTAATCCCATCAACGGCCAAGACCCAGAGACTATAAAACCCAGCTCCCAGAAGCGCACAGCTGCGAATCTTATTATCTCATTCTTACTTTGGACAACCTCGCAGGCTACCAAATGTAACCTGCCCGCATGGCAGAGTCTGGCAAACTCCCCGCGGTGTACGCAACATGCCAAATACCAGTAACAATGATGGGTTTCATTCTCCTAACCCTGAAAGAGCCTAAAATCTCAGGGCTAGGGCGAAGGAGATGTTACTGGTACTTGCTCCAGGCAATAGACAAACAACAAGATGATCATGATCTTGATTGCAATCACAGATTATAAGTTTTTCCAGACTTTTCACTCTTTTATATGTAAATAGTTTTACTTGCCTTTCCCCAGTTCTTTTTACTTTTCTCCCCGAGTATTCAGGAGAACTTTAAGTAGTTGTGGATGAACCATCTTTGGATTCCTAGCACTTTAATTTGGTGTTGGTGTTGTATTACCATATGTCTGCATGTTGGAATGTGATCATTTTATTTGAGAGTTTGGGTAATTAAGTCTTTAATTTCTTTTTAATTCATTCTCCAATCATATGGATATGCAATTTTCTATTTCAGAGCTATCAGTATCAGTTTTAAGTGGTAATGTTATATTTGATTTCTAAAATAAATGAGCAAATTTTCATTGTCTCTGTAACAATGTGTAAGCATTAAGACTGCTTTGCTATTAACGGTTTGCTAAACTTACCCTGAAATATTATTTACATTTCATATTTTCTCTTTTTTTCCTTTGGCAATTACTCTGTGTAAACTTTCTATCTCTACTGGATTCTATTCCTGCACGGCCATCCTCTAGCTGTTTCATCTGAATTTTCTAATTTATTAGCATACCCATGCAAGTAATATTTTTTTAAATTTCCAATCAATATTATTTTCCCCTTAGTCATTCCCTATTTTGCATATTCTGGTTTCTCCCTTGTTTCTTTATGAAATGAGCTAGCCGCTTAAAACAACATTATAATTTATCAAATTGACTTGCTGGTTTTATTTCCTTGCATCACATTTTTACTTATTTTATTGTTTCCTTCCAAGGGATATGTCTGTTTTTCTTGCTTTTTGAGTGGAAAAACATTTTTATTTTGGCTTTTTGGGTAACTCCTGGCAATGCTCAAGGATTATGCCTGCCTCTAGACTCAGGAATCACTCCTGGTGGTGCTTGGGAAATGGGATACGGGATGCTGCGGATCAAACCTGAATCAGCTACATGTAAGGCAAATGCCCTACCCACCATACTATCGATCCAGCACCAATATTTTATTTTTATTTATAGTGGAACCCTTTTTATAGTCTTAAATATTCCTCTGATAACTTCTTTGAACATATTTCTTATATTCTTACATACATTGCTTTAACCGGGCTGGAACGATAGCACAGAGGGTAGGGCATTTGCCTTGCAAGTGGCCAATACGGCCGACCAGAGTTTGACACCCCCGCCCCTCTCGGAGAGCCCAGCAAGCTACCAAGAGTATCTCGCCCATATGACAAAGCCTGGCAAGCTCCCCGTGATGTATTCGATATGCCAAACACAGTAACAATTGTTACAATGGAGACGTTACTGGGCCCACTCGAGCAAATCGATGAACAATGGGAGGACAGTGACAGTGACATTGCTTTAACTGTCATTATTTTTTTTTTGCACTGCTGTAATTTACATTTGTATTTACCCTCTTGCCAAATAGTATGGTTTTAACACTGGGGTATTTAATTTGAATTTTTCCACTTAGAGGAAAATAATGATGTTTTACTTATACCCTATAACATAAATTATCTCACTCGAAGTATTTAAAAATATATATCTTTAACATTAAGAGAAAGCACTTGATAGCCAAATGTAAGATTTAGAAGTTGTACAACAGGAAATATTACAAAGAAATTTCCCTACCAAAATATTTGTATGTGTACCACACAGGGTTGTTAACTATTTTGCTTTTAAACACCTAAATACATTTTCAATATAAATCAAGACACATTGATTCATGTGAGTGAAAAAAAATCTGTGGGTGATTTTTTTTCAGACATTGTCCAACGGACTCATCAACGACTTAGAAGTTTAACCATTAAAGAAGGTGGTGTTGATCTGAAAACTTGGGATTGAAGTACCATCACCCTATGGTACTTGGGTCTCTTAATGGACCTTTGGGTGTCTTCTCATGCCTTTAAGACCTCTTCAGCCCCCTAATTGTGTTTTATTATTTTACTCTCAAATAAAATCCTTTCACTTGAATCCCTACTTCATGCTCTGCTTTTATGAAAATTCAATTTTAATGAATCTATACAGATCCAGTCAACATATGCTGCTAACTCCTTTATTCATCTTTACAAGCATATTTCCATGCAAGAGTTGACTCTTTCCATCATTTCAAATACCACTCCTACTACTACCTCTTAAATACCACCGTGGTTTTAGTCACACCACTACACAACCCGACCCTACCTGCTAATAAGACCAATGGTCTGCTCAGTATCAATTCTAGGGTTAATCCTCAATCATTCCACTTGACCTCTCTACAGAGCAGCATTTGACAGCTGGTTACTGTCCTGCGTAACAATCTCTCCCCACTCATCGTCTAGCTCACTGTGCTCTCCTTTTCCTTCTCTCTGTCCTCTGACCAGTAGAACATCTGCGACCAATTCTTTTCTTCTTTTTGTCTATATGTATTTCCTTAGTGATCTGCTCTAGACTTAGAACTTTAAATGCGATTTTCCAAAGGATTCCCAAAATTGCACTTCCAAACCAGCTGTCTCTACAATCCCAGCTGCCTACTTTAAATTTTCACTTTAAAATATAATGGACATCTCGTACCTTGGATGTCTAAAATGAAGTCCTGACTCTCAAACCCCACTCCCCTCAAAACTGCTTCTGAATCTCAGATGGTAGCAACTTTGTCTTTGTAGTTTGTCAGACCAAAAACCTTGGAATCTTGGAGGGATGGGTACTCAATCATTGTATGACTGAAACCCAAGCACAAAAAATTTGTAAGTCTATAACTGTACCTCATGGTGTTTCACTAATAAAAATTAAATAAATAAATAAATAAATAAAATAAAATAAAAATGTTTGATCTATAAAAAGAGGAGAAGACAGACAGGGACAAAGGGAAAAAATAAATCGTGAAAGGTGTAATTTGACTTTTAAGGTGACCTGAAGGTACTATATACACATTGAATTTCTTTTTTAATTTTATTTTAGACAATGTGGTTTATGAAACTGTTACTGGCATAAATTCATACATGAAAATTCCAGCACCACACCCTCCACCAGGGTCTCCACCTCCCTCACATGTTGATTTTCAATGATGTTCCTTGACATTTACTTAGAATTATAATGTAATATTATGATACAGTTATATAATGTTAAGTTATAACATTATAATTTATGTTAACACAAATTATAATGCAATTGAATATATAAATTAAGGAATTACAGTATAAAAATATTCTTACTAATTTTCAATTTAGAAAATTAAATAACATAAATGTTAATCCTGGATTTCACCTAGGAAAACAGTTAAATCCATAAACTTCGGGAACGTCATCAGAAACATGTAAGCACTTCCAGACTGAACCAGGTATCTAGTTTCTCTTACCAAAACTCTGCCAGAGGAAAAAGGATTTCTGAAACGGCTTTTTAAGCAATCTTCGAGGTTGTCATTAATTTTCATTACATCCAAACTTAATTGACTCAGTATATTTTTATACAAAATTTTAATGAAAGCAAATAAAGCTATCTTCTAATATACTATAGCACTGTCCTCCCGTTGTTATCTATTTGCTCCAGTGGGCCCAGTAACGAACGTCTCTATTTTGAAACTTGTCGTTACTTTGTTTGACATACTCAATACATCATGGGTGGCTTGCCAGGCTTTGCAGTGTGGGCGAGATACTCTCGGTAGCTTGCCGGGCTCTTGGAGAGGGGCGGAGGAATCGAACCCGGCTCAGCCGGGCTGGCTGTGTGCAAGGCAAACACCCTACGCTGTGCTATCGCTCCAGCCCCTAATATACTATATAGTATACATATCAATTACATTCACTGCTTATTGTCTGCTAACCTGCTAGAACTTCTCTAAGAGTAAGGAAGAATGGCTGGAGCCTCACTCACTGTTCTGCAAGTTAGGCAACCTCCTTCACTGATATGCATGCATTCAGTGCATAGGAATTGAAGCAACTGTGAAAGATGTGATCCTGTTTGTAA